>NW_006256829.1:7004152-7676292 GCF_000478725.1 Eutrema salsugineum | reverse complement strand
CACGCTAAATTATTAATATTATATCTAGTTTTTATATAAAAATACAAATATTTATAAAAAAAATTTGAATTTCACCAGGGTCAATTGCATCCCCTCCCGCCACTGGACTTATAACATAACAAGATGATCTGAGAGAACGAAAAGGAGTAGGTTGAAATTCACTATTCAGTCAGCTTCGATAACAAAGAAAAACTGTTAATTTTTTTATACAAACTCTTGAATTTTCAGCAGCAATATAACTTGTTGTCTATGTAAATCTTCATTATGAAAGAACTATGTTCGAACACCGAATCCAATCATAACGAAATCAGTTGTCAAGGTTTAAGTTCGCTTTGGTTTCCAAAATTCAAACAGAACGACTAAAAAATAAAATAAAAAACACTTCTTTAAAGTTTAAACATTCTATTTTGAAATAGATATTTACATTAACCTATAACTGCTTTGCAATAGGCATCTATTTGTTAAAATATATTTGTTCACCACAGACCAAACCAAACAAAACCAAAGTCAAATCATAGTCCCATTTGGTATGAATTTTTTTTTCCCAAAACCTAAACAAAGCAAACTGAAGTCAAACAAACCGAAACAGATGTGTTATTCTTGACTTTCTTTTGTTGACGAAATTGACTTTCATATCAAGGAAGAAGAGGCACGTGTTAAATACATGTTCACGTTACTATTTATGATTCTACGTCTTTTCTTAATCAAGAAAGTAATTAACAACTCAAGTACCCCACTTATACGGCACATGAATCTCGTTTTTGTCTCTTTTCGTGTTTCTTCTTTCCTTGCATCTTCTGATTGGCTTCCACAGTCCATATGGTAAAGCTTTGTTTTGTAATATATGGGTGCTGTAGTAAATTTGTCTATTAATATATGAATGGCTAATGACAGGAAATTTATGGTTGGTATGTTTTAGCTTTGTATCATCACTTTAAATGACAATTTTATTGCTTCGATAAATAGATCTCTGACGTCGGACTCTATGGACATTGGTCCGGCACTTTTTGGGGGAAGAAAACAAAGAAAGCCTTAGAGCATGTTCAATGCAGATGTTTAGGAAAAGTGTTTAGATAATTTTTTTTTAAAAATTAAATCATAAAAATAGAATAATTTGAGCATTGATGCTTAAATAAGAGTTGTAAGCAGCGATGCTTAACAGATACTAGCATACATATGTTATAAAATGAAGATGATTTTAAATTTAATAATTAAATAATATTTAAGCATCCTTTTTAGAGTTGTTATCATTGAACATGGTCTTAAAATCATGGTTCTTATTAGTTTGTATACTCTGAAGTATATGTACTTTTGATATGAAATAATTTAGGTTTTGACCAACATATTACACCAAAAACATATTCAGAAAAGGTAGATTTCTTTTTGTTTTGATTGTGGGTTCTGAGACCCATAAATAAAATCAAAATTCATTTTTTATGATTTAAAAAAACTTTTGTAACTCTAGTTTACAAGTATGGAATGATTACCAGCCAAAAATATTTCTTAATTTCAAAAATTGTAATTATTTTTTGTAAATTAATGGCAAGATTTTTAGATTTGGCGGTCCGGTATTTTCATAATTAAACCGCTAGCCATTCGCGCGAAAACAAGATATCAATTAGAAGCCAAGCCACCACTGAAAATTTAGTTATTTTTTCTTCTATTAAAAAAAAAATGATATCTCTACCACACACTACAGCGAATTTACCCAATCGGTGTCTCCTCCACTTGACTAACCGGCCATATTCCACTCGCCGCCGCCGCCGCTTCTGGACTCGATCATCATCGAGCCAACATGACCGAGGCAACGAGAAGACGACATTGGCTTCAGCATCGACGACGAAGCGAGTGGTTCTCGTGAGGCATGGGCAGAGCACATGGAATGAAGAAGGGAGGATTCAAGGGAGCTCCGATTTCTCCGTCTTGACGAAGAAAGGCGAGAATCAAGCCGATATTTCTCGCCAGATGCTCATCGACGACTCCTTCGATGTCTGCTTCGCCAGGTCCTGCAATTTTTCTTAGGTCTATTGAATCGGGTTTTGAGGATTTTGAAAATGTCTTTATAGCAGCTGTCTCTTGGATTTAGATTTTAGATCGATTTGCTTAATTTTATCTTATTGGTGTTTGTATCGATTCAAAGAAGCAGAGAAAAGTGTTTTTGAATTACGATGATTGAATTTGATTTTAGATTAGCATTTCACTTCCCTTGTGTGTGTGATTGGTCTAATTTCGTTGTTAAAGCATTTTGTAAATTGGCTGCATTTGTTATAAATTGGTTCAGTCCATTGAAGAGATCAAAGAAAACAGCTGAGATCATATGGGGCAATCGAGAAACTGAGATGATCTTTGACTACGATCTCAGAGAAATTGATCTATACTCTTTTCAAGTAAGTTTAACTGTGATGGGAACAATATAGATTTCATAGACCAATCATGCTTTCTCTAAAATCTGTTTCTAGCTGATGGTTATATTAGGGTCTACTTAAGAAAGAGGGGAAAGCAAAGTTTGGTGAAGCCTTTAGGCAATGGCAAGAAGATCCAGCAAACTTCAACATCGATGGCCACTATCCAGTAAGAGAGTTATGGTCACGTGCTAGAAGCTGCTGGACCGGTATTCTTGCTCACGAGAGCAAGTCTGTTCTTGTTGTTGCTCATAATGCTGTTAACCAGGCTCTTATGGCAACAGCAATTGGTACTTCTTCTTTTCTTCTTTCAACAACTATCTGATTTTTCATCTCTCTGATTTTTCATCTCTCTGTTAAATTTTTGTTTTTTTTCCGGATTCTGTCTTTGGTTATATGATAGGTCTGGGAGCAGAATACTTTAGGAGTTTGCTGCAGAGCAATTGCGGTGTAAGTGTACTGGACTTCACAACAAGAGCTGACGGTGGATCTCCACACGTATGTCTTAATCGACTAAATCAGGCAAGCTAACTTTTTCGATGAAACTGGCTTTGATATGGACTCATGATCATCTTAGTTATATGAAAAATTTATGTTGCAAGATTTCCGAGTTGAATGTTGTAGGTAGTCTTATTGAATCTTAGTACAAATGCAGACGCCTAAGTCGCCTCTAGCTGGTGGAAGTTCTGGTGGCCGGGAAGCTAGTAAGCAGATCATACTTGTCTGTCATGGTCAGGGGGATTATGAGGTAAAGTTGATCTCTTAATTTATCTTTATCTTCCAAAATTAACCTCCATGGATGCGCGTGGAAGATGTTTTGCTCTTTACACTATGTTCTGAGCTAAGGAAAGTTGGAGGCATTGGATCAGATTTTACCGGATTTTCTTTGTTTTAAAGGCCACTTGGTTTTTTGAGTTTTCTCATTCTTTTACACTTCAGGGTTTCTGCAGTTATTAACCAAGCAGTCACTTTGATCAACAGGCTAGTACTAATGATCAGCCAATGACCATGCTTGGGGAGATACAGGTAACCGATAACTTATGAGTTTTGAAGGGCAATTACATCTCTGATCATATATACATCTTAATCCTTCATGTAGATATTCTCTGATCATATATACATCTTGATTACTGCAGTCGCAGAAAACCGCAGAGCTTCTTCTTGATCTAAGGGTTACTTCAATAGTTTGTAGCTCTACAACAGCCTCCATTGAGACTGCTGGAGTAATATCCCGAGTAAGTTATAGAACCCTCTATCTACCTAACCTCAATTTCTTAACAAACTTTAAACCTTCAGAAGTGTATTTTGTGTTCTTTTGACAGTTTAAAGAGTTAACAGGTACAAGAAGCTGCGGGCTGTTTGGGTGTAGATCCTGTGCCTCGCTATGTGAATACTAAACAAATGAATGAGCTTAATGTTGAGGACATTCTCCGCAAATCCAATAAGGCAAGATTGTTTATCACCATTTGATGGTAAAGTGAACACTGGTTTGGTCCTTCTGATCCCTAAATCCTGCAGGACGAAGCTGTGACTGCATCGATCCAACCTGGTTGGCTAAGTCAGTTGGACGAAGAAACGGTTTCAGCTCTATGGAACAGATCCGGGAAAGCCTGGGAATCACTCGTAGACAAACTATCGGACGAGGATAAGTCAAACCCAGGAGATGCCATGGTGGTGGTTGGTCACCCAATGGCTCACATCTCGCTCATAGCACAATGCCTGAACCTCGATAAAGAATGGCTCGGGTTGTTCCACCTAGACCCAGGCAGCATCAGCGTCATAGATTTTCCGGATGGTCCTAGCGGAAGAGGAGTCATCCGTTGCACAAACTACACGGCTCATCTTGGAAGATGGTCCGCCCCCATCACAAGACCTGGCTGAAGAAGTGTTGTTTTTTTCTTATAACAAAATCACTTGACGCAGAATCACATTCTTTGTATCTTCCAGTTTTCTTTAGTCACATTTTTAAAAATATCATCCAAAAGCTCACAAAGACAAAAGATTCAGTAAAATCAAAATCCAAGTCCAATCTCTAGGAAAGCTAGTCCCGGTCTGATCATAGACTCACCTAAGTATCAGCATCAGCAACATATACAATTTGACATATGCTTGATGGCATCGGCAATGCAAGGATATCTCGTAAGACGACCAAGCTTTGTTGTTGCATGGAACTGCTTAAATGCACAACTAGTTTCTTGAGAACTACTGAGTTCTTTACCAAGTAACTTGCTACTTCTCTTTCAACACACCTTCCCGTGAACCTGCTTTTTATCTCTGCATACTTAAGCGATGAAAGCAAACACTGAGGCACGGATGAGCAACTTAATGGATCCGTCAACATCATACAATGAGTGAGATCCTACAAAAACAAAGTAAGATGAATGAATATACTATAGATAACACATTTTCTCAAGATGCATAATAATTATGTTAAAGCTCTTAAGGTTGGTGCAAGTTATCACCAAGACGATGGATTTTAGATTCGGACAGCTCTCAAGAAGCGTTGGAAGGATCTTCACGTGAGATGAACAAAATCCTGCTTCCAGACAGGACAGGTTCCAAAACTGGGGCAATGGTTCTATTTTCAAGTAGGAATAGAAGAACTGCTTGCATAAAAGAAACCAAGGTAAGACTATGAATTTCATTAAATACCATTATACACTTTCATAGACATTTACCTTCATAGTATCCCCAGAGATGATCATATCCCTAACTCTAGAGATACCTGTGAAAAAATTGCGGGCCAGTTGGTTCTTCGATAAGCCAGCTCCATCAGAATGATATTGAACATCAAAGAAGCCAGCAAAATCGGCCTTAGCTAAGGAACTCAAGTTGCTTATGATTTTACTCTTTGATAGTTCATCAAAGAAATTCAAATACTTGAGTCTAGGAGCATCAAACAAAAGCCCCGAGTTTCCTCTATCAAATCTAGACAGCTCGCTACCATAGTCACCAAAATCAAAGCTTACAGTGAGAGTGGTTAGTGTCTGAGAACGCACTCGTAAAACCTTTACATTATCATCCACCCTTCTAACGATACTCAAATCTTCAAGAACAGGGCAAGACGAGATGAGCGACTCTAGACACGTGTCCTTGGCATACACATTGAGTTCTAAACGCATAGTCTTGAGACAAGGCAAAGAAACAGACTCAAAACTATCCAAGAATGCCCGGTGGAGTCTTAAGTGAAGGAGACTCTCACAGATGTAGAGGCTCTCGGGCATCACTTCCAAACAGTCAGGATCCACAGGACCACACTCAAAATCAAGATGCCAAAGTTTAGGCGTAGCCACAAAATCTATCCACCGCGTGACACAATACTCATCATACTCACCCTTACGAATACTTAGCTTGAGTTTGTGCAAGTATGACTTCTCTTGTCTAGATAAATCTACGAACTTGTCCATGATTCTCACAAAGACTTTGTAATTTGGGAACACACGAGAGTCCAGATCCAACCCGGGAATCGAAAGCCAGAGACTTTTCCACCTATTGGACAGAACACTAGTCCTAACAGCTTCCTCTGTCGGAAGATACAATAGTATCTGAGATATCAATGAGTCTGGTAATTTGCTTATCAAATCCTCTCTTGCAGGCCGTTGGTGGCATAGTCTTTTCTCTTTCCTTTCCTCCATGAAATCCGCTAGCAAAAATCGAACCGGTGAAGGTGAAATCACCTGATGCGTTTAGGGTTTTGTGTGGTGGCCACGGACGGAGACGAGGTGGCGTGAGAATTTCTCAAATGCAAATGATGAGAGTGCTATTACTGTTTTTATACCTTTTGGAGAGTTTTTTTTAACACGATGATAAATATTTTAACAATATAGTTAAAACCTTCAATCTTCAATCTTCAATAGATCATAATTTTTTTACTAATTTATTAAGAAAGGGTGATTCTCAAAAATAGCACTTTTTTTTACTAAGTTTTGGAATCCTACAACACTGTGGCCAAAGCTCAGAAAGACATGATAATAGAATTCAACAAAACAGAAAAACGCAAGTCCAATCTCTAAGGAATTGCTAGCCTAGGAGAGATCACCTTCAAGTCTTTTTAGCGGTCCACAAACTTCGATTTGACACTTGTTGGATCGCCACGGCAATGCAAGGAGATCCCTTAAGACGGAATCTTCTTCTAGCTTGGAACGTTCCCAACGCACAACGAGTTTCTTTAGGATTACAGAGTTTTCTGCAAAGTACCTTGCTAGTTCCATTAAAATAAAGTAGTTTGCCTCATATCTGCTTTTTATCTCTACAAACTCCAGCGATGACAACAAACACTGAGGCACGGACGAGACTGTTATCGGAGGCGTGTCGACCATAGAATGAGTTAAATCCTACAAAACACAAAAGATTAATGAATATATAACACATTTCTCTAAATGCATAACTAAGCTAAAACTGTAAAGGTTGTTGCAAGTCATCACCAAGACGATGGATTTTAGATTCGGAAAGCTTTCAAGAAGTGTTGGCAGGATTTCCAGGATTTTCACGCGTCTTAACCAAACTTCTGCTACCAAACTGGACAGGTTGCAAAACTGGGGAAATGGTTCAAGTTTCATGTAGTAAGAGATTAGCTGCTTACACAAAAGAAAAGAAGAGAAGACTATGGGTGAGCAAAAATTTCGTTAAAGAAAAGAAGAGAAGACTATATAAATGTGTGAACTTTATAGAAAGATACCTCAATAATATATTCAGAGATTATCAGATCCCTAACTCCCGAGATACTGTTGAAAAAATTACGGACCATTTGTTGATCTGATAAGCTAAATCCAAAATAAAAACGTGCAATACGAACGACGCTAACAAAATTGACCTTAACTAAGGAACCCGAATTGCTTATGGTTTTATTCGGCGATAGTTCTTCATCCAAATTCATATACTTAAGTCTAGGGGCATCAATGAAAAGCGCTAAGCTATCCCAATCGTAAAAAGAAAAACCATAATCTCGAGCAAGATCAAATCCTACGCTGAGACAGGTTAATGTCTGAGAATGCACTCGCAAAACCCTTAAGTTATCATCTAACCTTCTAACAATGCTCAAGTCTTCGAGAACAGGGCAAGACGAGATAAGTGACTCCAGACACGTACCATTGGCATATGTATTTTTCTCTAAACGCAATGTTTTGAGACGAGGTAAAGAAACAGACTCAAAACTACCCAACAATACCCGATTGAGTTTTATGTAAAGGAGCGTCTCGCAGACAAAGAGGCTTACGGGGATCACTTCCAAACGCTTACGACACACATAAGTATACCCAACATCAAGATGCTCAAGTTTAGGCGTAGCCACAGAGTCTACCCAACGCGTGACACAAGACTGCTCATTCTTAGTTTTCCGAATACTTAGCTTGAGCTTGTGCAAGCATGACTTCTGTTCCCAGAGAAATCTAGGAACCTGTCCACAAACTCACAAAGGCACTGTAATCTGGAAACTCAGAAGAGTCCAGATCCAACCCGGAAATCAAAAGCCAGAGACTTTTCCACCGACTGGACAAAACACTAGTCTTAACAGCTTCCTTTGTCGGAAGATACGATAGTATCTGAGATATCAAAGCCTCGGGTAAATTGCTTATCAAATCCACTCTTGCAGGTCGTTGGTGGCTTACTCCTTTCGCTTTTCTTCCCTCCATGAAAACCACTCGCAAAATCTAAGTACGAGAACGCATTTAGTAGGGATTTCAGTAACAAATCATCAGAATTTCCCGATTTAGCGGCACTCGATTAATCAACACTAATGAACTCCAAAAAAGGTCTGTTAATCAGAAAAGAGCAAAGAAGGTGAAATCACCTGATGGGTTTAGGATTTTGTGGTGTTGGAAGATCCGTAGGCCACCGAACTAAGTCGAAGCGTCGCGTGAGATTTCTCAAAAACAACGATGACCATAAATACCCATAAAGTTTAAAGCTTCAGACCAATAACTAACGAAAGATGAGACACTTCAGAGCAGCAACTGGTTCATCCCTGTTTTCAACCTCCGCGATTCTCACTTCTCAATTCTCACTCTCAGTAAAAGAGTTTTCGTTTAAAAAAAAAAAAAAAAAAAAAAAAAAAAAAAAAAAGAGTTTCGTAGAAAGTACTCACTACTCAGAACTCTCACTCTCTGTTGTCTGAAGGCCCATTAACTCTCACTTTTCAAGCTTTCAAATCTTTTATTTGGGCCAAAGGCCCATTAACATCTGTAGACGCTTATTAATTATTTATATTTGGGTTTCTACGATTACGAAAATACACAAACAAACATGTAATGTAGCTCAGACAAGTGTTAAACTCTAATGTGCAATTAGCAATTTTCTTTCCCACTTTATTTAAAGTTTTCTCGTTGTTTTCTTTGATAAATACCACATAAATAGTCAGACTTACTCACATGAACTCCACTTAACACAAACTTTTCATTTTTTTTTCAAACACTTATGCAAAAATTATCAAACTTCCAAGTTCCAACCAGACCAGGTTCTTATTAATGGATACCGGAAAGAAACGAATCAAACCAAAACATACTTAACCAACCGAGTTACATAACCGAAACAACTTAAAACATCGATTATAGAAATAGATTAACCAAGAAACAAGTTTGGTATAATAACAAGATTCATGGTGATGCTTCGACGGGAGATTTGACTGCGGCGACGGTGAAATCCAGGAGCACGATCTTGTCGATAGCGGCGGTGAATGCGGTTGAGAATTCAACGTGAAGAGGATGGCTTGTGAAAGAAACGTAAGCATCTTTGTTCTCAAAGGTCATCGAGAATGCGTGAGTGAATCCTTGTCTAAGCATCTCGTGACTCTCTTTATCTTCTCCCCTAATTATCATCAAATTTTATTATGGTCATTAATTAGTTACAAATCCCAAAAAGATGATATTTTGATTACTTGAAAAATGAAATGATAAAATAAATGACCAACCATTCAAAGGATTTGACAGAATCAATTTGAGAAACAAGATTTTCCAAGCCCTTCAAGATCTCATCAATCTTTGCATCTTCCTTGAACTTCACAACCACCAAATGCTTAAACCCTGAAGTCGCCATTAATATTTAATTACTCTTTAGCTTCACACACTTTACATACACTTATGTTGAAGCATCTTCTTATATAGAGGTGGAGATTCCTATGGGAATATGTGCATGTGTGAACCCGTACGTGTGAATGTACACGTGTGTGTGTATGTTTCTGTGTGCATGTGTGTGAACAATAATGCTTTTTGCTGTGCTAGATTTCAATGTACAATCTTCTGACATTACCTATATGACTATATGTCTCTAAGATAAAACATATTTCTTTGTTTGGTTTTCCATTGTTTTTTTTTTCAAACTGGTCTTTGACAACTTGCATGTTTTGTCAGGTTGTAATTTGTATTTCGAACATGAGTACTAATTTTTAGGGCCTAAATACTTTTGACGTTAAGTGCGTTTGGTCCAATGTCTGTGTTCTCAATCACTAAAAAAAAAAATATATATATATATATAACTTGATTAGCGGTGAGGCATAGCCGCACTAGCTAGCTAGGGCGTACCACACAAAATAGAGGACAGTTTTTAAGATTAAATTTTTTCTTTTCTTTTTGTTCTTCAACTCAACCAAACTCATTTTACTGATTGAATACTCACATACATCATGTTTCGCCTTTTCCACATATGGAAATAACTACTACACTCTAGAGTTTCAAAATAAAGAACGAACATATAAGGAAGTTTTTTTGGCTATAAGATTGGCACATACATTGGCTTGCCTTCCTTTAAAGATTTCGCTTGTACAACTCTTTGGTCTTAGAGGCCAAAGATGATGTTTTTTCACAGCCTGGATGAGTGTCCTAGAACCACTTTGAGAAAACACTTATACACAAATTATCTAAGCAAGACATTATTGCCCAATTAAAGGCTCTTTGCTTCCGCCTCAAGGCACGACTGAATTTGAGGTAAGTTTTGGCTCCACATCACATTCCCATACGTGGTACATAGGTAACATAAAATCTATTTTATATACGGGCCTTCGGTACGACATACTTAGAATAGGAAATCTTCCAGTTTTATATTTTACTGGTATCGAGAACCTGTGTAGTCCTCTAGTGAGAGGTTAAAACTGGTCAATATGATACGTTATTGTCATTCAAAACAAAATATGATCGATACGTTATTGGATCAAATGTTTTCGTTCTTGGATTAGTTTTTACTATCTATTCTACTATTCATCTAATATATTAGTAAAAATTTGCTAAAATTGATAACCTAATTTTCATAGTGTAAAATCAGATGGTTTTTATTTTTGATAATATATACATATATATATATATATATGTTAGAACTTAGTGAGGTTTTAATGTTAGAACTTAACATTAGTTTTTGATAATATAAAACCGTAATTACAGTTTTGACCAAAACAAAAAAATAAAAAGAAGTTCATTAGCGTGATTAGGTTTTGCGTTTGATTTTACTTGTACACAAAATATATTTTCATGGAGTTTTCCTTGATATACAAATATCATCCCTTCCCAATAATCTTATCATAATCTCTTAGACTCTTACCATCAAAGTGACAATAACAATTACTTGTTAACCTTTCTCATCGATGGTGACAAAAGAGCGCGTGATAGGTTGGTTGAGGTTCCATCGTTATCTATTGCCATATAATGTTATTTTTTATTTGGAATCATATTCAAGATTAAGTATTATATTTTTTTGTAGTATGTATATAACAAGAAATGATTCGTTCTAGTACTCTCAAGTCTTATTTGAGATGCCCTACAACGCGTCCTACAACCACATGAACTGAAAATAACCACACATTTTTACTTGTTTGTAATTTTCTCCATATACATGCATGTATTCGATCAATCAATCTATGATGGGGACGCCGGTTTGGTTTTACAAAACTAATAATAGGAACATGAGTTTGTTTACTTTAACTTCTACCAAAACCGATATCAAATTAAAGAGTGCGCGTGTTCGATTTTGGGGTTAGTTAACAATTTCCTCGACCATAAAACATAACTAAATGCCATGGAGGAGTTTAATCCATAGGCAACTCGAGTTGGATATTCGCTGTAAGTTTCTTACGGGACAAATATAACTAATATTCTTAAGAAAACATACCATATTAAACCGGATAGATTAAACAAAAATATATTTCATTTTGGATTAAAGGGCTTTTCAGTTACTTCAGTCTGAATTGAACAGAAATGGACATTGATGCAAAACAAAAAAAACAAACCAAAAGGCAAAATCATACCAAAGCGGATTCGGTTGGCTTTGGTAATTTCTCCAATTTGAACTTGGATTTGAATATCATAAATCATAATCACTTAACCCTAATTAAAAACAACAAAGTTCTTTTCTTTTTTGGGAACAAGATCTGAGGGAAATCGAAAATCCAATGAAAAGAGAAACATGGTGCATGGATTTGTGTCAGCTCAATGTCTTTTGTGAACCCCTTTAACAATAAAGTTTAATTCAGCCATACCATTTTGCTATAATCTTTCTTACGCTTTTTCACTTCTTCTTCTCATCAAGTCACATGAACCTCGGACCCATCAATTGTATTTTCTTCATTATTTCCTTCATAAAGATATGATTAAAAGAGCATGTGGCCATGCTCCTAAAATCAATTCCCACTGAATATGACATCATTTCGGCCTTGCCTAACATTATTGGTACTATTTTAAGAGAAACAAAATATGGAGGAAGTTTTCCTTTAAAAAAAAAAATATTTGGACAACTATGGAGGAGGATTTCAAATGGAAGTTTTAGTTAATTATTTTCCTCTCAATAATATTGGTATATGCTTAAGTGAGATATGTACATGTTTTTCCTGATGAGTGATGAGTAGTGCTTAGGTGACCGCTGAATATTTCTTATTTTAACCTTTCAAAAAGTCTTTTTCTTCAATCTTCACCCGGCTAAGATCTCTTTGTATTTTTAAACCATGCTAACTGTTCATTATGTGCTAAACTTTTTAGTTTACGTACGTGCACACTATGTTTTTTTTCTTTTACGGTTTATCTATGTGACAAACTATGTTATACTTGAGATAATAACACATATTGCTTCCATGATTTTTTTTTTTATATCATCGGTCAAAAACACGGATCATCAGATAAAAGTTTATTAACGGTTACTAAAACCGTCTAACACCGTTTACGACTACTTAACTCCTTCTATAATAAAAAATCACATAGTTCCAACATCTAAGTAATAGCTAATCACAATGGTTTATAGAATATCGTCTAAGCGTCGTCTAAACGACCACATATATTGCTAGCTATCGTTTAGTAGAACAACGGTGTAAACACATAAGGCTTTTTCAATTACTTACAGCATGTTATTAAGAGGGTTTGCTTTTGGTTGAGGCTTCTATCTTTTGTGGGCTTTTCTTATATCCATTGTGTAATTTGACACATATCCTTTCCGGCCCACCGTTTTGCAGCTTTGCTCCCTTGTTTTAAGAACTAAGTAGGTAATCCCAGATTTTGCATTTATAATTTTTTTTTTGTGAGGTCTTTGCCTTGATGGCATGATTGATAAATGAAGTTGTGAAAACAGAGAGGAATAGTTTTCTTGTGAAACAGTCTTTTTTTCTTTTCACTATTTCACCGATGAATATACTCCCTTACCACCGTTATGAAGCCTTGAGCATATTAAAGAATGATGGACATGCCTACAGTTATATCAATTAACATGATACAATATATATATATATATATATATATCCTATATATCTGTATATCAAGTATTTATATGCTATATATGATAGGCTAAAAGGTATATTGACTGTTTATTGATAACAAATAGTATCGATTCTCTGTTTCTGTTATGTTTATATAGGGGATTACTATTTGATTAACAAATAATGGCACCTCGCTAAAAGAGGATATCCACACTTCCCCTACAGGCTACAACTGCGGGTGGCAAATACTGAAATACATAACATAAATGTGAATTCTTGCTTATACATCTGAAACACAAAATTCCACCCGAACAATTTCTATATTATATAATTAGTTAAACTTGATTAGTTTAATTTTTGTTTTGTTTTATATAACAAATCTGGATTCTAACTTATACTTTGAAACTTTTAAAACAATATTATATATATATATATATACATAACTATATACACTAAGTAAGTTTATTTTCTATCTTACCAAGCTAGTAGTTTTTTAATATCTTCCCAAACTAATAGTTTTAAATAATCTTTCTCTACGAACGATGCAAACTAAATCCAGGATCTGATGGTTGAAAGAAGGTAACTCGAACATGAGATTCTTCTACAAGCCTGTTTTGACTCGGAAATCTATCGAGGCAACACATTTATGATGGTTTAATTAAGGAAACTATAGTCCACTAGTTTTTCTCAGTTATGTGCTCTCAGTGGATGCGAGTTTCATTTACCAAATTTAACTATCTAAAATCCTACTCGGATGATTACAAAAAAAAAAAAATCTAGTATTAAAAATGTTTTTGTCTACTATAAAATGATAGCGTTACAGTTAATTATTTTCCCCATCGTTTTGGTATAGTTAGATCCATATAGGTCTTTAGCTAAAAAAAAACAGAGTTAAAGAAAAGAAAAATTAACTGTATATGCTGCCTCAAAATTGTGGCTATCTTTTTTTGTCTTTCTAGAACGTCGTCATAAAGCAAAGCTTGGTTTTTCTGCATGCAATTATGTGTTACTTCAGAAATATCATTGTAGAAGTTGGATTGGATTTCTTTAGATAGTTTTAATATCTAAAGCAGATAGTTTTAATATATCCACTGTTTAGCATCGGTATAACCTTAAACATGTCTAGGTCAATGTTAGATTGCGAGCGAGCAAGATCAGTGTTTTCTTATGCTTTCTCGTCTGGTTTTGTTTTGGTTTTTATTTTTAATTCCGTAATCCATTTTCTTATGATTTCGTTGTTGTTTGCTGTATTTGTCGGATTTGTTAGTAGTTTTTTATTTTTGGTCTTTCTGATTTCTTTGTAATCTCTGTAACTTCTGTAAAAAAATCGAAAATTGGTAATATAATTTTAACATGTTTACCAAAAAAAAAAAAATCAGTGTTTTCTTCTAAATATGATTATGAATAATCAGAACGTCAGAGATATTTCAGTTGATAAAGCTAAAAGCACGAATCCAGATTTTAAGTATCTAGAGTTTAAATCCACAAGATAGAATTTGGAATGTTATTATTATTATTTTGAAAGAGATCAATTTAAGAATTTGTTTTGGAGTTCCGTGGGATTAATGATATTAAATTATTGCGGAAACTTGGTCGTCGAAAGAAGGCAAGGAAGGCATGTACGAAACTGGAAGCTAAAATCCAACCTTTTTTTTTGGCCGTCTCAACGACTTGGTTTTAAAATATCTAGTAAATAAATTATTAAACTAAATGTTTTCAAAAATTTTCATGGATGTCATGTTCATATGCACATTCAAATTCACACACGTTGGCAACATAAAATAATATGACTTGACCCAAAGCTTTGCTTGATTTGTACCATCCGTGACCCCTCTCAATATAGTAATACCAAAACAAATTCAAATAAAATCTGGGATAAAATTTAGCAAAAACATTAAAATAGCTAACCGAGATCTAGTAAGCAAGTCATAAGTACAAAATACATGTGGGCAACGAGTTTCACAGATCAGAAAGTCACATCATGCTAAAGAAAGTTTAGAATATTTCCCTTTATTATTCTTATATGGATAAATCAATTACCATTATTCACCCGCAGAAGAAATTTTTAATTCTTTCAATACGTACAGTTCAAGTCTTCAAGATGCCTAAACGTTCAAGAGTTTCTTGTAAAATTATCATTTTCATTGTAATTGACGAATTAAAAAAAGTAATCATTCTAAAACATTGTGGTTATTTTTTCCCCCAACATGTCACGGTTGGATTATAACGACCATAAGCCCACAAAAAAACAAAAATCAGTAGTTTATTAATTAAAACAAAAAAAAAGTATATCCTAGCCAAAGGATGAATCCCATCAGAGTTGACTACTTGTCGTTAGTGTAAAATATCTACAATGCCCTTTAATTTATGACGTCATTCAGCTGAAGTCAGCAACTTCGACAAAGCTGTCATGTGCTGCGGAGGTCGGATGTCTAACGGAATTAACGCCGTTGTTTCCGTCGGCGCACTTGCCAACTATTTCGCAATTATTTCAATTTTAATTTAATGAAGGGCTTGTTGAGAATATGTAGCCAAAATTACTCTGTTTTGATAGGTTAATTTTTGATGCATAGTGTGAAAATACATAAATATTTTTGATGGTAGAAACTAGAAAAAGGAAGAGATCGATACGTCGATTTACGGTTTAGCTTGGTTTGGTCTTTTGGTTGTCGATTTATATTTTCTTTATAGAAAAAAATTGAAACTATGTGAAGTTTTACATGCACTTCAGTTTGGTTTGGTTTCAATTTATTTTATCCAGTAACAAAAACAAGCAAAAGACGATCGATAAGATGATTTCACGGAAACAAAAATTTGAGTTTATAAACTAGAAAAAAATCGAGTCTATGGTTTAAAAGATTTCACAAAAAAAAAAAAAATTGAGTCTATGGTTTAAAAGACTTCACAAATAGACATTTTGGACTTTAAATTTGAAATTAAAGAAATACTGCTATTGTTAAGTATATAAAAAAGACGTTCCTATTTTACTGTATCTGAAAACCAGAAAAAACCTGTTCGATCTTATGGTTTTTAGACGGAACCAAATTAAAACCAAAACCTTTTAAAAATGTTAGCTATATGATTTCAAGATTTAACTAAATCAAAACCGAATCAGCTAATTTATGTTTGGTGTATTTTTTTTTTCTTATCGGTTAGGGCTTTTTTTCTCACTTAGCCAAAAGTTACACATGACTTTTTTGGGATAAAAACACCAATATTCTATCAAAAGGACTAGTACTGGACTATTAATTGAATATTTGTGTATTTAACTTTTAAAATACATTTTATTTGTTCATATTTCCTACTGTATGCTTAAAAATCATCAACATTCTTATTTACAAGTAATCTTATTATACCCTATAACTGGTTAAATTTTAACAAATTTATTATTTCAACTTGATAATTGTTATTGTATAATAAAACATCTCAAAACCACAACTCTGGAAAAAAATCCACATTTTTCCAACCTATTTTAAGTTTTGTGAAACACATTTTTCTGTTAGACTCCTCCTGTCTTTTGGATATGGTATAAAATCTTAAGTATTCTAATAGACATTAGCCAAACAATTTCTGTAATTAGTGAAGTGAACCGCGTAGATATTTCCTTTTAATTTGGACAACGAGTGAACGCGTAGACTAGTGTAATCAAAAGGATGCAAGCATGTAAAACAAACTCTGTTATCTATGGATGAGTACATGACAAATCATATGTTAAAGTCAACACCTAATTTTGCTTTCTATTTATCTTTTATTTAGCTACTCCATTTGGTGGAGAGAACCGAGCACATGTCCTAAATCATATAATTCTTACTAAACTACAACCTAGTGTATATATATAAATATAAACATATATCTTGATTAGGAGACCCAACACTTGGTCTATAATTGGTATGGAGTCGAATTGTTTATACTCTCTCCGTTTTATAATAAGTTTTATTTTTTGTTGTAAAAAGAGTGTTATTTTGCATTTTCAATGTAATTTTTTACTCTTATTTCCTGTTTTATCCTTCATTTAAAGATAATAATCTTTGTAATTAAATTTTATAAAAGTATATTAATTAGAAGTATATTTGTATATTTTATTAATTTCTTAATCTGTGTGAAATGTATCAGATTGACACTTATTATGAAACGGAGGGAGTATGGCATACATTTTGTTTGTTTGTTACTTTGTTGGTAAATAGTATTACTTCCCGTTAAATAAATATCAAGTTGGAATTACCTAATACCTTCTTATCGAGTCTATGGTTTAAATATTTGAGATTCCCACATGTGGTATTGTGTGTGTACCACTTGCCCCTATATATCCCTATCCGTGCAAAATTGAAAGACTCGAGAGAAAGAAAACGGCCAAGAAACACATACAAAGCTCAGTCTACTATAATAGAAAATGAACTCCCCCCACGAAAAGGCGGTGCAAGAAATCCTTTATGGCCATAGATGCGCCATGCGGTTGAAGTTGCGGCTCGACGATCCAATGGCTGACTACGGATCAGTTTCAAGTTATGATCTTGCTAAATCGATTGTCCAATGTTTTTCCAATGCCATCTCAGTCTTATCTGATCAACCAAAATCAGAGGAAGATCAATCTTCTGATCTATCTTCAAGGGATTCTTCTGAAAGGATTTTAATTTTGTAGTATTTTGAAGCTTAAAAATTCATTTCTTTTTCATTGCTTAAAGATGGCTACAATGAGAGCTTGCTATTTATACAAAGACACTTTCTTGAGAGCTCTAAACCCTAGTGCCAGATGTCAAGCATCGATTAACATAGCTAAAGCATGAAATCGGTTTTGAATTTCAGTTGTACGTTCTCTTGCCAGCTTGTTTGCAGACACCTCTGAATCAGTTCTGTTTTTGTCTTGTTGCAGGTGGAGAGAAGACCGTTGCAGAGTTCTGGGCTTCTGCAGATTATAACTCTGATTGGGCTTTAACGTTTGTTGGCCCATATCCATTGTCTTCTCACTTGATGAAGCTTCTGCGACATCGTTTTGTACTCTGGTTTGACATGTGCTCTGTTTCGGAGGGAAATGGTTAATAGCCCCTCTCAAACTCGGCGTAGGTGGAACACTGACGCCTAGTTTGCTTCGGAGATCAGTGAAAACTTTCTCTGGTAGGGATTTAGTGAAAATATCCGCAACTTGTAGATGAGAGGGAATGTGTTTGACCAACAAAGTACCAAGTGCAACTCGCTCACGCACATAATGATGATGGGTCTCAAAATGCTTAGTTCTCTTGTGATAAGCTGGATTTACTGTCAAGTAGACGGCTGACAAGTTGTCACAGTACAACTCAGGTGTTTGATGAATTGGAATTCCAAGATCCTTCATTAGAAAACCAAGCCATGTAAGTTCAGAAGCAGTTTCAGATAAGGCTCGGTATTCTGCTTCAGTAGAGCTTTTTGCAACCGTTTGCTGCTTCTGCGATGCCCATGAGATAAGATTTTTGCCAAGGAAAGTGCAAAATCCACCAGTTGACCTTCTTGTGGTTGGACAACCAGCAAAATCACTATCACTGAAGGCACGGATTGTAAAATCTGAATCCTTGTGAAATGAAATACCCATCGTCAAGGTGCCTTTGATGTATCGAAGAATCCGTTTTAACAACTGAAAATCCGAGACTGTAGGAGCATGCATCTTCTGACAGACAAAATTAACAGCATATTGGATATCAGGTCGAGTAAGTGTGAGATATTGCAGCTTACCAGCCAAACTTCTGAAGTAAGTCGGATTTTCAAAAGGTTCAGTTTGATGAGGCACTTTGTGAGGTTGAAGTGGTAGTGGTGTTGGCATTGCAGAGCAGTCTGAGAACCCTGAGAGAGCTAATAAGTCTTCTGCATATTTTTGTTGAGAAAGAAAGAGCCCCTCTGCATAAAAGTGCGCCTGAATCCCAAGGAAGTAATGCATTTGACCAAGATCTTTCATTCGAAAGTGTTGATTTAGATCATGAAAGAGTTTCTGCAAAGTCTCTGAGTTATTTCCTGTGATGATCATGTCATCTACATATAACAACAGCAGGATGATGTTTCCATTGTGAGAGTACACAAAGAGAGATGGATCCCGAATGCTGCATATAAAACCAAACTCCAATAAGTAGTTGCTGAACTTGTCGAACCAGGCTCTTGGAGCCTGCTTAAGGCCGTACAAAGCTTTATGAAGTAAACAGACATGATCTGGTCTAGATTTATCCACAAAGCCAGCTGGTTGTTTCATGTATACAGTTTCAGTGAGATCACCATGGAGAAAGGCGTTTTGTACATCCATCTGCTTGATTTCCCATTGCATTGTTGTGGCAGTATGAAGCACTGATCTCACTGTTGCTGTTCTAACAACTGGACTGTAGGTCTCTAGATAATCGATTCCTTCCTCTTGATTAAAGCCTTGTGCAACTAACCTGGCTTTAAGCTTGTTGAGACTTCCATCTGCATTTAGCTTGGTTCGGAAGACCCATTTACTACCCAGAACATTCATATCAGGGGTGTAAGGAACAAGAGACCAAGTATTAGTCACTTTGCAGTTGTCATATTCCTCTTCCATTGCAGAGGTCCATCCGGGATCTTTCAACGCTGATGTAACTGTTTTTGGCTCGGGGTAAGAGACTTTCTGAGTAAATAAGACATATCGTGGGTTTGGTTTTGTGATTCCAGCTCGAGACCGAGTAGTCATTGGATGTTGATGAATAGATGTGGCGGATGAAACAAGTTCCTCCGGTAATATTGGAGGTTGATCAAGTGAACTTTGGACAGAGTCTTCCATGGGTGATGATGAGACTGATGGAGAAGCTGAGAGAGGAGTGACTGGCCTGCTTGGTGAGGAGGAAGCACTGTCGCCAATAGAATCATGATCTAAGCATGTCGTACGCTCAGAATACTCCCTCACACCTGCAGTAGTCACTCCTTGCGAAGACTGTTGGGAAGAACTCGATCCAGACACTAATGATGAAACAATAGTAGGTAAGTCCGTTGCTGTTGCAGGAATGAATATCGGACGTGAAACCGGAGGTGTAGACTGAAGCTTCTGCGATTCACCTTTCAACCAGGCATCATATAGAACTGTATTGGAAGATGAGTGATGAGAGGTATAATCAGTTTGAAATGGAAATGTTTCTTCATCAAAAAGAACATGTCTACTGATGTATACTCTTCCTGTTGGGGGATATAAGCACCGATATCCTTTGTACTTATCATTGTAGCCAAGGAATACACACTTTAATGAACGAGGATCAAACTTTGTTTTTCCATAATCACGAAGTGTAGGATAACAAGTTGAGCCAAAGGTTCGCAGAGATGTGTAGTCAGGAAGGTTACCATTTAGAGTCTGATATGGAGACTTTGAAGACTCCAAAGTTGATGTAGGAAGGAGATTAATCAGGAAGTTTGCAGTATAGAAGGCCTCTACCCAATACTTTTGAGGTAAATGGCTTTCAAACATCATCGCTAAACCCAATTCAACCAAGTGGCGATGCTTTCTCTCTGCTAAACCATTTTGTTGGGGCGTATGTGGGCATGAGATCATCTGTTTTATGCCACATTGAGTGAGGTGAGTCACAAATTTGTTGCTAGTGAACTCACCACCTCCATCACACTGAAAAGATCCAATCTTTGCATTATATTGGTTTTCAACTAGTTTCTGAAAGGCTAGAAACACAGTATAGAAGTCTGACTTGAGCTTCAATGGATAAAACCAACAAAACCGAGACCAATGATCAACAAATATTACATAATATCGGAATCCTTGAACTGATAACACTGGAGAAGGCCCCCAAAGATCACAATGAATTCTTTGAAGGGGCTTTGTAGCTACATAATCGGAAGCAGAGAAAGAAAGCTTAGTGCTTTTGCTAAGTCGACATGACTCACACATTACACTAGTCCTTTTATTTATGAAGATAGACTTAGATGAAGCAAGTTGATGAATAACTTGAGAGTTTGGATGTCCCAGTCTCCGATGCCAAACTGCCTCACTAGTAGATTGCTGTCTTGAAGAATAGAAAGCCTGCGGTTTGGAGCCTGATTCATCCTTCAAAACATATAACCCTTCACTGTTTTTGCCCAACATTATGAGCTTCTTTGTGACCTTGTCCTTAACAACAACCCCATCACAATCAAACTCAAAAGAACAAGGATAAGCTTTTGTAATCTTAGACACAGAAAGCAAAGATTTGGCAACATCAGGACAAACCAATACATCGTGTAAAGGAAGTGTACCTGAGGAAGAAGCAATAACTGTGGAACCAGTGTGTGTGATAGGCAGAAAGTTTCCATCTGCAACCATTACAGCATCAGAGCCAGTATAAGGATGAGTATTTTGCAGATGCTGAGCTGAGTTGGTGATGTGAGCACTGGCTCCTGTGTCTGGGAACCACTCATGACCTTGATTATCTGAAACATCAGTGATACGGAGAGCAGCCATTGCAGAAGGAGTACCATCAAGCTGATAGGAGTTATCGAACCTGTGCCAACAGTTTAGAGCAGCATGACCACGGCGACCACAGATCTGACAGGTTGGCCTGTCTGAGACATCATTTGACCCGGTGTAAGAGGAGTTCTGTTGATGAAAACCGCGACCTCGAGTGGAGAAGTTTCCACGACCACGACCTCCTCGAAAACCTCTTCCACTCTGACCTCTACCACCTCTGTAAGAGTAAGAGTTTTGTGAGCCTTGTTGAGTGTTAAAGGCCAGATGTGGAGTAACTTCAGAGGATGTGGAATAGCTTTGCAGGCGATCATCAAAGGCTATTAGACGGTGTGTAACATCATCAAAAGTGGGAAGAGGGTCACGATCCATAGATCCCTCAACACTCGTTGTAATCGGTTCATAGTCACGCCCTAGACCATGTAAAGCAGCAAAGATCTTCATTTTGTCTGTAACAGGGCTTCCAATAGAAGACAACTGGTCACAGATGGACTTAATCTCCTTGAGATAGTCAGACATCGTTTTGCCAAGTTTAGATGCGGTTTGAAGCTTGCGTTGAAGCTCAAAAAGTCGTGAGGATGAGACGCGGTTATAGTGACTTGCTAGAGTGAGCCAGATCTCAGATGCAGTGGCACAGTTTACCACCAGACTCAGAATATCTTCAGAGAAAGAACCACGGAGCCAACTCTGAACGATGTGGTCATACTGAAGCCACCGAGAATAAGCAGGGTTTGGAGTGGTAACAGTGGTGTTGTTAGCTGCTGCAGTTGTGACTGTTGCTGATGGTTGAACGACTGTGCCTTGAACAAAGCCAAGAAGACCTTGTCCAAGCAGAAAACTTTCAATCTGAGATTTCCACAAGATATAGTTGCGGTCAGTAAGAGTGACAGTAACACATGTCGTGATACTGAGAGTAGGAAGAGGAAGATCCATGGAGAACTCCATGGACCCCTGTGGCTCTGATACCATGAAAGGATTTTAATTTTGTAGTATTTTGAAGCTTAAAAATTCATTTCTTTTTCATTGCTTAAAGATGGCTACAATGAGAGCTTGCTATTTATACAAAGACACTTTCTTGAGAGCTCTAAACCCTAGTGCCAGATGTCAAGCATCGATTAACATAGCTAAAGCATGAAATCGGTTTTGAATTTCAGTTGTACGTTCTCTTGCCAGCTTGTTTGCAGACACCTCTGAATCAGTTCTGTTTTTGTCTTGTTGCAGGTGGAGAGAAGACCGTTGCAGAGTTCTGGGCTTCTGCAGATTATAACTCTGATTGGGCTTTAACGTTTGTTGGCCCATATCCATTGTCTTCTCACTTGATGAAGCTTCTGCGACATCGTTTTGTACTCTGGTTTGATATGTGCTCTGTTTCGGAGGGAAATGGTTAATACTCCTCCCCTTCCCCAGATCAGAAGCCCCTCCAAGAAAAGGTATTGATATTTAGCATTAAGTTATAAGCCCTCGAATTTTTTTTCTTGCTTTTTTTCTTATTTAACTTCAAATAAAACAATATATCAAATATCTCTTTCATATAAAGGCAATGTCCTCCCATAAATATGTGACTAGCAAAAGAGTGGGATATATATGTGTTGATTTTTATATGCTAATATTTGATACCACCATATTTGCAGAAAGATTCAAAGTACAAATTCAAGTGAGAACTGGAGGGACGATTCACCGGATCCGATCTATTACGACGGGTTTCTTTGGAGGAAATACGGCCAAAAAACTATAAAAAAATCTGATCACCAAAGGTATAATTAATATAGTCTAGCTAATAGGATATAATTAAATTTAATTGTTTTTGTTCCAATCAATAATGCTAATATTGGTGTATGCATTGATGTTGATACAGGAGCTACTATAGATGTTCATACAACATAGATCATAACTGCAGAGCAAGAAAGCATGAACAGAAGATCAAAGACAACCCTCCGGTTTACCGAACCACTTACATCGGCCAACACACTTGCAAAATCAATCATAAACAAGATCCCATTTTTACTGCCGTTCAAGATCCGGTCGATGATTTGAAAAGTGGCCGGATGATCCAATTCGGGAAAGATCTTGATCAGGAGAAGGAAAGCCACTCCAGCGGGTTCTCCTCATCGGTTAAGCATGAAGAAGATATCATCAAAGAGAAAACCATGGAACCGTACCGTGAGATAACCGGTGATGGTCAAGATTGTCAATATGTGATGGAATCATCGATATCACCATCAAGTTCTTATCCTCTGCCGTCGTCATCTGGCACTGAAAGTGTCTTCTATGATTCGGATTTGTTATTGGACAACTTTGATTCGTGGGATTGTTATGATCAATTTGACTTTGGATTACAATAGATTTTTCTGCTAAGACTATTTTTAAGGATTTTTTTAATGACAAGAATATATATACTATGTTTTAAAAAATGTAATTTCTGCTACACTAAAATCCTTATGTACAAACGAATATATATTTTTTTATCTGGTTGCCTTGCTTGATCAAAAGGAACTTGAGCATGTCATCATCCTTTTTCTTCAATATATGGAATGATGCCTCTTTAGATCCTCCATTTATTCTGTTGCTTGCTTTTTCACATTTGCAAAAGAAGGTTAGACTAGATAAACTGATAAATCAATTTCAGTTGGTGTATTATTATAGAATTTTCGATATTGAAACATTTTTAGTCGCTATTATTTAACTTTTTGGCCTGAACTGAACATGACTATTTGAAAGCATGTCTATTTAACTCTACGAGTAATAATAATAATACTAATAAAAATTAGGACAAAAAGATGGATGATCAAAGCAGTCTCAGCCCACTTGTCGTCATACCCCAACCAGTTTTTTCATATTTGCCGGCGACCTTGTTTGTATTGCAAGAGATTAATTATAAGAAAACTAATTATAATATGCTGACACTAGAAAACTATATGGTTGACAACCATAAAAATTGTATTTATGAGCGCGTAGAATTTTAGTGAATAAGTACACTAGTTATATTTTCTCTTTTTTTATTTTATTATAAAAGCATCGTATTATGAAATTTTACACACATAAAACATGCATATATATTACACCTGTCATTGCAATGACAGGTGTAAACTTATCTCTGTAATATGATATATTTCATAAACTTATCTCTCTAATTGATAATTTGAATTAGGATGTATCGAACTATGAATAATATAAAATATCAAAAGGTCATTAGTTCGACCGAAAATATCTTGATCCATGGAAGTAATATATAAATAAATAAGTGTGATGAGCTTCAATAGTATAATTCTTTTCTTTCTTTTTGTATTCTCTCACCTCTATACCCACGTGGTATTGAAATGATGAACTTCAGTGAGCTGATGTCATTTGTTGATGACGTTGATGTTGTGCGTAGCCTAACGACGTTTTCCATGCCCTTATCTTAGGGCATTAGTTGGCTACTGCTACATATATAATTATATAATTTATATACCAGTTGTCTATAATATATGTTATATGCCAGTTGTCTTACGCATTTTATAAAATATGTTATGAATTAAAAAAACTGGAACTCTTTTCATATTTAATAAATTATATATCCAATTGTGTTAGTGGAACTAAACTTCTCCGTGAAGGGTTCAACTCGCTTTTAATCTATCGTTTATAATTGTTTGTCTGCAGCTGAATGGATAGCAATTAAATCAACATGTTTATAGCTCTTTAACAAAAAAGAAAAAAAAATATCAACATGTTTATAGCTGAAAAATGAAAATAAATAATAAAGTAAAGCTGATTGCTATCCATTATAAGAAAAGAGGATCTTATTGAGTATAGTCCATTCTACCCGTTGTACAAACATAAAATGCAACTAAATAGTTTATTTGAAAACAACCAGACATCGTTAAATTGTAGGGTAAAAGACTGAAAAATGAGACTAATAAATTTCAACGTATATATAAAAAAAAAACGATAGATCAGGGATTCATGGTAAAGTCAACTACTGTTTTTTTGTTTTTAAACCACTGTTTTTTGTTTTTATCTAACCATTGATTAGCGAGCTACTTTCGAGATGGAGCACATGTCGCAGTTCGTGTTTGTTTGTATTATTTTTTATTATTTATTTTGTTTGGTATACCGTATATCATTGCTAAATATTATACTCTTTAATGAATTTTTACAGAATTACGGAGATACACATGAAAAGGAAAAATACAAAGAACTAGAATGGAATGAAACAAACCATAACTACTAAGCTAAACAGCATAACCAAGGAAAATAATTAAAAAATAGCAGACAAGAACCAGAGATTAAACCAAGCGCTGCTAAACAAGAGTGCCCTACTGAAATCTGAAAATCCAACCAACTCGGAAACGAAAAGCTCTCATCTCTCAATATGAACTGCAGGCACCAGACGAAGGCTTCTGACCCGCCATTTGTCTGATTTTTCTTATCATAAACCTTTATTATATAGATTATTATATGACGCATATAACATAACCATACGATTGGCAGCTACTTTTACTACCATTTCCTAGTTTTGTCCAACGTCTACACAACTCTCTGGCTGATCCATATATAGCCAATTAGCCAGACTGGCACTTTTGGCCTCTGAAACATCTGTTCCAGGTTTCTAATTAATTAAATATCTTCTTTAGCCTAAAGGAAAAATTAAAGAAGTTCGACTATATATACCATTTGACATTTTATGGTTAAAAAAGAAGATTCCAGCGCTAGATAGCAATGAATTTTTCGAGCTAAGCCGCTGGAAGAAGCACAACAATCTCCTACATTTTGACGTAGAAAACCTTTATTAAATCAAAATTTTACACAACAGTCTCCTACAGATTTTGCACAATAACAATATTACATCCTCTTGTTAAAAAAAAAGCAATATTACATCAAGCAAAATTTTATACAAAATAAGCAAAAAACATTGATTGCTTTGTCTACTAGGTTTGTCGGTCACATAATTCGTGAATTCGTAATATTCTCTTTACCGAATGAAATAAACTTTATCATGTTCCCATCAATATGTTACGGATAACATACTATATCAAATTCAATAAATATAAATCTATTCTATTAAAACAGAAGCATATTTAGTGCTTGCATCCAAACACTCCTAAAGTTTTTTTTATAATATTTTATTTTATTTTTATATTTAATTTCCAAAAATTAGTTATTAATTTAAATATTTTTAGATTTCCTAAAATCTAGGTCATCTTTAATTTAAATTTCAAATTATTAGACATTTAATTAAATTTAGTTACAAAAATTTGCATTCAATTTAATTTAAATTCAAAAAATTCAAAAAAAGTTATAATTAAATTTTATTACGAAAATTTAGATAATAATTTTAATACTTTAGAATTTCTTAAATACAGGAAATATTTAATTTAAAATTTAATATTTAAATAATATTTTTATAAAAATGCATCGTAAATAAATATTTTATCGTATTTTATCATAAACAATCGGTCTAAAATATCAAATATTTGAGATTAATAAATATTTATATTATACAATAATATGATCGAGCTGATTAGAGTTATATATATATATATTTAAGGTCCATGAGTTAATTTATTAAAACATGTAAGATATTAAGATGATTTGATATATAAATCTATTCTATTAAAACAGAAGCACATTTAGTGCTTGCATCCAAACACTCCCAAATTTTTTTTATAGTATTTTATTTTATTTTTATATTTAATTTCCGAAAATTAGTTATTAATTTAAATATTTTTAGATTTCTTAAAATCTAGGTCATCTTTAATTTAAATTTCAAATTATTAGAAATTTAATTAAATTTAGTTACAAAAATTTGCATTCAATTTAATTTAAATTCAAAAAATTCAAAAAAAGTTATAATTAAATTTTATTATGAAAATTTAGATAACAATTTTAATACTTTAAAATTTCTTAAATACAGGAAAGATTTAATTTAAAATTTAAAATTTAAATAATATTTTTATAAAAATGCATAGTAAATAAATATTTTATCGTATTTTATCATAAACAATCGGTCTAAAATATCAAATATTTGAATTTAATAAATATTTATATTATACAATAATATGATCGAGCTGATTAGAGTTATATATATATATATATATATATGATTTGAGACAATTAAAATAACAGGTTAGCCCGTTTATATATATATATACATTTTTTAATAGCACAAATAGTAAATAAATATCTTATTATATTTTTTCATAATTAATTGGTCCAAATATTCCATATTAGTAAATATTTATAGGGTTATACAATTATAATTATAGTTTTATACGGGTTAGTTTGTCAAAAAATGTAAGATATTAAAAATGATTTAAGATAACTAAACGGATGGATTAGCAAATTCATAGATATATAGATTGTTTATGTGTAAATCTAAATTCACATAATAACAAAGTTTATAATTAACATTAAATCAATATATACTTAATTAACGTATACTCTTATTCTACTAATATACAAATTTTACTGTTTAAAATTAAAATATGATAACATTTTTTCGATTTAAAAAAATAAACAACAAAAAAAAATTATATCTAAACAAAAAAGATAAATGCAACTTATATTAGAAATAAAAAAATAAAACATTCCCGTGCAGACGCACGAGGTTAAAATTTAGTATTTTTTAAAGTACATGACAAAAAAACCCACGCATACGTATTTAAATGGGGATCCCAGTTAAAATGTGTTGCGCAGGCCCATTCGTTAAGCTTTGGCCCATTTTGAGAGAAAATTTAAGGGTTTCTTCTATGCTTAGGAAACTTAAGGCCCCAACTCGCCACCTAAAGCAATTGGCGACAAAAGAAAGAAAAATCAAAAATGTGAAAACGAAAAACTGAAAAAAAGAGACTAAAATATTGGTAGAAAACTAATGATCAGTTGACATAAATTCTAATCTGAATCGCTATCCTTTTGTCCCCCCAATTCAAACTCGTCTCCTGCGTAGAATTCAGTTTTTAGTGTAGAGGCAGAATCAGCCGCCATTTCATCTGAAACGTCCATTTCGCCATAGGAATAGTCATATTCACACGAGGCTGTTACTGTACTTAGAAAAGGTTCCTCTTCGTCCAGTGGCTCTTCCGCGCTGCTTACTGCGTGCCTAGTTTTCATGGCTTGTCTTATAAACAAAGAGAGTGATGCAGTGTACTTAGCGAAAGAAGGATTCTTGATAACTATTTTGGAACAGAGGTTGACGTGATAAACGCAGACATTCTAAACCCTTTTAATTCATAAAACATACTATTCCCACTTATTTCATTACATGTAATCAGGTACATTAAAAAGTAAGGATCAGTGGCTAATAAGACACGATTATATTATCGAATAAGAAAGTAATGCAGACCCTGAAATATGTTGAACATGGTGAATATTACACATCTCAAGTCTCATCCCCGTCCTCACTTCTCCTTTGTTTTTGTCCCTCCTCGTAAATCAAAAGTTTTCACTTTGTTGAAATCATTTTTCAACGGTGAAGCAGAATCACCTTCCTCAAGTTTTCCCTGAGAAAATGCATTAGTAGAGAGATATTCAGGTTCGATGTATCCAAATGTTCCTGTGATGATCATCTTCTTTTCCGGGCTTTCTTCTTCATCATCTTTTAGTGCTACCGGCTCAACTACATCCTCTGCTTTCACAGGTTTCTGTTGTTTCTTATTCTGCTTCTTCCTGAAACATATGATGTTGAAATAACTTAAACATCCTTTAGACATTTTCTTGAATTCTAACAGACCACTGCTTGTCGAGTGGAAACGAAGTTTCACATAGACAAAGATTATGGTTCTTCAATATGTTTATATATCTTCAGTGTGAGGGCTACAGAACTGAGTTTTTGGCTTTTTTTCAAATTATTATTGTAAGCGTGTTATTTGACTTTTTTCAGAGTTGACTAGGAAACGTAAAACGGAGAGTTGACTTCTTATTTTCCCGCCCATCCTTTTTTACTCAACAGTCAACCCAACTAATCTAACTAACACGAATGTTTTTGGATGCAAACTAAAAACATACCATAATAAATCCGTGATTTAGTTAAATTTTGCTGTTGTAGAGTTATCTTGTTCATCAATAACCTGTTATGAAATCACAAAATGCTGCCTTTGGTATTCAAAGCTTGTACCAGTATGTTAGAATTTGGAGCCATAAACCACTACACTATAACACATTTTTTCAATAATTGATGCCCTTAATTTATATATATTATTATCCTGTATATATTCAGTATTTTGAAAGAGAATTTTCCATAGCATTTTGATTTTTTTTTTACATCTTAACCTGTTATGATATCAGATACAATGAAAATTTTTGATCTAAGGATGGGAAGTTTTTGATTATCCACGAAAAACATTAATAAAACTCGAATTTTTTTTATAAAAATTGTCATCTCTTGCAAAAACTAAGAAGAAAGTCTTAGGTTTTCAAAATTAATACTGTTGCTCCTTAGCTGACCTAAGGTGGAGACGCGTCATAATATTGCAAGTGCGAAACTTCACTACTCCTTCGTAAAGATTCCCCGTGACTGGTCTTTGTTTCACAAAAAACAAAAGATATACCCCACGTAACCAGAAGGAAGACTAATCCAACCACCACAAAAAAAAAAACATATTTAAAGTCTTACCACCAAACCAAAAGATGATCTGAGGTGGGTTTCAAGGTTTGAATTAATGGATCCACAGACCCAACAAAGAACCGGAGAAAACAGTCATGATCCCATTCCGACATCAATTCTAGACATACATCGCTTAATTTCAGAAGATGTTATTGGTCCGAAGCTTCTGAGAGAATCAGCCGGTTCAGAGTCATGTTGCATCGCGAGAATCCCTCAGAGTCTCGCGCGGATCAACCTCAAAGCTTACGAACCCAAGATTGTCTCCATTGGTCCTTACCATCACGGCAAAGAACATCTCAATTTGACCCAGCAGCACAAACGCAGGTTCTTGAAGTTTTTCGTTGCTAAAATGGAAGAAAAGGGTATTGATCCTCAGGATTTGGTCAGAGCTGTATCGAAACTGGAAGGAGTTATAAGGGGTTCTTACTCCGAGGATCTTGGCTTAGACTCTGATACATTGGTTGAGATGATAGTTCTTGATGGTTGCTTTATCCTCACGTTGTTCTTTGTAGTTTCTGGGAAAGTTGTTTACACTAATCTTGATGATCCCATTTTCAGAATGCCATGGATTTTGCCTTCGATTCGAGCCGATCTTCTCCTTTTGGAAAACCAGGTTCCTTATGTTCTTCTTCAAACTCTCTTCCAAACATCGAAGCTAGTTACTCGTAGCGGTTTAAACGAGGTCTCGTTTGAATTCTTCGACTACTCTTTACAAAAACAAGAGGCGTTTTGGGAAAAACATTATAGTCTTGAAGCAAAACACCTTCTTGATTTGATACGCAAGACTTTCGTTCCTGTTCCTTCTCAAACAAGCAACAAAGATAGTTATCTCACAATCCTCTGTTGCTCCGAGGAGACGCAAAAATCTAGCAGTGAATCCTCATTGAATGATAATGGCTTCCTTGGATTTGTTCTATCAGCAAAGAAGCTTCATCTTCGGGGAATCAAATTCAGACCGAGGAAGAACACAGACTCAATCTTAGACATAAGTTTTAGCAACGGTGTGCTTCATATTCCTCCGATAGTCATGGATGATTTTACCGCCTCAGTATTCTTAAACTGTGTGGCGTTTGAGCAGTTATATGCAGGTTCATCAAACCACATAACGAGCTACGTTGCTTTCATGGCTTGTCTAATAAACGAAGAGAGCGATGCAGCGTTCCTTAGCGAGAGAAGGATCCTCGAGAACTATTTTGGGACAGAGGATGAAGTTTCTAGGTTTTTTAAAGGCATTGGTAAAGATGTTGCCCTAGACTTGGAGAAGAGTTATCTAGCAAAAGTGTTTGCAGGAGTTAACGAGTATACATCCAAAGGATTCCATGTTCACTGCGCAGAGTTTGTTCACACGCATTTCGACAGTCCATGGACATTTGCGTCTTCTTTTGCAGCGTTGTTGCTTCTTATGTTTGCGGCTTTGCAGGTCTTCTTTGTTTCTATATGTTATATAATTGTTTTGGCTTTGATGATCAATCAGGTATTTCACTTTTTCTGTAAATCAATGCCGGTCTTTCAAAACGTAAAATTCTCTGCTTCTTTGAGTGCTAAATTGTTTGCTGCTTTCTTCAACACTTTTGAATTCTTGATCTTACAAAAAGATATGCTCGCATTAGTAAACATGTAATCAGATACATTAAAAGTAGGATCATCGGCTCAAAACAAGATAATATCATCTAGAGAGCTATACAAATTGCTTGTATAAATATCTCATCTAAGTTTATATGGGATGAACAAATCATCTCTTAACCACTTCTCTTCTCACTTGGCCGCGGCTTTTGAGACTCCTCGTAAATCAAAGGTCTTCACTTTGTGGAAATCATTTCTCACTGGTGAAGAAGAGACACCTCCATGGATTTTGCCACCATATGATTGATAAACAAAATCGTTGCTGCCTACATCTGAGCTATATACTGGTCGGAAGTACGCCGGTCCCGACGGTGAATCTTTAATGGGCATCTTCTTGTCCGCACCGTTTTCTACATCTTCTTTTTCTTCAACAGGCTCTGGTAATCTCTCTGCTTTCAGGGGTTTGTCTACTTTTTTGCTTTGCTTCTTCCTCAAACACATGGCCTTGAAACAACTTAGACATCCTTTAGACATTTTTGTGGGAGGATAGATGAATCCTAACAAAAGATCTTCTCTTGTTTGTCGAACTCAAGAAGGTATAGAGAAACAAGGATTTTGATTCCTTTGAAGATGTTTAAATTTTCAGTTTGAGAGACCTGAGTTATTATTAGCTGATTGCTATAAGCGTGTTTACTTGACTTTCAGGGAGTTGACTTCATAAGTAAACGCAGAGTGTAACTCCACGCAGCTTCCTCTCTTCCACCACTAACTTGCTAGGAAATTACCAAAATAGAAAAAGAAAAAATATAGCATCCAAACGCAAACTCATTAGCAAGAGTCCAAAGCTCTCTACAAAATGTGTAGATCATTTCCAGAAATGAGAGAATTATTATACTCTCATTCATTTTTTTTTTATCCTCCAAATGGGTCACCGATTGAAGTGAATATGTGACAAAATTTAAACCGTCCAAATCTCAAACTATTAGAAGCTGTTTCCATATGTAAGTTTAGCATTCACTGCTTCAGCCATTTGTCTATATACAAGACAAAAATGTACCATACTATTGAAGATTAAAGAAAAATAAAACACCTTTACCATTTCTGATTTCCCACAGCGAAACAAAACATGTCGTATTGTATTTTCCTATATTATATACTTAAGCTACATCAAATAAAATTGTTCAAAACAGTCCAGTCCTGTAAATCCTGTCACGATGATGAATTTCCCTACTTCTCTCTTAGTCGTGTTCGTATGTTCTGGTATTTACCTCCGATTTCATTTTAAAAAAAAAAATATCAAAAAAAAAAAACACGAGTGCCATGGTGTCCAGAAATATTACTTGTTGTTTTGTTGAGTAACTTTTTTTCCCCCTTCTTCATAGAAAATAGGGGCCGTATTAAGTCGAGTAGCAGATGCGTTTTGTCTGGCCGAAATAGGAGGATCATGCAGCGACTGCGCAACGAGGTGTTCATCAACATTTGGTGGTTTTATTGGAGACTACTGTGATGAGGAAGGATCTTGCCGATGCACCTACAAATGTATGAATTGTAGCGTGACGTATGGGTTCTTCAAGTTAGGGTGTTTGGACCAAGATTGCCAAACAACTTGCGATGAGAAGCTACATGACCGAGGTGTAGACATCCATGGTTATTGTGAACGTAACAAGTCTGAGGGCTTCACTTGCATGTGTGAGTTTAAGAGTCCTGATTGTATGATTTATGAATAATTATGATTTATGAAGTAATTATGAGAGAGAGAGAGATCACAATGACAAAGAAATTACATAACTATCTAATTAAGAGAAATACTTTATAAAAAAAATAAAAAAAAACTAAGGAATAGTACCAATAACATATGGCAAGCATTAAAGAGATATGTTATACGGATATTTTTAATATTGTTGCTTCTATTTGTGAATTATACATGTTTTTCACCGTTAGTTCTGCGTTCTATATATCAATCAGTTTTATGCACTGCTTGTTATACATCAACCGCAATTGTTTTTTTTATTCTTTATTTTAAGAATTTTAATCGTTAAGCACTGACCAAACTTATTCTTGCCGTTTTTCGTGTCTTCATTTAACACTTAAAACTTTTAAACTCGGTTTAGAATATTATCTAATTTGTTAGATTGGATAAGGTCATAGATCATCTCCGCTGAGTCAGGGGACCAACCAAATCCAGCCAAATTCAATCCACCAAAAAAAAAAACGCCATAGGATCTTTCTAAAGCGAACGGGTCTAGTCCGTTTTCAAATGGGTCCCGTAGAAAAGAAACAACAAATAAAGAATATTTAAAAAGAAAAAAAGTGTTTAGAGTTTAGACACGTCGTCGTTTCACACGCGTTAACTATGATTGATGGGAAATAGCTCGTTTTTCCTAAAAGAGAAATGGACCAGTGTGTAACCTAAGCGGATATTTTTCTCTCTCTCTCTCGAGGATTGAATTTTGCCTCACTTTCCCGACAAAAGTTTCCTCTGACTCGAAATCATCTCTCTCGGAAGCTGAATCTGTATCATCAAAGTAAGTCCCTTTCGTTTATATCTTTGCAACGATGCTCTAATCCCATTTATATTTATTGGTTCCTTTTTGCAATCACAAAACAATTGGATCGGATTTAATGATGGAGCAATGGATTTTAGCAGAATTTACGGAAAAAAACTCATAAGTTTTCTGTAATTTAGGAGTCTGATTCATTCATTTCTCTCGCATGTTTGTTTTGATGATGATTTTCAAGCTGTTCTGAAACTCTGTTGAGTTTTGATTTTTGAGAATGAATGTTTAAGGGATATTCTGCTCATTTTGGAAGTCCTTGTATAATCTTATTATCCGCATAAATCATATTCGATAATTTGGGTATTGAAAAGTTTACATTTTTGAAGATGCGCAAGCTAATTCTAGATGTAAAGTTTGTTCTTTTATGCTGGATTCACATGTCGTCTTATTCGTTTTTCTTTGCAGGTATCATTTTGAAGTTTTATCAGTTATTCTAGTAATCTGAGTATATAGGGTAATAAAAATGGCGGCTTCAGAAACAGTTCTACGGGTTCCTTTGGCATCTTTATCTCCATCGTGTTATCTGGCTTCTTTCTTCGTTAACCCGACTCCAATCCTATCGCTTAAACCCGCTGGTAGAAAACGAAGAGGCTTAAGATGTACAAACTCACATGAAGTTTCTCGAGTCTCGAACAACGTGGCGAGAGAAACTATGTTTCACAGTCCAAATTGGGATTTAAAGGGTAAAAAATTGGTGTCCACGAGATGCAAATGCCAGAAACATGATGTTGAGGAGAACTTCAGATCCACGTTACTTCCTTCTGACGGTTTGGGCAGCGAACTGAAAAGCGACTTGGACGAGATGCCTCTACCTGTAAATGGAAGTCTTTCATCTAATGGTAACGTACAATCAGGTGGACCAAAATCTATCGAGGATGAAGCTTGGGATCTATTGAGGCAGTCCATTGTTTACTATTGTGGCAGTCCTATTGGAACCATTGCTGCTAATGACCCGAACTCTACCAGTGTCCTGAATTATGATCAGGTCTTCATTCGTGATTTCATACCCTCGGGGATTGCCTTTCTTCTGAAAGGAGAGTATGATATTGTTCGGAATTTCATCCTTTACACCCTCCAGTTACAGGTGATTCGATCTTTCTTTGTCTATTTTTCAACTGAGTTCTAAAGGCAGAGTATTGCTACTTAGTTGAATGATTTTGTAAACAAAAATCTTCTCACTATGATTAGTAGATACCGAGCATCGAATGTTTTTGTGCTTTTAAGGACAAATGATTTTAACCTGCATATTGAGTGATGTGTTTTTTCCTTTCCAAAAATGAGGGTTATGTTGAAGTTATTTGGTTTTGTTTTTTGTTAAAACAATGCTTATTCTTGACCAGAGTTGGGAGAAAACCATGGATTGCCATAGCCCAGGTCAAGGATTGATGCCTGCTAGTTTCAAGGTGAAAACTGTTCCTCTTGACGGTGATGATTCATTGACGGAGGAGGTGTTAGATCCTGATTTTGGTGAAGCAGCAATTGGACGTGTTGCCCCGGTTGATTCTGGTAAGGAAAGCTTAAATATTGAATTTACTGTCTTATAACTATGTGAAAAGAATATATACAAACTTTTTGTACTTTTTTTTCATTTTGTGTTGGAATCTCAGGCTTGTGGTGGATTATATTGCTGAGAGCATATGGAAAATGCACAGGTGACCTTTCAGTGCAGGAAAGAGTTGATGTTCAGACCGGAATCAAGATGATCTTAAAGCTCTGTCTTGCTGATGGTTTCGATATGTTCCCTACTCTATTAGTCACTGATGGGTCCTGCATGATAGACCGTCGAATGGGAATCCATGGTCATCCACTAGAGATTCAGGTGAGCATTTCCCTTTGCAGTTGTGTAACTTCAATCTAAATTCGCAGCCATTTATATTTGTTTTTACTTCCTCAGGCACTATTTTATTCAGCGTTGGTCTGTGCACGTGAGATGCTTACGCCAGAGGATGGATCAGCTGATCTAATCCGAGCTCTCAACAATCGTCTTGTTGCATTATCTTTCCACATCAGGGAGTATTACTGGTTGGACTTGAAAAAAATAAACGAAATATATCGTTACCAGACTGAAGAATACTCTTACGACGCAGTTAATAAATTCAACATATATCCAGATCAGATCCCTTCATGGTTAGTGGACTTTATGCCCAACAGAGGAGGATATTTGCTTGGAAACCTTCAGCCCGCTCACATGGATTTCAGATTCTTTTCTTTGGGAAACCTTTGGTCCATAGTGAGCAGTTTGGCTACAAATGATCAATCACATGCAATTCTTGATTTCGTCGAAGCAAAATGGGCAGAACTTGTGGCAGACATGCCATTCAAGATCTGTTACCCTGCTATGGAAGGTGAAGAATGGCGAATTATTACCGGAAGTGATCCAAAGAACACGTAAGCTCTCTCTTACATATGATCTTCAATAGATGATGTTTTAGATTTTCAATACACTTTTTTCCTCCCAAACAAGTTGTCATCTTAAGCATCTTTATTTTGCTGCAGTCCTTGGTCTTATCACAATGGAGGTGCCTGGCCAACATTGTTATGGCAGGTTTGTTCAGATTCTTTTCTGCCCCTTTTTCTTAGACCTCATCTACTTGGTTTTGGTTTATCAAAATGAATTCTTTGAAGCCCTTTTGTGTTAATGTGAAATCCGGGTCTCTTCTTGGTAATATTTCAGCTGACAGTAGCAAGCATCAAAATGGGTAGACCAGAGATTGCAGAAAAGGCGGTTGAGTTAGCCGAGAGACGGATTGCTATAGACAAATGGCCAGAGTACTACGATACCAAAAGAGCAAGATTCATCGGTAAACAGGCACGGCTTTACCAAACTTGGTCCATTGCGGGTTACCTAGTGGCCAAGCTCCTCTTGGCAAATCCAGCTGCAGCAAAGTTCCTCACTAGTGAAGAGGATTCGGATTTGGAAAACGCATTCTCTTGCATGATCAGTGCTAACCCGAGAAAGACACGGGGACGCAAGAAGGCTCAACAACCATTTATTGTATGAAAAAAGCTCAGAAATTTTCTTTTTTTTAAAAAAAAAGTGAGCCTTGGACTGTCGACTTGTCCAGTCCCCTTCAACAGAATGATACGAAATTGTTGTGTAAATAGTCTCTTTAGAAACTTAGATAAAATATAATGGTTTTTATTTTTTTTATCATATACTTTGATTTTGTTGCAGTGGTTCAACAAGTTGTGCTTAACCAGAACTATTACGTAAAACATCCTAAATTTCTTGTATATGGTCCACTTGTGTTTCGTCCGGTCGAACTAAATTCAACTGACAAGGCTATCTATTGATTTTGTTGTCCTCGATGACACTTAGCTGAATCATATCTGTGGCCTTGGTGGTTACAGGTATTTTAATTGTAAATATATAGTTACGTCAGAGAGTATTATTCATAGTAAATAGCCAATTATAGTTCACTTTTTTTGACATGATAATTTTTTTTTATTAGAAAATATCCTCAAGTGAATGAGAGTGAGATTACATTTGCACCTCTTAACCAAATACGTACTAACATATATTTTCTTCCGACTTCCGATAACACGTTATTGGGTAGCCAGTGCGACAAACTTAATCACATTGACAGTATAATAGCAACAAATATGCGCACACCAAAAAATATATTATGATCAAATAGTGCAAAGATAAGATTTCCACTTATTTTCTAACTCTGTCATTTAGCCAAATAATTGAAATAGTAAAGTCATTTGACAAATTTATCCATTCTGTTGACTGAAGTATAACAAAGAAAAATTCGGTTAGGAAATTGACAGAAATAAATTCACACTGAGTACTGTTTGTGAATTTATTTCTGTTAGGCATCCTTTTGCTTTGTCGGCAGAGATTCAGAACTCTTTGTCATTTCTATGCGAGTTTAATTAATTTTTCCTACACACACATATATATATATATATTATATTTTGATTTGCTAAAAAAGACCTCGTTATACAATGAGTTAAAACAATATATTCATTTAATTTCATGCTTGAGTTTACACAATATTTTTCTTAGAACGACAGGAAATAGAATTATGATGACATAATCATATTACACACGAGATTCAAACTCATTAATTCAATAGATCACATTAAAAATTACTATATATAATTTATTGTTTAAGCACATAGGTGATGAGGCCAGGAATATGTGTGTTTGCGATATAATCGTCCCAATTGATGGACTTGGGATCGAACTCGAACGATCCATCCAACTCTTTGATGCTCTCCTTTCTTCCCATTCGCAGTTTTTCAGTATTTAAATCATCAAATCTGCACATAAAAAACAAGAATATATAATGTCATGACTTAATTAAGCTGCGATGATGACTTAAAGATAAGACCAAGATGTTAGTGTCTTATAATCTTAGGTTTGGTGAGAGTTTATGAGTAATAAAATATACATACATGCCCTTGAAGAGTAAGTAAGGCTGGTAAAGCTCAACTAGTCGCATAGCTAGCTTGATTTTGCGGCTGTCTTCATTGTATTTATCTCCTTGACCCCATGGGTAGATGATATTAATCAATCGAAGTATCTTAAATGAAAAAAAAAAAAACAAAAAACAAATGAGAAATGATAAATAATGGGAATTAAAATGAAAATAGAAGATACGTTGTATGGGGCTTTCACCTAATTAACCTCCAAAAACTAAATCATGTATAGTTGGGGTAAAGTACCTGTAGAGGAAGCTTGTAACATAGGGTGATGTAGAGGCTGAACTGAGCCATAGTGGACAAAACCGTTCCTGTGGATACTATGATTGGTGAGCCATTGCGAGCAATCAGAGGTTTTTTGGTGAAGTAACGAGCCGTGACCTCGTGGAGTTGTCCAAACGTGACCGGATTCTGAAAAGAAGAACCGACTTGGTATATCTTCTGAATCCCGGTTTCTCCATAGTGAGCTGTCGCTGTTGCAATCATCGCGTTTACCACCATGTCTGCTGGTATCTAAAAATGATACAAGTGTATTTTCCCATTCCATAAATGTATGTAATTAATTTAAACAGAACAGTTAATTAATTAATGCTTTATTTAACATAGGAGATTTAGGTTTTGTAATTGTAGGAGTTGGATTGGACTTACAAGATCAAAGACTGAGTTTGAATCCGCAAGAAAACATTTAAGCTTTCCTTTACCATATGCAACAATCACACTATCTATAGTTCTGAAAATAAAGAAAAAACTAAATAAATATGAATCTTTAGTTAACACGTTATAGATAACTTGTGGTCTAGTCATTCAATTTATAAAACTATAATGAATTATTATATAAATCGGTACTCACCTTAATCCTTCGATCCAACCGGGAAATGGTTCGGCGAGAGTACTAGTAATCATTGTTGGACGTAAGATAACAAGTGGCAAATTTTCTCTATACTTTCCCATCAGCATCTCTCCCATTGCTTTGGTGAATACATAAGTATTTGGCCACCCATGCAGCTTTGCCCTATATAAAATACCATTTTTGATTAAATAATTAATGGGTGATCAAATTAAAATTTAAGAAACATATATATAGGGTGTGATTAGGCCGAAATTAAACCTTGTCATTCCAAGATCTTTCATCGACTGCGAGATCTCTTTTTCAGAACAATCTTGATGCTCGAGCTCTTTCAGTTTCTGTTTCATCAGTTCGAATTCTACATTGATGTCTAGTTTTGTATTTCCGCTGAGAGTCTCCCCCATCTCGAATGGTTTCTCTTGTAATAGTCCCGATTTTTCTCCGCAAACATATGCTAAAAAAGTAATGCAAAAAGTGTACTTAAGTATGCCTCGGTCTATAGACGATACCTATAGAAACATAAAAACTATATGAGAAACATAAAAACTCACCGGTTGAGACATGGAGAAGCAACTGTCCTTTAACACACTTTTTGGCAAAGTTGAGAACATTGAGAGCTCCAAATGTATTGATGCCAAGACCAATATCATATCTATGGTTTTCATGTAAGAACATAGAATATGAAGCTAAATTTCAGCATCTTCCTCAAGAATCAGAAGTTATAAAACGCCAAGATTAAAAAATTTACAAAGGAATATAACTATCACAATTTAAAATACCTTTCATCAAAATTCGTCGTAGCTGCGATATTGATAATGATATCAATTTCACTCCACATACGTTGTAGGAGATCAGAGTCCTTCAGTCCCAAATTGTGGACGGATATATCACCGGGAATAGGCACGATTTTTTCACGCACCAAGGCATTCAGATTTTCTTCACCTAGATCGTTCCTCAACACCCTAAAAAGGTCGATCTCCACAACCTGTTTGTATCATTGTAAATAAACCAAAGATATTGTTATTAATTATTATTAATGGATCACCTCTATAGGTTTATGTAAAGAAGTGTTTTGGTTATACAGATATAGGGTTTAATTTATTTCATACCTCACTACGTAAGCGTTGCATGGCTGCTTTATTGTCGGGAGCTCTCAAGAGAAGGTACATCTTCTTCACATTTGGTTGCAACCTCAGAATTTTCTCCACCAGAACTAAGAAAAAAATGCAATATTTTAACTAAATTGTAGTAAACTACAAATGACTGGTGAACTTATGCTTTTCAAAACGTATCTAAAATACTCCACTTTCACTAGAATTGACTTTTTTAGTTTTTATTTTGTTTTATAAAGGTTTAATTTATTTTCGTTTTTCCATGTACTATATATTAATCATGGTCAGTAAAATAAAAAAACTAAATTATATAGTGGAGAGATATTAGTAAATTGAAATATTATTGGTTCATAATTATGAAAAATGTTTAGTGTAGAAAAATAGAGAATGTATAATAAGTGAGAAAATATAAATTATTAAACAATTAGGTATTAATTTTTTAAAAAAAAAAATTTCATGTATATACAACTCACATATGCGCATTCCCAGATTTTTTTTTCATATTTGAAAATTGAAAGACTACAATTTTCATGAAACATAGAGTTTGTACTAATATTTTATAAAGACTTGGTTGTGTGTAAACATATAAAATAAATACAAAAAGAATTTATTGGAAACACAGAATCTATGAAGCATATTTCACCATGACAACAAATACTATTGTAAGAAGTATACTAAGATTTCTCCGTTTTTCTTAAATTAAATCTACAGAGAACTCATTGAAAATGTTTATATTACATGTATCATGTATGGACCACAAAAATCTAATGTGTGACAATAAATGTAATGGGCCCTAATAAAATATAAGAAATATCTTCCAAAAACTTATCACTATTATTCATTTATTCTCATAAATCAGTTTAAACAAGGAAAACATAATCCCCGACCAATAAATATCTTTTGGTAAGCAAGATCAACACAAATGTTAAAGTCACTATAAGAAAATAGTACTGATATCAATCATGCAACAATGGAACCGATTCCACGTGGAAGAAGAAGAAAATGGTAAGAACTTATAATAAGTACAGAGATAATATGAAGCATATAATCGATTACGAAATTTTCATTATGTTATGAAATCATAGGATCTTATAGTATGAAAACCAGACTCGACGTGAACCAAAAAGATGTAGAAAGAACGTACCCTTGGCAAGAAAGCCAGGAGCACCGGTGATGAGAATCGTCTTGTCCGCAAGAAATTGAACACAATTGGATTCCATATTGAAATAAGATACTATACCCAACCAAATCCAGAGAATATACAAAACTTGATTGTATTAGGTGACGTAAAGCCTTGGAGTCGAGGTTACTATATATATAGACTCGTAAACATAGAGACGGCCATATTGTTGGCCATCGTCTTTACAATTTCTTCATCTACCAACCTACCCATTAATTACAAAAATATGAGATGAAATTTTAATTAGTAAATAAATATTTTTTTCGGAATATTGAATATCACCTCTTACCATTTAAGAAACGTAACTACTTGTCGGCCCATGATCTCAGTCCTCCCGTTGAAATCATTAATTACTTTTGGGGATGAGCATAGTTGTACAATGATATAACAACTATAATTAATAGATTTCATTAAACAAATTAGGTTTAGAATCATAGATAAGGTGTGTCACATCCGTGAAACATATGTTCGTATAAATTTAAGGATCAGGTCAACTGCATTGAACGCACGCTTTCAAAAGTAAAATTATGTTTATGATTGTGTCTCAGGCCGCATCATATCATATGTTTATAATTATGCCACTCACATTACCAGTCAAATGTGTTTGTGGAAATAAAGAAAAAGAATTATGAAAGTTACTGTGGCTACATTTATGAAGAAATTTGTTGGCCCATATGCTCCAGTTGATACGCAACATGTTTACTGTGTTTTTATTTTTAAACATCACATGTTTACCGTGTGGTATTTTTTCCACATTTCTTTTAAATATATTATCATTTTAATTTCATTTTAAAAATCTGTTTTTTTCTTTCGAAAAAGAGTCTTATTTTATCAATCAATAAAGGTATATATATATATATATATATATATATATATATATAAGACAGTCAAAATGTTAAAAGAAAATAATGAAAATTTGATTAATTATTACTATATGGGAACTGTACATATCGTGTTCACTGACTTTTTTTATATTAACTACGGAGTTATATTTTCATCCGCTATATTTTAGTTGAGCATTTTGAACACACAGTTAAAATTCTACTAATTTCATTGACTGGTTTTATATATGTCCACGACTTTCGGAAATAATATAGACTTTAAACAAACAAACAAGAAAAAATTGTTAGGTAATAAACTAACTTCGAAACTAACTGTTCAAGGCTTTTAATCACTAGTTCAAATCTTATATATATGTGAATCCGATGATTATTCTTGTAGAACGTGGAGGAAGACACCTAACATATATGCACTTTTCAGTTACAAATAGAAAACATATATGCACTTTAGGAGTTGGGAGGTGGGAGCTGCCGTTAATTATTTTCTCTTCCTTTGCCGTCCATTAATAAGGGTTTGCGATAATCGGTGCACATCTAAATTGGTAGTTATCTAATTTGTCAATGAAGTTTGGTAGAAAGTAGAAACTAAAACGGTATGTTTTCCACGTACGTACCTCTATTTTTGGACTTACTCTACAGTGATATGATTGAGTTTTCCATGATCTTTGGATTTTCAGCTCAGTAATCTAAGACTAGATGTTGCTCCAAACACTTGGGAATTTTATCGCTCCGATCTGGTTAGCATCTTTATTCAAATAATATTAAAATAAATAGTTGATGATAAAAGAACAAAAAAACAAGTTTGGCCATATATATAACAAAAAAAAACAAGTTTGGCAGTATGAATGGTACATAAACTGTTTGCGTGTCTCTGACATTTCCCAAAGATAAGAGCTTGACATTTTGAGTTGTGAGCCGTTCTATTTTACATTAGAAAATGAACAAATAATCACTAGATTTTAGTGATTTACTACCATCACTTTCATCTATGACGATATGGATCATCAATCGTGCATGTATATCTTTCATCCTTTAGATAATACACATATGACCTACACCTTAATATGACAATGGCTTCACAGCCTTAATCGTACTAGACCAAATGCTTAAACTGTTAAACACCAATGTACATTTTAATTTTAGTGGTGACAAAATAGTTAAAATATTGTCAGAACAAAAGTCTGTAGAATAGTTTATGTGTATAAGTGTATTGATAGTGAATAACTTTGGTCTTAAAATCATACAAAACTTTTCAAAAATTTAATTTATAAGAATATTTTTAATCTACATAAATAAACAAAACAGTATTCACATAATCGTATATAAATACTTCCCATTGTTATACGCTTTTTAATCAAGCCCTCTACATATAAGGGTATCGATCGATCTCCATACCAGATAAGAAATAATTTCTTTATTATTGCAAGAGTATTTGCTCATCTCTTCTTAAATATTCAACTGTCCTTTTTTCATATACTGTTCACGCGGCTGATCCGCTCTCCACTGGTCCCCAAGTACATAGCTTCCAATTAATAGCCATCAACCTTATCGATATATTACATGCGAATCAATGAAATACTTTGTAGATCAACAAGTGGTCGTGTAAAATAAAACGTCGACCAAGGTAACTAATCTGTTTGAAGTTTTCCCATTAACGAGAGTACCTTCGAGATTACTAATCGGTTTGGTTTAGTAACCACGAGGTACATTACATCATCTTCCCCCACTAATGTTCGATAAGGCTCAGCATCTGGCCGGATAGGTCTTTCAACTTTTGAGAGTAAGCTTGGATCCATATTGGCATAAGAGATGCATGGCTTTACAACAAAATAATCTTGCATTACTCAACAATATTCAAAATGTATTTCCATTAACAAATTACTTAATTTGTGAGAAATACAACGACACTTCTTGTAAAACACAAGTAATATATACTATTTAGAAGAAAAAAAAAAATATATATATATATAACTATTAGAAAATTTATGTCAACTCGATCGAGAGCAATGTTGTTGTATGGTTTTTAGCTCTTATGGCTAGTCAGCTTAAGTAAACTCGAAGCAAGGTTGTTGTATTGTTTTAGGCTCCTAAGATTGTTGTAAAAAATTAACACCGTATCAACTGTGAAGAGTATTATAAAACTAAATTCACATATTTCTCTATATATATAACACGAAGAAATCCACAATTATGGAGGAAATTCCCACAAGCAAAGAAGAAACAAAGACTACCGCGTAAAACCGCACGACAGCTATCTAGTTCATAAATGACTAAATTATCTTGAAATCAATTAAACTGGAAGCATAAATGAATTCACTAGAAGAGGCCGGAAACAAATATTTTTTTAAAGTAACTGATTTGGAATTATACGTATAAATGAATGACATGTTTATAGATTTTAGACTTTCACTAACATTTTATTTAATAAATCTTCGCATATAATGTATAAAAAGACTTTTTTTTTTTTTCCTTTTGTTCAGCAACTAATAAGTAATAGATAGGTATGACTATAAACGAACTTTCAGCACTCGAGCTACGAGGGATTTGGTGCGAACCTCATCTCAAAAAGTCCTTTGGGCTAAAGGGATTTGGTTTTCTCACCACTGCCCCAAATTCGGGTTTATCTCCTGGTTTGCCCTGTTAGACAGACTTAGTATTGGTGATAGAATGCAACATTGGAATGCCAACATTCCCACTGGCTGTATTCTATGCAATGCTCAATTGGAAACACGTAGCCATCTTTTTTTCTCATGCCCTTACTCAAAGCAGGTGTGGTCAAATTTGGCAAGAGGAGTTTTGCTTCAGGATTTCACGGTGGAATGGACGGATTTGGTGAGGATCATCTCGACTTCTTACCAAACTCGAATCAAAACTTTCATCATTCGATATTTGTTTCAATCTACTGTTTATGGACTATGGAGAGAACGGAATGAAAGACGGCATGGAGGAAGCACAACGCCTGCTGCAACACTAATAAGGGTCATTGACAAAGGTATCAGGAATCAATTGAGTGCCATCCGATTGCTGGGAGACTCTCGTTACAAAGAAGGTCTGCAACTCTGGTTTGCAACAAGACCAAGAACATGATCGAAGCTTTGTAATCTTTTACTGCTTTGTCTTTTACATAAACAGCTCGCATTCACTATGTAGAAACGCTATTTTTTTTCGGGTTTGAATACAATTTAACATTCATCCAAAAAAAAAAATAGATAGGTATGGAATCGGTGCAGTGGACTTTGTGAAACATTTTATTGAGTGACAGGTCAGAGACTAAGACACTTTTGATAACTGTATAGCACATGTACGATGTCTAGTTCATTGGATTTTTGCCCTTTTTTTGTGCATTTCGATATGGGTGTCATGTGGGTTTTGAATTTAGGAACACACGCTTCAAACTTCTGAACCCATTCCAATATGCCCCACCGTTACGCTGACACAGCATGTTTTATTACATTTAGCTATTGGCTATTGCTGGTCATGTAACTTATCAGAAACTGACCTTACAAAAACCATAATTTTTTTTTATTAGCTACAATAACAAACAACAACAAAATTCCATAATATGCTTCCCTTCCTGGCTAAACCCAATATACTTCGTGTTTGAGTGAATTGTAGTTGTAGATTATCCGAGAGCTTGAAAAACAGATGCTTTGTTCTTCTCGACTAGTGTGCCTAACATTTACTTTGGGCCCTAAGACTCTGAAGGACATGAAACTCTGTTTAATTCCTATGTTCACCAATAATCTAGATGAATGAAGTTTACAAAGCTATCAAGTGATAAGGTGGCAAACATTTTGTATGAGAGTGAGATTGAGAGGAACCTTGTCATTAGCCATTATCTAGCTGAGTCGAGACTGGTGAGTGTTCCCAAATATTCATTCTCTTTCTCGTTCTCACTTTCCTGATTTTTAATTCAGTTTCTTACATATTTCTCTTCTCATTTTATTTGGCTCTTTTTCTTCGTAAAAACAAAATCATTTTATCATCTATAACAAACAAAAAACTATATTTTTCCCCCATATGATATGATTTGAATTTTAGAAAACAAACAAAAATTAGTTGAGAATTTGATATAAATTATGACTGTAAGTGACCGGATTATTATTGAATATTATGAAAGAAAGTAGGATACCATGTTATTATATTCAGACATTATGGTGAACAACTGAACATGACAGAAAGCTTTCCGCAACACTCACCACGACAATGGGTTCTACTTGTAGCATTCTCTGAAATATTTGATAAACATGTAAGCAATAATCATTAAAACTATATTTTTTGGAAATCGAATGCCAAATGTTTAAAACCACTAGGTTTAGGGACTTCCACAATCCTCATAATTATTAGTAAGACTTTTGTTTTTTAGATGTCCCCGAATTGGTTAACTTAACCTCGACTTTTAGTTAATTTTTACTGTTCACCAAGAAAAGAAAGACTAGCTTGTTGCTTAACAAAGAAAACGAAGTCGTTTTAAAAAAATAAAACTAACGAACGACGAAGGGTTCTGCAAACAACCCTAAATCGCGAGCAGCAGAGCCGAGATTCCCTCTCCTCGTCTGAATCCATATTCGCTACCCTCTTGCTCTGCCTCGGCGACGTGAGCTCTCTCCCTCTCTTTTCCTTTCCTGTCCCTGCTCGAGGTGCAAAGCTCTCTGTTCCTTGTTCTGTTTCGTGTCTCTGCTCCTAGCTCTCATCTCTTTCGAGAGGACTCTCTTATCTCTGCTTTCTATTCTGTGGTTTAGTCTTTCTGTATCTCTAAAACCTTTGCAGCAGCAGATTTAGTCTTTAGGTGAGGAACCAACTTCTCTTAAAGAAAAATGCAGGAAATTTAACACTATCTATATGCTTTTTCCAGGAAATTGCAAAAATTCATCAACGAAATTTTGCTATGCCAACTTCAAATATAGACCCTTTTAGATTATTAGCGTAGAGATTGTTTCTGGAACCCTGATAATCACAAAGTTTCGTGCTTTTAGCTTATCTTTTTCGTTTCTTCCTAATGTGTTGCTCGCAAATCATTCGAAATCACTGACTTCGCGGCTAATCGGATTTCTTGGGATTGTTTGGAGAAACTTCAGTGATAATGGACAACGGAAATGATCAGCAAATCGATGTTAGATCGGTGGTTGAAGCTGTTTCCGCCGATCACTCCTTCGGTGCTCCCCTCTACGTAGTTGAGAGCATGTGCATGCGCTGCAATGAAAATGTACCTCTCTCTCTCTCTCACACACTTACACAGTTTCTTTGCGTCTTCTGATGTTTGTTGTGTAGTCCTTATCCTTTGTCACAGGAAGACATAGTTATACTTGATGAAACCTTTGCTAACTAATATAGGGTCTAGAAAACAGTCTAGTTTCTCTCTAGTTTTTTCAGCTTGTTTCCAATAATGTACAAATGTAATTGCACATAGCTGTAACGTATAATATCATTGGTTCTTTCTGCAATCAAGTGGTTCTTGAGATTGTTATTGAAATGTAGCTGTGATGAATACAACTTATTTTGGTGATGGATTTAGTAATTTGAGGCTAGATATATTGATATTTGTGGGGTGCAGTTGCAATCAATTGAAAATTATTTATATGGCAAACTTTCAGCTACTAGTCTATTATTACCGAGTTATTTACTTCAGTTGTAAAGAGATTTTCGTGGTCTTTCTACTGATCCTTCTCCTGTGTATAAAATTTGGTTCTTGTTTCTTTCCCAGGGAACTACTAGATTTCTGATGACCTTAATTCCTCACTTCAGAAAGGTATGTCGTACTCTGTTTTGAAGAGGACCAACTTTTGTTCATTTTCCAAATTCATATACTCACTGTAAATTAGCCACATTCTCGAGCGTTAAAATTTTCAATTTTATTATTTGGAAGATACTTGTCTACCTTGGTTGTGTGTTCTATTTATACCTTTATGGCTTCATCTACCTTGTGTTACCTGAAAATCTGACCGCTAAACTACCTCTGGTTACAGGTCTTAATATCTGCATTTGAATGTCCACATTGCGGAGAAAGGTACAACTTTTAACGATTTTGAGATACTTTTAACAATCTGGTATAAGCAGGATTTAAATAAAAATATCACTAAATAGTTTCTGTTTTTCTCAATTGAAAAAAGAAAGCCTTTAATTTTAATTCTTATCTATGTTATAGGAATAATGAAGTTCAGTTTGCGGGCGAGATTCAACCCCGAGGATGCTGTTACCATCTAGAGGTTCTATCGGGCGATGTGAAGGTTAATAGAATAATTTAAATCTACATTTCTGTTCATTGCGTTTAATTTCATTTTAAGGTGCACTTACAGTATGGTAGAATGTAGCAATCCAAGCTTATTATAGGAAACGTGAATATTTGTTTTTAGTTCTCTCTCACTCCTTAAGCTAATTCTACCTTCTTGTTTCTGTCTGAATGCAGATATTTGACCGGCAAGTTGTGAAATCTGAATCAGCCACTATTAAGGTCAGTTGTCTTGTATATTTCTGGGATGCCATTGCTTCTTTGGAATCACAATACTCTGATTTTACAAACTCAGGCCGCTTCCTGCATATTTATGAGAATTCTGAATTAGTTTTCTTCTCATATCATGAAAATTAGACTGATTTGAAGCTTGAAACTGACAGTAGTTTGTGAATATATGCATTCAGATTCCTGAACTGGATTTTGAGATTCCACCAGAGGCCCAACGTGGAAGTTTGTCTACTGTAAGTCGTTACTATCTTAACCATCTTTGTTATGAACAGTTCATTTTATGGGGTGTGTATTTCTTAGAAAAACCTAAAGTCGTGTAGTATACTCATTAGAACAAATTAGTGATGCATTTAATGATGATATATGCATTAACTTGTCACTTTGGCAATGATTGTCGGGAAGATCTTCATGAGAGCCCTATCTGTGTTAATTTTTAGCTTTAACCTGGTGTTAGCAGTTGGGAAAACCTCTTGTTGGCGTTGTCTCTTTCTTAGTGGGATCTTATAGACCTATGTAATTACGTTTCAGATTTTTGGTGTTCCTAAATTCCAGTTCCTTGGGAATAGCTCCCACTTGTTGTTTTTTTTTTTTAAATTTGTTCTTGTTTACTTTACAGGTGGAAGGGATATTAGCACGGGCTGCCGATGAACTGAGTGCTCTTCAAGAAGAACGCAGGGTAAATTCTGACTGGGAGCTGGACATTTATGTTTATGCCCAGTTTTTTTGGTTTTACAGTCAAGAATCTTTACGACTTTTAACTATATATTTTGCTGGACACAGAAAGTTGATCCTAAAACTGCTGAAGCAATAGACCAATTCTTGTCCAAACTTAGAGCTTGTGCTAAAGCAGAGACACCCTTCACCTTCATCTTGGACGATCCTGCTGGAAACAGTTTCATTGAGAACCCGTAAGGATATCCAATTTGGAAGTACCCACAAATTAGAAGAAGTTGTGTTTCTCTTATTTGCTTATGACAAGTTTACAACATGACAGACATGCTCCATCACCAGATCCCTCTTTAACCATCAAATTCTATGAGCGAACACCAGAGCAACAAGCAACACTTGGATATCTTGCTGACCCATCTCAGGCTGCACAATCAGAAGGGACCCTTGGCGCACCTTCTGCTGAAACAACTTCTGTACCTCATGGAACTATCGGAGCAACAGCTGGTCATCGAGTGATTGCCCAGAGTAATAGCACTGATATATCAGATAACTTGTTCAGATACACTGCCCCTGAAGAGGTAACTTCTGACTCCTTAACTTTTGGAATAGTTTTTTTTTTTAATGTTCAAGGTTATGATCACTCAAGAAAACAAATCACTGTTAAAATTTGTATTTGGAAGAGTGACAAATTTAGATGGTAATAAGATTTATATAACACGTTAAATTTGTTCTAACAGGTGATGACTTTCCCTTCAACCTGCGGAGCATGTATGAAGTTGTGTGAGACACGGATGTTCGTGACTAGTATCCTTTCAAAGTTTGGATGTCCATTCCTTGGTTTTTCCGTATATTTTATTTATCGGTGAACTCCTAGATGTTGTTTAACACTTGACAGAAAATAGAAATCCCGTACTTTCAGGAGGTTATTGTCATGGCATCCACATGTGAGGATTGTGGCTATCGCAATTCTGAGGTTTGGTCCCATTGGTTTGATTTTGTTTGAGATTTTGCAGACATATGCCTTGTCTTTAGGTCATTAACTATTTTGGGTAATCGTGCGCAGTTAAAGCCTGGTGGTGCAATTCCTGAAAAGGGAAAGAAAATCACCCTCTTTGTGAGAAACATCGCTGACCTTAGCCGAGACGTTATCAAGGTTAGTTTTTCGCTTCAGTATGTTTGTATACTGTAGTAGCGCACCAGAAATCTCCTTTGGGAAAATCTGGAAGAGTGGCGAAGCCAGAGAGATTTGCCCATATCATTCATTGTATCGTAGTTGAGAATGTCGCATTACCGTTGAAGTATATGCCCTTTCAGAAACATGGGAATTGAACTTTAACAGAATGTATGTAGTTTAAGTTGGGTAAAGTTTTGACAATGAATCTAGCTCACTGCTGGATTTTGACTTGGCACCGTGAAAAATCATCATACTTTCATTCTAGCACAAAACAAAATACTTAGATCGTGGAAGGTGCTATGGAAGTGTCAAATAAGTGCCAAAACTTCGAGATACTATGTGAAATAGGCTTGTTTGATCTTTCTCGAAGGTATAACTATATAACACATCTGATGGCAATATAATAGTAGACAGCCTCATGAACCACTGCGTAGGCTAGGAAATGGGTTAATACTAGTTTATACTTTTGGACTAACACCTTCTAATATGTCATTAATAGTGATTTTTTTTTATCGCGTATTAGTCAGACACAGCAGGAGTGAAAATCCCAGAACTTGATCTGGAGCTAGCTGGTGGTACACTTGGTGGAATGGTAACAACAGTGGAAGGATTGGTCACACAGATCAGAGAAAGTTAGTATGACCTTTCAACATCTCAACGTTATCCTTTATCCTTGTCAAGTCTGAATCACGCGCCTTAATCATTTATAAGTGATCTAAGTACTGTAGAACAGATATACTGAACCATGGCATAATGTCAGTATGTCAAGCAGCTGATCCAAGTATCCTATAAGCTTTCATTGTTTGGATAACGGATGCGTTTCGAGATTTGTTTTTGTAATGATGGATTATAGCTCTTAGCTACTGACCCAAGTGTGGTATGGGTTCTCACAGGCCTAGCGAGAGTACACGGATTCACATTTGGTGACAGTCTTGACGAGAGTAAGAAGAACAAGTGGAGAGAATTCGGATCCAGGCTAACTAAGGTAGCGTCTTCTTTGAACTTCTGTTAAGTATTAGCCTTGTCGTGTTCTTGATGTGCAAGAAAAATCAAAGCAACAAGATACCTGGTTTCTGTAATGAATAATGTTTACTTCTCTTGCAGCTCCTAAGCTTAGAACAGCCATGGACTTTGATTCTTGATGATGAATTAGCGAATTCCTTTATTTCACCAGTAACAGATGATATGAAAGATGATCATCAGCTCACATGTAAGTTCCTCGTTTTCCCTGACAAGATCGAAACAGATATTCGTTCTGTATCCATTCATTTCTTATTTTTCGTATGAGAGGCTTAAAAGTTTCACTCATTATGAAAAACAACATTCAGAAGAGGTTTTGTACACTGCACTATAAAAATGACTTAAACTAGGACTCAATGTGTGAATTAGGACAGGGGTCCATGGGTTTCGAATAACATGTGTTGTGATGCTTGAACTTACAGATGAAGAGTACGAGAGGTCATGGGAGCAAAACGAGGAGTTGGGTCTCAACGACATAGATACTTCTTCAGCCGATGCTGCTTATGAATCCACAGAGACAACTAAATTACCTTAAACCTAAGCGGGATAACTTAAATTTGGGGTTAGTGGTGATGATCAGAGACGTGGATCTGTAAGTTTTTTGTTGTATGGTAACAGATCAAAGAATCAACCAAAATGCTTCACCTTTTTTTTTGTTCTTTTGAGTTATTTTTTCTCACACACTTCTTTGATACTATCTTACAGTACTTAAAAACTAATGGTATCTATACGATGCTTCACTTTTTTTCTTTTGGTTAGTCATCAGTGTTTTTTTCTTTCTTTTCTTTGTCGTTAAATTGTCAATTTACAGAAACAGTCATGAAGCTAAACTATTTCTAACCTAAAAAAAGGTAAAAAAACAGTGTCTTCTACTCCTAATTCCGAAACAACCAATCTGTTTTGTTGTGCTACACGTATTCATTTATCAGTTGAATTTGCTGAAAACTGCTTAGACAAAATAACTGACATACGAAATATATATTGAAATTATTTTTAATAACTGATAAAACATTGCTTTAAACCGGACATATCATAAGTAGAGTAGTTAGTTAATCACTGTGTAAATCTATTTACATAGCAAAAAGCTTTACACAGCAGAGCGCAGTTACGTAGTTAACAGTTTCCTTACAACCCAAGAGAAGAAGCCACTTTTACATTCGCCATTGCAAACCTAATGAAGAAAACATGAAACCACCAAAAACAGCCTACCCATTTGGCTTCTTGCCAACCCAAACCGCAAGAATCACACCGCTACTCTGGTTCAACATCGATTATCTCAGTTCCCTTCTCCTCGTACTTCACTTCCACCAAGAACCTAATACTTGTCTGTGTCAAGAAAAACCAAAATATTACTAATGAGCCAACAACCCTAAGTGTCTTTAACTATAAACAGAATTCAGTTTTTGCCCTGTTTTACCTGTTTCGGATCATACACAGCGTACTCATTGTACTCAAGAGGACTGTCCTTATGCTCCGAAGGAACCAGTCTTCCACAAGGGACCTTTATGTCATCTCGCCACATGAAATGCTCTGATTCTTCTGTCTTCTTCCTCCCTAGGCCTTTAACTCCAACCTTCTTCTCTTCTAATGTCTTTGTGTCCTCCGGTAGATTTGTGAATTCTGTAACTTCCTCGCCAAGGGAAGCAACGGCTAATACAAGAAACCCTTCCGGTCTATCCACAGCCGTGAAACCGTACCTTGCTGCTTCGGCAGCTGCATCTGAACACACTATAGCTCTCCCAAACTACACAGAAAAGAATCACAAAAGACACTAATGATCCGACCATATGAAGAAACTAGCCAAAAAAAAAAAAATCTTTTATTACCATGTAACCAGGGACCGGAAGAGAGCAGACAGCTGGTAAGAACCCCTTGTAGATATGTCTCAACAGATTCGAGCTACGAGTCCCTATGAGAAACGAAAAAATACCAATAATTTACTTTTGACCATATTCCCAAACATGAAATAACAGTATATTCCGTATTACTCCTAGCTTCTTACCACACCATAAAAGAACCTTGTTCGGTAACTTCTTGATGTCATCTAATGAAGGAATTGCGTCTGATTCAACCGCAAAAACATTCTCCACCGTCGCACTATACTCCTGAAACAAACACACCATTGTAGTTTACATCATCTGCAATATATGTGAAAAGCGTATGCCAGGGGAGGGAGCTTACAACGTCAGAGACTTTCACAGGCTCATAAGTAGTCTTGAGGTACTTCACAACCATCTTGTAATCATCGGACTCTTTGTCCACCATAGAAATCTTGCAGCCAAGTTTGTTGTACCGATCAGACAACGGGTCATCTAGTGTGTCTCCTCGCATGTCCCCTATCAAACGAGAGGCCGTGTTTATGTCCCTCACCGTCTCAAAAGCAGATGCCGCCTGCCACATTAATCCGATACTATAAATATCAAGATATAACACACACAAAAAGAGAGGGGACTAATTTGCGTACATGGTCTGCAAGTTCATGGAAGTCGTGCAATCGCATTGGCCTTGTGGTGTGCAGTAAAGAGAACCACCGTGAGCTAAAATCTGCCCACATTGCTTCTGCTTTCTGACCCGTCTCCTTTGTTGTCTTGAGCTTGTCAACAAACTCCAACAACACCTCCTCGCCTGAAAAAATTCAGAGACACAGAACTCGTGAGTCAAAATATATATCAGCAACAAGTGATATACAAAAGATTATGGTAAAACCAGGGCCTACATCGTTTCAAGTGGATATCAGTCAGCATTCCCATAGGCAGATCAGGTGGATCCAAACCAAGCTCCATCAAGGCGTATCTACGAGAAAAATACCAATGATCAGAACAGTCACAAGTAGAGAAGGATTCTTGATAGAGATGAAGAATGTGCTAAGAACAGTTACTTGTAAATCTCTTGACCACACAGAACTTTAAGGAAGTTTGCAACAAACGGATCAAGTTTGCAATGAGCAGCAGCAACACCAAGCTGTCTTAGACCAAGCGCTCCACTTCTCACTTCGATTCCATCATCCTGCAGAATCCACGAAACACCAAAGTACTAAACATTTACCAGATACATAAACCATCCAAAGAGGTGACTTGAGATGCAAGGAACAACGGTCATACCATGTCAATTGGGAAGAACTTATGAGGCTTCTTCTGAATTTTCTTCTCACGTTCCCACGGCTCGAACTCATTCCCGGTTATCTCCTCAAAGAGTCTCGCGAACTCTTTGATCGCATCTTCTTCATCCTCCCACTCTTCAAGACGCTCTTCCGCATTAGGGTCATCTCCTATTTTCCTCTCTTGAAATACATATTCAGGTTGCTCTCAGGCACCGTGACTAGCTGCATAATACAATACCTGCAAAAACCAGCAGATTAGAAAAAGCCTTATCCCCCTAAGAAAAAAAAAATCAGAAAATTTGAGGGTTTGTCTGGATCATACTCATTACGCCCTTTTCCCAAATCGCATATGGAGAAGGCGCAGTTATACAAAAGTCCGTCTTTTTCAAATATCTTCCCACCTCTCTCCTGTAGGTTTGTGTCCTTGTAGACTCCTCTTTTGCCATACATTTTTAGCTGAAAACATCAAACACAAATCAGATTCTCCAAATCATCCCATTTGAAACTAGCATTAATTAGATGTGCTAATTAATAAACACCTCGGCTGCTAAGGATTCAATTGCTTCCTCGCTTGGATCTTGCTTATCCCATGGGATTCCTTTCCCTTCCACTGAAAGATCACTGACAACATCATAAGCTTCGAGTGGCTGAGCTTCTTGTTTCTCCACGCTATCTATCAACCACGCTTCGCTCACAACTGGTATACCTTGTTCCCTTGAGTCACAAGTAACAACACCAGAGTTGAAGATTTAAAATACACAAAATATACAAGCTCTGTTACAAACCTCTAAACACTTACATTGCTTCCACCAGTTTTGAGGAACCACCTCGTTCTCTTTCAGCTGGAGAAACCACCAAACATGTTACACCTTGAACAGTATTAGACACTTTCCCACCGTGTCTCTCAATCTTCTTCTTCCAATATTGCTGCAACAACAGGGAGAGGGAAAATAACCCTCTTAAGCGTGTATAGCAAGGAACCATAATAAAGATCACAACAAAGTTAAAGTGAAACTACGTTACATGCGTTCTCGTGAGACGTCCCATGAGAGAGATCATCACTCCCGTGAAGGGTTTATCAGCAGAGGTCAACTCTCTTTTTGGCCGACTTTTCGGGTCCTGATGTTTCTTGATTAACTATTGCCATATCATTTAATAGTAAGAAATTAAGAACATAAAAATGAAAAGCAGAGTCTTGATGGATTGGATCCTTGAATATGGGAACTTACATCAGATATAGCAGAGTTCATGATGGAATCAGGGAGTTTAATTGGCTCGTCTTTTCTAGGGGGATTCTTCGTGCTGAAGACGCAACTACACCATTCACTAATCTCACCTCCACAGATAAATCTTTTCTCGTTGTCACAAATCAAAGTTCCCCGGCATAAAGGACATTTAGCCAAAGCCCCATAAAACATTAAATCTTGGCTGCTCAAGACCAAAAAAAAAAAAAGTTAAAACTTCGGAATACGAAAATCGTTACAGATAAAATAAAAACTTGTCTTAACTTCTAACGATCTATCATAACACTAACCATTGAGCTAGTAACGTTTCTTCCGGAGCAGAACAATCCTGACCGTTGGTTTCAAGAACTTCTTTAATCTGATCAACGGACAGATTCTCCTCAACCGCTTTGCAAAACTCATTATACTCTGACGCAGCATCTCCGGCGCCGTTGACTGAACGACCGTTATCGTTTTCCGGCTTTGCCTTCTTATGAGACTGTCCAGTTTCTGGAAGCTTCCCTTCCGCCTTGTGCTTCCGCAAATTTCCCTTCTGAAGAAAAAAAAATAATGGAGTAAATTAAATTGATTCAAATACACATAAACACAAATTAAAAGATCATTTGACGTTGAAATTTACCTTCTGTTCGTCTCCAGACATGTGCGCGTGAGATCTCGTCTCATGCACCTTCATCGAGCAAAATCTTTTTAACTGTTTGATTCTAAGAAATACGAAAAGCTTTGTTTTCGAGTGTTTGCAGAAATTCCCTTCTTTGGTTTTCAGACGCAAAAAGATAATATAGAAGACGATATGTTTTTTTGTATTAACGGTGCAGTGAGAAACTGAGGATGCTACTCTGTCTTCTCTGAAGACAAACAAGTGTTCTCGAGCATGTTCAGGTTTTGCCACGTGTCGAAATGGGTTCTCTTTCTGTGGACAGGTGGTTTTGGTCTCCAGTTATTTCTTTGTTTTATCTCTTTTAATCTCTGCATGTTGCCATCTTCGATCTTTCTAAATGTTACATCGTGTCGCTGTTACTATGGCGACTCGTTTCATTCTTTTTCTGTATTTCACTTCGGTAAGGATGATTCCTGTTCATATAAAAGCCTAATTAAATAGAAAACAGAGAAACATTAAAATAGCTCATTGGAGTTTTATTATATGCAAAAGAGGAGAAAACGTAAAGGAAAAACCACGAACTAAAAGATTTCGATAGATTATTTTATAAATTAAAGAAGGAGAATTGCTTTGTTGAACCCTTAAAAAAAATTTACATCAATGCTCATAAGAACATTTATAAATTGATATTGGATCATAAAGTTGAGTTTGTATTTGTTTGTGTATATTTTAATATGTGTAACCATCGCTGGAGCTTTCTCAGCACTGGGTTTACAGAACAATGTGCTACATTATATGGTTCGGACGTAATTAAACGAACAAGATTAAAGTTTCATTTCTCCTATGCAAGAGTTCATTACAGAGTTGGCCTGACTATTGGTCAAGCATGTATTAAGGCCGAAACTGGTTAAGCATGTGTCAGGGCCTTCAATTAATGTGTTAAACACTTTAGACCATTATTTTTTAGCAAAAACGCTAAGAGTTTTATTGGTATTTGTCCATCTCAATAGAAAGAAGGTAACACGTTTAGATCTTTGTCAAGCTTTTAGGATGTTTTTCAAAATGTTATTAGTAAGTCCGAGATTTTTTGTATGTTGGAGGCCTAAATGTTCAGGACCGGCTTTGATTAGTTAACTCCAAATTTTAATTTATAAATATGAACTGACAATAGAAAAATTTTCTACACTGCGGCAAAAAAACGGTTATTTACATATTTTCCTGAACAAAAAAGAATGATAGCTTAACAAAATTTTATTGACATGTGCTTTAGAGTACCATTAGAAAATAGAAACAATTACATAATAAGACACTTTCTGAGTTTAGAATTACAGAAAAAGTTACTTTGTGCTATTGAGGCACTTTCAACATACAAGATAACATTTCTATCCTTCATGACATATGACGACAATTTCTTTAATTTTTTAGTTCTGCTCTGGAAAAGTTTCTCCCATGGTTTTCTCTTTCTGCAGTAAGAACAAAAAAAACCTAGAAATCAAATCTTCTAATTCCCGATCAAAGATTAGTATAAATCAAAACTGACTTTCTAGAGATTTCAAATTCCCCAACACAGACATCAAGAAGGTGTGATAATATGGAAGGATGATGGCAGTTGGAGATGACGAAGGGAAGACGATATGTAAAAGAGATTTCTTTTTTGTTTTTCATTTAAATAAGAAAACTTAAAATCATTTATGAAGTTTGAAACAACTTTCGTCTATTAGGTCTTTGCTCTCTTATCCTAAAATCTTTCCCCTTTCTTGCTCCAAAACGTTTCCAAAATCTTAATAAGATTCCTGCTTGGACACACTTAATTCCTTTTTTTCTGGGTATTTCAATTTCAAATTCTTTCTCAATATACCTCTCGATTCCAGCAAATCCCAAATGTGTTCATTCATTTGTTCGTTTTACCTCCTGATCCAGCAAAGCTTTGATTATGTTTTGGTAATTTCTTGCTTTGTGACAACTTGAAGAAGGAAAAAATTTCAGTTTGCGTATATTTTGTTTCTAATTCACCATCCATATCCACCAATCCAGCATCCACCATCTCTATATCCACATGTTCGGGTATATAGGTTCATAGCATTTCATATGCTTGAATACTTTTCCAAACCAGTTGCATCTTATTATTTAGTATCTTACACCTGAAATTATGTCCAAAGGTGCCATTCTTAAACATTTATAACCAACTTCCTAAACACCTAATCCACCTATTCAATCTTCAATGTACACAAATTATATCTACATATGTCCACCTCGCCATATCCACAAACATTCTGTCATGTCTTCGTCCATAAACAAGAACTATATCAATGCATGAACATCACATTCTACTAAAAATGTACGCACTCCATATCTACCACTTCATCATCCACCATCTGTATATCCACATATTCAGGTATATAGGATAATTGCATCTTATTATTTAGTATCTTTACTCCTGAAATTATGTCCAAAGCTGCTTTCTTAAACATTTGTAACTAACTTACTAAATTCATAATCCACCTATTCAATCCTCAATAAACAAAAATCATATCAACATATGTCCACCTCGCCATATCCACAAATTACATATACAGACGCAAGACACGCTTTGTAAGTTTTTTATTTCCAGTTTTAATTTTAACTGATTTCACTTTCCAGTTTTTCTTCTATTTTTTTTTAAATATCATCAATTTTAAAGAAATTAATAACACACTACAGTACAGCATTTTTGTTACTAATTGTCTAATCATGTTTAATTTTATATTAAAGTATAAGATTCATTTTATAAATAGAATCTTTTTCCATATGGTAAATTTTATATCTGGAATCGTTAAATAGTTGGCATATCTTTTTTTTCGCTAAAAACTTTAATTTTTTTGTAAACAGATTTGCTACAACTAGCTGGCATATCTTACTATTATTTTTGTACTTATTTAATTTTTAACTTATGGATTTTTGTTTACACTTGGCGTAATTCAATTAATATTATACATTTCAATCACCTTACCGCGATTTTACGAGTTGTAATAGTGCGATTTATCGACTCCAGTACGTGTTCCACTCCATACAATGTAAAATTCATTAGAAAAAGTAAAATATGAAAAAGAAAAGGAGATTGCGATTATATAAGACAGCAACTACGCATGTCAACGTCACAATAATGCGTGCTATAGACTACCTTCCTCCTATTGTCTGCTACGTCAACAAGTGGATTCCAATCTGACGGTGATTGTGTCTCTTCTCATTCTCACTCATCTTTCTCTCTTTTACTAATTTCGTAATAAACTCGTAATTTCTCCACAAAAAACCAAAAAAGAGAAATGAGAGGGCTCTGTTAATGATGGGGTTTCTACTATAAAGATGAGATCTATAAGTTTCACCTAAAACCAATCTTAGAGGCTTAAAACCATCCTTCCCAAGGTCTCTCTCTCTCTCTCACCTCTCGTATATTTCTACTTCATTATTCATAATTTTTAATCAAGTTAAAGATTGAGAATCTAATGTAGATTATGGTTCAGAATCTTTAGAACTAATGCATTTCTTAAACTAAAAGCCTTCTTTTGTTTCAGGTGTATATAACAAAAATGATACTTTCAGTGATCGTTGCGATCCTCGTCTGCCTTGTAGGCTACATTTACCGATCATTGAAGCCTCCACCACCGCGGATCTGCGGCGTTCCTCACGGTCCTCCGGTTACTTCTCCAAGAATCAAGCTCAGTGACGGAAGATATCTTGCTTATAGAGAGTCAGGCGTGGATAGAGCCAATGCTAACTACAAGATCATCGTCGTTCATGGCTTCAACAGCTCAAAAGACATGGAGTTTCCAATCTCTAAGGTACACTCTGTTTTTCTACTTTTAACTTCTCTTCTCAGTTCTCTCGCACATGTCACACATTCCCATTTTGCACCATTTTAGAACTCTAGTTTATTAGAATTTAGGTCTCTCTTTACATGTCATGAACTCATGATATGATACCATGATTCTCTTCTTTTGTTTCCTCAGTTGATTCCATTTTTTTGGTCTTTTAAGCGAATTTTTTCAGTGCGACTTAAAAAAAAAACATTACATATGTAAACAAACACAAAAATCATTCTCTTAGGAAGAAAATAAGTTTTATTCTCTTAGGATGTGACCTTCTTTTTTTTTTCAGAAAAGAACATTTTAAATGTAAACGCAAACTCAAAATTGACCTTTACCTTAGAGTGGCAATAAACAGTTGTTTTCTTTTATCTTTTTTTTATTTGATGTTGCAGGATCTTATTGAGGAGCTTGGGATATACTTTCTGTTTTTCGATAGAGCAGGATATGGAGAAAGTGATCCACACCCATCACGCACAGTCAAGAGCCAAGCATATGACATTCAAGAACTCGCTGATAAACTCAAGATCGGACCAAAGTTCTACGTTCTCGGTGTATCACTCGGTGCTTACTCGGTTTATAGCTGCCTCAAATACATTCCCCACAGGTAAAAAGTCCGAAACTATCTTCTGTTTTTACACTTTAATTATGTCTTTAATTAATTATTTTTCTTTTGGGGTTCATAGATTAGCTGGAGCAGTCTTAGTGGTTCCATTTGTGAGCTATTGGTGGACTAAAGTGCCTAAAGAACTTTTGAGTAAAGCGCTCGAGCTAATGCCAAAGAAAGACCAGTGGACGTTTAGAGTGGCTCATTATGTTCCATGGATGTTGTATTGGTGGTTGACCCAAAAATTGTTTCCGTCTTCAAGTATGATCTCTGGGAACAATGCCTTATACAGCGACAAAGATTTAGTCTTCATAAAAAAGAAGTTGGAGAATCCAAACTCTCACATGGTAAAACTCTGAAACCCTTTTTTGCAAGGTTTTGACAATAAAAGAGGTAATTGGAAATTGTGGTGTGACTGTCAAAGTAATACTGAAAGGGGGTCAAATTTAGATCAGGAATACGTTCATTGGTCAAACTACAATTTTGGAAAAAAATATTCATGGGACAAAACTAAAATAGATGAAATTTTTATTGGGAGAAATTAAGACAAGGAGGAGTTCATGGCCATGTTGGTTTTCTGTAATATGGATATCTAGGGGTTAAAATAAAAGTTATCAGAAGCTCATGTGCCAGATTGGGAATAAGGTTTTATTTAAAAGTTATTACAGTTTGACCCTGCATTTTACTTTGATGATCTATTCCGACCCCAGGAAAAAGTCAGGCAACAAGGGGACCATGAATCTCTTCACAGGGACATGATAGCTGGATTTGCGACATGGGAATTTGACCCGACTGAATTGGAAAATCCGTTTGCGGAAGGTGGAGGATCAGTGCACATGTGGCAAGCCACCGAAGACAGAATAATTCCTCGCGAAATTAATCAATATATCACAGATAAGCTTGCATGGATTAAGTACCACGAGGTCCCAGGTTATGGACATATTATAAACGCTGAAGAGGAGATATGTGAAAACATTATAAAGGCGCTTCTTGTCTAGTGATGATCATCATTTATCTACACAAGATGTGTTAACGTTCTACACTAATGTTAAAGGGCTTATTTGGCTTACTAAAGAGATTTATTTGATGAGTTAAAAAAATTGTTATTGTCAAAAGTTTGAAAAGTCGTATTAATGTAAGGTCAAATTCTTATCACCCGATAAAGATAAGGTTATGTTAATGGTTGATTTCTTTTTTTTTTCCTTTGAATTTCAGATTTTTCTTGTCAGATTCAATCGTTTTATTAATCTTTGTCGCTTGGCATATGTTAGAATTGCTAGGAAATAGATCATAATAGTGTGACTTTTGTTTTCAACAACATAAAAGCGATGATTTATATAACTTTTTTTTTTGTTTTAAATGATTTATAACAACTTGTTCTCTTTACCAACAACAAAAAGAAACAACATACACATGTCATCTTCAGCATCTAGAATACTTGATATCAATATTGATAGTAATCTTGCGTCTTTATCTCCTATTGGTGGAAGAATAATACAAGCACAATGAGCTTTACGGATATTTATCTTGGTTGGTAGTTCAACCTTTACCCGAAATGGTATTTTAGTTCTTGTATCTAGCTAGTTACGTTCGTTTATTGGCTATACACATTAATTTTTGGTGTTGAACTCATAAAGTCATATGTGTCAGTCTATGTTTCATTCACTTACTTCAAACAAATTTTACACACACCATATCGGTAGCAGAGTGAATCCAAGTTACTCGAGTGAGGATTATTTTTATTTGCTTACCCTAAAGGTATCAATTTTTATGCTTGGCACTAATCTACGATGGTTGCACTTGTTCAGAGAACACTACAGAAATTATCAGATTTACAACCAATTTTTCTATTACAGAATGGTAAAAAACGGTTATACAGTTTTTTTTTTTTCAGATCAAAGGTCACACAATATTTATTACAGCGGTTTTGTAATAAAATGCTTCAGTCACGAATATGTCATCACTATTTAAGATGGACCACACAGGGATTGCTATTTGGAACATATTTTTGAGAAGTTTATGATTTTTCGCCACAATAGATCTCCGTATATTTGATAAGTCTATGATTTCCAGGTAGACAGAAGCTAATCATATTTAGTTAGTTTTTTTTTTTTTCTGTCAGGCTTTGAATCTTTGATCAAATGTTACAGAATGTACATAAAACTAAATCAAACTAAACCAAAATCCTGTTGAAATAAACTTCACTGAATCTAAGTTTCAATTCTGGTTCGATAAAAGACATCACAAAATCATATAAAACTAGAGAATTACTAATTTGTCTCGCAAAACTCACCCTCTGTTTCTAATAGCGGTGGAAAGCGGTCAGGCACCGGTTTAATGAAAATCTAATTTATCGCCCCAGAAAAGAAAAAGTAAACCGAACCGAAATGACACACCGGTCAAAGATGATGGCGTCATCTTCATAAGCACACGGAATCTGTAAATAAATGTTAAATGGACGTAGGAAAATCACCCAAATAGAAGCGCGACTAAAAGGGATTTTTTTTTTTTTTTTTTGGTTCCTTCTGATCTAACCACAAGCTTGACCTCGTTGAAAATTTTCGGGTGAGGAATCTCAAAGCTTTGCTCCTGTCCGAACTACGCTTGGATATTGGAGTTTCGTAGCTGAAGTCCGTGTTTTGGTTCTTCTCCGTGATTCTAGGGTTTCCCAATTTCTCGCCGGGATTCGACGGCGGCTTCGAGTGAATTTTGGGGTTTTTTTGGTTATTCGTCTTAATTCATGGCTTGGGATTAGATGCAAAGGTGAGATTATTCGAATCTTTCGCATCAATTCTCGAGAATGTGGTTTTTTGGGACTTCCGTTCATTGACAATTTACTGGTTTTTAAAAGTTATTCAGCTGTTTGTGTTTTTCGGTGTTCTATGAAGAGATTTCGTTACTAAGAGTAAGAAAGTAGACTGCTTCAGTGCTCCTATATGATTTCCTTATATCGCTCGCCTCTATGATGCATAAGATTGATATTACTGTATTTCAGGATTTACGTGAATCAGATGTTTGTTGGACTTAGTTGATGGAAAGTTTGTATTTTGGGCTAATTGCCTCCTTATGGGGAAGAAATAACAGAAATGTTTCTAATTGCGTTTGCAGGTTTGAGCGGCTTTTAGAGTGAATCAGGTAGCCAAAGGCATGATGCTAGGATCTGGTAACAATTTGAGCAGGGGTACCGTAGGATTGTCATCTGATACCCCAAATTTGTCCCAAGTCTTAACACTGGAACCGATTAGATTAGGAAATCACAACAACTATACTCGTTCAGGAGAGCTTAGAAGGGTTCTCGGCGTTCCTAGTAGGGCCTCATCAGAAGAGAATTCTTTTGGAATGTCCCATCCCAAACCTTCTCCTCCTGTAGCAACAGAGGAGCTCAAACACTTTAAAGAAAGTGTTCAAGATACTTCCAGAGAGGCTGGGTATGGATTTTGTTTCTTTCATAAGTTATGCCTGATCTGTTACACAGTGATTCTGCTTTTTAAACATTTTTCTGTTTTTTTTTGCTGTGACCATTGTCTAGTTAAAGGTGGATAGAATTTTGCTTAGGAGTTTAAAGTTTCTCTTGGTATTCTTTTTCACAGTATAGTACAGTATCTACTAGAAAGAAGACTTTGCTTAATTGCTATTCTTTATTGAGCTTTACTAAAATCTGAGTTTCCTTGTAGGGATCTAGCAAAGAAACTAAGTGAATCCATATTCAAGCTGGACAAATATGCAGAGACATTAAGTTCAAAGAAACGCCGGAGAAGTGATATACCCATTGGTGAGAGAATGGACGCAGCAAACTTTGAGAAGTTTAGAAATCAGGTTCCTAGAACACAAGATAGTATGGCTCAAAGATCAGAGGAAAGAAAAAAGATGCTTGGGTTGAACAAGCGTGCTCGTACCCCAGTCGGAGATGTGCGGGTTTGTATCTAAATCTTACTTTAGATCTATATGATGCTTATATGTAAAGAAGATTGTTTATTATCCTTGGCATTTTCCCATTCTGTTCATCTATCACTCCATGTTTCCCGATTTCTGAAATCTTTATAGAAGACATGGGATTTGAATATTTTACTTGTTTGTTAATTAGTGTGTTCCTAGAGCCTTTCTCACATGCCACTGTTGTTTAATGGCTTTCGGTTGTTATTGCTTTCAGGGAGATGGTAGAGTTTCTACTCTTGCAAGGCAGCAGGTTATCGAAAGGGGCTCTGATTCACCTCCAAGCGTTTCTGGAGAAACAGTGCGAATAGAGGAGAAGATACGCAGATTGCCTATTGGTGGTGAAGGATGGGAGACAAGAATGAAAAGGAAACGGTCTGTTGCAACTCTAGGCAACAGAGTTATGAACCCTGATCAACGAGTCATGCAGCCTAAGCCGACAGCTGACTCTAAGTTGCGTTCTTGTGACACCCAAAATTTCAGGTATGCTTTGATGATATAAGATTAATAAACCTAGTAGTTATCTCTGTTGGTTAGTTTAAGTGAAACTTAAAGGAATTCAGACATCTAGTCCAAGGGCCAAAAGTGGGCCTAAAAGAGAGGAATGTTGCGTTTGTTTACTGAGTCGTTGTTGTAGGTTTCATGATGTGCTAGTGGGGGAACCTACTCTGCTATCTAATTGATTTATGATATTCTTCATGTATATATTGTCAGTGGGTTTCATAATTTATTGCCAGAAATTGTCAAGTAGGTCACTTGAATTTTTTGTTCCACTAGATCTTGCTTTAGCAGCAAATTCTTATTTTGCTGAATACCGTGGAATTTTCATCATTCCATGCAACATACTGTTGTATATATAGTTTTCTGGATTGATCCCTCTTGCATAACTTTCCTTCTCAAAGATAATATAACGTGGCCCATTTGTTGCAGATTGAAATCTTCCACCGGGGTGAGTGGGATTAACAGACTTGAGTCTTCATTTGAGCCAGACAGTCCAGGCATGGGTGCATTTTCCAGGAATGAGTTGGAGTCCGTTTCCCTTGCAAGGGATCGGTCAGTACTTGCTGAGCAGAGGCTTATGGCCAAGGGAAACAATAAGTGAGAAGATACCTCAAGCTTTTTTTTTTAATAGATTGTGCTTATTCTTGACAGCAATTGTTTGTGACTGATAATGCATTATTATGCTTATCCAGGAGAACCTTACAGGATGATATCCCCACAAATAGCTCTAGTGCAATATTGAAAGGAAAGATTTCTAGGGCTCCAAGAACAGCAGCCCTTATGGGTGTTGATTCTTCATCCAAAGTTGATCCCCCATCTGGAGTGTTACAAGGTTAGAGGCAGTTTAAATGTTGTCTAAATACACTATCTGTAATGTTTATGAGAAATAATCTAAAGCGTCAATTGTCATCACTCATCAGGTTCATCTGCACATGCAATGGCCCAATGGGTTGGCCAGAGACCTAAAAATTCTCGGACCAGAAGAACAAATGTAGTGTCGCCTGTGATGAAGCATGCTGAAAGCAAGATCTCAGCTCAAGGTTTTGCGACATCTGATTTTAGTCCGAGAGCATCCCCTGGAACCACCGGTTCACTTTCAGTTGTTGATGGTAGCCCTTTAAAAATAAAAAGGGAGCTGAAGAATGCTTCATCACCATATGGGTTATCTGAAAGTGAAGACTCAGGAGCGGGAGACAACAAAATAAGAGAGCGTGCTCTTGCGAGTGGTGACTTGTTCACAACTCCTAAAACAGGGTCGCTTTTACTTCCTGTAAGGAAGAATAAGATTCAAACTAGTCATAAAGGAGGTGGTGCATGGAAGCAAGGAAAGAGTGAAAGTGTTTCATCGTTGACAACTCCTGGCTTTCATCCTATCATGGTTAAGTCGGAGAATTTTCCAGTAGAGAAGCCTCTGCACAATGTCAAGATTGCGTCAGATAAGAACAGAAGGTGATTCAAGCATAATTCAGTTCTTTTTTTTTTTTAATTGTCCCTTCAACCTTGAAAGTGTTATATCATATAATCTTAAAATACCTGAGACCAATTGCTCTACCTCTATCTCTCTGGACAGCAAATATGGGCGTCCACCAGCGAAAAAGGTGAAAGATCGTAAACCTTCTACTCGGCTTGCCTCAAACTCAAATTCTACTCCTTCAGATATTACAGGTAGATATTTTCTTTTGGCATTTGGACTTCCAATCTTATACCAAATTTACGGTTATCGGATTGTATTATCAAACTATTTGCTGGGATGTGATACTTATATCCTGAACAGGATTTACCTTGAATATTTGACGTTTGGTAATAGCTCTTGCTCATTTATTTTCATTTGTACATAGGGAGGTAATTATATATAAGGTAGAATAGTGGTGGTAGTTGGATGTAATCTCTGCATATAAGCTGTATAACCTCGTGCTTATGATGGTGCTTATTATAGTGGATTTTTGGCGTTTCAGGTGAATCTGATGATGATCGTGAAGATATATTTGCAGCAGCCAATTCAGCCCGGAAGGCAGCAAGTACTCACCCTTCCATATGTCTCGTCTTTCAAGTTCTATTGCCACAAATGTCCTTCTAACTGCAAATATCGTTTTGTAGATCTTGCTTGTTCTGGTAAGTTTTGGAAGAAGATGGACCACATCTTTGCTGCCGTCAATGCAGATGACATGCAAAACATAAAGGATCAGGTAATATTATTGTATATGTGACTTCTCTGTAGGATGCCGACTCAAACTCTCGTTAACTTGTTTTTATCAAAAAAACAGCTGAATTTTGCAGAGGAACTCGATGAATCTCTGTCAGAGGCAATCTTAGATGGATATAACATCATGGTAAGTTGCATTGTAGACTTCTCCGGCAATGTCTAGTTTTATACTCTCTTTTTTTTTTTTTAATCTGAATGTAGCATGAATGAAAGAGACTTGTCTCTGTCTCAGGGTGTCAAATTGCCCAAAGCACCACATCGCTCTGGTGAGGGAATTGTTGACTATTCAGGTCCAGCCTCATCACGTATATCTGATCTTTCATTTGAGAGATTGGACATGAGAAAGTTGAATGAAAGTACTCCGTTGTATAAGAGGGTACTTTCTGCTTTAATTGAGGAAGATGATGGAGAAGAAGTTGTACAATTCAATGGAGGGAAGAATCTGTCGTCTCTTCATTACGCTAGTGATGATTCTCACTGTGGTTCATGTACCTATATTGACACCGAGTTCAGAGAGAGAGACAGAATGGAATTTGAAGTAGAGTCAAGCGGGGATTTTCAGACCCCCAAGAGTTGTTTGTTTGACAGATTTTCCAGTGAGAGGAGTGTTGTGTCTAACCCTTTCAGAAATGGTAGCATGTCTTTATCTGTCCATAGCAATGAGCAGTGGATTGGGGATGATGATCTTTCACATTCGGATGCTGCCCTTGGCGGTGAGACATATTCAAATAGTCTGGGTCAATTGCAAGCTAGGGAAGTAAACATTCCCAACTTCCCAGTATCTGACACGCAGTATCAGCTTATGTCTTTGGATGAGCGACTTCTTCTGGAACTGCAGAGCATTGGTGTGTTTCCTGAGGCAATGGTAGGTTTTATCTCCAGTCAGTTAATCTGTCATGAACTTGAGCTAAAGGATACAGCGTGTTAGTCTAGCTTTTCCACTTATTACCATTTTTTCTTTTATCACAGCCTGATCTGGCTGAAGAAACTATGAGCACAGATGTTATGGAGTTGAAGGAAGGCATTTATCAGCAGGTGAACGCAAAACAAATCTTTCATGCTTTACTTCGTTTGTGTCACTAGGAGGAGTTATTGTCCGGTTTCTGTTAAAAAAAATTTGACGGGTAGTAACCATTCTCATATTCGATATCTTTGACCAATAATAGATCCAAAACAAGAAGAAAAAGCTGGAGAAGCTCAACATTACCATCCAGAAAGGGAAAGATATTGAGAAAAGGTTGGCTTTGGCTTTTTCAGATATCATTATTTTTCAACTTACACCGTTATTTTTGCTAAAAACTTCAAGTTTACATGCAGGAAAATTGAGCACCTTGCTATGGACCATCTTGTGGAAACAGCTCACAGGAAAAGAATGGTAATAAATTAGTGAATGCCTACACTTTATCAAAATCAACCTGGATGAATGATTTTGGGATGAGATATGTATGGGGTTATAATTGATGTTACTCTGAAAACAGGCATGCCGTGGAAGTAAAGCACTGAAAATCCAAAAGGTCACAAGACAAGTGGCGCTGGCTTTCATCAGACGGACTGTTGCCAGGTGTCGCAAGTTCGAAGAAACTGGGCTTAGCTGTTTTGCCGATCCTGCACTTCAAGACATCTTGTTTACATCTCCCAGCAACGATGCAAAATCATCAGAAAATGGCGGCTCTGGAACAGCCAGTAATACGCTCAATGAACCTTCTAATCATCAGGCTGAGGGCAAGGGTTCCGGTACGCAGAAAAGTCCATAATTTCTCTTGTCAAAGGTTAATACTTCAAACCCTTTTTGTCGGAGATTCTGAGCTAGTTTTGTTTTGTAGGTGCAGTGTCTAGTACAAAGAGGAGAGAAGCATTGATAGATGATGTTATTGGATGCGCTTCGTCCAAAGTCACAACGAGCATAGATAGCGCGGTTCTTAGTGGAGGAGGGGCTGGAGGTAAGAGAAGCGAGAGAGAAGATGGTTTCAGGAACAAGAACAAACCGAAACCCAAAGAGAAGAACAACAACATCAATGAAAACCAATCAAGATCGGCAGCAACAACTCACCCGACAGGTCCAGCAAGCAGAGGCACCTCGAACCGAGGAGGTGCCTCTGGAGATGGTGCAGTTGATGAGGAAGCTCCTATCGATTTCTCGAAACTAGCGTTCCATGATCTTGAGGAAATAGATGAGCAGGCAGACATTGGAAACTGGTTCGAGGGTCTTCAGGATATCGATACAGCAGGGCTTGATGAGGTTCCTATGGATGATCTCTCGTTTATGTTTGGATGAAGGAGGAAAACATCTGACAGGTGAAATTGGTCTGACGCATACCCACAAGTATTAATTTCTTATGGATTTGTTTCTTATCTTTTTGTATATAAAGATTTGTAGTGAATTAGTGTTTCTCTGCCTTGACGGCTAAGTATTAAACATTGAGTTAAGCTATATATAAAAATATGTATTTCCATTTGAAAATTATGGCATGTATAGATCAACCCAGAAAAATCAAAATCATAAACTAAATTTTAACTTAACCAACAATTGTACCTTACAATTTGGTATAAGCATAGTTTAATCAATTTATTTGGGCTGTATTAGGCTCTCAGTGTGGGCCTAAATGGCCAAATTATTGGGCTTTAATTAGGGTTTTCCTCCTCTTCCCCGTACTACTCTCTTCCTCATATTTCTGGTTCATATAAGTTTACACACGATCCCTTCCCTCGCCGTCCTTTCTCTGTTCCCGACTTCCACAGGTATTCTTCATGTTTCCCTCGCTTTCACTTTGTTTTCTTCTTCATGTGCCGGCGACTTATTCCCTCGCAGTTTCTCTTAATCGAATCTGAAAAAATTCTATACTTTTCGTTGCAGGAGGCAAGAGTATTTGAGGGAGTGCCAAAATGAGGTTTGTATTCTCGAATCGACCTTATTTTTCTATGTAATCTTATAGCTGTCTACTAAGAACTTCATAGCTCTGAATCCATTGTTGATGCCTTAAAGCTTAATAAGATGTAAAAAAAACTGGAATAATAGTAGATATCGTAGGTGAAAATGATTCTTTACACAAAAGTTTTGGCCTTTTGTTTTCTTGGAAATTATCACTTCCACGAAGAAATCAAGTGTTAGGCTGTTGAATTTGAAAGTAGTCTCTCTCATTTTGGGTATTACATAAACGTTGAAGTTTCGATTTTTGAAATGGTGCAGTAAGCTCCAGAGTGAAGCCCTGAGAGAGGCGATATCCGCCATTGTCACTCACTGCAAGGAGACAAAGCCGCGCAAGTTCACTGAGACTATCGAGCTCCAGATTGGTCTTAAGAACTATGACCCACAAAAAGACAAGAGGTTTAGCGGATCCGTTAAATTGCCTCACATTCCCAGGCCAAAGATGAAGATTTGCATGCTCGGAGACGCCCAGCACGTTGAAGAGGTTAGCTTTTTTCTGCCTTTTTCTCTTACCACAATCGAATACATGTCCTCGTGTAATCCGGTCGTGTGTTTTCTTTGATAATTTTATGGTTAGTCGTATATAAGTATAACTTGGGCTTTGTTCTGCATTAGGCTGAAAAGATTGGATTAGACTCTATGGATGTCGAAGCTCTTAAGAAGTTGAACAAGAACAAGAAACTTGTTAAGAAGCTCGCCAAGAAATTCCAGGCTTTCCTTGCTTCTGAATCTGTCATTAAGCAGATTCCCCGTCTTCTTGGTCCCGGTCTCAACAAGGCGGGCATGTTTAAGCAATCTAAACTTTCATTAGTTTGCATCTCCATCTGATCCCAAATTTTCTGAATTATTGATTTTGCTGTTATGTTGTTTGACTCTTTTGAACAACGAACAGGAAAGTTCCCAACACTTGTTAGCCACCAAGAGTCTTTGGAATCCAAAGTGAATGAGACAAAGGCAACAGTGAAGTTCCAGCTCAAGAAGGTTCTCTGTATGGGAGTTGCCGTCGGGAACCTTGGCATGGAAGAGAAACAGATCTTTCAGAATGTTCAGATGAGCGTTAACTTCCTCGTTTCACTCTTGAAGAAAAACTGGCAAAATGTAAGTAAAATATTCCATTCTTGATCGTCTTCATACATATATGATAATGGGTCTTTAATCTCGAGTTGTTTTCTTGAAATTATTTGCAGGTGAGGTGCTTGTACTTGAAGAGTACAATGGGTCCACCAAATCGGGTTTTCTAAGAATTTTATCTCAAAGTTTCTCTAAGTTATCATCAGAAAAAGGAAATTTGATTTTCTTTTCTGTCTCATGATTCTTCTTGGGTTAATTCCAGAATCCTTACTTGGTAGGATGAAGATTTTGATTTTGTTGAAAGACCATTTTGTTTCTACTATTGCTATATTATTTCAAGTTTCGCGATTTCATTATCAAGATCGGTTAAGTTTTCGTCTTTAAGTCTTTTGAATCACAGACTGCTCTTAAAGCAATTTACACCAATACGTTTTGGTTATTTTCCTCATTTTTGGTTTTATTTTCTCGAAGTAAGATATACAACAACAGTTAAAAATTATGTTTCACTATAAAACTTCCAACGATTAACCCAACCTTATTATCACAAACTTGGTACAAGACAACTGTTTAAAACTACAAGAAGCCAACAAAAAACATTTTCTTATCACATAAACACACCTTTAATTTGCTATATTTTTTTTCTTGGCTCACATAAACAACAAAACACATGAATTATGGGATGCCAATGATTGGTAAGAAAGGAAAGAAGCTAGCAGGTGGGAAACCAAAGCCTCCTGTCCCCGGAAAATTAACAGTCTTCGAATCTCCGATCACATCTTCAACATTATCTCCAGTTGGTTTGGGGCATGAGAGAGAGAAAGAGAGTGGGTTTGAGGTGGTGAAAACTTTGGAGTTGTGTTTGGACATGACCAATTCGGAGACCAAGTTGTGTCTGTGAGCGTAGAGTTGCTCAGGACCTCCCAAGAGCTTTGCAAGACATTTCATGGAGCGTTTGTTGTCAGCAGTTGGAAGCACTGACCGGAAAGTTCCGTCTGAAGCCGTCATTACGGTTATCGTTTTCTTCTCTCCGTCGCACTTGAGGAGAACCTTAACGCCTGAAACATAAAGCATATAGATTAACTCATAATTAAAAAACAAAATGTACGCTGAAAATATAACAAATTACGAAATCATAAAAACGTTAAGTGAATAATTAAGATGAATGACCTAATTAACATGCCATGATAACTCTCGCTTATTATAACCCGTTCAAGCTAAAAATTAAATTAACAAGAATATGATGATAAGAGTAGTTGATTTTGCAAAATGGTATCATCAGTTTGGAATTTGGATGAGATGCATTAAAACGCAAGTGATATAACTCTAGTAAAAAAAGAGTAGACCTGAGAAGTCGAAATCGTGGTGGCAGTCAAGGCAAGTAACCTTGCTGCTGACAAGAGTAGAAGCTGAGAGCTCGAAGTTGGAGAAGACAGCCAAAACGAAAAGGAATAATGCTGCAACAGCTGCTTGATTCGCCATTGATGAAGCTCAAAATTAAAAACGAAGAGTTTTTATGGATTTGATGGCTTTAGATATCTTCTTGTCTGAGTGAAATATGGGGAACGTATGGAAGCTTTTATATAAAATAAGTTAGTGAAATTGTAATTAAAGGGACCAAAATGCGTTGGTTTTTTGGTGGTTGGGCTTTGCCCAAATAGATATCGTACTATTGCGCCCTTTCTTCTATATAAACGGTTCTTTAATTCATCTGCCTTTACTTTTGCCGTAACTTAAATTCAACCTAAAAAATTTGTTAGATTCAAATGATTTGGTAGGGATTGTGCAATCATATGATCAGTTTGATCTTATCATATCACGAGAAGGTCGACCATGATTGTTGACTATAAATGTATAACCATCGTAAAAACCTCTATATTTGTCATTACAAAAATAAGCTATGATCAATTAGTTGTTGAATTAAGTGACTGGTGGCCTAATAATATTTGAGAATTTCTAAGATTACTAATTTACTATAGTTCAACTCCATTTGAAATAATGATTTATTGGTCCCAAACACCGAGAAAATTATAGGCAAACATCCAGATCTTCTAAAGTGTATATTAAAATATATATATATATATAGCTATTGAAAATCGGGAAAATATTTTATGGTATTAATTAATTAAGTATTAAATATTCATTTATAATTATCTTTTAAAATTTGTTTGACCAAAAAAAAAAATTATCTTTTAAAATTTATAGATCATTAAATTTTCTACATTTTTAATTTATTATTCAAGCATCAAAACTGCATTCCTTTAACCGCACTTACTATATATAGTATACTAATCATACCAACTATATTTATGCGGTATTACGTAATAAATATAGTTCAACCATCTTCACTCGCTAGAGTTTAAAATGATGCTCTAAAATTGGAAAGCCTAGTGGGGAAACATACTCTCCTTACTGTCATTTTAATGAGCCGTGAAGGTTTGCTCAACAATAGCTAACAGTTTCAGTGGTTGCATCATTTATAGTCGACAACTCATTTTCCACTTGTCCATCAAATTTGTGTCAATTCGATTACTTTTGATCTGAACTAGGTGAATATCTGCGTTATGTGGAGTTGTGGACTCAACATAATTACTTATTTCTTTGTAATTTCTGTCTGTGCTTGTTTATTTAACCCCCCACATATATAACGCGGAACAAACATCTAATTTGTTTTAAAAACAGTAAAAGAAGTGTGAGATTCGGCGCAGAGAGCTTGACTTTTGTTTTTGAATAATTCATATATATATATATATATATATATATATTTCTTGAACTAAACGATTACATATAAAAAACAAAGACAATGGATTTTAAATAGACAAAATCCAATATGGGATGATGATAGATTAACCCAAGGTACTATATAGGATACCAGAGTAAACAGATAGCCTTACTCTTTAAATTCCCATCGACTAATTACTTATATTACTAATTATATTATATATAATAATTATATATAATAGGCTTTTAAGTATTTGTTTTGGGAAAGAGTAGGCTTTTAAGTCTTTCATCCATACAATACAGTATCTTTTTACTTGGCTTCGTATAATACTTGCATTTGAAGATTACTTCTTGAGTACGTGTTTAATGAGGCCCGGGATATGTGTATTCATGAAATAATCTTCCCAAGCAATGCATTTTGGGTTGTAGCCGAACATTTTGTCCATCTCTTTGGTTTCATTCTTGTTTCGTAATATTTCCAGGTTTCTATCATCGAATCTGCATTTCATACAATAAATTAAAATGTTAATTAAGGCATGTGAATTAATATAAAAGTAAGGGCAACATTTAGCATATTTTACTGAAACTAAAATTATTAAAACTGAAATATTTTATGTCAGTATTAATGAATATATTACCAACACAAAAAATGGAAGTCACCAAGTAATTTTTTGTCGATGGTCAACAAGTCATTTATAGTTGTTATTTTCTATTTTCCAGCTGAATATTGTTAAGAATTACTTATATCTCTTATATACCTCTTCTGTTTCACAAATAGTTTCATTCTACCATTTTTCACTAAAATTCTATTATACCCTATTACCTTTATCAATACACTGAATAAATTACCCTCTGTAATTAATAAGATGAAATAATATAAAATTGTGAGTTAAATTAAAAATATGTGTTGTAAACATAAAACAATACTATAAAAAAACAAATATAAAGTTTTTAAATGACATATTTTTGTGAAACAGATGGAATATAAATATTGTTTTAAATAAGAGTTACTTATTTCAAATAAAACCTGCATATAACATAACTTTCTAAACATTTACAAGACATTTAGACATACCATTCATTTATGCTTCCAATAATTACAGATAAATACTATAAATCGTACATTTATTATGATTTTTAAAATAATATGCATTTTCTAAAACTTACACTTACCAGCTTATAAAATCTGCAAACATGTGGTCAGATGCCGTTAGACAGAGCTTACAAGCTTATTTGTTTTTATCGGATGCTCCCAAAGGAACCATTTTATTTAATAATAATATTTAATTCTTGTATTTAATTCTTTTTTCTAATTATGTCCGCGCAGCCACCTACGTAGTGTACGGATATATTAAAAGAAATTACGAAATAGATAGGTAGATACCATTAAAAATGGAAGAAAATACAAGTAAAAGCAAGGAAAGTTTGAGGAAACGTGAAAAGTTAGACTTACATGCCCTTGAAGAGTAAATAAGGCTCGTAAAGTTTCACCAGTCTCACGGCCATGTTGAATTGACGGTTCTGATGTTCATATTTATCTCCGAAATGCGATGGGAGAATCATACTAAGCAATCGCAGTAGCTGCATGCAGAAAACAAAAAAAAACAGAGCAAATATAAGATACATGTAATTTGTTTTTTTTTGGTATAAAGATAAGCATTTAAAATTATTGCCCGTCATATAAAATTAAATTGACTAACACTCGTAGAGAAAAGTACATTTGACGTGTAAGTGTACCTGTAAAGGTGATTTGAACCGAAGGCTCATGTAGAGACGAAACCTAGCCATAGTGGATAATACTGTAACGTTTGGGACTATAGGCACACCATTGCGATCGAGCAGAGGGTTTTTCTTGAAATAACGAGTAAAAATTTCGTACATCTGTTTATACATCACCGGGTTCCGCTTAGATGAACCGACATGGTAAACGGTACGACTTCCTGAATCGCGGATATGTTCAGCTGCGATCGCAATCATTGCGTTTACCACCATATCTACCGGTGTCTTGTCATATATAGACATACGTACATCTTCGTGTTAGCATCAAGTTAGTAAATATAGAATTTTGATTTATAGTTTCTTGTAGTGCTAGTGAACTTACCATATCAAATACTGCCTTATGATCAGTGAAAAAACACTTTATCCTTCCTTTTCCGTATGATAGAATCAAACCATCTATGGTCCTACATATATACATATACAAAACCACAAAAGAATAAGAGTCAGAAAAAACAAAATACTTGAATGAACTATAGATAGTAAAAAACAAATTTACGAATGATAAAATTAGGCCAATGAAAATTTTGGTGATAGCTTACTTTAAACCTTCAATCCAACCAGGAAATGGGTCTGAGATAGTGCTTATGATTATTGCGGGACGTATGATTACAATAGGCATACTTTTTCTATATTCTCCAATAAGCATTTCTCCCATTGCTTTGGAAAAGACATAAGGGTTTGGCCATCCATAAAGCTTTGCCCTGATTAAAAAATTATCGATCAATGGAGATTCTATCAATTTTCTTTAAGTTTTGTATTTGCAATTGTACACAGACCTTTCTAATCCGAGATCTTTCATGGCTTCATTAGTTTCTTGTTCTGAGCAACGTTGTTCTCTGAGTTGTTTCAATTTCTGTTCTACCAATTGCATTTCTGCATTGATGTCTACCTTGGCTTTTCCGTTAAGAGTTTCTCCCATAGCAAAAGAATTCTCAAGTATGAGTCCCGATCTTTCCCCACACACATAAGCTATAGAGATGGAAAAAAATTTATACATGAAAATATAGTTATAACGAGTGTCTGTATACCGCCCTCTATTCCACTTCATTATATGTTTTAAAATTTTTTTTTCCACTTATTTAATTCAATTTCATATTTTGTAACTATTTGTATTTGTCAAAAACCTGAGTTGATGATGTTTTATGTAAAATGACAAAACAATATATATAATCTATGTAGGTTCTGCGCATTCACACCAAACATTTTATAATATTGAACGGAGGGAGTATGTGAATATCGATCAATTTGGTTTTTAAAAGTTAAAAAATGATTCACCAGTTGAGACATGGAGAAGCAGTTCTGGTTTAACACACTTCTCAGCAAACTTAAGAACATTGAGTGCTCCAAATGTGTTGATCCGAAGTGCAACATCGTATCTTTTTCACATATAAGCCAACCAAAAGCTAATTAGTATGGGTACGGTCTTCAATAACAATAAATATGTATATGTTTCTCTTCTTTTTTTTTTTTTCAAAATAACAATAGATATGTATAGTACCTCTCGTCGAACCTCGTGCTGGCAGCAGAATGCAAAACAATGTTGACCTCTTGCATCATAACTTGTAAGAGATTAGAGTCACTCACTCCCATATTGTTCAGCGACACGTCGCCCGGAACAGGAACAACTTTTTCTGAGATTAAGGCGTTTAGGGTTTCATCACCAACATTTTTTCTTAACACCCTAAACAAATCTTTCTCAAAAACCTGTTACAAAGTAATATCAGAAAATTTCAATTTCGTATGAATTCGCTAACAAAAAAACTGGTCATACATTTTGGCTTTAAACATACCTCACTGCGTAAGCGTTCTTCAGCGGATTTCTTGTCGATTGCTCGTACAAGGAGGTAAAGCCTCTTCACGTTTGGTTGCAACCTCAGAACTCGCTCCAAGAAAACTATGTTTAGATATTTAAATTATGCATGAACATTATTAATAAACTCATGAATATATTATAATAAATTACATTGAATAGATTTATTGTAGAAAAGTTGCACCTGTATTTACTTAATCGATTCCTCATACCTAGTATATGACTATGAAGAACACTGAACCAAGAATTACCTTTAGCAAGGAACCCGGACACGCCAGTGATGAGCATTGTCTTGTTCTCAAGAAACTGAAGACATTTTGGCTCCATAGTTGAAAACTCAAAAAGCCTAAGCGAAGATCAAATAAGTCAAGTGTTTGCTTGTTGAATATGTTTGATCCTAGCTAGCACTATAACGCGTGTATTTATATATATTGAAGAAAAGGTGTAATTTTTTATATATTCAAAATCAATTATTAAAAAGAAAAAACGAGCCGACAACAAAAAAACGTTATAGCTAGGGCTACCGTTCGACGATAGCACAAACATTTTAAACAAAAAAACTTTTGAGTTGTAGCCATTAAAAACAGTAAGGACGGTTTCTATAATTAATGTATAACACGCGCAATCGCAAGGTCCGCAACCATCCACAAATTGAGTGTTCGTAGACGATTAGTTGTAGGAAAACCATCCACAAATTGTGATGTAGATCAGCATGTGTAACTCATGAAATTTTTCGCCAGATCAGAATCCATAAGTGGACCTGATTTATGTGATTCTAAGCCTCTTGATATAGTTTCCAGTCGAACGTATTAATAGTCCTTTCAAATCGAAATTTCTAACAAAGAAAAAGAAAATTGAAAATCGTTTTCTGAAATAAATTTCAACTAGACAATAAAAATAAATAATAGTCCTTTCACATGGGCATCTCACCTTATTTTAAAAAAAATAATTAATATTTTATTAGTGGATATCTCAAATAGTTGAGAAAGCCACCCAAGAATTTCTCATTTGAAATACTTTTATTGATGTACTTTATATCAAATGAAAGGAGAGATATACTCAATTTCATTCGGCAATAACCTTGAGACAGCTTCACGACGCCGTTCGACTATAAGCTGGCCTCTGCCTCTCTATTTGCCTCCTCGACAGTGATACAAATGTTTCTGTTATTCCGGAAAAGTTTCTATTTTTGTCCCCAAAAATAAAGATGTACGAGTGCCCAAAACACCACCACTCTAATACTTTATTATGCCATATGTGTATTTTAATTACGTTCATGATAATATTGTTTCACAAATGACAGTTGATTTATTTAATAATAATGTATGGATTTTACTAATAACAAATCATTTTTACAAAAAAATTCGATCACCAATAAATTATGCACCATTGACTCTACTTGATTTATCCAATATAAGTGATCCTCATGTGAATCGATAAATTTAGATAACTTCAAGATACCAAGAGAGAAGACCACATCACCACAACTACAAGAGATAGAGAAGTGAACTGAACGAACATAATAAGCAAACATTATGGTCCTTTTCCTAATATATCCGCAATTTCTTTTTTTTTCCATTATTATTCCTTTAATTAACCCTTAAGAACAACTCAAATGCCAAGAAAATATAAAATAATTCACACCCGCACAATACAAATAGAAAGTAACAAAATAAAAAACCAAAATTTATTCATATGCGCCAATCCAATATATATATATACTAGGATTTTAAGTCTTTATTTTGGGAAAGAGTAGGCTTTTAAGTATTCTTTAACCCATACAATACAATATCTTCGCATAATACTTGCATTTGAAGATTACATCTTAAGTACGTGTTTAATGACGCCCGGGATATGTGTACTCATTAAATAATCTTCCCAATCAATGCATTTGGGGTTGTAGCCGAACATTTTGTCCGTCTCTTTGGCTTCATTCTTGAATCGTAATGTTTCCAGGTTTCTATCATCGAATCTGCATTAAACAATATAATTAAAATGTTAATTAAGAAAATGAAAGAAATAAAATCATAAATAAATATATTAAAAGAAGTTACAAAATAGATAGGTAGACACCAATACACCATTAAAAATAGGAAGAAAAATAAATGTAAACACAAGGAAAGTTTGAGCAAACGTGAAAGTTAGACTTACATGCCCTTGAAGAATAGATAAGGCTCGTAGAGTTTCACCAATTTCATGGCCCTCTTGAATTTACGGTTGTGATGTACATATTTATCTCCGAAATGCGATGGGAAAATTATACTAAGTAATCGCAATAGCTAAAGAAAAAAAAAAAGCAAATCTAAGATTATTCATTTAAAATTATAGCCCGTCATATAAATTAACTAATACTCGTAGAGAAAAATAAATGTCACGTGAAAGTGTACCTGTAAAGGTGATTTAAACCGAAGGCTCATGTAGAGACGGAACCTAGCCATAGTGGATAATACTGTAACGGTTGGGACTATAGGCACACCATTGCGACCGAGCAGAGGGCTTTCCTTGAAATAACGAGTAAAAATTTCATAAATTTGTTTATACATTATTGGATTCCGGTAAGACGAGCCGACATGGTAAACAGTATGACTTCCTGAATCACGGAAGTGTTCAGCTGCTGTCGCGATCATTGCGTTTGCCACGATATCGACAGGTATCTTGTTATGGACATAAATTTACGTGTTAATTAGTATCAAGCTAGTAAATATAGAGTCTTAATCTACCTTTGTACAACTCTGGCAATGTGCCTAGTGAACTTACAATATCACATATTGCGTTACGGTCAACGAGAAAACACTTAAGCATTCCCTTTCCGTATGATGTAATCACACTGTCTACGGTTCTTCATATATAAAATAACCACAAAAAAATTTGAGTCAGAAAGAAATTATATACTTGGATGAAGAATAGATAGTAACAATCAAATCGACGATGATAAAATTAATTTGGCCCATAAAATTTTGGTGATAGCTTACTTTAAACCTTCAATCCAACCAGGAAATGGGTCCGAGATAGTGCTTGTGATTATTGTGGGACGTATGATTACAATAGGCATACTTTCTCTATATTGTCCAATAAGCATTTCTCCCATTGCTTTGGAAAAGGCATAAGTGTTTGGCCATCCATAAAGTTTTGCCCTAAATAAAATTATATATATGAACAATTATTGTGCCTGAAGTTACTTCACATTATCGATCAATGGAACCAAGTTTCTAGTTTTTGTATTTGAAATTGTACACAGACCTTTTCAATCCGAAGATCTCTCATGGCTTCATTAATTTCTTCTTCTGAACAACGTTGTTCTCTGAGTTGTTTCAATTTCTGTTCTACCAATTGCATTTCTGCATTGATGTCTACCTTGGCTTTTCCGTTAAGAGTTTCTCCCATAGCAAAAGAATTCTCAAGTATGAGTCCCGATCTTTCCCCACACACATAAGCTATAGAGATGGAAAATATTATACATCAAAATATAATTATTACAGTGTCTGTATACATTTGAGAAAAAAAAATATCGATACCGTCCCCCTATTCCACTTTATTATATGTTTTAGAATTTCTTTTCCACTATATTTAATTTAGTTTGATATTTTGTAACTATTTATATTTTCGCATTGGTTAAAAAACTTTAGTTGATGTTGTTTTATCCTAAAGACAAAACGATATAGTCTATGTAACTCATTAATCTCTGGCATTCACACAAAAATATTTTATAAAATGGAACGGAGGGAGTATATGAATGTTAAAGTTTAAGTGATTCACCGGTTGAGACATGGAGAAGCAATTCTGATTTCACACACTTCTTAGCAAAGTTAAGAACATTGAGTGCTCCAAATGTGTTGATCCCAAGTGCAACATCGTACCTTTTTCAAATACAAGCCAACCAACAGCTAATTAAAAAATGGAGACGGTCTTCAATAACAATAAATATGTATACGTTTCTCTTTTTTTTTCTGCTTCCTTTGCAAAATAAGCTAATGTTTCATAGTACCTGTCGTCAAACCTCGTGGTGGCAGCAGAATGCAAAACAATGTCGACCTCTTGCATCATCGCTTGTAAGAGATTAGAGTCACTCACTCCCATATTGTTCAGGGACACATCGCCCGGAACAGGAACAACTTTTTCCGAGATTAAGGCGTTTAGGGTTTCATTGCCAACGTTCTTTCTTAACACCCTAAACAAATCTTTCTCGAAAACCTGTTACAGAGTAATCAATATCAGAAAATTCAATTTCGTATGAATTCTCTAACGAAAAAAATGGTCGTACATTTTGGCATACGTGTGTTAAATGATGTAAATATACCTCACTGTGTAACCGTTTTTCAGCGGATTTCTTGTCGGATGCTCGTACGAGGAGGTAAAGCCTCTTTACGTTTGGTTGCAACCTCAGAATTCGCTCCAGGAAAACTATGTTTAGATATTTAAATTATTTATGAATATTATTAAATTATTCATAAATATATTATAATATCTTACTTGAATAGATTTATTGTACGAAAGTTGCATCTGCATTTATTTAATCGATTCCTCATACATAGTATATGACTATGAAGAATACTGAACAAAGAATTACCTTTAGCAAGGAACCCCGAAGCGCCAGTGATGAGCATTGTCTTGTTCTCAAGAAACTGAACACATTTCGGCTCCATAGTTGAAAACTCAAAAAGCCTAAGTGAATATCAAATAAGTAAAGTGTTTGCTTGTTGAGAATGTTTGATCCTGCTAGCACTATAACGCGAGTATTTATATATATATATTTAAAGAGAAATTGTAAATTTTTTATATTCAAAATAAATTATTAATAAAGAAAAAAAGACAAGCTAGGCTTACCGTTCGATAGACAAGAGCACAAACATTTGATAAAAAAAACCTTTTAATTTGTAGCCATTTAAAACGGTATGGACGGTTTCTATGATTAATGATAACACGCGCAATCGCAAGGTCTGCAACCATCCACATATATAGTGTTTGTAGACGATTGTAGGAATACCAATCAACCCTTAATTGTGATGTAGATCAGCATGTGTAAAACATGCAAGTCCATAAGTGGACCTGAATTATGTGATTCTAAGCCTCATGAAGTCATGATAGTTTCCAGAGGAACGTATTATTTGTCTATTAAATAAAAATACTAGATGTGATATATGAATATATCCTTCCATATCGAAATTTCTAATAAAGGTAAACAAAATTGAAACTAGTTTTCTGAAATAAATTTGAACTTGACAACAACAAATAATAATAGTGAGAACTGAGAAGTTTTAATTATCAGAAAACCTCAATGTCTCTCAAAAGGGTACTCACTTTATTAAAAAAAAAACTATAATATTTTATTATATGTATATATCAAATAGTTGAGAAACCCACCCAATAATTTTTCATTTTGAAATACTTTTGCTAGAATTGGTGTACTTCATATCGAATGAAAGGAGAGAGATACTCAATTTCATTCGGCAATAACCTAATAATAAGTATTAACTATAAAAAACACCTCATGCTAGGATCGATATATGTAAAATGCCATCTAATGGAAGGAGAGATATACTCGATTTTTCACTATGCAAAAACCTCAAGACAACTCCACGACGCCATTCGAATATAAGTTGGCTTCTCTATCGATCTGCCTCCTCGACGGTGATTCAAGATCTTGTTACGATTTAATCATGTAATTACACATGCATGTTTCTCATTAACGACAGCTTCACCATCAACAACCGAACCAGTACCAAAGCAATTACTCTCTCTATCAAAATATCAATCCCTACCAAACTTTTTATCCAATTAAAAGCACATTTTAAAGATGTATTAGCTTAGCGCCTTTGTCCTAAAAATAGAAAGATGTATTGGTGCCCAAAAAAAAATACCACTACTCTGTTTCAGCGCCTTTCTGCAGTACTTCATGATAATATTGTCTCACAACTCACAAGCGACAGTTGATTTAATTAATAATCATGTAGTGTATAAAAAATGTTTTTATACGTTCATGAAAAATCAGTTTTTCTGAAAAATAAATTCGATCTCCAATAAATTTAAGTATCATTATTGACTCTAAGTTGATTAAACCAGAGCACCTCCAATGGGAGACTTTTCAATTTTTTTTATAGATATTATAAGATTAAAAATAAATTAAAAAACAATTAAAGAACAATTAAAAAATAAGAATCAGTGACCATCTCCAATGATAGAGAGTCTATTTTGAAGTTCTAAATAATTATATATTAATATTTTAATTTAATATATTTATATAATTAAATTTTAATTCTAAATTTTAAATTATCCAATGAAAAAATGATATTTGTAGAGCTTTTAAAGAAGAGGTTCTTAAACTAGAACTTTTAGAACTTTTTCTCTTATATTTTTAATTTTTTCTTTATTTTAAATTATAAAAATTTTATAAGAGTCTTCCATTGAAGATACTCTTAAAACTTTTATTTGAGAATCTCATTTCTTAGAGGTTTTACACTTGTCATCTTTTTATTAATATATTTTTATTTTTAGAATTAAAATTTAATTAAATAATTATACTATATTATAATATTAATATTTCTTTGTTTAGAACCCCACACCATTGGAGATGGTCGATGATCCTCATGCAAAGATACCAGATTACCAGGAGAGAAGCAAACTGAACAAACACAAGTACACGTGAGGTAAGTATGTTCCATTTTCTAATCTCCGCAATTTCTTCATATTTTTTTCTTTCATTATTATGCCTTTAAATAACCCTTAAGAAAAACTCAGATGCCATAACAGTATTAAAATAATTCACACCCGCAATACGAAATAGAAATGAAAAAATGCGAAAACGAAAGATGTCATCACATAATTAAAATTAAAGATTTAGCCAACAAAAAAAAAAAAAAAAACATGATAAAACGGTTCGAATGTTTTATTTTGTGCAAAACAGATTGTTGCAAGAACGACACGATCTTCTGATCTCCCCATTCTGCTCATCTTTAACTCCTACCGATCCCAAATTCACCATAGCCTGACCAAACCTAGCCAAGAAATCGTTGCCCTTGGCTAAATCCGTCACCATCTTTTTCGTCATTCCATCGTTGGCGAGTTCTTGATCAATTTGAAGGATTCCTCTACTAGAATTTATCTGTTTGTAGAAAGATACATCGACAATGTTCGAACTCGAGAAATCCTGATCCAGATTAATAATGCCATCAGTTGAAGATTTCTCAGGACATTTTCCTCTCAACTCTTGAACCAACTTAGGATCCATAGATGGATCAGGTTTGTTCGTATTTTTAAAATTATATAACCGGTCCTTGATAAATGAACAATGCGCTACTCCAATTGTATGTCCACCTATTGAAAAAACAAACACAAAATTAAATAATTATAAGATCATATTTATCATCAAAATTTAGTATGTTATGAAATATTTTTCATACCAAGAAGTAGAACCATATCGTCGACGCTAAGTTTTCTTTTAGCAAACATCGCAGCGGTTTGCGAGACACTCAATTGAGGAGACGGCAAATCCACTGACAACGCCGTAGATTCCCTACCATCAAGTCTTCCTGTTGGTATCTCATATCTTGTTTTCTCTCCGCTTGCCTTCAAATCAAAATTTTAAATTATTTTTCCTCATTTGATTAGGGAAACATGACATATAAAAATGTAGATACAAGAATAGAGTGTATTTACTTACAAGAGTAACAAGATCTCTAGTAGCGAGAGCTATGATATCAGCACAAGAAACGACCCCGTGGCAATCATTTTCGAGCGCGGTTTTAATGTCATCTAGCAACTCATATCCTCGTACACTTAGATTTGGTGTTGCCTTTTTCTCGCTGCTCGTACCATCGAGAAGAAGCGATGCATCACATCCCTACATACATTGTTTTGATACATACAAGATCAATCACTGCTTCCTTTAAGACTCTTTAGAACATTTTTAAACATTTTACGTATATATAATAAGAAGAGTTAATCAACTTACGTTGCTAAAACAATCGTGAAAATAAAGCCGGATCATTGCGGGTGCAACGGATGGGTCCTTGATAAATCCCTCTTTAACAACTTTAAATACGATGTTTTCGACGTTTGGGCAAGTTTCTTTGTAGGATCCGAACTCAAGCTTGCCATAACAACATTGGCTGATGCTAAGCACAGCAAGAAAGACGATCAATGCTGATTTGGTCGAGATCTTCGCGGCCATTTTTTTGTTTTTGTTTTAGATTTCTATATGAATTCCTAGTATGGTGAAGTGTAGAAATATGTTACAACTTTTATAGTGTTCAAGTATATACAAGATGTGAGGCAGGCACGATTCCCCAACGTGCTTTTATGGATATAGTATTTGATTCTGTTCTCTCATATATATAGTCATATCATATAAAGATTTTATAATTTCTGGGCTGGCTTTATTTTAATATTGGGCAGTGCTTTGATCACAAAAAATGAATCGGATAAACATACGCCGTCTGATTCTTTAAGTTCGTTAACAATAACATTTATTTGGTGGTCTGCACTTATGTTGCTATCCTCATCAAATAGATTTATCGGAAAAAAATGTCTATTTAAAAAAATTATGATACCTTGCCCTCAAACTCATTTTAATTGTCAAGTATGCATTTTCAAATTTACAAAAAAAGGGTATGCATATGCAAGCGAATTCACATGTTACTTGAGGAAGAATTATATAAATCTTATTTCTCTGACCTATCAGTTTTCATTTTTCTTTATTACCAAATTATTCTTGCAGTGTAGAAAGTGTTCCCAACTTGCCATTTAGAAGGTTCTATTTAACATACAAGTATCACTAAGAAATATCAACGCACTCGTATGCATAACACGAGTTTGTGATATTTAAACACAGATTATTATTTTTGGTCAATACACAATAAAATTTTTGTTCTTTGCTTTGCAAAATTCAAAAAAGTGTTTCTATAATCCTGGCTTCGTTTTTTTTTTTTTACAAAAGGCTTTCAACTAAATTCCGAAATAAAATATTACAATGATATGGCTTTGAGACCATAGAATTAAATAAAGTTGTTAAAGAAGAGGGAGAAAGCTACAATTAAGTAGAGTTTTAAGCTAAGGAATATCTAGAAAAAACGTTCTAGAAACTCTTAATTAGAAGGACTGCGACCTTTTCGACCATCACGTCTTCTATAACCTCGCCCACCTAGTCACCTACCATGGTCCATTGTATGATCTCTTGTATTTTTTTTTTGAGTAGGTGTATTCCTGGCTTAACTGCTCAATATAGAGACTGTGGATTAAAAATTTAGATGGTATAGTATTTGTGTTACGTGGATACTACTAAGTAGGCACATAACATGGTCTCACATATTAGAAAGACGTGCGAAAATCATTTTAAACAAATTAAATTAGCCTTTAACGAAATCCACATTATTTTAACAGCATCCACATTTTTACTGACAGAATTTTAAACATTATCAAGCTTTGTTGGTCTAACTCGGTACTTAATGTAAACTAAGTCGCCGAAAATTTGTGATTTGTTTAGAATATGATAGTGAGCGCAGAGTTTCACATTTTGTATTTGATTATTTGTATCAAATTTTCATTGCCACTTGCTATATCAAATATAATCAGAAATCCTAACGCATTTCTTCCGATTTATAAATACTTGACAGCTTCCAATACAGTTCAATATCTCATGAGATATAAAATATTAAAATCTTAGTCCTAATTTCACTAGAACAAACAAATTTTGACCAAAAAGAGATGATGGATGGTTACGAACTTCTATGTTCTGATCAAAAATTAAAAGGTTACGAACTTATGAGATTGCCTGATTGGTAATCAGCGTACAGTAAATTAGGATTTATGGAATTACAAAACACGATCGTGATTAACAACAAATTAGTTGTATCATTTTGCAAGTTTTTATTTTTTTTGTTTTCCTATTTTCAATTCCAATATTTTATTTTAATTTCCTGCAATTCCGCTGTTTTTCAGAGTTTACGAGTCATACCCAATAATATGGCAACAGATTTATGATCTAGTAAAATTTAATTAATCCATTAAATTAGGGTTTCAATGAACAATTCCAGTTATTTCCCACCAAATCGACCCTCTAATCCTCGATCCTGAGCTCTGTGGCTTTCGTCTTCAACCCTCAAACCCAAAACCCAGAAGCAGAGGAAGAGAAAGAGAAGGGTAATGATTCCTACGTCCCACATTTCTTCAATCCAAATTTTCTTCATTGCAGTAATCAAACCTTTTCTCTCTCCTTGCATGATTTGAACAAAAAGCAGATTCCTTTATCTGATAGTCTCTTTTTGTTTTCTTTTGTGTGAATCTGAAGCTTCGTTCACCGCCATGACTGAAGTCCTTCACTTTCCTTCATCTCCGAGCGCTTCTTCTCCCTCTTCTTCTTCACCATCTCCATCTACCTCCCATTCCAATGCGACTCTCCTGATTAGCCCTGACCATCGGAGAAGTAACCCAGTTCCTGGATTCGCGCAAGATGTTGACTTTCAAGTCTCAATCGAACAACAACAACAACAACTGCAAGATTTGAGTCGGAGCACAGGTAGAGAGGAAGACGGCGGAAGCAGCGGCGGGGAAGATCAGCTCTCGCTGTTGGCTCTTCTTGTCGCCATTTTCAGGAAATCTCTGGTTTCTTGCAAGACCAATCGGAGGGAGCTCTGTAGCATGGAGATCGGATGGCCCACCAATGTCCGCCACGTGGCGCACGTCACCTTCGATCGCTTCAATGGCTTCTTGGGTTTGCCCGTTGAGTTCGAGCCTGAGGTTCCCAGAAGGGCTCCAAGCGCCAGGTACATTCTCCAATCTCCCATTTTGATTCTTGCAATTAGGTCTTGAAAAAAGTTGGGTTTTTTAGCTCTCTTCTAGAGTTTCATAGGTCTCTATATGATGGTAGAAGCTACAGCGATTAGTGAATATGATGGTTAGGCTCGTCATTTAGTCTTCAGTGCTGAATAAATTCCGATTATCGAATTGCTCGTTCCAGAGAATTGCTTTTACAAGACTGCTCTCTGAACTATGATTGATCATGTTATGTCAAAAATCCAGTCTTATCTTCCATCTCCGGTTGGTCTCGAGTGAGCATCGGTTGTAGATGGATAAAGAATGCTTCTGATCAAGGCTTTCTTGTTTGTATAACCTCTTGTTAGTCTCTCATTGCTTGGTTGTATACAAATTAAGGTCTTTGTGAGAGCTCAATGTTTAGACGCTGCAATAAACAGTTAGTTATTGGCGCAGGCTCATTCCTTTTATTAATCGTTCCAAGATTAGGATGTTTGCCCATGTGAATGCATCTCAAATAGCATCACTTGATTCATTCTAACCACATTAAGCCAGTAGCCCTCGATAGTAACTTGTCTTTTTGATGTCTAAGATACTATCTATTGGTTGAAGTTAAAATTATGATCAAGGTTGCATTGTTCATCTCTTACCTGTCTTGCTATCTCATCACTTTAGTGCAACAGTCTTTGGGGTATCAACCGAATCAATGCAATTATCATATGATTCAAGAGGCAACTGTGTACCAACCATACTCTTGTTGATGCAAAATTGTTTATACGGCCAAGGAGGCTTGCAGGTACATTGCCTCTTCGAGGTTATGTCTAAAGTGAATATCTTCTAATTAAGCTTTCCATGTAATCACTTCTTCATTACATTTTTTCAGGCAGAGGGAATTTTTAGACTCACTGCTGAGAATAGTGAGGAAGAGGCAGTTAGGGAACAGCTAAACCGAGGATTTATACCCGAGCGAATCGATGTTCACTGTTTGGCAGGGCTTATCAAGGTGTGTAATGTATGTTCAAGCACATTTTCTTTCACAAAATTTATATAATAATCGTGGTTTTTTTTTCTTTCTAATCTTCGGTTTCAGGCATGGTTTAGAGAACTCCCTACAAGCGTTCTTGATTCGTTGTCTCCTGAACAAGTCATGCAGTGCCAAACAGAGGAGGAATATGTCGAGCTCGTTAGGCTTCTTCCACCTACAGAAGCGTCTCTGCTTGATTGGGCCATCAATCTAATGGCTGATGTTGTTCAGTACGAACATCTTAACAAGATGAATTCACGTAACATCGCTATGGTATTCGCGCCTAATATGACACAGGTGAGTCAGCAGCAACGTTGTATTTATGAAGATAAATGATTGAACAAATTTGATTGAAGAAAACCTCCTCTCATGTAGATGGATGATCCATTGACGGCGCTGATGTATGCGGTTCAAGTGATGAACTTCCTCAAGATGCTAATCGAAAAAACTCTAAGGGAAAGGCAAGACTCGGTAGTAGAGCAAGCTCATGTGTTCCCTTTAGAACCTTCTGATGAGAGCGGTCACCAAAGCCCTTCACAGTCTTTTGCTTTTAACACCAATGAGCAGAGTGAAGAGACGCAATCAGACTACATTGAAAATGCAGAGAATCAGAGTTTAAGCAGTGAGATATCAGACGAATCAACCTTTGAGAACAATGCTAGGACCGAGCGGTTAAGTGACTCGGGTCACATAGAAACAGATAGAAAAAGTAGGGTGCAGGTGGTGGCTATGGCTCCTCCGGCTCAGTGGCCTGTGGGTGGAACAAAAGGATTGACCAACTTGAGCCGTGTAGGTTCGAGGGTAGAGCGTACTGAAGCTTGGCGGTGAAGAAAAAGTAGCAGAGAAACCCCCCTTGAGGAGACTTGAGCTCTCTATTCATCAAAATCAGATTGTTGGTTGATTTGTTTGTATGTGTTAATGTGGTTCTGTTGGTGTCGTTTCTATTCTTTTTGTCAATGTTCTAATTTGGAAACTGGCTTATTCTGTGTTAAACCGCCCCTCCCAATGCTGCGTAATCAAACTTGTAAACCGTTTTGAACCGGTGTCTCTCTCAGGCCCCTGACAATATGGTGAAGCATGTTCTTTCTTACCTCTCGTATTGGTCTTAATAACTACATATTAATTGAGTATATTATGGAACTAAATCAAACATATAAATATAAACATTTTTTTTATACAAGTCACCAAATTGCAGTATTGATGAGTAGTGAGTAGTGAGTAGTGAACAAAGGAAAAGTTGGGATGATTGGAAATATGGATATAAAATTGGTTCTTGGAAGGACCAAGGGACCATTTAAACTCTCAAGAAAAAGTGCACAAAAGCATATTGTAGAGGGGAATATGTGTATAGTTGAATTCAACATTGTGTAGTCATCCGACCTTTTCTAGTGGGTCAAAAAAAAGTTGCATGCCATTTGCATACTTATTATACACGTATTTGGATACGCCATTTCAAAATGATTTTTTTTTTTAAAAAAAAAACTAAATTATACATACTTTAATAAAATTCTTTTTAAAAAGTTGCAAAATAATAAAATTGGAATAATTTGGTTGTTTTTTACAATGGAAGAAATGATCATATTTTGATAACTTAACAATATAAATTAAAAATGATAGATCTAAGTCTAAATATCCACAAATAAACGGTTCGGTTAATAAAACACATGATGAAGATAAAGTACTACTCAATCTACAACAACAACAAAAAAAAATTTATCAAATATATCAGAGTCTACAATATTTTTCATATCTAAAGTTTGAACTTTATACTGATATAAAGTTCTAATTGGGTTGATCATTGCATTATAATTTTTTCACCTTATATAAATGTGGGTTCATCACCGGTTTGGCTTGATTCTATCGATTTTTGATCTTTATATCATTGGTTGAAAAGGGAAAAAAAAAAGATAACATATCTTTAAAAATCATGCACTATATTGGAATCAAATCTTGAAAGTTGAAACAATGATTTATGTTATGGTTTTAGCTTTTTTGCATGAAAGATTTTGGCTAAAATGCTGATAATGACTTGACCATATACCATATTCTGTTGATTTGAAAACTACATTGGTGTTCATTCAACGTTTCAAACCAATACGATACTTACATTCTAATTTTACTAATTGTTTTCAGCGAAAGCCGGAATGTGTTTCTTTAATCAATTTGTAACTGTGGAGACTAGAGACTAGAGAATTCTTAGTTTAGTAACTAGTAAGTAGTGACATATACAACAAGAATCAGAATAATGAATTAAATCAATGAAGATTGTTCTACTCTAAACAATTTGTAACTGCAGCGACTAGAGACTAGAGAACAGTTAGTAGTAACTAGTAAGTAGTGACATATACAACAAGAATCAGAATAATGGATTAAATCAATAAATATAGTTCTACTCTAAATTATTTGAAGCTTTAGTCTTTTTGAAAGTTTCATAAAACCTTGTTACTGTTTCCAAATCCACTCTCTAAATTTTCACGAATTAATTTGATACTTTTGGTCTAGTAATATTCTTAATGGTTAGGAGACTTTTTATTCCACAATGTGTAAATTTTTCCTTCCTCTACGTACGTACGTATTTCGGTTCTTCGGTGTCGTATAAACTAGGAGACATCAAGGTTCCATTCCATGGATTGGGTATCCCGTCAGTCGCTAACGATTAAATCATATTTTTGTGGACGTTAATAAAAATTCGATTTATTAAATTCGCAGAAAACTTTATTGTCTACGTGTGTTTGTGTATATATAATAAAGATATAGATTATTTTTTTTGACATCAGATATATAATAAAGATTTAGATAAATGAGGTATCGAGGCAGATGTTGTTGGTCATTGACCAAGTGGAAAAAGGTGAAATCGTGATGTCTTGTTGGGTGGATAGATTCGGACAGGGCTCCACGGACCACCGGTATGTGGGACGTTCGTCACACATCACAAAAAACATATTACATATATATATATAATTATTTTTCATAAGAAATTGACTAACATTACAAAATCATATTTTTTTTTCAAAAAACATAACAAAATCTGGAAGCAAACTGGTGTAGCTTTTGGTTGGTTTTAAATTTAGTTGACTCTAGAAATACTTGAAAAGTTATATATATATATATATATGTGGCAGATTAATTGACTGATGAGATATTAAAATGATAAAATAAAATGATGGTTATTAGTATTAACTTAGAAACCGTTAACGATAGTAGAATTCAAATAACTACATATAGCCTAACAATATATTCGAACTAATATGCAAACCGACATGCGGACCCAAAAAAAAAGATTATGATAACCAAGTAAACTCCCTTTTCTCGAGAACCAAGTAAACCCTTTATTTACGATAAATAAAAAAAATAGGTTTAAAGCATAATAACAACGTGCCTTGTTAAAAACAAATTTAAGAGAAAAAAAACTTCTTGGGTGGATTAGAAAAACACCATTGAACGTCCACCGCAACAACACTGGCGTTAATGTATATACAAATGCTGCTTAAAACTGGCCGGTTTGTCAATATATATATATATAGGTACACTCTCATCACCAACAATCTCATCAAGAAGACACCTTCCTCACAACCTGGTTCGGTTCTCTCAAACAATTCAAGTTACTACCGCTTCTAATGAGTAAGCATCTCTGATGATTATCTTCTGCTTATCATATGTCTTACTCTATGTAATAGTAGAAGTCCGGTTGTAGAGAAACTTTTTAATTTCCGCAGCAATAAAATTAACCCATCAAACAGAAACAAATTAACAAAAATAATAAATGCTGCTAAAAACCATATACATAAACGGTAAAAGTAAAATTAAGTAAGTTTTTTTTCAAAAACATAAAACGTCTTGCTTAATATAGCTTTTAGTTTCAGACAAAACGTTGATACCTGAATTGCACCCATTATCAATTTTTGTATATACATTTTTTGCGTGCAAAGGAAAAAGAAAATAAACATAATACTTTGAATATAATATATAAACTATTTACTCGTTGACTATAGATCATATGATCAGAGACCTGTGGACACATGGGATATGTATATGAGCTTACATATCTTAACCTGCTAGGAAAATGAATATGCAGCCCATGTTGAAACGGGTTTAACGAGAAGGACCGTTCCGCATTAACAGACTTACCAGCTAGCACAACTGCACAATTTTAAATATACTGTAAAAATTAAGTACCTATAGTATATAGTTGTTTCATATTGGTGACCGATACTATTAATTATTGGAAATCCGGTTGTGTTGTACATTTTGGGATTAGTCTCCATAACGCCTGGTTATAAGAGAATATCATGAAATCAGATTATGTGGTTGAGGATCACGAGGCTCCCACGGTCTAACCAATCACATCGACTCAACTACATCTCGAATCTGTCGTGGTTTGCTACTATTGGAAGTTCAATTTTCTTTTTGTCCAGACAAAATAAAATGTTGTAGTATCTAATCTAGAAAACTTCCACGTTGCTACAGTTTACAATTTACCTACATTTTCTCTCTTTTTCCATCAAAACCTTAATACCAAAAGCATTGCAGCGTGAGAGATTTTTAATTTTAAAATAATGTGTGTTTCAGTCATTAATTTGCATACTTTTTAAGATATAGATGCGATATTTTAAGGAAAAATCAAATTCAACAAATTTTGAAAAGAGAAATGAATGGTGGTATGATTCCATAGTATTTAAAGAATATATAAGTAGTCCAAATAATTATAGCCACCAAGATTGGCACCACTTGGTCGCTCCTCTTTATTCCATTCTCCCCCATTCTTTGTTTTCAGATAAATAAATATATTTTCTTGATTTATTGGAGCTTCAGTATAACAGTATTCACAGTTCGTATGAATCGTATCTAATAGTAGTTTAGGGATCCAACCTATAAAATTCATTTTTCGTCTAAAGTCTAATACCAAAATCCCCCCACCTTACTAATTGATCATCAATATATTGTATATTCTAGGATTTTTGAATAACATGTAAGATACCAGATTAATGCATGCAAAAAATGTTAGTATATGATATACTAATACATTAATATTTCTTGCTTACGAGGAATTCGTTTCAATTTGGATGAAAGATATATGAAATTCCTCAATATATAAAATAAAAAATCAAAAGAAAAAACATACAAAGTACTCAGTCAAAGTGAAATTAATTACATCACTTTATTATTATTATCTAAGTCACAGAATCGTCTAGAAAAATACCATCATTCATCACCATTGTCAAATTATATATAATGTAAAACTAATACTGTCATGTTTAAACCATTAATTCGGATTCCATTTGAATATTTGAATATAACAAAACTTTATCAACTTTAAAGAGTATATATTTGACAATATCATCTCCTACTTCATGCCCCTCTCGTGTCCTTTTTCTTTCTCTTCCAGCTTCTAACCAAAAAAAAAAAAAAATACAAAGAAGAGAGAATTAATTCTCATTTTCTTCATCGTTTTATCAATGGCAGCCTATGGAAGCTTTCATCGAATATTCGAGAACCCAATACAAGACAAGACTCCAAAGTCCTTTCTTGATACTCTCACGGCCTCTTCTTCACCTTGGAACCCAAACCCAATCAAAGGTCTCCACGTCACCGACCACGACGAAACGCCGCCGTTTACAGAGATTTTCGGTGAGCTCCATTTCAGGGAATCATCCCAATCATCTTACGAAAAGACCTCAGGAGAGAACAGTAGCCTGCAGCTGTGCACGGAAGGTCTAGGGTCAGAGAGCTATTACGACTTGGAGGACGGAAAAGTCAACGTCAACGATAACGGAGAAGATGACGATGAGATATCTGAAGTGAAGGGTAAAGATAACGGAAGCAGCGACGAGGAGTGGGGACCACGGAAAAAGGAACGGAGAGAGTATCCTCCGGCGATGACGAGGATGAGCTTCAAGACGTATAGAGAAGAAGGAAGGCTTGTTTTGGAAGAAGTTAGGATTCCGAGGAGAGAGTTTCTTCGAGCTAGCCGCGAAGACGGTCGACTCCGGTTAAAGTTGGTTCAACCGGAAGATGAGGACGAGAACGAGGAGGAGGACGAACAAGAAGAGAAGAAAGATAAACCGGTCTAAATGGTAGTCCAAGGAATAATTTTGCGATTCCTTGGAATCTTTGTCCCCTCTTCCACAAGATAAATGAAAAGTATGAATGTAAAACTTGTGTAGTAGTTAAGCTTTTTATCGCTTGATCATTTCGCCGTTCCGTTCTGCTGAGTTTTTCATTCATAATTTTACGTACCTTTCTACGATTTTACCAATGACAAGGGAATTTTTTTTTCGAAAAAGCTTAGAGTTGGTTATGTGTTAAAGATTTTGGAAAATCTTCTTAGTGTAATGAGCAAAGGTTGAGAAAACATGTTTATGTGACACTGTCACAGAGAGAATATTTATAGAAATTTATTTTATAAAACATGGAAATAGCTTACAAATATTACTATATTACATTTATATCATTTATTTTTAAAAACTTGAATTGGTGTTTAACCCCAAAAAAAATGAACTGGTCAGATCATTTATTGAGTTATACGACTAAAATTTTGTTTAATATTTGTAAGTACATTTGTTTAAGTAATTAAATTTCTAAGCTATTTTAATGCCTAGTTGAAAAGTTTTTGGCTGTGGAATTCATGATAACCAAATGTAGACGTGGGGACCGGATTTAGCATCATAACACAGGCGATAGAAGGGCCTGATTTTGTAAAGCCCAAATTCTAAACGTATCAAACCCAGTAAGTGAGCGAGAATAAATGAAGAACTTGATTACTTGAGCATTGAGGTGCATGCGTCATATATGCGAACGATTCTATTTCTATCTCCCTGAATCTAAGAGAAATTTTGTGATCTTTTTTTGATTTTTATCACTCATTTGGATTTTGGATTGTTCCACCAGAAAACTAGAATTAATGTCTCGACTCCAGTCACTCCACCCCATTAACTGTTAGGTTCTACTAGGCAACTACTCAGAAATGGTAGGATCATTTGCATACTTTGCAATACTAGAAAAATTTTCTTTATTAATTTGTTGAGATATATTGTTGAATAGGAAATGTTGCAGGCGAACCATTCGCCTGTGTAAATTAGCATGAATTATACTATCTTGTGATTACTTTATTAATTGATTTGTGAGCTAAAAAATATCTCGTATATTCCTTATATACCATATAAAAGAATTGTAAACCTAATGATACCAAAAATCTTGATATCACTAACCTTTTCTTCGATATTTTATTGTTGTTAGATTTAGGGAACCAATAACCATCACTCTTGTAAATAAGTCACTGAAAAATACATGCCTATATATTAGGTTACTTAGATTTTAATTTGGTGGGGAAAAATAAATGGTTATAGTTCTAATTTGACACAATAGATGTGTATTGGCGCAAATAGCTGACATTGAACACGATGGACATACTATATAAAGATATGCTCGAGTAAAAGAAGAAGATATTGGAGATATCGAAGTGAAGACTTGGAGGCTTTCGAATCAAGCAAAGCTAACGTAACCTAGAAAGAAATATAAAAAACTCGAGTTGCCGAAGTTTTTGGAGTATAAACTTGTTCAGATCATCTCTTTTTCCAACAACAACGATCTTTCATATATTTTAGACCAAATTAAACAGCAACTCTATTTTCAAAGAGAGAAACACTCTACAATTTTCTTAAATATTTTGCATGAATGGTTTTTAACTTTTTCCAACGAAGGTGAACTTATTCAGACTCAAAAAAAATTGATTTTAAATATTACTTTTTTCACTCTTGAATATTGTCAAATGTTCGATTGCCTATCAGTTCTGTTTTCATAACCTTTCTTTTCTTGTCGCCTACTGCTCACACAACTTAGTAAACATTTTTAATGCCAATTCGTTATTGCGTAAACCAACGCGCACGCAATTATTATGGAAAGTTTTCCACTAATATAATACTCCATTACTCATTGGAATAATATGCAACAATTTCTTCTACCTCTTCTTTATTCACAACAATTTTGATTTCCTTACAGAGCAAATAATTTTTTGTGTTTATTAGCACCGAGACCGCAAGGACTAGAAAGTCCCTTGTCGTTAGGGTGTGAAATCAACGCTCGTCAATGGCTACAGTTTACTAAAGATTTTATTTGGATTTGGAGTATATAGAATATACGTGTGATCTGTCATTCTTGTGTTCACACATCTATATATCAAATTATGTTCACACATCTATATCAAATTATCAGTATATACACACACACACACCCATGTACGTACTGTATATACCCCATGATTTGACATTTGGAAAAAGGGTTTAGTACTCATAGGCTCATACAAAATCTAATTAATTATTTCAATTGATTCGTTGGATTCGTCGCGGCAACAATTGAGTTTTATCCTCCAATATAAAGGTCCATAATATTTTGGTAATCCAGTATGCAATGCTCAATTTACTGTTCTAATATCATTTGGTGCATATTATGGTAGACGATAGTACTATTTCTGTCCAGTAATATCGGAATCAAAAGACAGATCGTTGACATCCAAATTAAATAAAACATGAATTTTCCATCACCATTTATATATTGAATATATATATATATATTAATATATATATATATATATAAATATTTTTAAATCTGTATCACTTCGTAAAATCCCATATTCGTGAACGGATAAAGTATTTAAATAGGACTATAAAGTCCATAATAAATATTAGTTAATCGGAAAAAAATTCATACGAAATCATAAAAGCGTGATTATAATTAATATCAGATATTGTTTGAAAACAAATACTAATGAAAATTAAAAATTATAAAAGGGACAAATGCTATAAAAAGAAAGAGAGTAAAAACGTTACGTAATTAAAATGTATAACCCACTGGTGGGAGCGGACCGAGTCTCAAATCTATGCTAGCCACAAAATACACTCAATTGTTTAGTAAATGACAATAAGAGATAAAAATGTAGAGATTTAAGCGCGTATTTATCTGTCTCCATCAATTTGTTAATTTTTCTTTTTCTTTTTCTTTCTTGCCATGCCCTTCAGAAAGACTATAGAAGTCTATGGAATGTCGGGTTGTCAAAATATTGTTTTTGGTCTTTAAAAAGTGTATTCAACTAAAAAATTGTAAAACTTGGGACTTTAGTCGGTTATTTTTATTTTATTTTCAATATGATTTTTTAACCAAAATGGTGATATATCTTTTCGATAATAGTTTCCAGATTTGTATTCATATGTATCATATATAGTTTTGATATGGCATGGTTTTTGTTAGAACTGCTTTTGCGAAAACTAGCAATTTAAATAATTCTTCAAACTAACATGTAATTTATTTTAATCTATCGTCAACGTATATAAGTATACAAAAGCTGATTGACATCCCATAATTCTGGATAAACTGGTCATTTTGTGAGAAAAAATTTATTCCTTGATACTTTTTAAAAGTAGTTGTTTAAAATTAAGATTCTAAGTAGTTTGCCAAATAACTTATTTTAGTTGACCTTTCTAATGGCCCACAATAGGAGCCATCTCGTTTCTTTATGAAAGATTCTCGAGTGGATTCATTTCCTAAGTATATCAAGGTTAATATTATTTAAAGTCGCAACATACTTAAAACGAGTTATTGATGTGGACCACTTTCACCTAACAACCCATTACGGAGTTTAGTTTCCGTATTGGTTTATCAATCTATTTTAAATTTAATAATTTATAGACCCCTAAATCCTAATGACAGGTTAGATGACCCCTAAACTATAAACTATTTCTTATGTGCCCAATTAAAATTAATATTAGTGATGCAACTGGTCGACAAGTAATGGAGACGACGAACCTCACCCTATAGTGTCCACAAGTTTTGATCTTTAAGCACTAAATTTGTGACATCCCGACCCACCCTCCCTTTAGGAACCAGGCGCGAACCGGCGATATCAATCCTAACTTCCCCCAACCACCCTTCTCAGTGAGCCCAACGCCCTCTCTAGGCACCTGGACCCAACATCCTCTCTCTAGGTCCGTTGGCCCAACGCCCTCTTTAGGCCCGTTGGCCCACCACTGTCCGACGGTCGGGAGTCGTTAGTCCGGAAGGCTCGTAAGACTTGTCTACTGTCCCTGCAATCACCACATGATCTTTTCCCGTGCTTTATCCTCACTTGCACGGTACCACAGAGTACTTCCCGGTAGGTCACCCATCCTGAGATTACTCTAGCATCAGCACGCTTAACTCTGAAGTTCTCTCAGCACACTTGACCGGAAAAGATAAGTGCACTTTGTTGACATAGGTAGCCAAATCAATTCTTATAAGCCTTTTCACATATACCGGAAATCGGGATGTTACAATTCTCCCCGACTTCCAAGGAATTCGTCCCCGAATTCTCCCTCTACTCACAGAGTGCTCGGTTACGGGGTGAGGCCACATGACGACTCCACACACGAGGTTGGGTGTCGGCTCTGATACCACTTGTGACATCCCGACCCGCCCTCCCTTTAGGAACCAGGCGCGGACCGGCGATATCAATCCTAACTTCCCCCAACCGCCCCTCCCAGTGAGCCCAACGCCCTCTCTAGGCACGTGGGCCCAACGTCCTCTCTCTAGGCTCGTTGGCCCAATACCTTCTCTAGGCCCGTTGGCCCACCACTGTCCGACGGTCGGGAGTCGTTAGTCCGGAAGGCTCGTAAGACTTGTCTACTGTTCCTGCAATCACCACATGATCTTTTCCCGTGCTTTATCCTCACTTGCACGGTACCGCAGAGTACTTCCCGGTAGGTCACCCATCCTGAGATTACTCCAGCATCAACACGCTTAACTCTGAAGTTCTCTCAGCACACTTGACCAGAAAAGATAAGTGCACTTTGTTTACATAGGTAACCAAATCAATTCTTATAAACCTTTTCACATATACCGGAAATCGGGATGTTACAAAATTGTTATATTGTGCTTTTTAAATATGAAATATAACAAAGCTTATCAATATGGGAATTTTTGTACGTTAATTATCCCGGCCAAATGCATGCTTATATACAGTTACATGAAAAGCTTCTAATTTAGTATTACATTTTAAAATTTAAAAGATACGAAGAAAATTGTACACCTAAAAATTTGACCAAAAATGTACCGAACTCGTGTCGTCTAAGCACCTTTGTAAAAATGTCAGTGAGCTGTAGGTATGTCGAGAAATGTTTGATGAGTCGAGACATGTCGTTGTATAGTTAAAAATTTAATCGCCAGCACAATGACAATCCAGTTCGATGTGTTTCAAATGCTTGTGAAACACTAGATTCTAACTAATTTTTTTATTAACTTACTGTCACAAAAACTTGAATCAGTTGTGTATAGCCAAAATTAAAAAGATGATTATCCACCTAAATAAGTTCATTAGGCATCACACTCACACGATCCTATGTTCATGCGTAAGAGCGTGAGTCAACCTGTTTCAGCGCTTTTGAACAAAATATGAAGACCATATATAGTTGAATAAACCAACTACGTACTTAGTGATCGTCGAGTAAAATATCTAAGTAACATAACCATTTGAGATGTTGGGAATCCATATCATAAGTATGAAGGGATCGATAATGATATATAAGGAATATGAACTAATTAAGTTATTGCAGGTTTTGAGTTGGAAGTTGATAAAATTTAACATAATCTGATTATGACCATACTCATGAGTAATCTGAATATAGTTTATTTACCGTTATAATGTAGAGATCGGTTCATTATCTCAAGTTGAAAATTCTACATTGGAAATATGAAGAGACTTAATGTAAAACAAGAATAAAATAACTCTTTATCAATTGGTTTTGCGTTAAAAGTTAGATAATTGCATAGTTTAGTATGAAAATAAATAATGAGAATACTTATACATACTCATTTTATGTTACATTACATACGTGTATGGCTGTCTTACTTTATACCACCTAAGATTGATTTATTGTATTCTTTTATAGTTTTACATCATACTTTCATAATTGATACGTATTAAATAGAAATTACATATTCTTTATATACGAACCTCGTTACACAGGGAATTCCCTCTGCAACACTAGGAATTAGAAAATTAACCCTAAAAGTATGAGGATTCTAAGTTTGCTTAGAAAAAAAGAACTTATTATATTCTAAAATTGGCATGCCGAAATGAAAGATAGAGAAAAGAAAACTAAGGAAAATTAAGAGACTGAAATTTGACTCCAAGACAAGGGCTTGACTCATTCAATGGGCGTACGTGGCTCGTAAAAGCTTACTTAACAGTAAACACACCACAACTAAAGTAATTACACACACAAAAACATCCTTGTCAAACATCAGATTTTTTTTTATCTTTCCAAATATCCGTAAAAATTAACAGGTATAATAAATAATTCTATCAAATTCTAATAACGCGTCGAACTTTTCTCATTTCACTCGGAGAAACCAATCTCTACTTCAACAACCTATTTAATGCCAGTGAGTCCATGACCTCTAAATAAAAGAAAGCAAATCAATTTGTGATAATATAATTACAATCAAGAGGTTTTCTTCTGTAGAATATCTATCTATCATATACAAAAATGGAGGAGGAGCTTACGCTTGGGTTTCGCTTCTATCCCACGGAAGATGAACTGATTTCGTTCTACCTACGAAACCAGCTCGAAGGAAGAAGTGATGACTCCATGCACCGTGTCATTCCCGTTCTGGACGTCTTTGAGGTCGAGCCAAGTCATCTTCCAAGTACGTTATATCCTTACGTAAAATGTAGATCAAGATCATCATGTTACTTGAGTCATAAGGCTTAAGGGCATTTACAGTTACGAATTAGGTTTTCTAGCACGTAGACTTCTCCATTTTGGTGCTGTATATGTGTTATATACATTTCAGTTTTATATTCTTAAAAGAAAAAAATAGTTACCAAAGTGAAACCAATTCAAGATCGTTTTAGTCACTTTTGATTCGGTTTGGGTTCGATTTAATCAAATTTATCAATATTTTTCTTAAAAAAATCAACATTAATTATAGCGATATTAAGACTCAATTTGGTTTTTAGATTGGGTATTCTCGGTTTAGATCAAATCGGTTTGATTTATCCACATTGAACTCCCCTAGTATGAATAATACAAATAATTTTTAGTGTATGGAACTTCAACTTACAAATCCTCTCTTTTGCGGCTTTGTTTTTCTTCTGCAGATGTTGCGGGAGAGAGATGTCGAGGGGATGCTGAACAATGGTTCTTCTTTGTGCCAAGACAAGAACGTGAAGCAAGAGGAGGCAGACCGAGCAGAACCACTGGTTCAGGATATTGGAAAGCGACTGGATCACCTGGTCCAGTATTTTCCAAAGATAACCGAATGATTGGAGTCAAGAAAACTATGGTTTTCTACACTGGCAAAGCACCAACAGGAAGAAAAACAAAATGGAAGATGAATGAGTACAAAGCCGTGGACGAAACAGTCAACGTGTCCACAATCCCCAAGGTTGCATTTGCATATATAAAAAAGCTTTTTCTTGATCTTTTCAAAGATCCTTAATTGAACGAAGTTTTTAACTGATGATATATTTTTTTTTTTTTCTTGAACATTTAGTTGAGACATGAATTCAGTTTATGTCGTGTATACATAACATCAGGAAGCTCAAGAGCTTTTGATAGACGCCCTGTGGGAGTTTTTCAGACAGAGAGAATGCTTACAAGTGATGTTGCAGTTGCGGAGACATCATTTCGTGTGGAAAGCTCACCAGAAACTTCGATTTCAGGAGGAGAACATGTTGATCTCTTTGTGAGTACAGAGATGGTTGGTGGTTTAACAGAACCAATCTGGGAATGGGAACAGCTGAATTGGCCTTGAAGCTAGATTCATAATCAAGAAAACTTGAAGTTACTATTTTAATTAGTTGAATTTATGACCAGAAAATTTTCTTTTTGTTTTCCTTGTAACATTGAACTTTGAGCAAGAATAAATGACAAAAGGTGATATTAATTATAAGATGTATTTTTAAATTATATTTTTTGTTAACTTTCATTTGGTGTCGTTTTGTAGAGAATGTGAGGGTCATCGAGCAAGTATCAATTAGAAACTCGAAAGTCAAAGCCTAGAAATTAGCCTAATTAAGACTAAGATCAACAAAGAGGAAAAAAAGTAGTATATAATAGTCAGTTTTGATAGGCAGAAAGTTGAAAAGTGATTTACTTGAGCATTGTTTCAGCACCAAATATAAACGAAAAGAGCCAAAAGGACAAAATTGTTTTGTAATATAGAGAAAGATATATATGCGTTGTCACTATAAAGGTGAAAGTGAAAGAAGACTAAAAGGATTTTTGGTCGTCGATAGTTTTTCACTAAAGCAAAATATTCAAGTTTTATTTTTTTTTGTTAATTGCAAAGCTTCGTGAGTAGAACAGGTAAGTACGTTTTTTTGGAGAATAGTCCCTTTTAACGTGAGAATTGAACTCGGGAGGACATCCTCCTACTTATACTCACCAACAATCCAATAACAATTACATTTTTCGATGAACAATACCTAAAAAAGAAAAAAAAATGTATTGTAATATAGAGAAACAGATGTGTATACGTACCAATATGAAGTTGAAAGTGGACGAAGACTAAAAGGTTTTTTGGTCATCGATTGCTTGTCCTTGTCCCAACACACTATACATATATACATCATTAACTCAGAAAAGAATAAAAGTCTCATTTCTCTAAGCTTTGGTTCTCAGAATATCTACAATGCTCAACATACTAAAATCATCATATGATTTGGACATTATCCATGGAACCAGTAAAATTGGAGAACCTGCTTCAAATTGTTGAAAACTCTTTAAGATCCACCACCTCAATTTTCTATAACCTGAGACTAAAAAATTGAAATCAACAAAAGCAGAATCTCTATTTACAAATATAAAAGACCGTAACAAAAAATTTCGTCAGGATCACTTGATAAAAAATCTGTGATTCCATCTTACAATCCAACTTTTCTATAGTATATAAGACAGTGAAATGATATTATCCATTAAATTGGTAAAAAAAATGATGGTTCAATTGTTTAGGGTGTAAATGGTAAGAAAATAATATGTAGGTGACTATTTAAAACGTAAACAATAAACAAGGGGTTTTATACGAAACGTCTGTTCCTGACAACAATAACTTCCGTAAAGTTTTAGACTCTGCTCGGATCGCAGCAAAGCCGACGTTGAAACTTCTCCCCGGAGCGCGTGATCCACAACACTACCTGACGTCGAAAATCCATCTGATCGAAGCTTTTCTCCGATGGCGATTATCTATGCGGTTGTGGCGAGGGGTACGGTGGTGTTAGCGGAATTCAGCGCCGTCACGGGAAACTCAGGCGCCGTTGTGCGGCGGATCCTCGAGAAGCTTTCGCCGGAAAGTTCCGATGAGAGACTTTGTTTCTCCCAAGACCGTTACATCTTCCATATTCTCAGATCTGATGGGCTTACCTTTCTCTGTATGGCCAACGACACCTTTGGAAGTAAGCCCTTTTCCCCCTTTTCTCTGTATTTAAGGTCTAAATCCAGAATCCATCTTTGGCTGATGAAACAAGCCATGGATTTTGAAATGTTTGTAATTGATTCGCTATACCTTTGAAATTGTGTGGTTTTGGATTTATGGTTGGTGATGGTGATTGAATTTTTTCAGGGAGGATTCCCTTCTCGTATTTGGAGGATATTCGTATGAGGTTCATGAAAAACTACGGAAAAGTAGCACATTATGCTCCAGCTTATGCAATGAATGACGAATTCTCAAGGGTTTTGCATCAGCAGATGGAGTTCTTCTCCAGTAATACTAATGCAGATACTCTCAATCGTGTTAGAGGAGAAGTCAGTGAGGTGATTGTTTTTCTTGTTATGTTCTCTAGATGTTATATGGATTGAGAAGGTAGAAAATTTTGCGTGATACTTCTGTCTTCTTGGCTCACAGGCTTCTACTTTATAAATTCTGTCTTTGGTGTAAGTTTTTCAGTTGGTTCACTCGTTGTTGTGTTGTCGGGTTTACAGATTCGATCAGTCATGGTGGAGAACATTGAGAAAATCATGGAGAGAGGTGATAGGATTGAGCTTCTGGTTGATAAAACAGCAACAATGCAAGATAGTGCTTTTCACTTCAGGAAACAATCTAAGCGCCTCCGCCGAGCTCTTTGGATGAAGAACGCTAAGCTCTTGTAAGGATCTCTATCATTTGTTGGTTCTCTGATTTATCTTTTGTTTTCATGATGATGACTTACACCTATCTACATTCCATATGTTTCAATATTTCTCTTCAATTAGAGAGACATCGTATCTGTGGGCCTGTGGCTCAAAGTTTTTTAAAAAAAAATCATTTTGGAAATCAGATTATTTGGAAACCGTTACTATCTCCAAATACACAAGTTTCGTTTTTGTTTCATTTGATGCTTTCATCTTTTAAGGATCATTAAATTTTATATTTCCTTAAACAAATCTTCTATTATTGTTTGTGTTCGACAGGGTACTTTTGACGTGCGTGATAGTTCTTGTGCTGTACATAATAATTGCATCTTTCTGTGGAGGCATCACTCTACCGTCTTGCAGATCGTAATCTCGCAGCCTTATCAAAGGTAATGATGCTTGCAAACTTTTTCGGGGCATATAACCCGAAACAGACCACTGCTTTTGTAAATCAACCCAGTCACATCCTTAAATGTCAGTCTTCGTTTCATCATGAAAATGGCACTGAGTTTTGAGGTTACATGTATTGGTCCTCCTCGCTTTTATGTAACTCTTGTAAATGTCAAAATGATACAGAGGTTCACAAAACACTTGCCTTGTCTTGTAGATTTAGTCACTTGAGTGAGTTTGCTCTCGGTATGTCCAAAACCTTATCTCCTTTGTCTTTTATTATTCTTGCATCGCATCTACAGTGTACATCACATACTCGTAATTTATGTTGTTCACATGCCTTTGATTATTCTTTTCGGTTGGTTTCAGTTCCAGTTTCTGCTTGTTTCTTCATCATTCGTCTCTGTTTTCATTAATGTTACAAATTTATGTATGTAGTATTAACGTGTTCACTAAGAGTTTGTGAGAAAAGACATATTTTTAAAAAATTGTAACAAATATCTCTAAATTTGTCGCAAGTTTTGATACGACAAAGTTTATTGCAAAATCTGCAAAAGCTAATGTCTATCATATCAGATTGATAAGAAGAACCATTGCAGAATATCTTCGTCGAATACAGCTGTCCTCTTATCAAATCTTCGTCGAATTCAGTTAAACTATTATAATATATAGTTGATAATATTTCATATTCCTCGGAATTTTTAAAACTTGAGTAAAATTCAACGCCAAACATGTTAACAACTAAAATAGATAATAATACTGAGTCATTTCTAGCTATTTCTGTTATTTATTACCACTGACTTTTTGTTTTTTCATAAAACCCACAATTGTAAGTGCATAAAATAAAATTCATGCACTAATTAAGCTGTGGTAAAACCAAATGCTCTCGATATGTATAAAAATAAGAAAGTTGTAACAAGACTTCACAAATAGCCCATTGGATCAACCTTTTGACAACTAAATTCTAGATATTAGGCCTTGGAAACGGCCTATATATCACAGGCAAAGCTTTGCAAAAAGAGACATATATTTTCTAATAATTATTTTTGTGCAGCTTCAAGTTTAATTTGTCAATTTGTTTACCAATTTGCGTTAATAACACACCTCCTTGACAGGAGCAAAGGAAATACAATCTGACCTTTCGCAAGTTGTCAAGCACGACCTCTCTACAGAGTTGAGATCAATCCCCGAATCTCGGCGTGGTTCCTCGAGGGTTTTGATCTGATCGGATTGAAATCAGACCGGCATGAGGCCAATCCTATTGCCGGATCCGCCCAGTCTATCTACCGGCGTACCTGAGATTTTCGAACAAGGCGGAGCTCAGAACGTCGTCAGACGCGCCGTCGTCATTGGAAACGGTTTTCCTGGCTCCGAGAATCAGTGTATCGGTCTCGTTCGCGCGCTCGGCTTAGCGGAAAATCACCTACTCTACGTGAGTTTTTTGATCCAGGCTTGAGACAATTTTAGTTTCGCTACTAGCATTTCCTGCAATTTCTTCCCGACTATCCTGTTGATACTACTAGACACGAAATTTCCGTGTAACATCAGATTGCTAGGCGCATATTTGGTAATAAGATTGATGATTGCTTTCAACTAGGGGTTCTCTAGGGCCAATGGATTCATTTCTCTTACTGTGTTGTTTCATCATGTATTCTACGTTTTTAGCTTGCTAAGTCTAAATAGGACTAAAAATTCACGAATCTTAGTACTTCTTTTGTATGTATTGTGTCAATACGGTTACTGTAGAAGAAATGATGCTGTTCTGTAGGATCAAGGATGAGGTAATTTGTTTGCTAGTCTGAATTTTCAGAGAAGGAGAACGAATTATTGGAAATTTCTTGGAATCTTGGAATTAATGTCTATGTAGAGTTGCCAATATCTTAAACTTTTGGGTAAACAATTGTTTTTGGTTTATATTCAAAGTAATGTTTGGTTCACTGAGATTGTCTCTCTTTTTTTTTGTTATATTGATGCAAGCGAGTTACAAGGCCTAAAGGAGGGATAAATGAGTGGCTGCACTGGCTCCCAGTTGGTTTTCACAAGAAGTTAGACTTTATCCTCCGGCATATCTACCTCTACTCCAGATTGATGCTTAGATCCAAACAAAGTAAATACATCGCATCTGTACCCTCAGAGAATGGCGGCAATGTTGGCTTGGCCTCTATTTTAGAGGCTGACGTGAAGAAGATTGTGACTATGGCCCGTGAGACCTATGAAAAGTATGTAAAACTTTGGATTTCTTTGTGGTGCTTGTTAATTTGGACATTATGGCGTTTTTATGAGTTGCAAGTGGTAAACTAAATTGAAGCCTGAACGTATGGCTAAGCGATTTTAAGTCTTTTCTCAGGGATGGCCCGTTGGTAGTGATTGCATGTGGGAGAGATACCATTTCTATTGCTAGCTCGATAAGGCGTCTGGCTTCTGAAAACGTCTTCGTTGTTCAGGTTTATAAGATTTAACTTGATTGTTATACTACTTGGGAGACTGTAGGCTTAGCTTTAGAATATAATTCGAGAGAAATTTTGACTTAGAATCTAGAGGGAAGAATTTTGTTCCTCAGTCGTGTCGTCATCTGAAAAAGAGAGTTATGTTCCTGGATTCTCTGCATTCTAATTATTGCTCGTTTTTCTTCATTTATGTAGATACAACATCCTAGATCACACTTAAATAGGTTTGACATGGTTATCACTCCTCGTCATGACTACTATCCTCTTACCCCCGAAGCGCAAGAGCAGGTTCCTAGATTCCTGCGTAGTTGGATAACTCCACGTGAACCACCTCAGGATCATGTAGTAAGTGCCATGGCTTTGCCTAAATTCTCTTCTCCGTTTTATAACTGTAGATGAACCTTGTTTTGGAGAGTTCATTTGTAATTACCATGAGTGGGCACGCCTATTTTCAGGTCTTGACTACTGGAGCTCTACACCAGATCGATTATGCCTCACTTCGTAAATCAGCTAGTGCCTGGCATGATGAGTTTGCTGCTCTTCCAAAGCCCTTAGTTGTGGTTAACATTGGCTGGCCTAGACGTATGTTCTGTTACTCTTATGAGTTACTAGACAGTGATCTTACACTTCCATCATATAACACACGAGCACCTTTTTCTTGTGGATGCTGATGCTTAAACCTTATTGCCATTGTTTTCTTGTATTTCTGAACAGGTAACTGTCGGTATGGTGCAGATCTGGCAAAGCAGCTAACAGACGCCCTTCTTAGTGTCCTTGATAGCTGTGGAAGTCTCAGGATTGCTCTCTCATACAAAACCCCTGAAAAGGTCTCCTAAACACATGTTTCTGTTCACTGGAATAGTTATAGCTGATGTTCTTGAGTTTCACCTGGTATTTTACTATACAAGCAGGTTTCAAGAGTAATTTTCAAAGAATTAGGAGGCAACCCAAAAGTCTACATTTGGAATGGCCAAGGTACTAATGATCCACGGAAAATTCTGCTTCATCTTTGCACAAGTACAATGCAATGACAAAAGTTTCTAACGGCTGTTTTAAAATGCTAATTCAGAACCAAATCCTTACATGGGACATTTAGCTTGGGGTGACGCCTTTGTAGTGACAGCAGATTCTGTCAGTCTCATAAGCGAAGCCTGCAGCACCGGGTATATAATATACTGAGATAACCCTTTCAATTTTTTACCTACAACTTAAACTATAATCTGTATATTCCTTCCCTGCTGCAGGAAACCCGTGTACGTTATTGGAGCCGATCACTGTAAATGGAAGATTGCAGATTTCCACAAGTCTTTGAGGGAACGAGGAGTCGTCCGCTCATTTACGGGTTTCGAAGATGTAAGTATCTTTACATCTTAAATATTGTAAAGCTTTCATTTTTTCCCCATGCCAAACTGTTAAATCTGGTGAGAGTTCTGTTATATCCTGCATGTCTTGATGATCTTCTTTTTGATGCGGTCTTATAGATGTCGGAAAGTTGGAGTTATCCGCCATTGAATGACACTGCAGAGGCAGCTATGAGAGTACGGAGTGCATTAGCTGCACGTGGATGGAGTCTACGCTCTTGAAACTAATCTTTAGCTCTTGGTTGTAAAGTTTGTTTGCGGAACCACATTTCTCGGAAGCTTAGAGAAAGAAAAGCCTAAGACAATCGGATGTGCAGATAAAGGTGACTATACCAGTATACCATTTGAAAGGGTTATTTACGTTTCTTGTGCCCTAAATTTTTGCTGACATTACAAAATAGTGAATCTCTCAACTTCTTGTCAATCGGAGTGGCCTCTGTGAGATAACGAGAGAGTGGAAAGTTATTTTTTCCGTTTGTATTGCCTTGTCGGTGAGACTTGGATGTGTAGAATGAAAAATGTCTCACGCACTTGTTTTCAACTTTTCCACACATGTTCAATAATTTCGTTTTTGGTACATTGACATAGGAAATATACTGTATTTTCCCTTGAAAACTATATAAATCTGATACAAAAATTGATATACTCAGACAACTACAAATTTACAAGAAGACGACATTGAAGATGAAAAAAACGAGCACACAAATTTGCTTTGAGAAACTTTAGTCAATCTCTCCGTACAACTCACAACACACTCTACATCCTCAGGCTCAGCTACAAGTCTTAGCAAATGAGTCAAGTTTCTGTTTCCCTCTAAGATCATGTACACAAATCCGCGGTTCCCCTCCCCTGCGGTTAATTGTCTCACTCGAGAGGTTGGTTTTTTCTCGGGAACTCTGTAGTTAGTCGTCTGGGAAGATGAATTGAAGATCTTGGTTGTCTCTATACACTTGAACCAGAGCTGCGGCTTTGTATACAAACAAACCTACCATGGCTGGAACTATCTGCAAGGCAAAACATTGTGGAGAAAAAATGGTTCAAACTTGATGCTTGTCAAGAACGTGTGAGAATAAAGAGAGTATTAGAAAATAATAAGTTCAATGGCTTTAGAGTAGCTACCTGAAAATCGAACAAGTCATTTTGCAAATACTTGTGAGAGAGTAGCCACAAAGCATAAACTGCAGCTGGAATCACTAGACGTGGGGAAGAGAGAGCCATGCCGCTTCCCCTGATGGTCCTCTCTACAAAGTCTTCAAGGTCTTCACTTCTAATCCCGATTCTGAGTTCACACAATAAGAAAGCAAGTTCAGACAATACGAAAGTGACCAGGCTTATATAGACAAAAGCTTTGTCATGACTAGCAGCTTTACTTTTTAGTCTTCTTTTTCAGGAAGATGTTAGGAACAGCTTCACGAGAAACACCATCCGCGTATCCGTACAAAAGCTGAAGGTACAAGCAACTGCACTGGAAGCAGATTTAGTTAGGAATTTGCGAGTGCACGAGTGAGTTTGTTGCAGAACTTATAAATTACAATGTCAAGGTCTATTTTCCTACATCCTTTAAAGTAGAGAACTAACCTGAAAAGAACTCCAACTGCATAGCTTACGGCAGCCTGTTCAGATAAAACAATATCTCTTTCAAACACATTTTCTCATGAAAAGTTAAAACGATGGAGCAAATGAAGCCATTGCATAGATTGATTAGAGCTTTGAGAGCTGGGGAATGCCAAAACTGATCCCCTCTGACCAATTTTGTATCTCTACCATCTTCTTTGCAATATATGCATTTTTAAGGATACTTGATTAAATATTTGACCTAACAAAGAAAAAAATCACCCATGAGAGAGCTTACCTGGGGTGATAAAGCTAGTAAGCAATATCCGCTGCACCCGGTTCCAATCACAATTGACAGGTACATCAGTTCACGCTTCAGCTAGAAAAGAAAAGACACAAAAGCAATCATTCCAAGGTAACTTCTATTATTAAGGCATCCAAGTAAACCACTAGCATCACATACTGAACAGCTATTTCCCACTAATAACAGTTTTCGTAAATCATACAGCTTTGACTGGTAGACATATCAAGAAACATACTGAAAGTAAAAATCATACAGCTTCATATTTCAGAAAGTTCAGTTTCTTCCTTCGCTCGCTGTCATCCCGTAATGCCTGCAATCAAACCCAGAGGATTATGGAGGAGTAGATAATACGCAGCATACAACTGTAATGAGAAGGAGGGGTGAAACGGAGACAGAGAGCAACAACATTCAAAAAGAGATGACACACCTTCGCTAGAGCTTTCCTATTCATGGGAGCGGAATCACTTTCCCCAACAATCCATTCTTGGGTCGGTTTAAGTTTCAAGAAACCGCTTTCATCATCATCTGCGCCATACATCAAGCTCTCCTGCATATAGAATACTAAGACATGAAGTAAAGCAGCTATACCGAACAAAGCAACAGTTCCAAGCGAGAGGATTTCCGCCATGAAAAGCTATAATTTTGTGACATTTCTTTCACACATGGTATGATCGAAGCAAGCACAAGCCAGCAGTAAATTGTAACAGGATATATCATCTCTCAAACTAGTCCTGAATACATGTAAAAAGGAATTCAAATCGTCAGAAGCAAACAAAGCTCACTGTCAATTTCATGACGATGGACTGACATTTTACAACTCAGAGCCCAAAAAAAAAACTAGCTTAAAATTACTAATGAGCTTTTGAAAGAAACCAATGTAAATCATATTCATAATACAAAAAAATCAGTTTTCTTTTTACCTGATTATTATCAAGTCCAGTAGTTGAAGAGGCTCCATCAGAATTAAGATCAATAGATTCGAGAATCTCCCTGAACCAGAGCCTATCAGAAACTTTGGAAATGAAATCTCCATTTTCTTCTCTGTCTTTCAAGAACATTTGCAACACATCTTCCTCCACAAGCTCACTCACTGAATAAAACAGCAAAAAACATGAAATTCTCACAGAGCAAAGGGATAAGAGGAACTGAACAAAAACCATTGGAGCAGGAAAAATCATACAACTCAAATTTAGAATACAATACGCAGAGAGATAAAAGGAATATATTGTCACCAGAGCGAGAAGCGGCGTTTAAGGCGGGCAAGCGTGGGGCATTCCTGTTCGGCGGTTTCCGAAGGAGGTACGGCAGAGAAAGCCTCGCGTGCGGCGGATGAATGGCGCCGCCGGAAAACCACGCAGCGGCGGGAATCGAGAGAGTCTCCATGTGCGACGGCCTCTCCAGAAGAAGTTTAGTATATAGCAAAAGCTTATCCTCCGAGACTTGGTGGAAAGAAAGAAAGCTACAAAAAATAAGACCCTTTTACTATTTGTTTATTTTAGTTTCGTCCCTTATATTTTTATATATACCACAAATGCTCCTCCCTGAAGTTTGATTAGGCCAAAATAATATATTTTACATGTTTAATGTTAAGAATTTGCAACCTCTTTTTCTCTTTCAATCTCTGACTGGAAAATAAGAACCAAATCAGATATATTTTTATTTTCTTCTCAAATTCTTAGATAGCTAGTGATGATTTTGGAGAGACATTGTTTTTACACGCTTTGCTTCTGCTTCTGTGATGTTTTTTCATTTTTTCTTGGGCAAACCTGCTTATGTGATGTTAACATGTTGTATTGTTTGCTACTTTGCTTTGACTAATCCAGAAAACGGAAAAATTGTTTCCCTCCAATTTGTTTTCTTTCCATCTTTTTTTCAATCAAAAGGATGGGGTGCTTTCGTAAAAGAAAAAAGAGTAAAAGGTCCATGCTGCAATAAAGATGAACATATAAACTCTGTAGAAAAGGAAGGGTTTTGCCATTTTGGAGTAGACACACCAAACTCAGAGAGCTAAACCCCTTTACGCCGTCGTCGTCGTCGTCGAGAATACAACAAAGACCACCGATAAGGAGATGGAGAAAGTAAGGATTGAAGAGATTCAGTCCACCGCTAAGACAAAGCGTATAGCTACGCACACCCACATTAAAGGCCTTGGCCTCGAGGTTCTTCCTCTCCTCCTCCTCCCTCTCTCCACGGAATCTCCCTCTTTGAATCTAGTACATTGCAGTAGTATGCTCGTATTGCTCGAAATTCCTAGGGTTTAAAGTTTTAGGGTTTTGAAGCTATTTCCTTCGTTTTGTACGCTCAGAGACTCTTGGGGTAGTGTTTCAGTAGATTTCTGTATGGTCGTGTAGCTCAATGTTCGTTCGGGTATAGGGTTTAAAGTTTTTGGCTTATGAAGGCTTTAAAGCTAATTGCTTTGAGACTCTTTTCGGTTCTTGTACATCAAATCCCCAGATTTCATTTGCAAAGTTTCAATCTTTTGAGACCTGTAAGCCTTGCCCTTTGTGGCTAAATAGCTTTGTGGTGGTCCTCTACTAGATATGGCTCATTTACTGACTGTACTTTTTCAAGCACTAGTGTCTTCTCTTTAGATAGCTCGAATGTATATATTTACCATTCCTAATTCTGTGTCTTCTTTTTCTAGCCTACCGGAATTCCTATACCGTTGGCGGCTGGATTTGTGGGTCAACTTGAGGCTAGAGAGGCATCTGGTCTTGTAGTGGACATGATAAAGCAAAAAAAGATGGCAGGCAAAGCTCTCTTGCTTGCTGGACCGCCTGGAACCGGTAAAACAGCATTGGCTCTTGGAATATCCCAAGAGCTAGGAAGTAAGGTAATCTCGGATGCCTTCATTTGCATCATCGTTATTACATTACATGAATCCATATTCCACATGGCTTCATTAGATTTTGTGTACATGGTATGAAGGCATTTTTATTCACCTTTAGTTTATGTTATCTGGATTGTTTCTTGTTTGTAGGTTCCCTTCTGTCCAATGGTTGGATCGGAGGTTTACTCATCGGAGGTAAAGAAAACTGAGGTTCTCATGGAGAATTTTAGACGCGCTATTGGGCTACGGATCAAGGAAACCAAACAGGTCTATGAAGGAGAGGTGCGTTGCTACTTTCAGTTTCTTGAGTAGTCGTATGTCTGTTTGTCGTTATGTTCTTAACATGTTTTCCTTGAGTTCTAGGTTACGGAGTTGTCCCCTGAAGAAACTGAAAGTCTTACCGGAGGTTATGGTAAAAGCATCAGTCATGTGATCATTGGACTCAAGACAGTTAAAGGAACCAAACAACTGAAGTTGGATCCCACTATATACGATGCCTTGATTAAGGAAAAGGTTAGTTGTTTGGCTACTTGCACCTGGTATTTTTCATATGTTTGGTTTCCATTTCGAACTAATGACCTTTTGTTACAAATTACCAGGTCATTTTGTTGATTATTTTTTCAATCTGATGGCTTTCTTCTTCTATTTACTGATTGACTCCCAGGTAGCTGTCGGAGATGTTATATACATTGAAGCAACCAGTGGAGCTGTCAAACGGGTGGGTAGAAGTGATGCTTTTGCCACTGAATTCGATCTGGAAGCTGAAGAATATGTTCCACTACCGAAAGGAGAGGTTAATAAGAAGAAAGAGATCGTTCAGGTATCTTCTATAACCTTTGATTATCCCTTCTCTGTAGCAGTAATTATCATCATTGTCACTATTACGTTTCGTTGATTTATGTACTGTATATGTGTTTTAATCTTACGATGTTCCTGGGTTTCTTATGACTACTTGTTACTCAATTAGGGTGTATACTTTTGACTTGAACAACACTTTTTTATGGTCTTCTAAAAAGTTTCTTCACTATCGCTAGGATGTCACTCTCCAAGATCTGGATGCAGCAAATGCTCGACCTCAAGGCGGTCAGGATATACTTTCTTTGATGGGACAAATGATGAAACCTCGGAAGACCGAGATCACTGATAAGTTGCGGCAAGAAATTAACAAGGTAACCTTCACTTAACTTGGATGATTTTTGTTTAAATCTTGCGAAGGTCTAATTTTATGTGGTATTTATGAATATTGCAGGTCGTGAACCGTTATATTGATGAAGGTATTGCAGAGCTTGTTCCGGGAGTTCTATTTATCGATGAGGTATTTTCCTAAGAAGTTTTGTCATTCCACCATGTTGATCTTACTTAGTAGCAGCTGTAATAACTTTTTTAAACTTCAAAATTTCAGGTTCATATGCTTGATATGGAGTGCTTTTCGTACTTGAACCGTGCTCTTGAGAGCTCATTATCTCCAATAGTGATATTTGCAACAAATAGAGGTGTTTGCAACGTAAGGTGAGGAGAAGCGCTAGACCTTATCAATTTTCTTCTTTGAAAATTTATTGAGTTTGGTTAACTTGTTACCGTGATTTGCTTTGTTTGCAGAGGGACTGATATGCCAAGTCCCCATGGTGTTCCTATTGACTTACTGGATCGGTTGGTCATTATCCGGACCCAAGTCTATAATCCATCTGAAATGATACAGGTTACTCAATTGTCATTTAGTTTTTTTTTTCGATTTCAGTTAGTTAACAACATTCTAATAGATTTGTTGTGTGGCCAGATCATTGCCATTCGGGCGCAAGTAGAAGAGCTAACAGTGGATGAAGAATGCTTGGTCCTACTTGGGGACATTGGGCAAAGAACATCCCTCAGGTTTAAGACTAAACTGTCATTATTGCGTTTTGCAAGATCTTTTTTCCTCTTTATTCTCTAAAACCATTTTTGTGCTCTCAACTTTCAGACATGCGGTTCAGCTTTTGTCTCCTGCCAGCGTCGTGGCCAAAATGAACGGACGTGACAATATTTGCAAGGTACTTACTTGTGAACTTCGGATAATATGAGAAAGCAATCCAAAAAATGAATGTTATGTTCAATCTTCCATTTTTAATTCTTGGTATTTTCGACTTTTGACAGGCTGATATAGAGGAAATAACATCACTCTACCTGGATGCCAAATCTTCAGCAAAGCTTTTGCATGAGCAACAAGAAAAGTACATCTCATGAGAGAACACTAATCGAAATGTTTTGTTAATAGATTCTCATATTTATTTCTCCGGTTTCTTCTCTTGACCATTTTTGTAATACCGAGACTTAAAATCTGTGATAACGTTTCACTTTGAGCCAAACTTGGTTTGGTCTTGAGCTTTTATATCAAGTCCCTAAGTTTCATAGTAGTTTTGGAACAATTCTTCAAGAGCAAACAAAACTTGTGAAGTCCATCATCATCTTATTACTTATTACAAACAACTAGTGAAGTCTATCATCAACGTTGTTAGTTGTTACTTATTGCAAACAACTTGTGAAGTCTATCTTAGAGGGTATTCCTGATTTATACACTTATATGTGGGTGAAATTTATAAACAATAGAAAACATTGGGGTTTCTCAGTAAAAAGCTGGCACGGTCGGGAACAGAGACAATCTATCACTACGGGTTTCTTTAGGAGTTTAGGGTGTGAGACTGGAACCAAAAGGCTAGGGTTTTGTTACAAGGAAGAAGACGAAGATGGCAGCGAATTCGTTGACCGTTGAACAAGTACTAAAAGAGAAGAAGACCCATGACCTCGATTCCGTCAAGGAACTTAATCTTAGCTGCAGAGCTCTCAGCGACGTGAGTTTCGTCTCTGTAAACTCTGTTCCTCATGAGAAACTGAAACGAAGCTCTAATTTTGTAATTGATATTCAGGTGTCTTGTTTGAGCAAGTTCAGAAACCTGGAGAAGCTCGATCTTCGTTTCAACAATCTCACTGATCTTCAGGTTATTACTACCTCAATGTGCGAAGCAGAGAGATTATATTTATAAAAACCGCACCTTGTCTCAACCAACTTGATTTATGATAGTATCCGAAATTTGAAGATTAGTTGTTGTTTTTTTATGAGCTTATATGTTCATGTTCCATTGGTGTTAGGGACTGAAATCTTGTGAGAATTTGAAGTGGCTATCGGTTGTGGACAATAAATTGCAGAGCTTGAATGGAGTTGAAGGATTAATTAAGCTTACAGTAAGTTCCAAACTGACATTTTTTTTTTTTTTGTTCTCAGTGATTTTCTCTCTTTCTAATATGTTTAGTACTTCCTGCGTTAAAAAAATTTGATGTTCTTCAGGACTAAGCTTTCCTTTTGCTAGAAAATGAGTAAATATATCTGCTTGATTTGATTGTGCGGTGTGGTGTTCAATTAGGTGCTAAATGCTGGAAAGAACAAGCTCAAATCCATGAATGAGATCTCTTCTCTTGTCAATTTGCGAGCCTTGATTTTGAACGGTGAGTTATACCACACAATCAAAGGTTTTGTCTTTGCATCCAGAAGCTGCTATTGATGATTAGCCTTTACTGTTTTACTTGTTTCACTTCTTGCAGACAACAAAATATCCTCCATTTGCAAGCTGGATCGACTGAAAGACTTGAACAGTCTCGGTATGTTCTTCCATCAGATCAACATGCTACATTTTAAACGTTTACGTTACACAATTTCAGCTACTTAAGATTTGCTGCTTTCGTTATGGATTTGATGCAGTGCTTTCTAGGAACCCGATCAGTGAAATCGGTGACTCGCTTTCCAAGTTGAAGAACCTCTCGAAAGTAGGTTCGAGTTTTCTCCTGTTTCGGAGTCAAAACTGAAAATGATCCTTTTGCCTAATCCCCAGTTTCAGATTTCTTTGTCTGAATGCAGAATAAAAGCTATTGGGTCTTCTCTCAAGTCATGCTCTGATTTGAAAGAACTAAGACTCGCCCACAACGAAATTAAGGTGATCTTTCTTCCACAGATAGTTATAATCTACAGATCACACTGGCTCGTTCCACAATCTTTTGCTTAATGCTTATACATTGCTAATGGCTATTTCCTTTACGCTTAATGTTCAGGCTCTCCCTGCAGAACTTGTGCTCAACAAGAGGCTACTGAATTTGGATGTGGGAAACAATATGATCACGAGTCTCTCTGGTTTAGAGGTATAATGCATCCATATAAGTTGAAAGCAGGCTTTTAGCCTTATCTAACTCGTGACAAGTTTTTGCGTTGATCGGATAATAACTTGTCGAAATTGCGTGTTCCCAAATGATAGGTTTTGGGTACACTATCTTGCTTGCGTAACTTGAATATTCGAGGAAACCCGGTCTCTGATAACGAGAAGTCAGCTAAGAAGGTAAAACCAGTTTTTTGTACTCCTCTTTCCATTGTGATTAATGTAACTAGGTGGGGAAGAATGTGAATATCTGTTTTATGGCGCAGGTGAGAAAGTTGCTCCTCCCTTCAGTGAATGTGTTCAACGCTAAACCCTTGGATAAAAGCTCGAAGAATGCAAAGCATGCCCGTTTTGATACCGACAATGAAACCTTTGATACTCGTGACAACAAACCAGCAGAAGAAGAACTATCCAAAGATCGAAAAAGCAAGAAGACCTCCAAGAGAAACAAGTCGGAGGAAGAAGAAGATGCCATTAATGAGGACAACAAGAGAAAGAAGAAGAAGTCTAAGAGCAACGCAAATATAGATCAAATTCAAACAGAAAAGAAGGAAGAACGTAAGCAGAAGAAATCTCAGGGTAACAACGATGATGATGCTGCTGAGAAGAAACAGAAAAAGGCTAGTCCAAAGAAGGAACTCGATGCCATTGATGATGCTGAAACCTCTTTCGCTCAAATCTTTTCCCGGGACACTGTGTCAAAGGGTTCTGGAGATGCTACTGAGAAGAAGAGAAGCACCGTGCAAGAGACGGGTTTGGTGAGAGTGATGGATACTCAAGATAACAAGAAGAAGAAGAAAATGGGAAAGAACCAGAGCAAGAGTGCAGTGGTTGAGCTTCCTGGGGAGGTTGAAATCGGGTTGGGAGGAGAATCAAAGTGGGAGTAAACCGGAAAACTTAAAACTCGGATGGTGCAACACTTTGGTGAGAAGGGATAGTTATACAAGAGGAAGAGAAACAAATGTTTCAGTGATTTTTAAAAATGGTTTTGCAGCGTTGAGAAGGTTTTTTTTTTACCAGTAATCTGGTAGAATTCTGAATTTTCTTGTGAAATGCACTTGGTTTTAACTTTTAACATCTTCATACAGCTTTTTTTTATGAAATGATTGTACTGTTTCTGGCCAATTTTGTGTATTACTGAAGTGATGAACAATTGAAGTCTTGTATTTTCTTTAAAACTGGAGACGACTGATAGCACCATTTGTTGCCAGAAAAGAGACCATTCTCCTGAGAAATGTGGGAACGAAAGGGCCCAACCCAAAACAGTAAAATTCTTCAAAATTTAAAAGAGAGAGGATGAAGTAAGGTCTCACCAACTTGAACTCGGGTTACTGGATTCAGAGTCCAATGTCCTGACCACTAGACCATGGGACCATTTTGCTGACAGAAGTTATTCAACAGAATTATCTATATTTTAATAATATATAACAAAGTAAAATGAAAGAGTAAGAATTTTATTTTTCCTGCAAAAAGAAAGCGGATAAAATTTTGTATAATATTGTGTCGAAGGTTGTTCTGTTTAGAGCATAAACAAATGCTAGTCGTCTCTCGTTTAACAATTGATGTTGTTGATGGTTAATTGTAACGATTTTGGAGGCCTCAGAGGGAATCAGATTAGACAATAAGATCGCAGAGAAAATTCTGATTTGCTGCATAGATAAAATTAAGAATATAGGAATGCTAAACTATTTGGATAAATAATTAGAGTTATACAAAAGATTACGGTTAATTGTTGTAAGAGTTGTTGGTAATTTTGAATAATTGGGAAAGTATATAGTATGAGTCTATGGCACTTTGTCAATTTCTGCATGTGATTTGCGAGTATTAGTCAAAGACTCAAAAAGTTAAAGAGAGCAACAAAGTAGGACCTATTTGAATCAGAGCCGTTCATCTATCTCTCATTTTCTTGTATAATCGTGGGACCTTCTTCAGCCTCTAAAAATTTATAATTATTTACTCGTTATAATTTGTTTTTAAATCGGTATATCAAAAATTTTATACCATAAGATATAGAGAGTAAAAGGATCTGGAGGAGGGATTTGATTTGACTGACAGAGAAGGCATCTCTTGGGATGTTCCATAAGTATTTATTATTATTGTACTCAGCATGTGCCTGTCTTTCATATGCCAAACACAAAAATACGAATTTATATTTAATTTCTTATAAATCCTAATAATTCATCTCATTGCATTGGTTTTGAGTTGTGGATTTTGATTGGATAGTTAAAGGGACAAATCATTTAAGTTTTGAAACAACAAGCTTCTAACATTTTTAATAAAAATTAAGAACCTTATAACACTAAAAAACACGCTTAAATGTTAGAATGTTGATCTTATTGACATTAATCTGAGGAAAAAAATCCTAAATTTAGTAATTCCTTTTTTGTGTTAATTTTAAAAATTATAACAATATTACACTCTCCAACTTCGTAAAATCCTCACTTTAACAATCATTAGCTAAAAATGGGTTTTATAAAAAAAAAAAAAAAATCACTAGCTAATATGCTTGTTTGGCATGTGTATTTTTGTCCATGCATTTTTTTTTATCATTTTAACGAAATTTGTCAATATATAAATGTTTGTCTAAAATAATGTTAATTTTTTTGTCACAGCCTGGTGGCTGATGGCTAGTTTTGAGAATATATCATGAAAGCCTCTGATCAAACCCTATGTACAGTTCCATTTTTCTTTATTCCCCAATAAAAGAGAATGAATTGCAATCCGGTCTGATTCAGCCAAACCAGGTTAAGCTGTGATGTAAACTCCTGTTTGGTTGGATTTTTGGCAAGTCCTTATGTCCTCTTATAGAGACTGCTTTAGAAAGTACTAACTTGGATTGATAGATTTCATAATACCTTTTTGCAAGTCATTTTTTTTTTTGTAACAATTTGCAAGTCCTTGTTGCGTTAAGCAACAAGATTTAACTGTTTATTGATTACGAATTGTTTTTTAATAAATTAATAAAATTGACAAAAGTGGAAAACATTTGTTAATGTGTGTATACACAATGAACCCTGCAAAATATTGACAATTAGACAACGCACACAAACAAAACACCACTCTCTCTTTCTCTCTCTCCTCCCATCCTTCGTCTTCCTCCACATTTCTCTCTCTCTCTTCTCCCAAGAAATAACACAATTTCCCAGATTCAAAGTTCTCTTTTTTCAACGTCTTCAAAGGGATTAAGAATCTAAGCAACCATCTCTTATCTTGCTTTGCTCTTTTTCTTCTTCTGGAATAGAATTTACACTAATAAACTTCAGAGAAAAGCAAAAGAAGAAACACACTAAAAACAACATCAATTTTAACTTTCTCTTTGTTGTATTTGATCTATCTCTCTTTCACTCACTTTAAAGTCTCCTCAGAGATTCAAAAACAAATCTTCCAGAAACTGCTCAAGTTTCTACTCTTTCAAAAGATGAGAATCCACTTCTCATAAAAAGCGCCAACCAATTTTAATTTTCAACTCTCTTTCTCATTCTTTTCTTAAATTTCCGGCAAAGATTTGATACACTTTTTGTTTAACAAATAAAAATATGGACCGGAAGAGAGGGTGCAAGATCAGGAAGAGAGGTGGTTCTTCCTCATCGTCATCTTCTCTTGCTCGTCGAAACCGCTTCAAACGCGCAATTTTCGCCGGGAAAAGAGCCGCTCAAGACGACGGTGGCTCAGGAACTCCGGTTAAGTCCATCTCCGCCGCGAAAACCCCTGTACTCTTATCTTTATCGCCGGAAAAACCTTTTTCAAATCAATTTCATAAACGCTGCGTGTCGGCGAGAAAGCTAGCGGCGACGCTGTGGGAGATCAGCGACGGCACAGACCCTCCAGTCAATTCCGACAGAGATTGCTTGAGAAGCAAGAAACCTTTGAGAAACAGAGCGAAGAAACTAGCAGAGATCTCTTCCAATGAGTTTCCGCAAAAATCATCCGATCCGAAATCCCATCTCGGATCAGAGGTTAGGGTTTGCTTCCGTTTCAAATTTACACTTTTTCTTTCTCCTGTTCTCAAAATTCTTAGTCTTGATAATCAAAAATTTCACAGAGAATGATTCTCCGAGAAGATATAGTTCGTAGAAGATCAAAAATTCCTCAGAAACTACAACTAATCGAATACAAAACCACTGGCACAAACTCGGTATGATATTCTTTTCTTAACCCCAAAAAAAAAAAAAAACTCTTTCTTGCGGAAGAAGAAACCTCTGAATTAGTTAAATCCGAAACACAGCAGGTGAAAACTCGTTTCAAGAATGTCAGTGATGGTCTGAAAACGTCTAAAGAACTCGTGAAGGTTTTAAAACGGATCGGTGAGCTCGGAGATGATCACAAGACAGCAACCAATCGCTTGATCTCTGCTCTGATATGCGAACTGGACAGAGCGAGATCTTCTCTAAAGCATCTGATGAGTGAATTTGATGCGGAGGAGGAGGAGAAACAGAGGTTAATAGAGAAGCTTCAAGAAGAGGCAGTGGTTGAGAGAAAGCTCCGGAAACGAACGGAGAAGATGAACAGAAGATTAGGGAGAGAGCTCGCGGAGGCTAAGGAAACAGAGAAGAAGATGAGTGAGGAGATGGAGAGAGAGAAGAGAGCAAAGGATGTTCTTGAGGAGGTTTGTGATGAGCTCGCTAGAGGAATCGGAGATGATAAGAAGGAGATGGAGAAAGAGAGAGAGATGATGCATATAGCTGATGTCTTGAGGGAAGAGAGAGTTCAGATGAAGCTTACGGAGGCAAAATTCGAGTTCGAGGAAAAACACGCCGCCGTGGAGAGGCTGAAGAAGGAGCTCCGGCGAGTTGTGGATGGTCAGGAGGGAAAAGGGTCGTCGGAGATTCGTCGGATCTTGGAGATAATCGATGGTTCTGATGATGACGAGGAAAGTGAACTTAAGTCGATTGAGTTGAATATGGAGAGTGGAAGTAAGTGGGGTTATGTTGAAAGCCGGAGAGATGGCGGGAAAGAATCGAGATTTGTTGGCTCCGGCGATGATGATGATGATAATGATTCTGATGATCCTGTGGTGAAGAGATCGGTGATTGTTGAGAATGGAGAGAGAGATGAATCTTTGAAGACTCTAAGAGATTACATTGTTTCGAATGTGAGATTAATGGGTTCCTCGTCGTCGGAGCAGTGGAATCATCGGCATGTACCTAGCTCAGAGTTTGTGTAATCACCGGAGCTAGCGCTGGCAAGTTTTTTTTTCTTTTAAGTATATAATATATTATATTCTTTATTTGTAACTTTTTATTTAAATTTTTGAATTCAATTTTGGAAACACAAATTAATATTGACCGCCATAAACTTGAATTATGCAATGGTATAATTCTCGGTCAAATCATTGATATATTTTATTTTTGGTTCTGTTTGTGTTATTTTAAAGGGTAATTTGATTACATAACCGTTCTATTTCCACCCTGATAAATATGTAGCTTGTATGATCAGAATTTATAATCTACTATTAGTCTATTAGTATGTACAGTATTAATGTAGATGTTTGTGTCATAATTCAAATTCAAACATGAAGGTGTGTGTTTTTTTTAGAGACAAGTCATTAGATGTGAGTCTTTATGGTGATAACTAATTCGAATATAATTTTAGAAGTGGAGAATATGGCGATATTCATGTTTGGATTGAATTGGAGGATAAGGTTACATTGTATACTTCTTTTGAGTTTTTGAATATTTATATCACTATTTATATTTGTATTGGCATACTGTAATTATCTCAATCGCGGAGGCTAAGGAAACGGAGAAGTACTATACACATATGGAAACGTCGGTTCAATGTAATAATAATAACAACAATAATTAGAATAAGAACAACGAACAATAATGAGATATAATTGATACAAGAAAGGATTAGTTTAAGATTTTGAATCAAAGATGAAACAACGAGGTTTTCTCTATTATTGTGTGGGCATATTGAACAGCGTCGCTACATCTTCCCATGTGATTTTGTCTCAACTATCCGTTACGTTTCACCTTATTTGTTTTGTAAGAAAGTCAAGAATCAAACAGAAAATGGCTCTTCATTTTCCATAGATATTGACTAGTTAATCCATGAAAGTTACCCTAGTGAAGTGAATATCTTGATTTTTTTTGTGTGATGGCATTGCAAAAAAAAAAAAAAAGACGGCTAAAGTTAAATCCTAGTAGAGTGAAAGCATTATTGGGTGCCACTAGGCTTACCATTGAAAGCAATGGGGAGAAAGAGGTCAAATGCTAAGGAACATTTGGCTTAAAACAGGTAGAGATTTTTGTCAGCGTGATCTTATCAAGTGTATGTGTGGTCTATCTCTTTGTCTCCTTTTGTCTTTATAAACACTTTCAAAAGTTCAATGAACCTATCAATCACTATTGTTTAGACTAGGTAGACATTGATGTTAGTAATAGCAACTGTCAGTGGGCAGAAGATCGTTATAAACATGGGTCAACATTTCAGATTACAATTTGATTTTTTGATTCGATTTTTGATGGTTTTAATTACAATGGTTTTATAAATTTTTAAAACCAAATAGAACTGAACTTGGTTTCGTTTTTTTTTTTCTTTTTCTTTTTTGGGTTCCGTTCAGCTTACTTCATTTACATTACAATCAACTTCCGTTTTTTAGTTTGAAAACAATGAAACCAACCAGTAGGTTTACAAAAATATGGTTCAATCTCCGTTTTAAGTATATCGGTTCGACTTGGTACGGTTTTCTGGTGATGATTTCTCTGCTCAGCTCTAGCTTTAAGCCATACTTAAAAACAAACTCAGTCAAACAAGTGGCTGAATCACCAATTTTTTATGTTCAAATTTGAAGATGGAATAAACAGAAACAACAATATAGACGATGAAAGACAAACTCAATATAAAGGATTGGATCTGATAATGATTTCAATCCAGAGTCTTGACGTTGGAAGTTGATAATTTACATAAATTCCAACAAGTCTTGACGTTGAAAAGTTTGGGTAGTAATGTTCAGTTTTTAACGGTCTCATCTTTGGTTACCTTCGAAGTGAAGCTGACCGCTTTTCTTGGATGCTCCCTTATGTTCAAGCTAAAAACTTCAGGCCTCGAGTAGTGACCGACCACGTCGAAGTCAAACTTGGCTCGTGCTATATCCCCAAGATCTGTCGGAGATTTTTATGCTTATGATTGGTTTCTATTTTTTTTCTCTTTTGTGAGAATAAAAGATAAACAAGTGTTAACAATACCTAGATCAGCTGAGATAAGAGCCTCTCCTTCATAGTTTGGTCCAGCAAGAACAACTCCCAAAGGTGAAATGATAGAGCTGCCACCGGCGCAGACAACAGAATCCGGTGTGAGGCTCTCTTCCGAACCGGAAAACAGGTAATCCGGTGGAGGAGGATAATCTTTCCGGCGACAGAATTGGTTAGCCGACAAAACAAAACATCCACCTTCAAGAGCTATGTGAGTCATCGATGATTGCCAAGTTTCTCTAGCATCAGCAGTAGGTGCACAATATATCTCAATCCCTACAAAAATCACAACAGATAAACGTTAAGCTGAACTAGTATGTAGTAAAATACATTGTCCCTATCTGCTGAAGAAGTACTCATACTGATCATATCCTAAGAAAGAAAGAGAGAGACTTTAACCTTTGGCATACATTGCGGTTCTCAAAGAAGGCATCCTATTTTCCCAACAAATAGCAGCGCCGATTTTCCCAATGGGAGTATCGAAAACAGGGATCGTTGATCCATCTCCGAATCCCCAGATGCAGCGTTCAAGAGCTGTAGGCATGAGTTTCCGGTGCTTACCCAAGAACTGACCTTGTGAATCAAAGAACAGGACGGTGCAGTATAGCGTATAGCCTTCCTTCTCAATCACACCCATAACCAAGAACACTTTGTACTTCTTCGCCATTTCCGCCAATCTTTCCACTTCAGGGCCTAATTTTTTTTGCACAAGGGTTTAGTTCAAAAACAAGATGACTAAATTGAATGTCTTTTACAGTTTACACACACACACTCTTGGTAGTTCAGGAAACGGAAGCTGAAGCTCGTTTAAAAGATTACATCTTTTATCTCATGGACAGTGTCTGATTTCTTAGTTTATTCTCTGATGATGAAATCAACAAGCACCTGAATTTAGTGTTGCTGAGGTGCTTCAATCACTAAAAGAAAACACTAAAAATGAAAAAGCTTCTGCCGAAAAATTCAATCGAAGAACTCTCTAAGAAACTCAGATAACTGAAATCTCCTCAAAAACAAATCCAAGAAATTGAAGATGGAGGGAGTAAAAAGGTTTCAACTTTACCAGGAACATCAATGGCAGATGCAAGGTACTTGCGAAAATCGTCCCTTCCTTTGGCCGTTCGAGCACCAATCGACAGCTCGAAGCTAGAGCCACGAGGATATCCGCCGATAAAAGCCTCCGGGAACACCACGAGCTGGGACCCGAGTTCCGCCGCCTCGGCGAGCAACCTCTCCGCCTTATCTGCAAATCCGAGGATGATTTTTCATCGCATCAATCAACCCAAGTAAACAAAAACTATACGAAGGAAAGGGAACCTAGCGTGGCGGGAGTATCGTAGAAGACGGTAGAGGCCTGGACGACGGTAGCTCGGACGATTGGAGAGGAGTCGCCGCCGGTCATGTCAACCTCGGCGAAGATTTGATCGACGTTGACCGGAGGATTCGCCGTGACGAGAGACATTTCTTGCTGACTGGACATCGGACTCGAAACTCTGTGGAACTGTGGAAGCTGATGTAGCAAGGGAGAGGAGGAAACGGGTGATTCTAGTTTGCTCTTTAGTGCTTTGGTTGGTATAAATGGTTTTTGATTGCATTAAAACATGACATTTCTTGCATTTTATTGGCTTTTTATTTTTTATAATTAAAAAAAACAGTCAATTAAATATGGTTCGAAAATAAAATTTGCAACGATAAAGTTAGCATAAAAACCTTTCAAGTATCGTCATTATCCCTTTAAATTCATTCTATACTTTTTTGGGTTGTAAGAAATCATTTACGAATTCGGAAAAGGTTTTTTGTTAAAAAAAAATCAGAAATAATGATGGATAGAGAATATACTCCCCCCGTCCACGTTACTCCCAGACCAAATATGTTTAGAAAACTGAATCCAAATCAGAAAGTTCCTCGAAAGATATTTCATATTTGAGCAAATATGTTATTAGACGTCGAAAAGGAAAATCCTTTACCAAGTGGAATTAGAAATTAGAATTTTTGAGATTATAAATACAAGATCTCGAGTCGTAATAGTTATTCACATAATAATTAACAAAAGCCCTAAACAGATTATTTGCTTTCTTCATCACAACAATATTCAAACAAAGTAAAACCAAATATGTTGGCCGACTCTTCGTCACACAGTCTCGTCGGAAAATTCTTCACAAACAAAACTCCGCCGTCTTTGGCAAAAACAGAAGAATCGGTCCGGAAACAACTGGTTCTCTCCGGCAACATGATTGTCCAAAAGCTAAACGACGGCGATATGTTCTTGTTCGAATTCACACAGGAGAAAGACAAACAGAAATTTCAAAGACTTGGACATTGCTACGTCAAAGGAGTTATCCTAGTAATCAAGGATCTAAACTCTTCAGACAAGAATATTGATTTCACTGTGGCTTCCTTCATTGTCGGTGTCATGTGTTTACCAACGTATCTTTGCACCAAGGAGTTCCTCCCGACTCTCAAATCTGAAGTCGGCGACAACAATCCCGTTTTACGCGGAAAGCTCGACGACGCTTGTACCTTTTTCAAAGTGGACGTTGACCTAAAGAAGCCACTCAGACCAGGATTCTACATAGACGACGAAAAGCAAAACCGGTTCGTGCAGTTCAAGTATAGGAACTTGGGCGATTTCTGCTTCAACTGTGGAATGATTGGTCACGTCAAAAGTAATTGCGTCCAGGTTGAATTCCCTAAGGAACGTGCCTTGAATGCCACGTCAAGAACGCACGTCTATGGCCCTTGGTTAAGACTCTCTGACTTTGAACCCTCTTACGACTCTTACGATATTGTTCTGATGAAATCACCGAACGATGATGTTGGTGATTGCGACATGACTCTCTCGTATCCTCAATTCTTCATAGAAGTTGAGTTTGTGAATCTCTTTTCCTGCAACACTATGAGTTTCTCGGATAATCCGTCCATAACAACAAAGCTCACTCACAGATTCCGTTTCCCCTGTTCCTACCTCGACGAAGAAACAGAGTCATCCACAGATTTTATTATTACTTCGAAAGCGTACGAGGTTATACGGAATGAGATCGACGAGAATATGCCTTTGGATTTTAAGTCACCGAACATGCCTGACGTTACCGCAAGTCTTGTGGAGCAGCTCAAAGCCATCAAGAATGATTGTGACGATAAGTGGTTGAATCTTAAACTCCAAATCACCCTGAAAAATCCGATCACGCATGTTGATTACGAGACAGCGCTCGCGATGAGGCGCGAAGACTTTATTGAGAGTAAGATATCGAAATTGATCAACAAGAGATTGGAGGAGAAGAACGAGGATCTGCTTTCTTTGTCTTCTTGGGAAGACCAAATCAGAGAAGTGATATCTGAGATGGGTTTCACTCATTACATGCATCACTCTTATGTGTCTAGAAGAGCGGATCAGGCGATGATGAAGGCTGTTGAGATGGAGGATTCATCAAGTAGCTGCACGATACCTGCAGATAGATCTACGGTTTGCGAGCTAGAGCGTTTTAAAGTGCTTGGACCCGACATGGATCAGCTCGACCCGTGTCCGATTTGCCTCGGAGAGATGTTTCTTGGGGAAGAAGCAACCGTTTTGCCTTGCTGTCATGTCTTCCACAGCTCTTGTATTGAAAAATGGCTCCAAACTAGTCACAAGTGTCCGATTTGTGGTTTCGAGTTACCTTCACAACAAAAGTGAACAATTTTTTCTTCATTATGGCCATGAATGTTTCATTGGTTTTTAGATTTTAGGGTTTGGTTTTTGGTTTCAGGTTTTTGATTTTTGTTTGCAAATTGGAAGTTATTTGAAAAACTTTTTTTTCCCTCAAAAATAGGGAATCAATTTTTATTTGTAAATTCTAGATTATCCACTTCAATATATCACGTTTTCGTTTATTTATAGCATACTACTATACTTTGACAAGAAGAAGAAAAAGGTATGTGATTGTGATATGAATCTATGATCACTGACTTAAGTCAAGGGCTTTATAGTAGTAAACTAAATCAAAAGTCTTAAATTGAGACTAGGTAAAAACATCAAGGGGCTAACTGAAATAAAGCCTACATTTTAAGTAGGCGCGGTGACGTGGCATTCATAGGTGAATTATGCAATAACAGCACAACACCTGGGAAAATCCATATGTGTGCATCGTTTAAATGAAAAACTTAAAGCTTAAGTGAGCACTGAGAACAAGCAATACGGTGGCGAGTGTCATGTACGCGAACGCCTTCATGGAGGCGGAGGCGGAGGCGGTGGGAATTTCTAAAGATAAGGCGGCGTCAGTGGAAGCGTCGACGGTGTTTCCGGGGTTCAAGTTCTCGCCGACGGACGTGGAGCTAATCTCGTATTACCTGAAGCGGAAGATGGCCGGCTTGGAGAGGTCCGTCGAGGTTATACCGGACGCTGATATATACAATTTCGAGCCCTGGGATTTACCCGGTTCGTCTTCGATTCGATTCTTTTGTCTCTTTCTTCTACTTCCAATTTCGCTCTTGCTGTTCCTCTGATTACTCTCAGTAGTCAGTACTCAGGGGAAAAATAAATGAACACATAACTTACTATTTTGGGTGCCCAGAGATCTCTCGTTATCAAATACTATTTTGGGAAGTTAAGGCTCAGTCGTTATCTATGTCCATGAATCCAGATGATTATATACTAGAAAGTTAGGCAAAGAGAATGTTTGAGATTTGGGAATCCTTTGAAATTAGGGTAACAGGAGACAGAATTTTTGAAGCTTAAAGCAACCTTTGGATCAATCTGAAGCTACGAGTATGGTTTCAGTTTGCTCTGACTGACTCGGTTGATCCTTTGTATACAGTTTGGGAAATTTTGGCCTATGACATGCTCTTGTTGTCTTTTGTTCATGTTTTTTCTCCTTTTTGAATTTGAATATGTAAGAATTGCCATTTCTTTGTGTGATTGTATTTTCAATGTCATTATCCATTTGGTGGAGATGGTTGGCTACTACGATTACGAATGACTTCTAATTGCTACTTTTTTGTTCCTTTCTTAAACGTCTTTTGTGTTTTGATTTTCCAGATAAGTCGATTGTTAAATCTGATACGGAATGGTTCTTCTTCTGTGCACGTGGCAAAAAGTATCCACATGGTTCACAGAACAGGAGAGCAACAAAGATGGGATACTGGAAAGCCACTGGGAAAGAACGTGATGTGAAGTCGAGCTCTGAAGTAATTGGAACAAAGAGGACGCTTGTCTTCCATATTGGTCGAGCACCAAAAGGCGAAAGAACAGAATGGATTATGCACGAGTACTGCATGAAAGGAGTTTCTCTGGTAAACTGTTGTTAAGACTTTTGTTTGTCTTACATTTTTTATTTAATTTTTGGGTTCTAACCATTACAACATTTTAGAGGTAACTTTGGCTACATGAGCTATTTTCGTTTGTTTGCAAGGATAGTAAATCACATACTTTAGTACTGTTTGTAATCTTTCACAGTTTCCAGGCCATTTAGGTGAGGAATTCATTGATTCTCTTCCTGTAAATTCTAGGATGATGCTTTGGTTGTTTGCCGGCTTAGGAGGAACAAAGAATTTAATAGTTGGACAAGTCAAAAGCCACCAGAGCCAAATTCAGCAGCCGAGAATCACATGGTCTTGCAAAATGGTGCTACTACTAGTTCAGGGAGCCCGTTTGCTAATGGTGCTACTACTAGTTCAGGTAGCCCGGCCGATTGGGACAACATGGTTGATTTTTATCTTGCGGATGAATCAGGGGAGAAACTGCTCACTGATATGGCAGAAACAGCAAAAAATCTACAGGTTTGTCCCATTCTTTTTTGGTTCCACTTGCTGTTGATGAATATGGATCTATCATTCATATAGTTGTTTTTAGCTGAGGATATATACTAAAGTTTCACATACCACATACACAATTGTATGCTTTGCATCTACTTTTTGGCCTAGACGCTGCGCAGATGTAAACTAAAAATATCTTGATTCTCATGATCGTTGATGAAATTGTGTGTGTGTGTTTTTAGGTGCATACTGAAGAGGATTTCTTTGCGGATATCCTGAGGGACGAAATCATCAAACTTGATGAAGCGGTGATGGCGGGGAACACACCAAACGAAGTGCCAACACTTGAATCAGCATCAATGGCTATAAGGGTACTTCCATTACCGAACATGATAGACAAACAAATGGTTTCACTGTTAGAGGAAAGGCCATCACAGGAGAAGAAAGGAAAAGAGAGCAATGGCACGGAATCATTGTCGAGCTGCTTCGTAGGTCTATACTCGATCAAAACGGTGAACCGAGCACGGTGGGATGTTATTATAGGTGTAGTGGCTCTGATTGTAATGTTGTTTTATCTAGAGTAAGGCTATGGAAGTTGGAACCAGCGTCTTGTCTTCTTCTTTCTCGGCATTTGCTTCTTCTTCTCGATGTTACCCAAGTGTTTAGGATGTATGGGTGTGGTCAGTTTTCTTTGTACCTTAGGATGATTAAAAAAAAAAAAAAAATCTGAGGTGTTGTATTACTCGTGGATTTAACCCATTGGATGGGTTTTTTTTTTAAAATCGAAATTTTGATACCCATAACGATGCCGTTTCAGTTAAACTTCAAAACTATCGATTAAAAATTTAAAAAAAAAAAAAAAAAACTCGCAATCACTCTCGAAATCCTAAACCAAACCGATGTTATATCCAAATTTGTTGTTTTACTCATTTTAAAATTAGGAGCTTAGGTGTGTTTAATCGGAATTGACAAATTACTGGGGTAATTAAGTAAAATAAAATAAATTAGTCATCTTTGTCTTAAAACTTGGTACTCTTCTCCGTCTCTTCAAGACGGTTGCACTAAGATTGTGGATTTCTCTTCTCTCCGCCGTTAAACCTCTGATTTGCATTTCTTTCTCTCTTCTTTACAAGAAGAACCCATTTTGGGGAAAACAAGTAGTCTTGCTACTCCGTTAAACATTTTTTGTTTAAAGATCTCGATTCAATAATATTGCTCCCCGCCGGGGAAAAAAAGATCTAAGGAAGAACTAGGATTGGAGAATGAAATTTGCCTTCAGTGTTCAATTTGGATCTGTAAGTTGAAAGATATCGTAAATCGTCTCCTTATATCTTCTTTGATGCGCTTTAATTTTGTTTGTGGTGCTGTTAGGTTGGTAGGTGTTGTTAGCTTATTCTTACTAGTTACAGATGAAGGAGTCACAACATTGAATAGATTGTTCTACTTTTGGTTTTGTTTAGAAAAATTGAATTGGGTGGTGAATTATCTCTTCAATTTTTGAACTTTCAGTCTCATATTTCACAATTCGATTAGGCATGGTCTTGGAGATGTGGTGTAATGAAATGGGTATTTTTGAACAGACTTTGTAGGAGCTAAAAAAAGGAAAATGTCGAGGCCTATCATGCTCGTTTTTCTTCTGGTCATACTTATAGTCACCTCTCAATTTGAATGGAGGCAACCGCTTCTTGAGCTTGATGCAGCTCCTAGCTTGTCTCAGAAACATCAGCAAATTGCAAAGAGGGAAGATGCTGTCAAGGAGAAGGTACTGATTCTTACTCTTTTCATTGGAAATTCTGTGTGTTTTACATCACAAGTTGTGCGTTCAGTTGTACATTTGTAAACAAAGTACCTGAAAGGGTCTAGGGGTTGCTACTCATGGACTAGTGTAACATTAGAAGAGATATGCATAAATGGCATAGAGTTGGTTACCTTATAAGGGTTCTTCTGATGCTAGAGATTCATCATATATCTGCATTGAGATGCATCAATCAGTTTCTACACTTTGAATGTTGTCTTTCTGGCTTTATTCTTTGGCATTTGAGATGCTTTTAGTTTCATAATAATTTGGCACTGAGAAGGGATCGGATTTCATTTCTTTATAGTTCTTCTTCTTTAGAATGTCCGTGGAATCCTTCAGTGACTGATCAGAATTCTTAATGTTGCATAGAAATAATGGTTTGAGCCTTTTATTGAGTTTTTCCCTGATTACATCAAATAGTTGAGCTTAGTGGTATAATAACATCTTTGGCTTGTAACCTTAAGTTCCATTTGTATACATGAATAACATCGTAATTTTGAGCCTTAATATACACATTACACATTGTCCTGTTTTGAACCTTAAAATAGAAGACCTGTCAATTCTAATAGATATTTTTTTTTCATATTTTGTTAATCATTACAGATCATATTGTCACAAGAGAGACATATCCAGAGGCTAAATGAACTTGTACGAAGTCTTGAAATGCAGATCCTGCGATGCAAAGGAGAGAGCGAGGCACGTAACGCCACTGAAACCTTCCTTCTCAATAAAGAGTTCATTGAGCTCGAGAGGAAACACATTGTGGAAGACTAACACTCCCCTCCCCTCTACAACAAATCTCTAATGAATAAGTAAACACAAATGGTACGTAACAGCTTTGGAGAAAACGAAGCAGAGAATTCATGTTTAATCATCTAAGCTCCAACTGTTGTATTTTATTTCTGTTGCGGGAAAACCTTGCTGATGATTTGATTAGGAGGATTGCCTTACTTATGAAGAAGGTTGAGATATTTAAGTGTAATGAAATTTGAGAATTAGGATATTATCCTTGGTTATTGATTCTGTTATGATCTGACAATCACACATCTATATGTATGTGTGTGGTCGTATACTCGTATAGTCAAACTTTGTTTTGTTGTTTGATTTTACTTTGAAATTAGTGTAACGCAAGTCTTAGATGACGGTAGCAATCTTATGTCATATGAATCTCCCATTCTATTTGCAATTTTGTTTTTACGTTTAAAATCTCACCAACCACACTTCTTAATTTTTTCTAAGTCAAACAAAACCAAATCCCAAGGAATATCAAATTTTATCCACTCGTAATATTTATACACTTTCTAAAGTCAAAAATTTTAACAATTGAAAACCGCCTCATCTAATCATCTTTTTGGTCAATCTATACATCATTGTGTTGCCCGTGCGTCTAGCTGTTCAAATACATATTCACCAATATTATTCAATTTTCAACAATTGTTCGATGCTACTTTGAAATGTTTTTGAAAAGTTTATCATAGAAGATTTTATTTATTTCTAGTCTAATTAAATATTATTATGACCGCTAATATAATTAGTATGTTTTTGTTGAAAAATAAAAACACTAAGTTTTTTTTTTCATTTGTGGGACTTGAAAACATTTCTCCTCTTCATTTCTAATGCCACGATAAAATCTAATTAATTTCACCACCCAAACATTACAACCTTAGAAGTTCGAAACAAATGGTACTACATTACTACTTTTCTCTCTTTCTCTTAATTTTAATTTCAGTTTTTATGATAAAAATATGAGAAAGGACAAAGTATCTCGTTTGTATTTATCCAAATACTATTTGGTAATAAATGCAATTTCAAAGCTCAAGTCATATACTCAATCTTATGCATATTATTTTCAAATCACATTTATTGTTACAAACACCTCATTTTTATAATTATTTTCTCAACGAGAATTTATTTTGAAAGCTAGATAAAACTAATCCTACTAATTAATTAATATACATTCAATGAAACTCTCGCTCATCTTCTGTGTGTACCTGCCTATATATAACCGCAGCCGATAACATGAAGACGTCAAACTTTCTTTCTTTAAATCTCAAGAACAAGAACAATACTAGTCTTCACCAAGGTAAGCTAATTTCGAAACCAATAGTTTGTTGAACTATTGTTAACTTCGTCTTCGCTTTTTGATTGATAGACAAATTAATCATTCGATTGATCAATACTACCATTTTTCCTTTTCATGATATAAATACATGTTTTATAAACCACATCAAGCTTCGTCGAAATCTTTCTCACGCAAACCCTGGTTTTGATTTTATTGTGTTTCTTATTCAGATTCCTAGAGAATAATATATCAGCATACATACTCTTCTTGGAAGGCAAGAAACATGAGTCAACAAGAAGCTGCGACTGCGAGGAATCTTGAACTTGATCTGAAACTAAATTTATTGGATTCATCTTTGCCCACTGAGAGCTCATCTTCGTCGTTATGCTCGGAGGAAGCTGAAGGTGGAGGAGGAGGAGGAGGAGGAGGAGGAGGAGGAGGAGGAGGAGGAGGAGGAGGAGGAGGAGGAGGAGAGGCTAAATCAATGGTGGTCGTTGGTTGCCCTAATTGCATCATGTACATCATCATGTCTTTGGAGAGTAACCCTAGATGCCCTAGATGCAACAGCCAAGTTTTGCTTGATTTTCTCACAGGAAACAGTAGCAAGAAAAGTAATTAGGATAATATCTAATTAAGATTATTCTTATAGTAATCTGTTACCACATATATATTGATAGTTTGAATTATTCGATGAACGGATGTGTGTTTATAAAACCAAAATCTATATACTTTTGTTTTGCAAGAACATCATTAGCGATGAATATTAAGGTAAGCGGTTACAAAAAGACTAGATTATGTCGTTAATCCATCACAAAACTGTTTTAGCGGTGGATTTATGGCTATTAATGACGGATGTGTCCTCTTCAAACCAATTATGGTATTCCGCTTTGGATACTAGATATTTCTTGACTATTGCGATATATTTAATTTCATAAGTGGAAAATTGGTTGTTGTTGACTTGTTGTAAGTTCAATGTATATGTACGTGACATAGCTACGTGTTTAACATGAAAAATGTGGAACAATGACTTTTTCTTTTCCATTTCTTGCACTAAGTAATACTAGCTTTAAATGAGAAGTATATATGTACATACAGTCATATATATATATATATATACACACACATCATACATCAAATAATAAATAGGTTTGGTTTACTTGTTACCAAAGTTGTTGAACTAACAAATTAAATGTCTAAAAAAAATCATGAAGAAGAGTTGTTCTTATTATAAATGTGAAAAATCTTCACCTAAACTTACTATAAAAAAAATGCATGTTGGCTTTCACATTAATGTCGGATTCAACATTACGTGTGTTTCGTTCCTTTCCCAACTATCAAAAGAAACAACACGTATCGCTTACGTTTATTTTTCGCATTTTTGTCATTATAAATTTACCACAACTACCTAATTTCAATGCCATAAACCGAAAAAAAAAACTGATTTTCATAAATTATTTTCTACAAAACCAGGCCGAATCAAAATGTGGTTCCAGTCTACTTCACGTATTTCTTCCATTCAGAAAGTTCAACCAAACTAAAATTAAAAGTTTCCGATAAGACACCCATAAAGTGTTCTATTCTCTCTGATTATGAGTTTGCAGTGGTTTCTGTATATTGTTCTTTTATTCATATTGTTAATTTTTTTGGTGGTCACCAATCAAAAAGTTAAAGGGAAAAACTTGATGAGCCTCTTCAGCTGTATAATCATCCCACAGTTTTAATAGGCTTTCATGGATTTCTAAGGCCCAATAAAAAATATCATGTGAATCAAGAGGCTATGCTATATTATATGATTTCAAATAGCCAACAATCAATGATTAGCAACCAACGATCGAATTATGTTTATTTGATAAACTAAAACACTATGCAGTGCCGTGCTTAAACTTATAGAGGTCTAAGACAAATTTTAAATATTTATAAATTTTTTTTTTAAAAACTTTTGTTTTAATAATTTTATATATCATTATAAATTAAATTCTATTTTAAAAGTAAGAATTTAGTCATTTATTCCATTTTATGTATGTATTAGTATAATGATATAAGTATATAGATGTAAGTATATGATATTTTGTTTGAAATTCTAAAATTTAATCATACAATCTATACTTATAATAGGTAAAACCACATATAAAAGTTAATTCAACTTACTAATTAAACTACTTGTTACAAAGATGTGACCTTTAATTTTGAAATTTTGTTTGTGGCCTAAGGCAAATACCCTTTTTGAATAAGGGAAGGCACGGCTCTGACACTATGAATAAAGAAAATGACTGATTGCTAGTCCAAATTTGTATAAACTAAAACACTATGATATTCAGTGTTTGAAGTCTTTAGCTTTTAACTCTAAGAGCAATCAGTGTTTGTAGTCTTTAGGTTTGAACTCTAAGTGCAATCATTAAAGGTGCAATTATATTTTGTATGTAATATTTTAACCAAAATTTTAGATAGTTAAACACTTTTTTGGGCAAACGGTACCCTTGAAATTAGAAAGAACGAAAAAATTGTTACAAGTAGATGTGTGTTTTCGTAAATATGTATATATAAATATATAATAGATGCATATATAGATACAGGTGCAGGACCACTGCAGGTAGCTCATGACAGAAATTGACGGAACACAGAGTTAATCTGATTCTTTAAAAAAGTGGGAAGCTCAAATGCATGTCTTCATTATTTTATTATATTTTCTTCTCATGTTCCCAAGTCACGTGACATTCCTCACCCTCGATCTTTTTGCATGCCATTGCCCACATTTACACACATATATACCTATACTATAAACAATGGCGGATATATACTTGTTAAATTATCAGTCCTTTCGTATTATTTTTTTATGAGATAGATTTGGGATTCAGTGGGGTTCGAATGGTTTTTTTTTTTTTTTTTGAAATTAGTTATTCTGTCTAAGAAAGAAAAGTTGTTAGTGTTTGTAAAATTACAAGAGTCATGCACATGTCAAGACCTAACATCCGATCCAATAGTAACATTTGTTAAATCACAGTTTAATTATCTTTTCTCTTTCTCTCACTCACTTTTCCTTTTCACCACAAAGCACTAATCGTGTGATCATCATCTTAATGACTACTATATCTCTAAACCCTTCACACACACTTCCTCAACACTTCTCGGCCTCTTCTTAATTACAACACCAAAAAAAAAACCATGATATAAATCCAAACCGACCATTTTCCTCTTGTCAAGATCAAACCAAAGTTCGAATCAATGTCGAATCTGATACGAACAGATCTTCCAAAGAAGAGAAAAAGAGGAGAAAGTAGGGTTTTCAGGCTCAAGACTTTCGGAGAGACAGGACATCCAGCTGAGATGAACGAGTTGTCTTTTCTAGACAATCTCGGGAAGCTACTTGAGTTTGGTCACTTTGAGAGCTCCGGTCTCATGGGAAGTTGGTCTTTTCAGCTCGAGGTTCATCGTCACCCAAATCCTCTCTATGTGCTTCTCTTTGTCGTCGAAGAACCCATTGAAGCCTCTATTAACCTTCGTTGCAACCATTGCCAATATGTTGGTGACGTCCTCTCTCCCTTTCTCTATGTATTATTATTATTTTTTTTTTTGCATATGTATATGCATGCTCATACATTCGTAAACATTTTTCTTTACATATCTATGCATGTTAGTACTTGTGTATATGGATGGAACAAGAGAGACTTATAATAACACACGTGGTCTAGTTTCCGTCTCGATATTGTTTGCTTATTACGCATTGCTATATGGATGGAACCTTGCAGGCTGGGGAAACCAAATGATATGCAACAAGAAGTACCATTTCGTGATCCCTTCAAAGGAAACAATGGCCGCCTTTCTAAAATTAGAAGGCGGAAGCTGTGCTTTCCCCGAAAAGGAAAGTCTCTCCCATCTCGTGGAGCTTCAAGGCCATGTCCTTCACGGCTTCTTTCACTCCAACGGATTTGGTCACTTGCTCTCTCTCAATGGCATCGAATCCGGTTCCGACTTAACCGGTCATCAAGTCATGGAGTTGTGGGATCGGCTCTGCACCGGTTTAAAGGCCAGGTTTACTAAGATTTTTAATTACATATCTTTATTTTTTGTGTATATCTGAAATGATATATACCTGGTATAAAGACCACTGAACACAATTTTCTAATGGTTTCCTAATTACATGTCATTAAATATTTAGTCAATGCATCTTGATAATTATTAAAATGTTGAATATAGGAAAATAGGTTTGAACGATGCATCACACAAGAAAGGAATGGAGCTGAGGCTGCTGCATGGTGTAGCAAAAGGAGAGCCGTGGTTCGGTCGTTGGGGCTACCGGTTCGGTTCAGGGACATACGGAGTGACTCAAAAGATTTACGAGAAGGCACTTGAATCGGTCCGTAACGTACCTTTGTGCTTGCTTAACCATCATCTAACAAGCCTTAACCGTGAAACTCCAATCCTCTTTTCAAAGTATCAAACTTTATCAACGGAGCCATTGATCACTCTCAGTGACCTCTTCATGTTCATGCTTCACCTCCATTCACGTCTTCCAAAAGATAACTACATGAACAACTCCAGAAACCAAATCATCTCCATTGATAGCACTAACTGCAGATGGTCTCAAAAACGGATTCAAATGGCTATCAAAGTGGTTATAGAGTCATTGAAGAGAGTTGAATACCGATGGATATCGAGACAAGAAGTGAGGGATGCGGCTAGAAACTTCATCGGGGACACGGGTTTGCTTGATTTCGTGTTGAAGTCGCTTGGAAACCAAGTTGTTGGGAATTATCTGGTCCGACGTAGTCTAAATCCGGTTAAGAAAGTGCTCGAGTATTGCTTGGAGGACATATCAAATTTGTTACCAAGTAGTAACCAAGAACTCATAGCCCTTCAAAATCAGAATCCAATGGGGAAGATGACCACTACGACGACGAAGATCACAAGAGGTCAAGTGATGAAAGACATGGTTTATTTTTACAAACACATTTTAATGGACTACAAGGGAGTGTTAGGCCCCATAAGCATATTGAACCAAATCGGAATGGCTTCAAGAGCAATCCTCGACGCTAAATACTTCATCAAAGAGTATCACTACATCAGAGATACATCGACCAAAACAATCCACTCAGATCGAGGGGACAAGTTAGGAATATTCTGCACGATCGCGAGGAAATGTCATCATCATCATAACAACGAGATGAAGATGCCTCCACAAGAGTGCATAGTGGTAAACAAAGATGCAACAATGAGCGAAGTGTATGGAGAGGCGGAGAGAGTGTTTAGAGAGATCTATTGGGAACTAAGAGACGTCGTGGTGGAGTCAATGGCTGATGGTCAGAGGGAAATCAACACAAGGGTCGATGATATGGCCTTGAATGGGAATAATAAAGGATTGGTGTTACAAGGGAATGTGGGAATGATGATGAACATTGAAGTGATGAAGTGTTACGACGATGATAGTAAGAAGAAGGATAAGAGAATTGAGTGTGAGTGTGGAGCAAAGGAAGAAGACGGAGAGAGGATGGTGTGTTGTGATATTTGTGAAGTATGGCAACACACAAGGTGTGTCGGTGTTCAACACAATGAGGAAGTTCCTCGTATTTTTCTTTGTCAAAGTTGTGATCAACATCTTATTCCTCTCTCTTTTTTACCTTAAAAAATCGTTCATGTTATTATAAACCTTGATTTCTGTAATCCTGCCAAACGTTACTTTTTCTACACAATATAATTTTTAATGCTTTCCAAAAAAAAAGACTTTAATGCGTTGGGTGTATTATGAGATACATTCCTCGCAAGTTCACTGGAAGTAAGTCGTAACGATGATTATTCAAATAAATTAAGTAGTAGTAATAGAAAATGAAATGTAATTTGGTTTAATAGCAATTATTGGATACACAAATATGAGAGAGAAGCCAAGTTGGACTGAGTCTAGACACAGAAGTTGCGTTTGTAACAACCTCGAGTCAAAGCGTCTCCACGACGCGTTTCTCACACTCGCTACAAACACTTCTCCTCTCATCACGTCTCCTCACTTACACCACCTCTATGCCCATATATATATAACTAAAAATCTGCAGATACCAAAATTAGAAAATCACATATACCTTTTCAAAGACGAAGAACAAACAGAAGATCGGGATTTCGATTGATTCAATTTCCGATTCGAAAAAAAACGAAACGATGATCAATGATGCAGATCTCTCCGATCGGATGCTCAAACCTAGCGGCGGATCAATCGTGATTCGCGATGTCTGGGCTGATAATCTAGAGTCCGAGTTTGAGCTGATCAGCGCGATCGTCGAGGATTATCCATTCATCTCCATGGACACGGAGTTTCCCGGTGTGATTTTCAAGGCGGAGCCAGCCGTTCTCCGCCGTGGAAACCCTGGTTATCTCTACAGGCTTCTCAAATCGAACGTCGACGCTCTCAGCCTCATCCAGGTCGGTCTCACTCTCTCCGACGCCAACGGAAACCTACCGGATCTCGGCGGCGGGAGCGATGGCCGTCGCTTCATCTGGGAATTCAATTTCCGCGACTTCGACGTGGAGCGTGACGCACACGCGGCGGACTCGATCGAGCTACTCCGTCGTCACGGGATCGATTTCGAGCGTAACCGTCGCGACGGTGTTGAGTCGGAGAGGTTCGCGGAGCTGATGATGTCGTCGGGGCTGATCTGCAACGGATCGGTGAGTTGGGTGACGTTTCACAGCGCGTACGATTTCGGTTACCTGGTGAAGATCCTCACGCGCCGGGAGCTTCCGAGCTCGTTGCGAGAGTTTCTCCGGCTGCTCAGAGCGTTCTTCGGGGAGCGAGTGTACGACGTGAAACACATGATGAGGTTCTGCGAGCAGAGATTGTACGGTGGTTTGGACCGGTTGGCTCGGTCTCTTGAGGTTAACCGAGCGGTTGGGAAATGTCATCAGGCCGGTTCTGATAGCTTGCTGACGTGGCAAGCGTTTCAGAGGATGAGGGACTTGTACTTCGTTGAGGATGGGCCGGAGAAACACGCCGGCGTTTTGTACGGTTTAGAGGCTTTTTGATTAATCATGTCTATTCGGAATTTCAATCAATTAACTCAATTGATCATTTGTAGGTTGATGGTACCGGGAAAAGTAGAAATCGAAATTCATTTTATTCGTTCTCGTTTTCTTCTTATATGCGCAAAACTTTTTCACATGAACCTACCAATCACAACTGAGCAGATATTTCAACTATATAGTGATCTTCTATTTAACTGAAATCTACCGATTTGACGCAAAAAAAGGAAAAAAAAAAACTGAAATCTACCGAACCAAATGAAACTTTAAGGTTGGTTTTCTAAGTTGCAGCTATCCTAAGTTGGTTTGAAAATACGTCAAATTCAAAATTTTGTGAAAACAAATCATGTAAAAACTATGTGAGCCGCACTACTAGATAGAGTTTTTAAGTGAAAAAAAAATTAAAGTTAAAAACCCAATCGAAACCAAACCAAATGGAAGCTGTGTTTGACACCCAAAACCAAACGTGAATTATAAATTAACCTAAAAAATCCTTCTTTATCGTAACTGACACGTACAATCTATGAAATTTTTCAACTGAAAGTGAAAACATAATGCATATCTTTGAAATTGTATTTGTTTGATGCATAGTCTTGGAATCATTATAACATATATAGACAACTCTAATATAAGATCAAATTATTCACAATGATTTTTTTGGACCAACATTTGTTCACAATATTGTAACATATACATATTCATGAAGAGGATCAGTTTCTCATCTTAAATGAAGAGGTTTGGTGTGAATCATCATCATTATTATCAAGAGGATTCACATAAAGACGAAGCAACCTCCCAAGTGTCTTTCCGCGGCGATCGTGTGGTGGCCGAAGATGTGAACAGACGTCCACAAAAGCCCTGACGATCAGATTGTGTTGAGGAGGAGGGTTTATGTCCAAGAAACACCTAAGAAGCTCCTTGAGATCATCTTCTGTCTCGATATCTCTCTCGTCGATCATCTGATTCATTGACTTCTTGTAATCTTCGAATGGATTGAGTGATTCCTTAGCCATCGCGACGCTCTCATCAATCTTGGGACATGGGCTGCGTAACACCGTGGGAGAAACCGGTGGTCCCGGCGTGTAGTGGCTGTGAGTTGAGGGCGGAACGGTCGAGCCGCAACAGCAAGCCATAAACATGGGTTTTAATATGGTTTTGAGTGTATACTTCCTCTTCTTCTTCAAAGGCATTTTTATTTTTATTTTTACTGAGAGGGAAGAGAAAAGAAGTTGAGATTATTGAGTGAGGGTGTTGGTGTGGGAAAGTTTGTTAAAAGAGGAACCTTTCTTGTTGTTTTTAACTTAGCTTGAAGATTCAGCATTGCTCTTTGCTTGGGAGATGCACAATTTTGATGGATATCTCTCTTTTTTTAAAGAAAAATAATTATATATGATTCAGTGAAATCAAAAGTTATTTTGTACGTCATGCTATCATTTGGAAGAAACTACCTCTAGTGTTATCGTGTTTCCTTTTACTTTTTCATAATTAGGGATGGACAGTTACCAATATTAACTGATGTAATTTGGTTTCGGCAACCTTTTAGTAAACTCGAAATGGAACATTTGAAAGCTTAGTAAGCACCCGATTAACTCTAAAATGTTTGGCACCGTCACTTCTCACTTGAATAAAGACCAATCTTATGAAAGAAATGGGTTAAGACTTAAGACTATTCTATATAAGCCGAGAAGCTAATAACTAAAAAGAAAGAAAAAGAAAATACAACGAAAGGTTGGTTTGTTATGCAATGTCTAATTCTATGGTAACGCATGCAGCTACTATACAAGTACAACATAACTCTGGAATCAAATTCTATGTACAGATGTATGGTGGTGCTTGTAATGTGGCAAGGTAACTTCAGCTACCTGTAGATTTCGTAGGAGTGGAATGTTCGGGTGTTGGGCTCGATGGACTTTGTGGCTGTTCAAGGCTTGTGTTACTGGGTCCTGCGTCTTGATCAAATGAAACCATCTGGTCCCAGTCCGGTTTAGCTAATGATAATAAGTCAAGGAGCTCTAAAGATGTTTTAATATTTGGGGACGAAAAAACTCAAAAAGTTCAGAGAGAGACTAGATTTATATCAAAGCCAAAAAAAAAAAAAAAAAGAGAGTGACAATCAAGGATACATTCGTTTGGCCATAAGTCTGTGATGCTCACTTCGCCTACCTCTGATCGAAGCCAGTAATCTACATCCATCTGTACATATAATGTAACCATTCAGCTTTAAAAATCTGACTTGCAGCTTTCCTCATCACAAGAGCATTTTCTAGATATGATCATTGTTGATTACTTTTCCTGGCTATATGTTTGCTTTCTGGAATTTCCAGATTGTGATTATGCATGTGGTGAAATAACTTAACGTTGAATTTTAAAGTTGGGACTTACATCCAAATCTGGAGGAACAATCTTCATGATGCCATCAACAAAGTCATGAGATTCGATGTCGGAGTAAACTCTTTGTGTGTCATCAACTTCCTCTGTTTCCAAGTTTTTGTCGGTGCTGTCCTCCTCCATTGGCATGGCTACATTTTGGTTCTCAGGGAGACCAGACGTTGATGGAACATTTGAAGGCTCATCAGCCTGAGGAATTTCCTCAAACCTCTCTTCGAATTGACTAAAAAAAAACACTATAAATGTCAGTCTCAGTTCCATATTACAAATTTATCATTCGCAAGCATAGCGCTTGAGGACAGTATTTACCTGACTAGATACACGTCTATTGGTCCCATTGTGCTTCTCAAGATTATTCTATATCTCCTCTGAGGATAACCACCAGCCTGATTAAGGGAAGGACAAGAGATATAAATTACTATAGACAGTGCTTCGCTCATTTAGTTTTGTATGCTCTTCAAGCTTACCTCATCAGGATCTGGCACCTCAAGAGTCGTTCCATGCGGTGCCTTGACCGCTATCAGCGTTTTATTCTAAGAGACGCATGAGAGACGCCACGTAATCAATTTCCCAGTTGGGCAGAATGCAAAGGAAAGAGAAACACGTAATTACTAGAAGGAGACCAAACCTGGAAGCATGGTAGGTTCTTAATGTCGTCTTCAGTAACAAACAGATACCTAAAAAGTGGAGAGTCAGAACAAACAAATATGTTTTATTGTACCTTGATCCAGGAGAAATGGCAGAGAAGCTCACCTTTTATTGTTCTCATCCTCGCTCAAGCTTGTTAATCTTTCTTGCGATTCTCTGAAACCAGGTCGATTCACAACAAGATACAACAATCGCAGAAAAGGAAAACAAAACGATTAACGGAAAATACCTGATTTGGTCATCTAATTTGGCCTCCTCAGCTGTGAGGTTTTGTATTTCATCCTGTATAGGATCAAGGGATAACTAGATGTCAAACTAAAACTGGTAATGGCAACTTTAATAACCCACATAGTTTTTCCAACAGAAACTCAAAACAAAATGCAAGTGACAGAGATCAATGAGAAAGTGCAGTAACTAATTATTGACTTAGTCAACATCTGTGTAATTAGACTGTATGAGAAACATAAAACAGAATCCCATGGTTACACATTGTCGATGTTTGTGTTTGTTGTATATTTTCAAGTCATATCCCCCCTAACGCGTTTAGGTCTCAAAAAAAATGTTATAAGAATAACCATACTAATGCAGATTCATGCGATGCTGAAGAAGACAATGTTTGTTAACATAAACAATTCGAAATAATCAATAAAACTGGTGATACTACTTGCGGTGGGACATATCATTGACCGGTAAAGGAAGACATATGCATGTTCTATACCTGTAGGTTAGCTATGCTTTCGATTGTTTCCCCTGGTTTTGAGACATCGAGACCCCTAAGACAGACAAAAGAAAACTCAGAAAACTGTGACTCACACATGAGGCATCAAATCAAAGAAATCCAAGATTTGATACTCAGATGAAATGCTTACTTCCACTGAATCCTGTTCTTGAGCGTCTTCTCTATCAAACCTATTCCTTCTAACACATTGGTTATATCGTATATCCGTCTCTTTTGTACCTGCATCAACAGGAACGCGCAGTTATGGCTTGATAGAGAGTAATGCATCAAGAAGTCAGCTTAGAGATTGAGTATGTCACCTCTAAAGTATCAGCTGCTTTATTTAGATCAAGGATACCATCCTCTGCTTGTTTTATCAAATTGATGAATTTCTTTGTCAAAAGACCTAAAGCAGATTAGATCATTAAATAAGCTTATTATCCAAAAGTACTTTCCGCCAAACATAAGTTTGTGCAATAAGTTATTACCTAGAGAACTATCATACCGACAAGTACCAGCCTGCGCAAAGTTATTTCCAGGAGAACCTGCCAACACAAAAGATCCTTCTCACTACATTGGAAGGGTCCCATCTCTTAAATGAAATTGTTAGACAAAGATTAGATGGAAACAATAGAGAGGGTTTAGCTCAGATGAGCACATAAGCAGTATCTATCATTGGCCTATTAATAGTTGCCTGTGTCGATAGGGAGGAAACGCAGAGCATTCAGACCAAACTCACCTGCATTAGAACCAGAAGCTTGCGTTCCAGTTTTATTAGACTTCACTGACCTAGATGATTTTTTGGCCTTCCCTCCTTTTCCTGATACAGGTGTTTGGAGAACACCGGTATTCAATTCATTGGGCTCATCTATCTGGTTTACCATATCTGTCTTGCGCTTCAGCTGCCAATAAAGACACCAGAATTGTACAGTCAAATACATCAAAGTGGAAAACCAAGCTTTAAGAGATGATTAACAGAAGCTGACACCACTTAATAATACTGAATTAGTAGAAAATCTCCACGCTTGATTTCTTTAATCTTAACCTATCAGCATCATACTGTAACTTAGCTGAATCTAAAAGCAGAGGCAAACCATAAATTCCAAGGCCAACATAGCAATATTCAGACAGTAAAGTAACTCGGGATAAACAAAAAAATAAAACATAAATCTGCTCAAAATAGCAAGTACAAGAACATCAAAAACCCTAGTCAAGCAACTAAAGCACTCGAAAGACAACAATAACTTGCAATGCTAAATCTATATACTGGAAACCAGCCCAATCAAGAAGGCCAAACGCAATTACACCGCCGGAAGCAGATCCCAGGACAATTCTCATCAGAATTTCACAAATTGATATCATCGTTTATATAATCAAGCCTCAAAATCGAAACACGAGGATTGTAACGAACACTCAATAATTCACAGCCAAAATTGAGACTAGACTTACAGCAGATTTAAGAACAATCGCCTCAGAAACCTGATCAGGAGCTACACCTCCGCGAGTCTCCGCCGCGTCAAACCGGTGATACTCGCCGGGAGCAACTAACGGAGGCTTCATAGAAGACAAAGAAGGATGATGCTGCCGCTTAGAAGGTGGATATTGCTGAGAATCCTGATGAGACTCCGACATGGGAACGAATCTCGATAATTCACCCTGAAAACCCCCAAAAGAAACGGCAAGAAAGCAACCGAAAATTGTCGAAAATAATCTCCGGAAATTCGGATCTCCGGCAAACAGAGATCAGATCCGCGGGGGAAATTGCGGAGATTCCGGGAAGAGAATGTGAGCAGATCGGCGAAACGAAAAAAAAGCGGGAGAGGAGGAGAACAAAAAAAAAAAAGAGACGGTGGAAGAGAAGAAGAAAACGAGGGAATGAGTTGCGTTTGGTTCAGATACTGATGTGGAGGGAAGCGCACTTGTACACAATCTTTTTTACTACTAACCAAAATCCCAACAAATAATCCTCTCTTTTTTTTTTTATTTATAACAAAAAAAAAATACTATACCCGGTTTACAAATAATAAAGGTTTCTTTTTTGTCAACCAAATTATTGAAGCTATGTATGTAATCTAAGTTGAGACTACTAAAAAATGTTTAGAATAGTATTAATTTGTGTTCAACGCAGTAAGAATCTATTTTACATCTCTGACAAAAAAATCTACAGATGGGTTGTCAGTAGAAATGCTATTGGATTTATTCATATTAAAATTGAAGCTGAATTTATTCAAACTGTTGCATCCGTTACACGCGTTAAGCGTGAACAAATTATCGCCAAATCTGTCAAACATATACGTTTTTCTTTTTTTTTGAACAATTATATTCATACAAGAACCAAAATATATATAGAGCTATTAGCGACCCGTAAATCTTGTTCTTTGCTTAATTTTGTGAGCATGTGCTAAGATTAGTAGCAGGATTATGTTGTTATTGCAGATACTATTAAGCAGCTTCCTTCTGGACAGCCAAATCATATTTGTGGTGAAGCTGATATTTGGGCTGACATTGGAAGTAGCAGCGAGGTGTTTTGTCAATCCACTATCGACAAGCTTCCTTGTAGTCAAAGGTAACTAACGACGAATGTTTTTTTAGTAACTTGTTCATTTATGCTCTAATCAGCTAAACTAATCCTGTGCTTGCTCCAGAGATACCTGAAGCACTTAATCTTGAGATTGGTGATAAAAAATATTTTAACAACATGCTTCAAAAGGCAAGATCTTGCATACGCAGAGCCAGAACGCTTATGGCCAGATCGAATAGGAGAAAGCAATGCAGGAGCAGAACAAGAATTTGACTTTCTCTAAAGTCATCTCCAAAGGCTAATGATATCGATATAAGAAAGAGACCTACGATTGAAGTTGCTTTTAAAGACCTTTCGATAACATTGTCAACAAATATAGTATTGTTGTTGCCACAGTATTTATCTTCTACAAACAAGCATTTAAAAGCGATACTAAAACTCTGAAAGCTTCATACAAAACAAACACAGACACCAAAAGAGACTTTTGTTTACTTGAACAAATGTGCAAGATCAGGGTCATCCAAATCCACATCAAGAGATCCATTCAACCGCATAAACTCGATGTAGTTATCTGGAGGAGTGATCGCACGAGTGTTGCTCTTCGGTTTGAATCCATGAACTCTCTGGAGATCTCTTGCAAGCCGACGCATAAAAGCCCTGTCCAATGGAGGTACAATCTTCAGGTGGATCTCTTCGCGCTCTTCTTTCACCGTTGTTGCTTTGTTTCCCATCTTGCAAAACCCGATAAAATACCTGCATGCATACATGTAGTATAGAAACAACAATGAAAGATCACAACCTTTTAGCATATGCATTTTGGGGTTTAACACAGTCTACAATCTCTCCATCACTTTAAGAAACATTCACACTAATATTGCTAAGTGTGCAACCTTTACAGTCTCGGATACAAACACTCGAATTGTTTCATCACTAACACAAGGTCATAAACATCTCCGTAAGGAACCAGTCTAAGAAGTTGTACATAAGCTATATATGGACATTAAAAGTTTTATCAACAACGCAATCTATATACATCAATCAAATTATCATATTCCGCATCCATCTACAATGAAATAAGCATCATTGGCTATCTTGTTCCACTACGTCGAAAAATCACAAGATTCTCAAGTAAATGCTTTTAACAAGATCACACATCCATGACCCACGAATTCAAGGAAGTTCTTTGAGATGATGATATCATCAAAATAATATAGTTTTAGAGAAAGCCCCGTCTTCTGAAAACCCCTAGTGTCTATTTTTGAAAACGACTCATCCATGAAAACTAAATCCATTAAAAAAAAAGAAACTTTAAATTATTAGCTGGAAAAAATGGAGAATTTACTTCAATTTATATCACTATGTACGAAAAACGGTGTTAACCAAGCGAATCAGTGATAATCGAGAGAGCGTTGATAAATCTGGAGATTTAACCTTTCAATCAGAGAGAAAAAATCCAGAAATCGATAAAGAGTTGAAAAATTCCTGACCAGACAGCTTGCAGAGAGTCTTGTCCGTTCCACCAGCTGAGAGCCTTGCGTCTCCAGACTCCAGAGAAGAGGAGTTAACACACGGCGTCGTATTAATTCATCAAGATGTATGGGCTTTATACATAATTTATACGTCTTTGGTGGGATAAGCCCAGTGAGTTAAAGGCCCATTATCTTTGAGGTTTTGTTTGTTAATTGCAATCGTCATTAAAGCAACAGGAGCACGCGGCAAGTAAGATTCGCTAATGTTATCAAAACTTTTTTTTTGCTTTAAGAATCTTCTGTAAACTAAACTTTTTATAAAAACATAGAAATTCCAAAAGTTGGGAAAAAGTTATTTTTACTCTCTCACCCACTCACTCACTTGTTTTCTGTGTCAACGTAATTTCACGTAATCAAGTTTAAATTAGTTCTATTTATGTTAAAAAAAAATGAAAATAAGAGGATTAAAGATTATTGTGCTAGTTGACGCCACATATACCTTAAGGCGTGGAAATGTCACCAACATGACGATGATTTCACAACTCACATGTATCTATACATACATAACTATGAATCTATTGTGTAGCTCACTTGCTTTTATGGAATTTTTTTTGTGGAGTTTCTGTGTTGTCCATCAAATTATTGGTTAGGCACAGTCTGATACTCAACATAGATTTTTTCTAATAATGATGAATAGAAAACAAAATCCCAGCTATCGACAATGACTCAAACATTGGAAGAAACGAAAAAGTCATGTCCTGCATTCCAAAAATAACCAAAGAGCACCCTTGTAAGCTTTGCCTAATCCATTCCCTGACCATTTCGTGTGCAGGCTGCAGAGTAAAAATGTGGTACCTAATTATAAATACGATAAAGCCCGTGTAAATTGTAAATTTTGAAGTGGGTATTTTAAAAGGATTTCGTTTTCAATTATCAAAATTTACTTAATTTATGTTTGTCTAACAGAAAGACCATTTATTCTCAATTCGAGCTTATAATTGAAAATTGAAACTGTTAGAGGAAAATAAAAAGAATACATGTGGACTTGATATATACTGCTTAAGCACTATGGGCAAGGAAAAGGCTTACTAATTAACAGTCATTAGTTTTCTTTTTTTCTTTGAACAATATATGATGAACTAATTAACAACCAAAATCAACAATAAATTGCTCTAACATACCTTTTTTTTTTTTTTTGGCACAAATTGCTTTAACATACATACCTTTATATCCTTTATTCCTCTAGAAAAACATTCCTCTTTTAGTTTTTTCATACGTCAACAGCACACCCCTGAGCAACCTGGTACTTAATCGCCAGACCGGCGCCGGAGAAATGACCGGAGAAGGTAATGTACGCCGGACAGTTGACGAGGAGACGATAACATTCAGATACCCACGAGCCAACTTTCCACTTAACGCAACCGTCGACCTTGATGTTTAGAAGCACCATCCCGGCGATTAGGTCTTCCCTTAATGCCTGAGACAGGTAAGCCTCAACCGGCACGGCGGTGCCAATCAGAACCGGCGACCACACCGTCACGTCCAGATGTCCTTGATACGTTGCCGGCAATAGATTCGCTACCGTCACCTAATCAATTAATAGGAAGAGTAAAGGTGGTTCAAAACATTATAACGAAAATGCTTAGAAAATAAAATATTTAAGGAATACGTTTTGCTATTCCCTTCTCTTTCTCTCAATTTTTTAGGCCCCTCTTTTTCTTCTTTTGTGTTTAACTTTGAAGTTGGCTCTGCCACATTTCTATTTCCCTAAAAAATTAGAGCCTTCTATTCTTGTAAGTATTCTATCATTATTTGTGAAGTGACATTTCAACAAAACTAATTTGATTAGTTTATAATACCTTTCTCTGTGTAAGTAGTAGATGCATTTGCAGATTTTCGCATTAGAAATCCAAAATCATAAAAATATAATTTAACAAAAAGAATGTAAAATCGAATTGATTCTAAAATATTCTTACACAAACGTTAAGATGGGTCATGTTTTGCGGTTTAACGTTAAACCATACTAAATTTTGTTGTTCCATAAACATTGCACCAACCAATAGTTGGATAATACACACACACACACAAAAATTGCATTAAAACGCAAAACGCTACCTCTTGGTTGCGGTATGAGGCATAGATGTCGAGGTGGTCATAGAAAATTCCGATCTTATCGTTTGGGTTGCGAGAAGAGAGAGTGACTTGGAGATTCGAAGTGAGCAAATTTGGCTGTGAGATGTTGAAGTCGTAAATGGTAACGTCTTGTAGGACAAAACGCGGTCTGTGCGGGTGAAGTATGGCCCAGACCAAGAAAACCACAAACGCAACCGTGGCGATCAGACCCAGCAATGCCCATACTATGCGTCTCCTCGCCGCCCTCCTCTCATATTCGAGGTGGTCGCATACGCAATCTTTTTCCGTCATTATATACAGACAGAGATGTTTATTTCAATTTTTTGTTTTGTGGGTGAAGAGATAAGAATAACCACTAATGGAGTTTTGAGGGATATTTATGTAGTGGAGCCTAAGAGCCTTGTGGTTAAATGTACCGTAATTACTAATTGTTTATTATTTTTAATTAATTTGGACGAAACTATTTATTATTTTATCAAATGGTTCTATTTGTAACCATATTATTAGGTTATCAAATGGCTTTCTTAACTTTTTTCTTCTAAGGCGAACTTTTAACTTTATGAGAAAAAACTGTTTTTAAGTCCTTATTTATCAATTCTGAGCAAGAAAGACAATTTTCCCACAATGGTTGAGTAACAATTACCACGAAAAGCACTTTGGAGATGAGAGACGAATCTTCTTTAAGCAGCGAGCCAGCGATACATATCGTTTCTCTTATGTTTTTTTGGTAAGGAATAATCTGACGTATCATAAAATGTACTGTTTGGCTATATTTGATTGAAATGTTAATATCCTCCATAATATAAATCTAAATCCTCCATAAATTATTCATAAATTGGATGGGAGTAATATCCTCAATAAAGGGTGTGTAAATCAACAAAATGATTACAGGTTTTTACGGGAGTAGTTTAGGGAATAGGTGCTATCTAATTATATACACATCCTTTATTGCCATGCATATACAAATTTACCAAATATTTGCTCCATTAGATTTAAATGTTCTAAAATTAAAGAATTTTTTTTTTCTAACATCACTAAAATATCTAGAATGGTTATGAAATCCAAATCTGATACACAGTTCAAAAGGTATCAAAGTAAATTCAAAAATCCAAATCTGTCTAATAAAAAGAAATCACATAACCCTGAAGAAAGGTAGGAGAGAAATTCTAAAATGATGTGTCCGTATAATTCTTCCGGAATAAATACTCACACGGCCTCATATATCCGAGCAACGATCCCTTCACATTCCACGCCGCATAACTCACCGGTATATCGGCACAGTTCACGTTCACCGGTATTAATTAGGCGGCCGCTTCTTTCATATTAAGATAATCACTAACATTCAGTGTAGCAGTGTAGCAACTTCGTTAGTGAACGTTCGCTTCCCGCACTGAATATTAGTGAACGTCTTAATATGAAAGAAGCCGGCCGCTAAATCCCGTTCAGCCACATGGCTGAGTTGGTTATGGATGCCGCAGGGCCGACCCAAGGTTAAATGACATCTAAAGCATCCATAATAAAAAAATGATGTCCTTAATGGGCCAGAATTTTTTTTGTACTGAGAGAAGAAAGATTCTTATTTATAAATGCAGTTTTTACTTTTAAAATTATGTCTGTTTGTCGATGTGGGACAAAAGAGAGACATAATTTTTAAAAAAATCTTGATGAGTTTTAATTAAATACGGGCTTTAGTTAAAAAAAACTAATCATATTTGCTGCCTTTAAAAATTGTGTTTATGTAGGCACCCAAAACCCTTGCTTTACCGACTTTAGCTTTGGGCCGGCCTTGGATGCCGCCGAGGAAGCCGCAGTTTCACAGAGAAAGAGAAAGATGGATCAAACGGTTGATGCGATTGTTGACGATACCAAAAACACAAAGTTAGGTCGTCGGCCCACGAAGGATGAATTGGATGATGAGGCTGGATTGATGGAGAAGTTGTCAAAATTAATGGCGAAGAAGTCCATGTACAGACCACAACCGGGAAGACGGTAAGTTGTCTATCCTCCTGCGATGCTTTTGCATTTAATTTTCCTTTTGAGAAAGAATATCACTGGATAGGGTGTTTCTACGTAGGTTGTCTGTTTTCCTTGGAGAAAAATATCACTACTCCGATAACCTCTTTCCCTGCTCCGTAATTTAATGACAATCATAGACACTACTACTATTATATATGGGACATATTCGTGGTATGAGATGTGAGTGTTGATTGAGTTACTATTAACAAAATGATTACAGGTTTCCATGGGAGTAATTTAGGGGATATGTGCTATCAAATTAGATACACATCCTTTCTTGCCGTATTATAAAATCGACCAAATATTTGTTCCATTATATTTAAATGTTATAAAGCTAAAAGAAAATTGCTAACATCACTATACTATCTAGAATGGTTGAGAAATCCAAATCGGATACAGAATTCAAAAACCCAAATCAGGCTTTAAAAAAAAAATCACATAACCCTTAATTAATTAAGAGAGGTCGGAGAGAGATTCTAAAAGGATGTGCCCGTATAATTCTTCCGGAACAAATACTCACACGGCCTCATATATCCGAGCAACGATCCCTTCACATGTCCGGCAGGATCCACCGTGAAACTCACCGGTATATCGACGCAGTTCAAGTTCAAGAAACCATTTGTAATATCGGAACCATCGTTTACCTGAACGCTAGATACGGCCTGGACACGTAGATCCCAAACCACGCCACCGATACTTTCGGGCGTCGAAACCGTTTTGAAAACGGCATAAGGAAGCGGTTCGTAGATTTTTCCGGTGACTAGTCTCCCGAAAATATCCGGCGTGGATGACTCGGAGATAACCTTGTCTCCACGGAAGAGACGCGATTTGATTGTATGTAGAGAGGTTTTACATCCGTTGTTCTTCGCCAAAAACCGGACGTTCCAATCAACGGTTGCGTTTGCGTTTGCGGTCGATGCATTAGAGACGGATAAAGAGTCGACAAAGACCTCCAAGTAACAAACGTTTGGGGAGTTGATCAGAGAGCCTAGAGTCAAAGGTAAGATGATAAAGAATCCTGTGAATGCGAAAACGGTAGTGAGGTAGCAAACGCAGAAGGTGGCTGGAGTAAGCTTGAACGCTCTGTCTCCGTCGTTACCGTTTGCGTTTGCGTTTCCGGTGGTTGAAAGTTGCTGGTCACATTGGCAGTTTCGGCTTCTGAGACCACAAGAGTTACAAAGAGACCTTGGCATTTTGGAAGGAACGAAAAGATACTGAAATTATTTAAGGTTAAGTATAAGCTAACTAGAGATTTGTGATAAAGATTAGCTTTTAACAAAAAATTAATAAATATTTATGTTACGTATGTATATATCTCAAGTATCCTAACAATACTTTTAAGTGATTTTGTTTGAATATATTCGGTTTAGGTACGTAAATTTGCCAAATCTTTAAACTTTTTTTGCAACGATAATAAATGTTTTTCAAGTAATGTTTTGCAACAGTAAGGGCTAGAGCCTAATAACATTCATAATTTTGTGATCAATTAATTCAACTTTTTTTGCAACGGTAATAATCCCCAGATATCATAACAAACTTGCGTATCCACACATAAAATGCAACAAATGAAATTAAGAAAGGAGAAGGAAGAAAAACCCAATTTTAAAAATATTAAAATTCTTACCATCTGAATTTGCCTATATATCCAATATAATTTTTAATTTCGTGATTGAGACGAACATATCAAAATCATTCTTACTTGCCTACCCTACAACACAAAGAATAAAACAAAATGGACACAGATCCTCCTCTTCCTCCTCCTTCAAGGTGGTGGACACAACTACACTCACTATTCTTTCGTCGGGAGAAGAAACTTACGAAAGAAGAAACCTCGGCTCTTATGAAACCCTTTTGGCTTGGCATCTTGACATACTTCGCCGTTTCGGCCATCGTCCTCACCTACTTCTACCTCGACAGGCCTCCTTGCAACGTCAGCTTCTCGGTCGAATCCGTCTCCGTTTCTCCCTATCCCACCACGTGGCACGTAGATTTCCTCGTGAAAGACCCTAGCTCGCGTTGTCCTATCAACTACGACGGCGATGACGTGTACGCCAAGATTGGTCCTACAAACGCCGCCGTTTTGAGGACATTTCACACGCATCGTTCCCGTGGCCAGACGAGTTTCTCGGTTGACCTAGCTACGAGTAATCAAAGCGACGTTGTTGCAGCTTCTCCTAGGGTTTTCGAACTGCAACTGAAACTTGGTGCTAGAAAGATTCAGGACGATCAAATTGGACGTTTCGACATCAGATGTCAGATGATTGGTCATGAAAATATTAAATGCCTTTCGTCTTTCAAAGAATTGAAGAGTTGTTGTTAAGTTATTGAATCATGAGGCTTCATGCTTTTCACTATTGATTGTTTTCAATTTTTCAAATTTGGTTTTACTTTTCAATTGTCTTCCTCTTATTTGAATTTCTGTTATTGTAAGTGTTTTTTTTCCACATTCAGTAAAATCACATCATCTATAGTTGCATTCTTTCTATTTATACCTAATTACTCAAGAAAGCGTTAGGGAAAAAAATAGATATACTTATTATACTCTTGGTTAATGAACGTTTTTATCAAGTTTTTATATCTACGTACATTACTTATTCGGCTAATCGCATCTTTTTTAATCAATTATGACTTAAAAAATACAAATAAAAGAAATAAAATAATTAACCTAATGCCAAGAAGAACTCGTAAACATAGATATCATAATGATCGGAGAGATTAATTTAAAATCTAAACGGAAAGATTCAAGTAATCCCGGAGTAAATAGTCACATCGTCGCATTCTTCCGAGCAAAGATCCAACCATATTTCCCGCCGCATCCGCCGTGAATTTCACCGGAATACCGCCGCAAAACATCATCAAGAAACCATGTGCAGATTTCCCCTTGAATCCGGCGACAATCTCAACCCGATAATCCCAAACCACGCCGCCGATAACACCCGGCGTAACGACCGTATTGAAATGGACAGTTGTAACCGGCTCATCCGTTCTGTCGGAGGTAACAAGTTGTCCGAAACCATCCAACGACGGAGACAGCTCGGAGATAACCTCGTGGCCACGAAGGAGACGCGATTTGATTGTATGGAGAGAGATTTTACATCCGGTGACTGGACTCTTGGCGATCAAACCGATTCTCCAATCAGCTGTTGAAACGTTTGCGTTTGCGTTTGAGACGGAGACAGAGTGAGCAAAGATGTCCAAGAAACAAATTAGTTCGCGGTTGAAGATAGCTACAAAACCTCCAGCGATGAGAAGGAAAAGGAAGATGATAATAGTCGTGCAGTAGTAGTAATAGCAGCAAGTAGCCGGAGTCATCTCCAAGGGCCCAACGTTTGCGTTGCCGGATACGGTGGTCGATGCTTCCCCTCTAGGCCTTGCCATGTTGCAAAGTTTTAACACTTTAGAAATGATTAATTAACGTAGTTTAGGTTTTCTATTATGAATGTAGAGAGTTGATTTTCTTATAATGCTTTTAGTATAGTAATCATTTTTTGGTTGTTGATAAAGATCCGCATGGAAATCTAATTAAGGGGATACTTGTCTGGTTTATTTATTATCAATTATTAATAAAAAGAAATATACAATAGTTCATATTTAAAAGTAAATAAAGGTTTGTTGGTTCATGGATTTTAATGGATTTAGAAATTCAAACCTAATCCATGTTTAAATCTTGTGTTAGGGTACTTTTCACGTGGATATCAGAATAGTTCAAAGCATCTAAACTTATATAAGGTATCTCAACTATCAACATTGATATAAGTAAATTAGAACAATGTCATTTATTCAAAAAAAAAAAAAAACTTCATGGCCTAATAACAGAATTTAAAGCAACAAGATAAGAAAACTAGTTTTAATCTTGTTCAAACAAACATCAAACTAGTAAAAGAGGATTGGCAAATAATCTTCTCACGAGGCCTTCGGGTCAGATTTTGGCATCGTATATTAAAGTGTCCAGCTTCATTAAAATCCGTGTAGCGCTTATGCTTCGCCCTGAGTTTGATGTCAAGCTCTTCCGATACGACGTCGTTGCTGCTATTACCTTTCTCAGCAAGGAAAGCCAACGAGAAAGCCGCTTGGTCTCTAGAATCACGTTTACGAGTGATGTTTAAAACGGCGGCGTTTAGAGGACCGAGATTCACGGTAGTATCATCCTCGTCGTAGTAGATTGAATACCTCGAGCTAGGGTTTTTCATGAGGAAATCGATCTGCCACGTGGCGGAGGAGACGGCGACGGATTGGATGGAGATTTTGGCGTGAGGGTGAGCTTTGTCGATGGATAAAAGGATTAAGATTGGGACACAGTCACTATTGGTCGTGACCACCACCCACGAGGAGTGGCGGAGGACGGTGCCGTTGAGTAAGAATTGGTTTGGTAAGTCATTTCTTTGGGTCTTTTGAGAAGAGAATGATATTTGATGCTATCTCTTAAGTTAACTATAGACTACTGGAAAATAAATATCTCACTTTTTTATTATTTTTTTTTAAAATATTTTGGTGCGTAGATATTGAAAGTTTGTTACTATATTTCTGTTGAACATTCATCATATATTAGATTTATTGTACATATTATTGTCAATTTAGAAATCAGTATATGTTAGAATTTTATTCGCAGAACTCTAATCTTTTGTACATATGTTATTTTTGTTAGATTGCAGTAAAAACGATAAATTAATAACGTTAGAACTCTTAAATTTTAGGAAACTAGAGAGCTATTAATTTATAAAGAGACTAATTATGTTTAAACTTAAATTTAGGGAAAAAAAACTATTCAAATATTAATCTGTAAAAAAATTACTGTATTTATATATATATATTTTTTTAATACAGCATTGACACTACGAAGAGCTTACAAAGTCATTGTGCAACACATTTGTGATTGCATTTGGTACATATTAATGATTAAATTGAAAAAAAAAATCGGAGAAATAGATTGTTAATAAAAACAACATTTAGATTAAACAAAGGAAAACAGCTAATTCATAGCTTCAACTTTTTCGAATGATATCCATCAGGTCTTCAACAAATTAAGTGTCTGAATTCATACAGAAATCTTTGTAATTTGGAACATTCATATATCGAACAACTTACTTAATCCCAATTCATACCCAATCCGTGTACTAACTTAATCCCATCTTATTCAATCAAGAATGACTAAAAAAAAAATACAAATAAAAGAAATAAAACAGAGAACATAAAGCCAAGAATTAAGAAGTCGTAAAATAGAGATATCACAAAGATCGGAGAGGATATCTAAACAGGAAGATTCAGGTTATATATCCAGGAGTAAATAGTCACATCGTCGCATACTTCCAAGCAACGATCCAACCATATTTCCCGCCGGATCCGCCGTGAATTTCACCGGAATATCGCCGCAGAACACCGTCAAGAAACCACGTGCAGATTCTGCCTTCAATCCGGCGACAATCTCCACCCGATAATCCCAAACCACGCCGCCGATAACACCCGGCGTAACCACCTTATTGAAATGGACAGTTGTAACCGGCTCATCCGTTCTGTCGGAGGTAACAAGTTCCTCGAAACCGTCAAACGGTGGAGACACCTCGGAGATAACCTCGTGGCCACGAAGGAGACGCGATTTGATTGGATGGAGAGAGGTTTTGCATTCGGTGGCTGGACTCTTGGCAACCAAACCGATCCTCCAATCAGCTGTTGAAGCGTTTGCGTTTGAGAAGGAGAAGGAGACGGAGTTAGCAAAGAGCTCCAAGTAACAAGCATCTTTGCTCCTGTAGGGATGTACAATGACGACAGAGAGAAAGAGGCCTAAAAGAATACAAACGGAGTAGGCACAGCAGCAAGAAGCCAGAGTAATCTCGTCAGGCTCATAGTTTGCACCGCCGGATATGGTGGTGGATGCTTCCCGACTAGGCGTTGCCATGTTGCAAGTTTTAACCACTCTAGAAAATATTCACTTATGTGGTTTAGGTTAATTTTTTAGTATGAATATAGAAAGATGATTTTCTTATATTTTTTGTTATTTTTTTCTCTATCATCGTAATAACTGATTAATAATCGGTTAATATATAAAAAATTGAAAACTTAAAAGTTCAGAAATAACATATTAATTAATAATCGGTTAATATTAATATATAAGATTTTCTGTATCAAAATGGTTTTTTTAGAGCATTCCAATGGTAGTCTCTCATAGAAGTTTTCATAATTAAAAAAATAGAAAAATAAAAAAGGAAGAGAGAGAATGAGAACCCGACATCCATAATCTCTTTTTTGATAACCTCTAAAAAAAATTTGAAAGATTTTTGTGAGATGTGTCACTATTTTATTGGTGGAATTTGTTTTTATAATTTAAAATTTAATTAATTAATTAAATTACATAAAAATAACAATATTATATTAGATGATATAATCTTAAAAGCTTTTCACCATTGAAAGTAGTATTAGACCATCATTATCCCAAGCTTTTATGGAGTTTCTTAACTGTTTTAATTTTTTTGATTAAAATAAAGATAAAATGATAATTATGCTGAAAACCGTGTCTTAGTTAATTCAATTTTGATAAATATATGTTTCTTATAAGCCCCGAAATATCGTAACAAACTTTCTCGATCCACGCACAGAATTTCAATAAAATATACTCTATAAATATTATAAGTTAACATCGATTCCATTTTCCTCTCCATAAGTCCAAATTACCCCAAAAAAATGACTTCCCAAACCAATACCTACTTAACGCCACCGTCCTCCGCCACTCCTCGTGGGTGGTGGTCACGACCAATAGTGACTGTGCCGGCAAGTAATGATCGTGAAGCCACTTTCAAGGAATCTGCAGCTCAGGCGACACCATATTGTGCCGGCTTTTTAACCTTTTTCGTCCCATGCTTCATCCTTTTATCCATCGACAATGTTCAATTCCATGCCAAAATCTCCATCCAATCCATCTCCGCATCCTCCGCCACGTGGCAGATCGATTTCCTCATGCAAAAACCGAGCTCGAGGTATTCAATCTACTACGACGTCGATGATACTACCGTGAATCTCGGTCCTCTAAACGCCGCCGTTTTAAACGTCACTCGTAAACGTGATTCTAGAGATCACACGGCTTTCTCGTTGGCTTTCCTTGCTGAGGAAGGTAATAGAAGCGACGTCGTTTCAGAGGAGCTTGACATCAACCTCAGGGCGAAGCATAAGCGTTACATAGCTGATAATGATGAAGCTGGACACTTCAATATACGATGCCAAAATCTGACCCGAAGCCGTGAGAAGATTACTTGTCAATCCTCTTTTACACGTTTGAAGATCTTGTTTTTAACATATGATAGAACAAAAGGGTTTGAATTAAATTAGTCATCTAGTTTTTTTAAAAAAAATTATATTAATCGGTTCTAGATTAGATCCAAGGAGAAGCTTCATATGGTAATAGTTATTCAATTATTTTGATTTCTTTTATTTGATTTCCAATTAAATTTTATTACATGTTTTCAAATATGTAGCAGTTTTTCCTATTTGAATTATGTTTATATATTATTGTTAATATATAAACAATAATAACATAGGAAATAATTCAATTGTGCTTAATGTTTTTAAGCAATAATAACATAGGAAGGGATTAGTCACTAGTTTCTGTAAATTGATAGCTTGTACTCGGCCCAGTATTCTGAACTCAAAGGCCCAAACGTTTTATTCACGAAAGAAATTAAAGTGGCGTTCTTCCGCCATTGACGTATCCGATGATGTAAGCGCAGGGGAAGCTTCAAAATGATTCTTCAGGTATCTCAAGTCTCTAAACACGTCAATCACAAATTCCTTCTCCTCTCTGACAATCTTTCTACACTTCTTCGTATATATTGACTCTTTGATTTCGATTTGAAAGATTAAAACCTAACCAAGAACAAGAAGAAGAAGAAGAAGAAGAAGAAGAAGAAGAAGAAGAAGAAGAAGAAGAAGAACATTATTCGGTAAAAACCTTGATTGTTTCAGTTTATCCGGAACCTCAATCGCTAAAATGGAAGGGATAGCCGCGTCTAGACAAGGAAGGAGGGTGGTGGTGATCGGCGGCGGAATCGCCGGCTCCCTCGCCGCGAAATTGCTTCAGCTCGATGCTGACGTCACCCTCATCGATCCGTAAGTTATATTTTTTCTTCTGCAAATACTGAAAAAAAAAAACCATTTTTGATCTCACGAGCTCACATTTTGTTGACATGATCAAAATCAGGAAGGAGTACTTTGAGATTACATGGGCAAGCTTGAGATCCATGGTGGAGCCTTCGTTTGCAGAGAGAACAGTTATCGACCACACGAGCTACTTGAAAAACGGCCGTGTTGTTACTTCTCCGGCGATCAATATCTCTGAGACTGATGTAATGACTGCAGATGGATCTGTGATTGGATATGATTTTCTAGTTATTGCTACAGGTCACAACGACTTGTTGCCCAAAACCAGACAAGAGAAGCTCTCACTATACCAAGCAGGTATGATCTCTGTTGGTTTTTGATATCATCGATCACTTAGGCAATGCTTGTAAGAAATTTGAAGATTTTGACTGGTTTGTATCACGTTTTGAGGATATAGGTATTGAGATTGTGAGTGAAGATATTTGGCAGGATCTAAGACTGAACTTATCTTATGTGGTTGCAGACTATGAGAAGATCAAATCTTCTGGATCAGTGCTGATTGTTGGTGGAGGACCCTCTGGTGTGGAGCTAGCTGCAGAAATCGCAGTTGATTTTCCGGAGAAGAAGGTTACTCTAGTGCACAAAGGACCAAGATTGCTTGAGTTTGTTGGGGAAAAAGCTGCTGACAAAGCATTCGACTGGTTAAAATCAAAGAAAGTGGAAGTGATATTGAACCAATCCGTGGATTTGAATTCAGCTTCAGACGGAAACAAAACTTACCGGACCTCAGGAGGAGAAAATATACACGCAGATTGCCATTTCCTCTGCGTCGGGAAGCCTTTGTCTTCTCAATGGCTCAGTGGAACTACTCTGAAAGACAGCTTGGATGGTAAAGGAAGGGTTATGGTCGATGAGTACTTGCGGATTAGGGGTCGAACGAATGTATTTGCCATTGGAGACATCACTAATATCCCTGTAAGTGCATGATCTCATGAACATGATGAGATACCAGTCTTTTACGTGGTTTCTTTGGTTAGCATCTTGTTTTGATTAAATGATTTTCTAATGACAGGAGATGAAACAAGGATATATAGCGGAGAGTCATGCAAGTGTGGCTGTGAAGAACATAAAGGTAATGATGTTGGGTGGGAAACAGAAGAAGATGTCGACATACAAGCCCGGATCAGAGATTGCCATTGTATCTTTGGGAAGAAAGGACTCGGTGGCTCAGTTTCCATTTGTAACAGTCGTTGGTTGCCTCCCTGGTTTGATCAAGTCCAGGGATCTATTCGTGGGGAAGACGAGGAAGGCAAGAGGGCTAAATCCTAAACTTGTACAAGGTTGAGACCTTTTGTCTGTTTTCAGGTTTCATATTGAGAGATATGCTTTTGTGCACAGATGTAATCATGTTTGTGTTGTGTGTTTGTTATTTGTTTTTGTGTTGATTTCATTGTATCAGTGTGGAGTGAGTGTTGGTTTGCTTATGTTGTAACATTGTGTATAATAGTGGGGTAATTTATTTGAGTTCCAGTTTTCAGTTGTCTCGTGCACTCCAAATTTTCTTCCCAATAAACTTACCGGAAAAACCGATCTGGGAACTGAAATAAGAAAAGAATCTAAAATTAAAGTTAAAAGATAGTACTAAAATATTCATCAAAACAGGAACCCTAATTTCCGAAAATGAACAATTTTTATTGATCTTCAAACATGTCGATTCCTTACATTGGTCTACAAACGGTGATCGCTCGTCGTTGAAGAACACCTACCATCATCAAATTCCCGACCCAGTTCCTCGTCGGCCAACACAATTTGACTTCTTGTTGGGTCATTGCTTCTTACGGAGACAAAGGTACACACTTTTACCAAGAAATTTGATTCTATTCACTTCCTGGGTTTAGATTCAGTCTTCTCTGTAGTATATTCACTTTATGGGTTTTTGATTCAGTCTTCTCTGTAGTCTCTGTTTTTCGAGTTTTATCAATCGCATCTGCTAGCTTTAAGAACAGAACACTTATATCTATGTTTATTCGGAGTTTTATCAATGGCATTTCAAATTTTTAGAGTATAAATTTGGGCGTTGGAAATTCTTATTTTCTAGGGGATGAAGCTAATGAGTTTCCGTTCTCTGCTCGTCTCCTCCATGCTTTTGCGTGTGTTTCTGATTGTCTATGGAGAATGGCAAGATGCTCACATGGAGGTCCGGTACACTGATGTTGATTACGTGGTTTTCTCCGATGCTGCGGCGTTGATGGCATCCGGCGAATCTCCTTACAAGAGGACCACTTACCGTTATTCACCTTTGCTCGCGCTACTTCTGATTCCTAACTCCATCTTTCATCGCTCATGGGGAAAGATTCTTTTCTCTGCTTCTGGTATGAATCTCTTATTTTATCATCTCAGCCTTCTTTTGTTAATTATGTCATAACAGAAGAGAATTTGTAGAAAGTTGAACTTTTTTTTCTTTTTCTGGGCTAACTATCAGCTTCAAAATACTGTTTTAGCTGATGATTTGCTCCACGGTCGTTCTGAATCTACTTTCTATGTTTCAGATTTGCTTGTTGGCTATTTTATCCGTATGATTTTGAAACAACGTAAGGTGCCTGAGAACATATGTACATATTCTGTAATGGTATGGCTTCTAAATCCGTTTACATTCACAATCGGAACCAGAGGGAATTGTGAACCTATCGTTTGTGCCATGATATTATGGATCATTGTCTCCCTAATGAAAGGTACACATCTATCAAGTTTGCAGCTTTTTTATGCTTTGGTACCCTGAATTGAGTTCCAAAAACGAATTTACACCAACTCAGTTTAGATATACACAACAACAACAACAACAACAACATATATTTTGCTGTGTAGGTAATGTGTCACAAGCTGCATTTTGGTACGGGCTTGTTGTGCATTTCAGGGTCTATCCTATTATCTATTCGTTACCAATCATCCTGGTTCTCGATCCCCAGGTATTTAGATCAGGTCAAAAACCCATTCTTGAGGATTGGAATACAGGTCAGGGAAAGACACCTGGTAGCAACACAGAGAAGAAAGCATTTCACCTCAACCTCATGGCCATGTTAAAAAGTTTATTTTCTAGGGAGAGAATCATGTTTGCTTTGATATCAGGGGGCGTGTTTCTAGCTTGCAATGCTGTTTCCTTCTATTTTTATGGACACGAGTTCCTGCACGAGGCTCTCTTATATCACCTCACTCGTACGGATCCAAGGCACAACTTCTCCATCTACTTCTATCACATATATCTTCACTATGAGCGCCAGTTTTCAGCTGTGGAAAAGCTTATCTCGTTTCTACCTCAGTTCACAGTACAGTTTTCTCTAGTCTTCTGCTTCTCTCAGGACCTAGTTTTTTGCATCTTTCTCCAAACCGTTGCGTTCGTGGCTTTCAATAAGGTATATAAAATGCATCACTCTATTCTCATTTGTATCTAAAAAGGTCTTGGATTGTTCATTTTCTTATGTATTCCTCAAGTGAGTTAAGACCATTTCTTCTGGTTTTGTTTTAATGTTTAATCGGTCCATTTGCCTCTTAGGTGATAACCGCGCAGTACTTTGTGTGGTTCTATTGCCTGCTACCTCTGATTCTACCATGGAGCCGTATGAAGCTGAAATGGGAAGGCTTGTTATGCATCATCCTGTGGATTGGAGCTCAGACACATTGGCTCTTATGGGGATACATGCTCGAGTTCAAAGGCTTTAACGTCTTCTTACAGCTATGGATGGCGAGTTTGGTGTTTTTGGCTGCGAACACATTCGTCCTCGTCAAAATCATACAGCGCCATCGGTTCTCTCCTCTCTTCAGACGGTATGAAATCTCCTCTGATCCAAAGAATGTTACGAAACTTGACTGATACTAATCCAAAAGTTGTTTGCTTTCTTTGTTTGTTGGGTCATTTCATATATTGAGACCTTCGTGTTATGGTTTTTGTATATGATTCATGATCTTCAAATTTTGTTGGGGTCTATGTCTTCTAATGTTTGTTTTAGGATTTTTTTTTTTTCCTTAAAGTTTATTGAGGAATTTAAATGGCGATTTGTTTATTAGAATATGAAACATTCTATTGGCACCAAAACACTTACTCATTTGGGAAATGGGTTGGTTTGAGTTAGAATGATGTAAGTTACCTAACCAAAAAATGACATTTCAAGCATCTTTGTTTGTGTCTGGAACTAAAAACCTAAATGGCTTCATGTCAATTGAGAGTCACTTGAGAGTTTTCTTTGGCATACGTTACTGTAGTAGCTGCACATCTACAATAACCTGTAGAAAAGCATAATAATACAGGCCACACAACACAGTTCAAGACAAGCATAAGCATATCAATTTACAAAAATTAATAATTATAACAAAGACTGGTTTGGTTTGGGTGGAAATTGAAAATAACTAATCAAGACCAGCTCATATCAGAAAAAAAAGACTGGTTTTGTTTTTTTATTGTTCTTAATTCTTTAATTCTACTTCGTAATGCTATGATTAGAGATGTTAATTTGTCCGAAAACAAAAAGTTCAATTGTTTTTAAGGATACACGTGAAACGACGTCGTGAGAAAAAGAAACGAACGACGGTGGGTTCTGCAAACGAACCCTTAGCCGCAGATTCCCCCTCTCTGCGTTTTCTCCTTGTCTGAATCTATAAGCGCTACTCTCTGGCTCCGCTCGTTTTTCTTCTGGCAACGTCAGCTCTCTGTCTCTCTTCTTCTGTCTCGTGCCTGCTCGAGGTACAAAGCTCTAGCTCATAGCTCTCTTCTCTCTCTCGAGACTCACTTAACTCTGCTTTGTATTCCATCGTTAGTTTTTATGTATCTCTGGAACCTTTCCAATACCAGATTGGTGTTTATGTGACGAACGAACCAAATTTTCATAGGAAAAATGCTGGAAATTTTATGACTAAATTTGCATGCTTTTCCAGGAAATTTATGAAAAACCATCAACGAATTATTCTGATGCTACTTTAGCTGAAGCCTTTTGTGGGAATCTCCTGAAGTTTTCAAGACCCTAATTGCATGTATGTTGAGGTATATAAATGGATGCAGTTTGGAAGTTATTCTCTTTATATTGTCTTCTTAACTCGAAGATTTATTATGTCCTGATTTTTACCTGTTCAGACTGGTTCCGGTCTGCAAAGGTGGGCGCTTTACAGGATTTTTGCAGCCTCTCGGAGCATTTCTTAGAGAATTTTCAGCACCTGCAAATGCATTGCAAGATTGTTGGAAAGATGGGAATGAAATTAAGTATGGTAGAGAGATTGATGTTCACATGCTTTTCAGATGTTGCACTAAATTGCAATCAGCAAAATGCCTTCACGCGCGTCTCATTGTGTCCAACGCAATCCAAAACGTATGCATCTCTGCTAAGCTTGTTAATCTCTATTGTTATCTTGGGAATGTTGTGTTGGCTAGGCATGCTTTTGACCATATCCAGAACAGAGATGTTTATGCTTGGAATGCGATGATCTCCGGTTATGTCCGTCTGGGAAGTTCCTCAGAAGCTATTAGGTGTTTTAGCCTCTTCATGCAGACTTCTGGATTACAACCTGATTACCGCACTTTCCCTTCGGTCTTGAAAGCTTGTAGAAATCTGCTTGATGGGATGAAGATTCATTGCACGGCTTTGAAGTTTGGTTTTTTGTGGGACGTCTTTGTTGCTGCGTCACTGATCCATTTGTATTGCCGGTATGGACCGGTGACGAATGCACGCAGACTGTTTAATGAAATGCCCTTTCGAGACATGGGTTCTTGGAATGCAATGATTTCTGGGTATTGTCAAAGTGGGAATGCTAAAGAGGCGCTAACTCTATCTAAAGACCTGAAAGTCATGGATGCAGTTACTATTGTAAGCCTCCTTGCGGCTTGCACAGAGGCCGGTGATTTCAGTAGAGGAGTTATGATTCATTTATACTCGATTAAACATGGGCTGGACTCTGAATTGTTTGTTTCCAACAAGCTGATTGATTTGTATGCTGAATCTGGTGACCTTAGGGGTTGCCAAAAGGTTTTTGACAGGATGATTGTGAGGGATTTGATTTCTTGGAATTCTATGATTAAGGCTTACGAGTTGAATGAGCAGCCGCTTAGAGCGCTTTGGCTGTTTGAAGAGATGAGGTTAAACAGAATTCAACCAGATTGCCTTACTTTGATTAGTTTGGCTTCTATACTTGCGCAGTTAGGGGACATTCGAGCTAGTAGATCTGTGCAGGGTTTCACTTTGAGGAAAGGATGGTTCTTGGAAGATATTACCATCGGAAACACAGTTGTGGATATGTATGCAAAACTAGGCCTTGTAGATTCAGCAAGAGCAGTGTTTAATTGGCTCCCGAGTAAAGATGTGATCTCGTGGAATACCATAATATCTGGTTATGCTCAAAACGGTTATGCTAGTGAAGCGATTGAAATGTATAACAAAATGGAAGAAGAAGGTGGAGAGATAACCGCTAACCAAGGGACTTGGGTGAGCGTTTTGCCCGCTTGTTCTCAGACTGGAGCATTGCGTCAAGGTATGAAAATCCATGGCCGTCTCTTGAAGAATGGCCTTTATTTTGATGTTTTTATTGGAACAAGCCTTGCTGATATGTATGGAAAATGTGGACGGCTAGACGATGCACTCTCTTTGTTTTATCAAATTCCTAGAGTCAACTCGGTGCCATGGAACACCTTAATAGCTTGTCATGGGCTCCACGGTCATGGCAAGAAAGCAGTGATGCTGTTTAGAGAGATGCTTGATGAAGGAGTGAAGCCAGATCACATTACATTTGTGACTCTGTTATCAGCTTGTAGCCATTCTGGACTAGTAGACGAGGGTCAATGGTGCTTTGAGATGATGCAAACGGATTATGGCATAGCACCGAGCTTGAAACATTACGGTTGTATGGTAGATTTGTTTGGTCGAGCTGGTCAGTTAGAAACCGCTTTTAACTTTATAAAAAGCATGCCGCTTCAGCCTGATGCATCTATTTGGGGAGCTCTTCTCAGCGCTTGTAGAGTCCATGGAAACGTTGATTTGGGCAAGATTGCATCTGAACATTTATTCGAGGTTGAACCTGAGCATGTTGGGTATCATGTTTTACTGTCAAACATGTATGCTAGTGCTGGAAAATGGGAAGGAGTTGATGAGATACGGTCCATTGCTCGAGGCAAAGGTTTGAGGAAGATACCTGGTTGGAGCTCAATGGAAGTAAACAACAAAGTCGAAGTCTTTTACACGGGAAACCAAACGCATCCCATGTATGAAGAGATCTACAGTGAACTAACGACGTTACACGCGAAAATGAAGATGATTGGGTACGTACCGGACCATAGATTTGTGTTGCAGGACGTGGAAGACGATGAGAAAGAGCACATCCTTATGAGTCATAGTGAAAGATTGGCTATTGCGTATGGACTTATTGCCACTCCACCAAAGACAACGATTCAGATTTTTAAGAATCTGAGGGTATGCAGTGATTGCCATAGCGTTACCAAGCTCATATCGAGAATCACTGAGAGAGAGATCATTGTGAGAGATTCAAACCGGTTTCATCATTTCAAGGATGGTGTCTGCTCTTGTGGTGATTACTGGTGATTCTAAACCGAATATGATACATTTGGTGGAGCTAGCTTGTCCTCAGATTCTTTGTGCAATAAAGAGTTGCAAAGAGCTGTTTTAACACAACAGAGCTCTTATTTTAAATTTTCGGTTTGGAATCAGCAAGTAATAAAAGTGTCATCATTTGATGCGTATGATTTAAAATAAAGCATAGATTGATTGCTGCTTTACGGTTGTACAAATGTGAGAATACAAACTACCACTTTTTTCAATCATAACATGCTGCAAAATGTAATTTGGGTAATTTCATGATCTCAAATTTATACCTAAATTCACAAAACTATTAGGACAACTTTGAGTTGGGTTGAGTAATGCAGCTTTGTTTAATTATACTTTCTTCGAAAGAGTAATATTTTTACCTCTTTTAAAATTTCAATTTGATTTCGATGATATAAATAAGAAGCACATAACCATCGCTTTATTTGGTGCGTGTGGCTACGTGTGAAAATCTCTGAAAGCATCATCACTCTCGCAGAGACCTAAACCTATGGAGAACAAACGGGCAAACGAAGAAGATGAAATCTCGGAACAAGGAAGAATAAGTGAACCAAATTGGAGGGAGCGTGTGAAGGATCTCGTCGCAGCGGGAGACTTCACGGCGGCGATCTCGATTCTCGAGCCTTTGGTGACCAATCTTAACTCGCAGTTCAGTTCTTCTTCCTCCTCCGACGATAACCTCGGCGGCAAGAGAACGGAGTTTGGGCTTGATCTAGCAGCCGCTTTCAACCTATTGGCAGATCACTACTCTTTTCAGGGACTCTCCCTCAAATCCGATGAGTTTCGCACTCGTTCTTCCCTCATCAAGCAACATGCGCTGGATTTCGATCTTGCCTCTTCAAGGTACTACTGCTTTTTGGTTAATCGAACAATTAGGGGAGATGATTGGTGAAATGTGTTACTGAAAGTGAAAGCCAGAAATCGTATGCTTCATCGATCTGAGGGTTCATATGCGGCTTATGATTGCAGAGATTCCGGCGATGCAGAGAATCAAGCCGTTTCGAGAACGATTGATTCCAACGGCTTCAACTCTAACCCAAATGTCTCTCCTACTGATGATGGTTGTTCATCTATTGCCCCTTGTTTTCTATCTGATTTCAACGATTTTTAGGCATTTTATTGATCGAGTTTCATGGATTTGTAAAGGGAAAACGGAGAATTCCACAAAAGCCTCCAGCGATAATACGCCTGCTCATGATTCTTCAGATGATGGTATGTCTCATAAACAGCTGTACGTTTGTTGTGAGTTAAAGGATGCAGTAACTTGTTGTATCAGATTGTGTATTATCATGTGATCATGTATGTGTGTGTATGTTTACAGACTTTGATTTTTGTTGCAGATTGGGAAGCCCTTGCAGATCGTGAACCGAGTAAATTAATCTCTGTAGAAGATTTGCCTGAAATATCAAAGCTTTCGGTTGAAGAACCTAATGTTCAAGGACCCAAGAGGCGTGGAAGGGGAACATTTACTTATAAGAGTGATGTGATGTACGGTGATCGAGACTTCTGCAAGTCGAAGATTGAAGATTCAGAAGATAAAAATTTGTCTCGTGGTTCAGAGAAGACTGATGAAGCACTGAAATGTAAGTCGTTACTGTCAATGTTTCCACTCTATTTTGCGATTGTAGTGTCTGTGACAAGCAGAATTAGTCTGTTAGGTTAAGTTGGTCAGGATTTCAATGCTGCTTGTTCTAAGCACAAGACCTGGATTTCTTTTCCGCTATAAATGCAGCCAGGTATGGCACGCGACATGTCCTCGTACTTACTGGATTTTCTCCAAGTTTGAGGACTACTGATTTGGAGAAGCTTTTTGAGGACTTCAAAGACAGCGGATTTATCATTCGTTGGGTCAATGATACAACAGCACTTGCAGTCTTTAAAACCCCTTCAACAGGTATTTTTTATATGTAATTTGATTTTCTTCATACATGAGGAAGAATTTGGGTTTAAACCCACGAAAGAATTTAAAATTTATGGCTTATTTCAGTAGGTTCAGTATCTTGACAGTTAAAGCTCAAATAACTTAGATTATAAATCAGATTAGTGCTTATTCTAAAACGCTAACTCGCTGTGGTTTTGATCATTGACACAGCTCTAGAGGCTTGCAAAAATGTTCAATGTTCATTCACCATACGAGTTCTGGATGATCACGATTCTCTTTTGAGCTCAATATCAGGAAAAGGTAATCTACTCTTCTTTATCTTCCATGGTTTTGCAGAATTATTCCCTCTTTTAACACGAATTAAGCTTCCTCACCAAAACCCATTCTAGTTTCTTTCGCTTCTATATGTCATCAAGTTACGAGCTTTAACACATCACTCTTCCTTAATCCGCTTGGTCAATCTGTCTTACTAATGAAACAGCCAAAGACATAGATTGGGTCAAATGTAGTTACTTGTGTTTCGTATGCGTGACCATGTGTTATGTTCAATCTACTTCAGATTTAGAACCGCCGTCTCAAAGACCAAAGATGTCATGCGAGAACAGCTCAACGGCTGATTGCTCACAGCATGGGATTAAAACTTCCAGCTTCTGGATTTGGGTCTAAAGAGCTACGAGACCAAGAAGCTGCCCGGAAAAATCGGATTGTCTCCAGGCAGAAACAACGGGAGGATGCTTGGGGAGATGACTGACATTGTTTGCCCAATCCAATCGTGTGATCTTTACTTGAGCATTGTTAATGTTCTTTTGTCTATGTTTTGTCAGGGCTGTGTCTAACTGTAATAAAATATTTTTAAAAGCTAATTTTTTACAAAATTATATTATACTATAATTTGAAGTTCGCATTTTATTTGTTTTCATATTAAAAAATTAGAATGGAAATGAAATATTGAAACAACCAGGTTAAAAAAAATGGTGGGCATTTCGGTTTAATTTGGGGTTTGCTTTGAGTTCAGTTCGTTTTGGTTAATTTGGGTTGAATAAAACTCTAACTGAATTCAGCAAGATAAAAAATCTTTAGATAATAATTGCATAAAATTGACTGTGTAAGAATACACATCCATTCAAATTATAAAAAAGCTTTTTCCATCAGACAAAACTGTAAAGCTGACTGTGTAAACAAACATAACAATTGTGAGAAATTAAGACAACTTCCTAGCGAGGTTTACCAAGCCGCTTCCAACGCAGGTGAGTATGACGGTTCCTGTCAATGGATCAGGTCTGATTCCAAAAGTAACTCCCAAAAACTCCTTTATGTTCCTCAACGTCTCCACTCCATAAGGAGACAACGTTCCCACTCGAACCTTTGACACGTCTTGTTGGCATAACGCACATAGTATAAACAACAATCCCTGTAAGAAAACCAGAGAATCAAGAACACACACTTAAAGAGTCTCACTTTCAAAACGATCGATTTTGGTGTCTTATGGTAATACTAAACGCACCTGGTGTGTTGAATCAACAACTCCGCCTTTCTCAATCTCCTGAAGAAGCCATGAAGCAATGTCAGCTCCTGTGTCTTCTGCTGGTTTTCTCTCTTGCTTCTCTCCATCGAGCTCTCCAGTTTCGTCTGTTCTTCCACAAGACACTGTTGTGTCTGCAGAGATGTAACATCCTGAAGTTGTTTCTGCTACCAATGATATTCCGTATCCAGGTGATCTGCAATCAAGTGTTTTTTCAAGAAGTTGAGCTCTTATCAATCAAGTATCACTCTTGAAACCTGTTTCTGCTTTTTTTTTCTAAAAAAGTTGAAATCTTCTTACTTTCCAGCCTGAGGGCCAGCTTTGTGATCGCTAAAAATGTGAACATCAGGCAAGAGGTTGTTAAAGATTCCACGAGCTGTGAATCTCATGGAATGTTCAAAGTCAGAAGAAACTCTTGCAGAGAAAGTCCAACCTCGTATCCTCTTCACCATTCCTTCATCTAGCCATTGGACCGCCTGAAGCAGCGATTTAAAACAGATAAGACATCTCGGTGAAGGTTGCAGTGAATAAGAAAAAAAAGGAAATGAAGAAGTACATACAGTTAGGGCCTGAACATTTGGAACTGTCAAGAGAACTTCTCCACCTCCGTCTGGAGCTACTCCACGGGCTTCAATTCTAAGGTCTAACCCTTCTGCTGGGACTCCAAAACGTTTTAAGATATTTAAGGTAGTGTTACGAATTGTGTCAACGCTTGGGTCCTTTGGATCATTTGTAATTCCTGCAAAAGTAATTTGCTTGCTCGATCATAATGAATCCCCATGCATTTGAAGCTGTAACCTTTTACTTTTTCAATACTACTATACAGAAGAAGCTGGATTAAGGATTCATGCCTACAACCGGAGCTTCATTTGGTCAAACCAAGTGCGTTACATGATACAGTACCTAAGAACATTCAATTTCCTCATCTAGGTTTATAATTACTATAAGCTTTTATCTTCTTTAAGCCGACACCGGAGAGGAAAGTAACAGGAAGACAGGTTTTTGCAGATGAACAAGCATTATCTGAAGCAGAAAACAACTTACCTTTGAGCCTAATCGAAAGGGGCTTCTTTCCAAATAATCCTAAAACAAGCAATGGCTCCAGATAATAGCCAATGGATCGAGTCAGGGCACAGTTGTGAACCAAATTCTTCCCTCCCATTATTATTCCAGGCTTGTATTTCACTTGAGTCCCTGCCAAAGAGATATTGCACCATATTAAAACCAGTGGCCAATTCGGATAGAAAAATGTATTTTTCTTGAGGTTTCACATTGAGTGTTTTCAAAAATTCTTTCCCTCTCAGAAAAAAAAATAGCTTGAGCTCAATATCACAAGGGGAAGTATCCTAAGAACTTAACATGCGACTCAATCCTAAAATCGATCAACCTAAAATCGATCAATTTAACTTCCGAAGAAATCAACATCCTTCAAAACTGTAAAACGTACTTACCGGTCTCGTTAATCTGGATGCGACAGTCATCGGAGACAGTTTCGAAGAGGCGGAGAAGAGAAATCTCGTGAAGTTGGAGGCCAGGAATCGTTTCGTCGGCACGAATCTCATCAATGATGATAGGCTTCGATGAAAGGGTCGCGAGAAGCAGCCTTTGCCTTAAGCTTTGGCTTCCCTTTTTCCGCTGGCACGTCGTCGTCTTCCCCATTTCTTCTCTCTAATCTCTCTCCCTTCTCAGAAGCTTTTCTTAAACCCTAAATCCCACCGACCTTAACCAATCAGTGCAATCACCCTATGAGGCTTTTTTCAGATTCAATTTCGGGCTTTTCACTGCTTTGTTACCTCAGGCCCTTTAGAATTTTGACTTTCGTTTTTCTTTAAATGTTTTTCAGTTTTTTTGGTTCCTCCAACTCTTTTTTTCTTATATCAAGTTTTTTTTTTTTGTCGGTACATCAAGTTTTTACTCTACTGTTGTATAACAGTAACAAATATTTATCATTCCGTTTTTTCTCCTTTTAATAATCAGTCCTTTTATACTTGTAAGCAATTAAACCGAGATACATCCAGACATACAGTACATAAAACTTATTTTGGAGCCGTGGAAGATTCGGTTTTTTACTAAATATAACATTCTAAAATTATATTTTTAAAAAATATCATGATACACCTCTTATAACATTGTCCCAAATTGATTGTATAACGTAAAAATAAGATTGTGTGGGCTTCTCTAAATTATCAACCAAGAAATAGCATCATTCATTGCTCCAACTTTTTAGATTTGGTGATCACCCACCAGTTTCTTGTCTGTCGATTTTATGTTAGCTCCAAAAAGTATTCACCAGTCGGATTTCGACAGCTAGAAGAACACTTCAGTGTAATACAAATAAGAAACTATTTAGAAAGGACTTTGATAAGTTGAAAAATGTGAGAAAAGTTGAAAGCGAAAAGAAATATGTGTGATAAAAAAATAATAATTTAAATACCAACCTCTTATAATTAAGAAACTCAAGCATTTATGAATATTTATTTACTTTTAAGTCTGATATTCAAAGTCTAATTATAATTTTTTTTATACGTGTTGAAATAGGAGAAGTGACTAATAAACCAATGATAAAAGATTCAACAGTCAAAAAATCCAACAGAGTAAGAACTAAGAAGGCGTCATATATCATTTAACCGTAACTTTGTCTTTCATTCTCTATTTTATGTAAAAATAAAATGAATAAAAGCAAATTAATATTTGTTTTGAAGTCTTTTTTTTGTTAAATAATTTATCAATTGGGTTGAACGTCTAAATGGCACTGATTTTCAACGGAATGGATGTTGGGTTATCCCATTGTAATTAGTTCTTACGAATATACAATTTAAAAAAAAAAAAAAAAAACAAGAAAACATCGGTGTGACCGATCACCAAACATTAACAAGAAAAGAGATGTCTTGTCAACAAAAGATCAAAGGACATCACAACCTCCTTAATTACAATTAAACCCTCAATTGATTGTACGGACAATCAGTTCTACCGCATATTTTATCCGTACTTGCTAAACTCTGCGTCACCTCTTCAGTCTCTTGCAGGAAAATTGGCTTTTTCAGACACGAACTTTCCGAAGATGTTAAATGTATACTTAAACTTATGTATGGTGCTTGATCATACTTAATCTATATTAATATTTGAAATTCATACTTAATCTTCATTTTAATGGCACAAACCAACTTTTTAGTAAATGCTGTTAACTCTCCGTTAAACAATGTCTACGTGGATGCCACATAAGGGACGACGTTGTATTGGGTTTTCTCGGTTTAAAAAAAAAATACGAAACGACGTCGTTACTCTTATAATTATGTGGGAAAAAAGCAAAACCACGCCGTTTTGACTGATCTTCGTCTTCAACCCCTCACTTAACTCAGAGACGAATTAGGGATTTGTAAATCCAGACCTTCAACCTGTCGATTCTTGTTCGAGACCGATATCTTCTTCTAGCAGTTTGGGTAATTTTTTATATGTTTTTCTATATTATGTGTTCGTGAGTGTGATATAGAGCCTGCATCTTTATCTGAGTTAACCAGCTCTGTATGTATAATCAATCTTGTTCCTCTGACATTAGGTAATATTAGCTGTATGGCTCTTTGCTTACACGACACCGTACAAGCCAGGGAGATACTCTCACACTTGCAAAGAAACTCTCTGATATCCCAACTCAGCTATAGATTCTCTCTATCTTCACAGGTTTATTATTAACAGAGTTTTGTCGAAAACAGGAGTTGAGTTTTTAGAAAAAATGAGTCCAAAGCACAATTTTATTGGTGAAAATGCAGCTATGTATCAGCAGTTGGGTGAGAAAGGGAGCGAGATGGAGAACGAAGAACACAGGAAGAAGAAGTGGGACGAGTTGCAGAGTAGACTTGATGAAACACGTGGATCAATTCATCACATTGAACTAGTGAGAAGACCAAAAATGATCTTTTTTTTTTTCTGTTTTTTGCAATAAGTAAAAAGATCTGTCAGGCTTAACACACACTCTCTGCTTGTTACAGGTCGGAAAAGCGAGGTTAGAAATTATTCAAACGACATCCTTTGCATTTTTTTTTATCTGAAACCGAAGAAACCGAAAACAACATCGTCTCTTATGTGGACGACACATAAACAAAACTTGACAGAACAATTAACAGCGTCTGGTTAGTAATTGTTTTACGCACAAAAAATAAAGTTTAGAGACGAAATTCAAATAAAAACGAAGATTAAGTATGCATTTCAAATGTTAATATAGATTAAGTATGATCAAGCACTGTACATAAGTTTAAGTATACATTTAACATTTTCCAAAAGTTCAAGCCTGAAAAAACCAATTTTCCGTCTCTTGCATAGACGAAGTTAAAGAAAGTAGTTAATCTAATTAAGGGCATGTACATTAGTGAATCAGAATATAATAATATTTTTTTTTGGTTTTAGTTTTTCTTTTTTTTTTAATTCGAAAATTATAATTTTTAAATAATTAGGATGTTCCATTTCGGATGATACCGTCTATTCGTCGGGATAATACTATTTCTTCAATATTAAATTTTTTTATCTCAAAAACTGTGTCATAAACCCATGCTTTTACAACCAAAATGTAACTAAACCGGTCAATAACGAGAACCTAATTCGTTCACAACTGGGTATCCGAAGACTATTATAAGCATCAATTTGTATATTATCGTCAAACTTCATTTCTGTATAACATTATCCAAAAAGCTGATGTCCAACTACTTGTTTGTTTTTTTTTTTTTCAAAAGAAAAACACAAGAACTACTTGCTTGCTGCTACTTGCGTTGCGTGTGGTAAGGCGTTATTTGATCCTTGCTTCTTTATTCTCAAAATTAAATGTTTTAAATCGAAATAAGTTGTAACCATATATATAAAATATATTTATAACAATGAAAGCTACTTTTTCCATCTATCTTTTGTTCTTATGCCTAGTCTCATGAATCGCTGCCTTCTGAATCCTCCTTATATGTTGTCGGCCACCTTTATACTTCATATTAGTTTCACTACGCAACATCTTAATAACTGTAATTCAGCATTTCAGTTACAAGCTTGATTTTCTATAAATCAGTGTCTATATATTCAGTAACGTGGAAAACTACATAAATGTTATCATTTTGTTTTAAAAGATTTAGCACGATGAATTTTGGGTTTCCATCTAATTTTCCAACTGATTTTGACGGTGAGTAGATGTCCCTTGACACACACACACACACACAAACAAACAAACAAAAAACACAACTATTCCTTATACTCACCACCGATATAATTAAAAACATCCGAGTAGGATTGAACAAACTGAATCTGAATCAAAACCAAACTATAAAATATCTGAATGAAATAAAGATTTTTGTACTGAAAAATCCGATCTCAAACCGAACCAAATCCAAATCGTATGAAATTGAATAGAATTAACTGAACTAACGAAAATCAACACACAAAACTCGGTTTTCCTAACCAAAATCAACAACAAAAATCGCAAATCGCAAATCTCTGTTTCATACTTCAGTTATCAAGCCAACATCTTAACGTATATATCAAGGATATTCAGCTTTGCGTTAGTGCCAAGCTAGCGGAGCGGCCGTATGGATCAGATGGAAGTTCATGACCTTAATATATCACGTTGCTGCTCCCTTACCATCACATTATGAAAGCTTCATCTCCACCAGCTGGTATCGTTTCATACAATGGTGACCTTATATTTGCTACTTCACTGTATCTCTTTCTAATTTGTGGCTCACATGAGTTTCAAAATGTTGTACTTCCTTCCTTCTGTTTGCTTTGATTTTTGTGCTTCAATTTAGCACAATCTTGAGAATTTAATGCTCAAGAATTATAATATACAAAATTTACAATTCTTAGTGACTATGAATGCAAATGAACTCTAAGCTAACAACAAATTTAGCGCCTAGTGTACACTGTATACAATGCAATCTAATCCTTGAAGGTTAGCAAGATTAATTCTCAAGAAGCTAATTTTTAAGAATTTAGCTCGTAGTGTATACAATCCACTCCAATTAATCCACAACACGTGACATACAAAAATGGCAAATGGCTGGATCCACAAAACTCACGTGGGAATATATCATAAACGTTACCGTACGAATTTTGCATGCGATCATATCCTTGTTTTAATTGGATGGTTGAGAGACATGATAAAGTGATAATATCATCTCTCTAATTTTAATTTCTTCTCAAAGAGATAATAAAGAATATGATGAAAAAGATGAAATTCCTTCAGGTTGTACACCATTTAGCATATCTTTGTGGCTACTAACGTTGCGTTCGGTCCTTTCACTTCACTTCCCATGATTCCTCCAATCAATCAAGATCAATTTGAGTCGTTGATCTCACCGCCATTGGAACGGTGGCTCAAAAGGCTTAGACCATATTGGTTCATATCACTTTTCACATTGCGCGTTGACGTTAGGTTAATAATTAGAGGCTCTTTTCTGTATAGTGTATACCAAAATGCATTATAGATTTTATTAGTTTACATTACAACCATTTATGTATTAATTAGCTTTATTCTACGCTAACCTAGACGTGCTTGGTCATTTCATTTGACACACGTGGCACCCTCCCATTTGTCAAATTTGCGTTGAAGTGGACAACACGATATGGAAAAATTCCACCCAAAAGAAGCAAAATTCTCCCCAATCTTCTTTGCTTTTTCATTTCCACCTTTGCATTTTTTTTTCCATTTCTACTCCAAAAAATATTGTCAGTTTAATAAAGGAAAAATGCGTTTTAGAACGTTAGATTTTGCAGCAAAACCAAAAACCTTTAACCACCAAAAAATGTTAATTAAAATTTGCTACATCTATCTCTTTGTTTCTCTGCCACCGGATGCAGCATCCACTCCACTCATAATGAAAGAAGATCCCTCTCGGTCAGAACTTATTGTCTAAAATAATGGTGTTGCCTCATTTAAAATATATTTGTATACATTATCTTATAACGTGCAGGTAACCACTCTAGTTCGTTTCAAGATTTAGCTAAATTACATACAAATCTATAGGAGAAAAAGGTTTTCAAATTAAATTTATATGATTGGACTATCATTTTATCCCTGTAATATAAATTTACAGAAATTACGAAAAAACTTGACGATATATAGTTTTTTGACACCTCAAAGTGCTGATATGAAGTTCAATTGAAGCTATTTGGAGTTTTTTTCGTAAATTTTATTTGATGTATGCATGTGTAATTTTCCTACCCCCAAAAAAAAAATCATACGGAAAACAACTGATGAATATAGCTATAAGCCACGGCAATACAAAGGGAAAACGGAGAAAATGGCTATGGGCTAGGAAAATAAAATGTTTTGAAACTATTTAGTGTAACTACTAATTAGCGGGGACTAGGTAACTTTCATTTTGGAACGGGACCGTAGACCACTGTTGACCATCGGAGTCATAAGTTTTAATGAAAGTATAGTGTGAATTATATTTAAAGAAATAATGTACCTTTATTTTATATCAGAATATAGTCGTGTTATGATTTTGTTAAAAAAATATAAGAAAAACTAATACTCAAACGAAAAGCCACCATTCATCAAGAACAGTGTTTGTTTATAAAATATCCAGTAATAATATATATAAAATTGTAAGGATAAAGTAAAAATATAATTATATATTTGTATTAAAACTAAATTATGATAAAAGAAAAAAAAATATATATATATATATAAATATAATGGAACTATATATGTATATTAGTAGATATTTTTAGATTAAACAAATAATATCCACGGCCGTCCAAATATGAAGGTGTTTATATAAATTATATTCCCCTCTATAGAAAACATTTTCAATTAACGAAAGTTGGAACTTCATGTTTCATTGGCCTCCACTTGTTCTGGAATTTAATCCTAGCGGACCTAGCCTATGCCTAACCTCCCTGCAGTTTGTTTATCCTTTCATACGCCACACTTATTTTTTTTTTCTCTTCTAAAGTACGCCACACTTATCGTTTCACGACCATTGTTGACAAATAAAAGTTCTTAAACCCCTAATTAAATACTGTATAGGTTCTGGTTACTATTTATCTACTTAAGACAAAAAAAAAGGATGAGAAATAAACTAAAAGAATTATTGTAAGGATTCACCATAACGAACGTAAATCTTCAAGTCATTTTAAGTAGAAAGAAAATTTCAGCTGAAACAAAAATTAAACACTTGATAACAATTTTTTTTACTGTTACGTATAATGGACCCCGTTTTAACATGCTTTACTCCAAATGTACGTTTACCATAATCATAATCATAATATATATTTTTACCAAAAAAAACAAATAATCATAATATATAGATATATATAAATTGAATTTTCTGTTGATAAATGAGAAACTATATAATTTTATTTTAATTTTCTCCTGATTCGAACCTTCAATATCAAAGTATTTTAATTTTGAACTAGTCCAGAAACGGTGGATATCTATTGTATATTTTAGGACAAGGGAATCCCAGGTAATAAATATATATTTTCAAGAAATACTGTTGACTAGAATAAAGAGAATTGATATATTAATATATCATTAACAGATACATTAATTGTTAGTTTAGAAATATTGATTTATAATTCTAAAGTGTTTTTCATTTTAAATGTCATAAAACAAGAGTCAACTAGCTAGGAATCGATCCATATGGCTGGAAACAAGTAAACCGCATTGTAAACAGTACAGAAACGGCGTTTAAAAAATATGTGAGCGGTACTAAAATAGTGTTTAATAGTTTAAAAATACTTTCCATTTGATTCTCTTTGAATAACTTCATCCAGTTATGCAAAACGAGAAAAGTGTGCTTATGCGTCATTTCCCATTTGTTCAACTACTATACCATTTTAATTTTGTTATATTTAAATAAGGAGTATATATATATTCGATGCACCGTAGTCCTCACGTAGGTAGACATATATAATAAAAAGTGTGTTTAGCATCATTGATTTTTTATATTTACATCACTTATATCTGATGTAAAAATGTTTTACATCACTTAAGTGATTCTGAAAATGGTGATGTAAATAGTTTGCATCAGTTATAGAAATTGTTACATCAATTTTTAGAATTGATGTTAATATGTATCAGTTGCAAGAAAACGATGATAACATTTACATCATTTAATATAATTAATGCTAATATTTGTTTCGGTTATTATAATCGATGTTAAATGATATATCATTTAAAATAAATGATGTTAATATTTATATCATTTGTACATAATTGATGCTAATATTAGTATCAGTTTTAAAAAATGATTGTAATAGTTGTATCACATATAATAACTGATGCATAAGTATGTTCTGGTTTACATCATTTTATAGAAAAAATGATGTTAATCTGATCTAATCATAATTTAGCATATTAAAAATAAATTTAATTAATTAAAAGATAATATTAAATTATTCAATTAATCAAAGAAAAAACTAATTCAAAATTGCATATTAATATTAAATATATTTAAATCCGACTTTAATCTTCGATGGAAATAGTTACTTGGTGTAGCTTATGCGTTTACATGGACGATGGTTGCCCGTTAGTTGCTAATTTAAGTTCTGTTGACACATAAGTTTTTTTTTTATTGTTTCATTTCATTGATCTCAAACCAACATGCATCCATATACCCAAGTATAGGGAGTGAAATTCACCTTTCACATACAATTAAAACGATTATTGCCTAAATCAATATACCAAAATCTACCAAAACAGGTTTTCAAAAAAAAGATATAGTAGTTTCACAAATGTTAACTTCACATGTAACGATAAAAAATATCACATTCGTCTCTTCAGAAACGAATTCAAGAACATAGTTGTTAGAGCATGTCCAGTAAGGGTTTGGAGAAGGAGTTCGAGCCCGGGTTTATAGGCAAAGTATATTTAAAAAAAAAGAAATAAAGCCCAATATCGACGGATCGGTTCGTCCGCGCGAGGTCGTTGACCCCGTCTCTTCGCCACGTGTCACATTGCGATTGGGGGAGATTTCGTGGTAATTTTCGGGAAAGGAATTTTTTTTTGGACAAAAAATTCATTTCGTGTGTTTCGCCTCTTTCTTCTCCTCTCTTCATCTTCACCTGCGATTCCCGACGACTCCGTCGAAATCGTTCAGACCGGCGTCAATTTGCGGTGGTTTGTTCATCCGAGGATCGACCATCCGTCTACATCGGCAAGGTTAGTATATGTCCTTCCGTTTTCGTTGATTTTTGGCCGATTTGAGTTTTAGGGTTTGCGATTTTTTTTGGAGGAAAATATTGGTGATCAATCGAGGGTTTTTTTGGGGGATTTATGGTTCATTACGAGATTTAGTGGCCTATTTGAAACTCATAATCGAATTTGCGAACGGTATTTGGTGGAAATTAGGGTTTCAGAATTTGGTGGAAATTTTTTGGGGCTTTTGCTCGGGGGTTCATATTGGTGTTTCCAACTATCACTAGCATCATTCGTCTATATGTTTAAAGGCACTATCGAATATGAATTTAGGCTTTGCTTGTCTTTTGTGGGTCGTATGGCTTTGTTTGTCTTGCATTTCTTTTTTTTTTTAGAACCGTCAAGGCTGATAGTGGGTCGATGAAAATGTTATTGTTTTATATCGTTTGTCTTTTGGTATATCGTTTGGCTTTATTTGTCTTGCACTCTTTATTTTGTTAGAACCGTCAAGGCTGATAGTGGGTCGATCAAAATGTTATTGTGCACTTACTAGGGCTTATCGAATGTGATTAACGATCGGGATTTGAATCATTTAGTGGCTTTGTTTTCAAGTATTGTTTTAGGGTTTACTATGCCACAGTACTGGGAGAGAGCCATAACGATACATCAAAAGGAAATAGAGAGGGTTAAGAGCCCGCTCTACAGGGCAGGCCCCATTGATGGAAAGTTGTCGTATTGGGAGGCTGTGATTTTCGGACCAGCCAAATCGCCTTATCCTGGAGGAGTCTTCAAAGTCGGCTTGGACTTTCCTCCAGATTACCCGTTCAAGCCACCCAAGGTATTTCCTCTAGAATACCCGTTCTCATATTTTCTCTTCCACTAAAACGGTTCTCATATTTTCTCATATTGTCTCTGCAGGTCTTCTTCACAACCAAGCTCTTTCACCCCAACGTAGGAAAGCGTGGACATATCTTCCTTCGGATGCTGACTATCGACCGCTTCTCGTCCATTCACTCCATCCATACTATTCTCAGTAAACTTCATGAGATGCTCACAAACCCTGAAATAGGTGAGGGGGACTATTACGATGAAGCCAAAGCGAAGCTCTATAAAGAAGACAAGGCAGGGTTCGATCAGCGTGCTCGGGAATGTACTTTGGAGCACGCTGGGCCTTGAAAAAAATTTTCACTCTTTCTTTATGTAAAACTACTTGTATAACTCTTGTTTTACAGTTTTCAAGTGGGATTTTGTCTTTGTAAAACATTGTTGTTGGTATTAACACTCTTTCAATTTATTTCTTTAAAAAAATATTTTTTTTTTCGGGATAAACCCCAAAATGGAATTCACTACTGGAACCACATTTTCACCCGAATTCTTCTCAACCCACCCAAACTGAAAAATATTGTTTTTTAATGCTGATAATCCCTCTATGGGGTTTACTATTAGACATGCTCTTAGTTACTAGCGAAACATTGCTTGTAATATGCATATATCATAAATTTGTACCCATGCACCAAGATGAACATGGCAGATATCATGATTCATAATGATATATAAATATATATATATATATATATAACATCACCGATGAAGGAAGATTTTTTAGCACTTATTTGTTTATAAGATTATTATTTTGGTTCTAATTTTGTTTTTTCTTGTCAATCTATGTTGCATTAAACCGGAAATACCAAAACTCACACTTTTTTTTTTGGTTTTTGGATATATCGTGAATTAAAAAGACCTTTTAATGGTGATGAACAATTAATTGGTAATAAAAATTGAAATTGAGTGGTGTTGCTTTAGTTTATAGGTAGAGACAAAACGCATCCATGTCTCGCTTTACGCCTTTCGCTTCTCTTCTTCATGTGTGGCGACGCGCTCTCTATCTCTCTCTACGTCCTAAAAGCTCTCTTGATCATGCAACTTTTTATATATTACTAATATATTCTATAAAAAAAATTAAATACTCAGAAAGGGATCAACATCGACACCTTTTTGTTTAATTACTGTTAATAGTTTTTATTCTGATGAACGACACTACGTATATGAAGCATCTTTTGCACATACGTAGAGAGAGAAAAAATAGAAACAAAAGGACCCAACATGCACACAACAAGATACGAGCTTTCGGTTGCTTTCCACTTTCGTGATTCTTCTGTTGGGTAAGCTCTTTTTTTTTTCCCCTCTAATTAATCAGCGAATCCGTTTAGCTATTAAACTCAAAAACTATCAACCATTTCAGTATAGTTTTGTTTCCAGTCAGAATCGTATTTCGACTGTAGGTTTTAAACCTTTTAACTAGAAGATTTTGTTTAGAGGTTTTACAATATTCATGAAAAGTGTAGCATTTTTTTTTTGTAACAGAAGTGTAGCACTTTTTTCTGTATTGTGTTTAGCAACGAATGGCCAATGATATAATTTAGGTATTTTATATAAATTTATTTTTCTGATATAACCTATATAATCATTTGTGCCGTGTCGTAATTAACATCATCAGTTTTTAGCCATTCGGTTTGTTATAAAAAATATATTTCAATATGATAACTGAAATAAAAAATCATCTTCTAGTTGATGTAACATATACGACCAAAACAAATAACTTTCATACCTTTTTGCCAATGTATATATTTTGGTTTAATTTAAAAATGTGTTCTAAGAAACAATATGAAACGAATCAATTATCTTAATTTCATTATATCTACCAGCATCAATTTTGGTAATTACTGTGTTATATTGTTTGAGAATAGATTCCATAAACATTGAACAATATCGGTTCTGAACCATATGTGGCTGTTACATCATGATGCTACGTAAATCTATATGGAGGGAACTTCTAAATAATAAATATGGAGTGAAAGTATATTCCACGTATATATATATATATATAAACAAAATAAAAGAAGCATACAAATAGATAATTAGGAATCGAAATATATATATCGAATAATCCCCTTATGCTATTATCTCTAACGTTTTAGGTCTTTTCATTTATGTCATCTTAAATCTTAAATGTTTGTTGTTCACTTGTTCGTCTAACTGATTTCATGCATTATGCATGTTTTAACAGACACTTACACAGTTACACTAATATGTGGCTGCAACCGGAACTGAAATCGAGTAAACTATGCTAAATTTTCTAAGTGTAAGCAAATTAATGACATTAAAAAGAGAAACAAAACTACAATTGAAAATTAAACGAAGGAGATTAAATCAGCTCTTAATTCTTGTAGTTTATACATCTTCGAGAGTGGTAAAAGACCGTGAAACATATACACTAAATCAATAAAGATGTTTTCGATGTCGTCATGATTGATTATATATATGGATAAACTTTGATTTCTTGTAATTAATAATTGGTCCGTCCAATTGAATTTGGTCCTTCAAAAGAAAGAAGAAAGGTGATTCCTTTGCTTCCACCTTAAGCGATGTTTTGCCCACGATGAGTGTCTCTCGCTATCTTCCTTTAACCTAATTGGAAATGTTTGTTCTCTTTGGTGTCTTTGCCTTTTGTGTTTTCTCTTTTTGGTAATTTTTTCAAACAAAATAAATAATTTTTTATGTTTTGTTTCCAAAATTACTAGAATAAAAATAAATAAATCTTAGGAAGGTTTTGTTTCCATTTAAAATGCTTTCTTAAAGCTTAAAAAGGTTTTAAGAATAATGAATAGTTACGTTTGAATTCTTAAAACATACTCTCTAATTACCTAATATAATTAAAACAAATTGAAAATTCAGAGAAGTAAGAGAACAAACTATCGTGGAACTCTTCAAAAAGATTGTTTCTGTGTGTGATGCTTAATTTGAAGAAGAAACTTTTCTGTAATATTTTTTCTGAACGATTTTGATTATTGTGTACGTTACTTTTAGAAATATGTTTTCCATTTTATTATTGAGAGCACCTAAAATCATTTAGGGTTTTCCAAAATAGCAATGTAAGTGAAATGCTTCCTGTTGCATTGGGAGGAAAAAAAAAGAGTGTTTGTCGAGATGGAAGTGAAATGCTTAAAATTTTGTTTTACAGATGAGATGACGAATATCACCAGCGGGACAATTTATGACCAAATATTATATATCAACAACGAGCAGAAAATATGGATTGAGGCCAAGAGTAGGTAACTGAATGAATTAGATCTTTAGCTGTATTTGTGAAGAACAAATTTCAAAATAAGATTATATATAATAGTTTGGGAATTTATTCATTTAATCATCAATTCATTACAAATAGGATCACGCTATACAAAAGAAAAAAACTTGAACATATACTCTAAAACAATGTAATGAAACAATACATGTACGTACGTACGTACGCACTTGATATCTTTTGGATATCTTGTGGATTTATAGGACCAATGATGAGTGATGACCTCATCATCATCATTATCATCAACATCAAATATACCGATACATCTATACGCACGTACATGCAACCACGTACACTTGAAACAAAAAATTATTCAGTCTTCGGGTCCCCATGCACACGTCTCTGTCTCTCGGACCGTATCCTACTCCGACCCACCAACTTGTGTCTTGCAAAGTTCTAAAGAACAAAAACAAAAACAAAAAACTTGTGTTTTGGCCCAAATAATTGATTTTCAAACGATTTTTTCTATTTTGTATTGAACAAAAATTACTCGACACGACTACACCCATATTATATATATTCTTGTAGGAAAGCTTGTATGTATGTATATTAAAAAGCAACAAGTGATGTATATAATATTAAACTTTAATGTTCGTGTAGTTAAAACATTTTAAAATGAATCTTTAACAAAGTTTTCAAACTACAGTTATCTATTTGAAATATTACAACTTTAAAACCCCTGCTACAAAAAGAAATAAAATCTTACAACTTTAATCACTTTCAAACTTTTAATTTAATTCAAATGTCCAAATGCATTGATTATAAAATCAGTTATTAAAAAGCTGAAATTTAAGTGAAGTATTTATGTTTTGGTTGGAACCACGTTTATACAGTTATACGTTGATTTTGAGTTTGTTATGCAAAATTTTGGTTTGGATTCTAAAAATAACATTTTCTTGTATTCTTTTAAATTTTCACTATGTATTCTGAAATCATAAATGTATCACCTTACAATAAGAAAATGATCAATTTCAAAGCAGAAATTATGAGATGAACTAGAATTTACTCTGCATGTGTTGTGGCGTTCTCGAAATTATTGTAAAAGTTAAGTTGATTGGTTTGTAGATTTGCATAAAGATATATTGGTTTTGTTAATTAGTTTACGATTTGGTTAGAAACAAAAACTCTTGGATTTGAAGAAAACTGAATTCTTGATTCATCATGTTTCAAATTAATTTAGCTTATGATAAGAGTTAAGTAAGCCCCTAAACGATTATTTTGATCTACTTGGTTGTCTTTTTTTTTTTTTGATAAAAACGTTCGGTTATCTTTTTCTGAAGCAAAACGAAACTTTAGATATGTATTCACCAAGTGCAAGCTTTAATAATTGGGTTTGAAGCTGATTAAATTTATGGACTGCATTTCATGTAACTTATAGATCTCGATATACGAAATAATACCTTTTATTTAAAGAATATGTTATACTCCTATTTATAAAATATGTTATATTTTCGAGTTACGACCATGCTAAATTTTCTATAAGTGTATGAGGAGATTTTTTTCCTTTTCATGATTTTGGTTGATTTTAATCATCTCTTTACATTTGTAAACTCTCACTAAAGTAATAAATAATACTACTTAGATAGTACTACACCGTAGATGCCATGCCAATATATATTACGGACTACAAATACCATGTCTTTGGGTTTTTTTTTCTTGTTGTTGTTGTCAACATGACTTTGGATTAGTAATATTAAATTCAATATATTACATGATAATTTTATACTTAACATTAAATTCTTCCATTATTACTTTGACATGCTTTACCTGAAGCTTCAAAACGACGTTGTATTTTTCTCAATTTAAAATAAATCCAAGTGGTAAAAAGGTAACTTTAAAATAAAAATATAACATCCTAATAATGGCATCCAGCTTTCTTTGCATATTTTTGGAACATTCTCATCGTTTTAACTCTAAAAAAAGATGAAAATTGTGACTTCCACAATGTGCCACGTTATTGGTTCAACAGAGTATCGATGCCATACGTCAACATTTATCTTTTTTGAACATAAATATAGATTTTTTATAGCATATTTTGTTTCGTTCCATATCCGTTACTATTATTTCTTTAGAACACACGCGTTAGTTACAACCTACAAAACTGATATTTTTAGTCCTTCTCGTCTTTGTTTGTCAGTCACTGTTATCACAATATAGGTAGGTTTTAGATTCTGCTCATGTTGGGAAATTAATAATTTTAAAATTACATGACAAACTACCGTCTATTGCGTCTAATGTTAATAGAAAAGAAAAATTTTCTTACAAATTATTCACACAACACATCAAATTTTGGAATATGGTTTATGGCACAATAAATAACCACACTATTAAACCCATTATACTACAAACTTCAAATTTAAAGGTCGGATAGCCCTCTAAACATGAATACAAACATGAATATGGAGGTTAAAACCCCATTCAAGTGAAAATGGGTTAAGTATAAACCAATGGTAAATTTTTTGATGGAGTTAACAAAATTAGATGGAGTTATAAGAGTAAACGAGGTGACGAGCCGAGCTAAAATTTCCATCAAAATGACAATATATGATCAAATACGATTTAATGTAAAACTGTAAGTTAATCCTGATGAAATCAAAAATTCGTTTAAATCAGTAAAGTAAGATGCCTAAGCGTAATAGCAAAATTCTCAGTATTAAGAACAACTCACGGTAAATAATAAAAAAAAAAAGATAACGTTTAACATGATATTAGAATATATTAAAAAAAATAACAAAGAACACAACTTTTCACAACAATTTAGCTCTATACTCAAATACTTCAATTCTTTGTTTTTGCTTTTGTAAAATCACTTTTAAAAATCAAAATAGTAAAACCAATTTACTTAGTTATACGTATTTACAAATTTTCTTCCACCAAATAATTAATTAAACAACACATAAGAAGCCAACTTATTTACTTTACACAGTATTGAAGTATCTTTTGTTTAACAAAAATCAAATAATAAATTACAGAAATACAAATAAATACTAAAAAAATCTGTGAAGAGTCATTTCACAGAGGACCCCACAGTACATGGTTCCATAAGGGAAGAACCTCTATTTATAAGCGCCTCTTCACTCCCCTCCCTCCATGTCTCATTCTCATCCATCAAACTACAAAACATCATCAACACCATCTTCTTCTCTTCTTAAGATCAACACCTCCTAACACACACTTTGTGATTTCTCTGTCAAATCTCCAGGTATGTTACATTACATGCATCTCCAGAACCGGATCATCATCCAATACATATGAAAAAAAGAGCTAATTTCATGTGTTCATTGTGATCAGTGTATGTTAACACTCTGATTGTAACTGTGCAGGAAAGAGAGGGAATAGTGCTGTTAGGTTGCGATGATGGCTTGTGGCTTAAGCAAGAGCCTTGGCTTCTCTTCCTCGTTGAAGAAGCAGCAAGGCATAGTGACTATCCTTGGTGGCGGCGAGTGTGACATTTCGTCGAACACTTTAGCTGCACCTTCACTGAGGAGGACTTTCTCTGCTGATTTGTCCTCCAAGACTTGGCTTTCGCAGAACGGGTATGCTCCTCCTATGAAGAGAATCTCTTCCTCGGAGAAGCTCCGTGCCCACTCATTGAGCTCCGACGATGGGGAAGAAGAGCAAGGAGGATCAAGATCCGAATTCGATATATGGGCTCAGATTCAAGAAGACAAGAATAACAAGGAGGAGGAGAAGATCGAGCCTGGCCAATCCGATGTATGGAGTTCGATTTTATCGGACAAGAAGAAGACGGAATCGAGCAACGAAACGGTTCCTCCTCCACCGTATGTTCACCCGCTGATGAAACGCGCCAGCTCCTTGAGCGAGAAAAGCCTCGAGATTTGCACTGAGAGTCTCGGATCCGAGACGGGTTGCGAAGGATTCTCTTCGTATGCATCGTCGGAGAATGGGGATGCTGAAACCGAGAAAGAAATTAGCAACCAGGAGGAGGCGAAACTCGTTCTCAACGAGACGGCGACCAAGGAGGAAGAAGAAACAGATGCTGAGGCTGAATTTGAGGTTGAGCAAGAGTCGATCACAGTTCCAAATCACACAAGCAGCATCGAGCTGCCTCGAGGATCGTTTCCTCCTCCGATTCGTCCTCTCTCGAGCCAATCGGGTTCGTCTCTGCACATGAAAACTCGCCGCGACAACGGCCGATTGGTCGTCGAGGCTGTCTCTATGCCGTCGCACAACAACTTCGACGCCAAGCGCCAAAACGGACGCCTCCTCCTCACTTTTTCTGAAATCAGCAACGAAGTTGACATCGGAATCGACAAAGAAGAGGAGACTGATTCGGAGGTTCAGTGGTTCGACGAAGAAGAAGAGGAGGAGGAAGAGGAAGAAGAAGAAGAGGAGGATGGAGCAGAAGACGTGTTTGCCTACAAGCCCAATGGGCTTCTGTATAAGCTGGCACAAAAGCCAATTGGTCCTATAACTGTTCATAGGTTGGCCCATAAGCCTATTGGAGTACCAAAGAGAAACTCGAGATGGCCCGTGATAGATGAATACGACACCAAATCCGATCTGTCCACGCCGGTAGTCCACTCTCTGCCACCAAGGCCAAGGGTGGCTCAGCTCGCTCGGTCAACAAAACCGCCTTCCACGGTGGATGACACCGTGGGAGCTGCTTGCTTCAACACATGTGACTACTACTGGAAGCCCACTAACACTGAAACTTTTGGTCCAAACACAAAAACCCAATTTCAAGCCCAAAACTTAATCCACAAATCAATCGGCGTTGGGCATGAAGGTTGGATAAATGGCTGCAAGGAACGAAGGAGGTCCCTTTTGTCCGTTGAGCCTTTCTGCATTGCCACTTGATGAGTTTATACCCTACCAAAAAGGCGTAATTTACAAGAAGCATAAGCATATGATATTTATCTATCTGTGTGTATATATATGCGAGTATGTATACTCGAATATATATGCATATTAACCCAATAATTGTTGTTGTTGTTGCCGATGGTTTTTCTACCTTATTTTTTCCTCTATATGTTTTACCACTTGCCTTTTTGGTTTGTGGGCATAAAGAAAATTAAAAAAAAAATGTAATAAAGAATCAAGAGTAGGAGGAGAGGGAAGAAGTGAGGAGTGGAAGTTAGAAAAGTAATTAAATTGTTTCTAATGAGGTTAGAGACCTCGTTGGAGTAAGAAATATTTATGATGAGTGTTGTGTTTTGTACAAACTCTTGTTGTTCCATATTTGCTAATGGACGAGAACTCGTTTTATTCATTTGTGTCTCACCACATAATAATCCGTATAAGCACTTTTTTTTTTTTTTTGGTAAAATGTAAAGATTATATTACCAATTTCCGATTTTTGACAGAAATTAGAGGGAAACAAAGAAAACAGATTAAACAAAAACTACGAAACAACTACAAATAAGCAGCAAACCACAACAAAAGACTAAGAAAAACGGCTCGAGAGATTACAAAAAAAAAAATTAAAACCAAACAATACCAAACGAGAACGCAGCAATCACACGCCGAAACGCGGACCATTCCATTTTGCCATAGCTCCGAAGAACTGGAATTTTCATCTTAGTTGTCACGAGCATCAACCCGAGGCCAGCCCTCAAACCTCATAAGGGGACACCTACAGCTTCTCCGAGAACTATTGAAATTTCCGATTTTTGCAACGGACAAGCTTGCAACCGGCGACAAGGGAGGCCGAGCAGGCAGTCGGAGCGTCACCTCGGACCGCCATTCCTGCAAAAACGAATCTCCGCAGAAACCAGCTCCCACAGCTACAAGCAAGCCGCAACAACAAACCGGCGTCTCAACAATCACGTCCAACATTGCTCCACCGTGAACACCAGACCACATCCGGAGCCAACACGAACCGAGTTCTCAGACACTAACGCGGGCCTACTACTCATTAGTCGGAAACACGCACCTTTGGGTATCCCGTGCCACGCCGATGTCGAAGACGGCGACGAAGCAAAAACCGTCAAAGCCGATCAAAGCTACCGCCGAGCCACCCGTCTAAAGCCACCGCTGAGACAAACCGCTGGTGGAGCTGCACCCGCCGGAAAGACGTGAGCCACCACTCCGAAGCTTGCCACCAGAAACAAGCCGACCTAGACACCAAAAAACGGAGGCTGAACCCGTCCTCAAGGTTCAGAACACCATCGCCGGAGCCGAGGAGGCCAGATCTGCAAATGCTACCTCGCCGCCGCGTCGGAAAGACCGAAGCTTGAGAGAGACCATAATCAGGGAGAGAGAGGAAAGAAACTACCACCCAAACACTGAGAAGGACAGAGCGCACGTCGCCGGAGGAGACCCTCAAAAGAAATCCGAGCAGCCGTCCAAAAAATCGCCGGAGAGCGAAGGAAGAAGCAGCGAGAACTTCTCGAGGCAGACAGAAAAGAGGCACGACCCAAGGATGATACCATCCTCCACCGCGACCCTAGCGACGCCGCTAAGGTCCCGCCGCCGTCGAAGAAGATATAATCGCCGGAAAAGCTTCATCACGATGCCACACCCGAACCGACGGCCACCAAGCTTAAATACACATTAAATGAAAGAGGGGAGCGAGGAGGTCCCTACTCCGGCGACGGTGTGCCACCACGCGCGCGGAGAGGGAGATCGGAGCAGATGAAGGCGTCGACAAAAAGAAATAATTTCAGATCTAAAACTTTCAGGAGAGAAAATGAGGAGAGAGAAAAAGTCTGTATAAGCACATCTTCTTAAATTAAAAACACTAGTAATGATATAAGGTTACGCGTTTCAGATTTGAAAATTTTTAGACGTTGAACAAAAAGTCAGTAATCTATTTGGAATTTGGAAAAAAAATATACTTAAGATTTGTGAGGAGGAGAGAATTTTTTACAGTTTATGTGTGATGGTTATGATTATGCATGATAAGTATTTATGATTGTTGTTTAATTGGTGCCTCTTGTTCTATTCTCTGCAATTAGAGCCTCGTTTTGGCATGTAATGAGAGCAAGTATAAGAAAGCAAAGACACGTTATGGTCTTTTCAAGCACGAGAACAACTCATAAGTTTGAAGTAATATATAGCAGAATACACAAAGATAAACGATATTAGTCTTATTGTTTTGTTGGGATGGCATCATCAACTCATGATTTAGTGTTGGTGACAACTATACGAGATCAAATTCCAATAGTTCTAGAAAAATGTTGGTTTTTTTTTTAATTGCAATGCAGCTAACCATATATTTTTCTCTCTTAAAACTGAATTTTAAGAACACTACACCAATTTTAGCAACAAAAAAAAAAGGAAGATACAGTATTACATTTGTGAATCATTGTTAATGGCTATTTCAGTAAGCCCAACATCAAAATTGCCGCCACTTCTCCCTCCTAAGCCCGAATCCACCTGTTTGACCCGAAAGGCTCGACCCGAGAGATCTCAAATCCAGACCCGCCCAAATACCCGACCTCCATTCCAGAATACAGCCCAGAATCGCCTTTCTGTTTCTTCTTCTTCTTCATTCTCCACTCTGTCGTACTTGAAGGAAGATAGAGAGAGGGGAAGGGATCATAAAAAGGCAAGCATGGGAGATGTGAAAGAAGACGACGATGCGATTCTCAAAACTTTCCTCGCCGAGGTCGGTGAAGTGGAAAGGGACAATGAAGTCGTCAGGTTCCTTCAAAACCCTCTTTCCTTAGCCTAATCTAGCTCGTATCCCTCAATCCAGCTCCTGATCCGAGCCTTGTATATGCGTTATTTTGGAATTCATAGCTCCTTAGGGTTTCTACGTTCTGAGAGTTTATTTTTGTTTTTCATTCATTAGCTTATCAATATGTTTCTTCGCTTATGACGATCGTAACTTAGGGAATTGGAATTACTAGTGAAATTGGCAGTGAGTTTTATCGGGTTCCGAAATTTCATGATTCATATCTTAAAATTTGAAACTTTGTAGGATTCTCTCATGCTTCAAGCTGAACCCATTTGAGCATCTTAACCTATCTTTTGATTCTTCCACGGATGACGTTAAAAGGCAGTACAGAAAGGTAATTCTCAGTTCTGCCACTTGCACTGTGAAGACATTTATTTTTCTTTTATGGCTTCTCCTGGTAATTTTAATTACTACGCCACTGATTGATATTACACTGGAAAAGTTGTGACTGATTTCGACCTCTTCCAGATATCTTTGATGGTTCACCCTGACAAATGCAAGCATCCACAAGCACAGGAGGCTTTTGGAGGTTAATATTCTTAAAATCTCTTTGCATATCCAGTTGTCTTTGTGTGAATTCTCAAAAATGTATTGTTTGGGCCTCCTCAAGAGAATTGATTTGTTTGAATGAACTTGTCATGTTAATATGGGTTTTGATTTACTGAACAGCATTGGCAAAAGCGCAACAACTGCTGCTGAACGACCAAGAAAGAGATTATATACTCACCCAAGTCCATGCTGCGAAAGGTGAGACTTTATCGTTTATCTTGGATTCAGTTAAACCAGAATCTGTAGCTTTTATACTTTCTGTCTCGTGACAACGTTCTTTTCCACTACCGTGAAATGCAGAAGAGCTTAGGATGAAGAGAAAGAAACAGTTGAAGAAAGATACCGCCTCTAAAATAAAGTCCTTGGTTGATGAGGTAAGGAAACCGTTTCTTATTGGGCTTAGATCTAAGCTGTTTAGCGGAGATGTTTTACCTTTTCTATTTTTCCAATGTGGTTGGATCTAGAGTTAAGCTGGGTGTAATTGATGGCTCATTGTAAGCAGCGATATCAAAAAGTATCGATTATGAAACTGCAGATATTCTTTTAGAACGATAGCTTTTGTCAAAATTGGGCTTCCTATGAACCAAATGCTGTTACTTGTTCAGCGAGCCGAGTATAGTATATGCGTTTTACTGGGAACTGGAAAGTTGCCAGACTAAGTTGTTTCTAGAATGTTGAGCATAGTAGTACATTTCGAAAATGTCTTGCTTAACTAAAATGAACTGGCTGGACATTGTTGTGATGTAAAGTAAACCCTCTTGCTACTTACATTTTAAGCGGCGAACCTTGTGCCTGATAAATGCGCAGGAAATAAGAATTCTAAGATACAGAATATGTAACTCGTGTTTGTATTAATGTGTCAGATAAAAGGATATCTCGATGAATTACAGCTCTGTCTTTATTCTTCATTTGTTTCGTCTGATTGGGTATATGGTCACAACTCTGATGTGTTCTCAAATAGCTAAATCCTTATTTATCTTCCGTTTCATATTTGTGTGTGGTTTTTTTTCAATCCCATCTGTCTTTCTTTATTCCAGTTCTTTTAACTTGTAGTGCTACACATTTTTCATGTACTCAGGGAAAGCATGAACATATATATGAGCAATCTGAAGAGTTTCAGAAAGAGCTTAAGTTAAAGGTCCGGGAGATATTAACAGACCAAGAGTGGCGTAGGAGAAAAATGGCAATGAGGGTATGTAGAGTTTCTAGTTTTCCTTGCTTTATAATTTCTTTCTCATAGGATGATTCATTCATTTTTTTATGTTTTTGCTTCTTGACATTTAGATATCAGAAGAAGAGGGAAGACTGAAGAAGGATGAAGAAGAACAAAAGGAGATAAGGAAGAAGAAGCGTGAGCATGAAGAACAGTGGGAAGGGACGAGAGAGAAAAGGGTTTGTGCTTCTGTTAATCCACGTTCTTAATTCCTAACCTACCTATGAATGCATTAGTTTCGAACCAGTCTAGCTCACCTTTTGGCACTTAAGTATGGTTAGAAATGGCTTCAGAGAAGAAACCTCATCCGAAATAGTTCAAACCATGTCCGTTCTTATGACCAAATACTTTTGAACACCTGTTTTTGAATTCGAAGAGCAAATCTTGGTTCCATCTTCTGTTGATTAATCATAATAAGATGATGTATGCAATTTCTCATATCCTCTACTTCCCTATGGTATAGTTAGGTTTAACGAAATTGCGTCCTTGGTGTCAGTGGATTTTACTAACGTTGGGTTTCCATGTGTAGGTATCAAGCTGGAGAGACTTCATGAAAGCAGGAAAGAAGGTAAGAGACACATTGTTAGCTAGGAAAAAATCCTGCATTCGTGAATTATTTTCGTTTTCCTTGGTCAGATTTTAATCTAAGCCTCTGTTATAATCATCCTTCAGGCCAAAAAGGGAGAGACACGTCCTCCAAAACTGAAAACAGAGGATCCAAATAAATCATACGTCCAAAGGCCGGTCAAGAAAGGCTGATCTCCGGCCCTTTTTTGCTGTCGTTACCAACTTACTATTGATAGATTGGTTTTCTCAAATATTAGCTCTGACTCTTTCTGCTTGTGTCTGTGTTTCTCTTTGTACATCACAAACTCTATTTGTTTTTTCAAATACATCAGAAACCTGGAAGAGATATATTTCTCACTACACGCTTATGACCAACTTTGTACTGCGTCTCTGATCAAATTATGTCTTATTTAGACTTAAGATATTACTATTAACTTGGGTATTGTTATCACTGGATTTTAGTGGTGGCGAATTATATTGACATGTTCACGACAAGACCGGGAAAAGAGCATACATTTCCTTTAACACAACCATGATAGTACAAAACCCACACTTTGGGGGGTCAAAAGATATCTGCTATGTACAGCACAAGCTCTAAACGAACCAAAAAAGAAGAAAATTACAACTTTGATAAATCTCTGAGTGTATGAATCTTTGTCTGCGTGGGATATATATGTCACAACAACTCCACAAGGGTGCGCTCCAAGTACCACTAAAGCTGGTTTATTAATTTCAAGCCCCCAAAGATTGTCTCGTCTTGCCTCTTTTTAATCCTGGAAGTAATTTTTGTTCTTCAACCCATAACATAAAACTTGTTTAATACTTCTCCGGTTCAAAAATTGTCTATTTCTCTCATACCACTTTGCTAGCAGACGAGAAACCACCAAATCTTTTCCTGAAAAGACATACGGAGAAAAGCAAAATAATATTGAGAATCTGTTTATACTTTTTCAAGTTCATTAAAGACCAGAACAATGTAGACAGATACCCTAACTAAATCCTAGTATTACAGTGCGAAATCCTAGTCTATGATGATTGATAACAACCCAAGTGCTCGTAATCCTCTACTTCCATCATAGCCAAAGTTTTGCTTATAATCAGAGTATTGGTGGTAGAGCCACACTATAGAATGCTAGATAGTTACAATGTCAGGTGTTGATTGATCTAAACCAATATATTGGATTCCCACTTCTTTTTCAACGAAAATAAAACAACAAAGCAATGCATCTAATAAGAATGCGCACAGTATCCTCTTCATGGCAGATTTGTATAATCCAAATTGATTCTTGTGATTCATGATCAGAAAGCAAAGTAAAACCAATATACAGAAAAATCTTAAAAATAATACAAAAAAAATCTCTAACATTTCATTGATAGACCGCAGAGTCTGATGACTGATCTAAAGAAACCCAAGTCTAATGTTACCACCACAGCCAAAGTTTGGCTTAAAAACATATGTCCGATTAAATGGTTTATCAATCTATTAATCTACAGTTTAGTTCCTTGACCAAGTCAAGCATAGCAACCCACAAGGATGAAAGTAACAAGGGAGAGAGAGTTTAAAAACCCCTTACCTGCAACATTTAATCTCTGAAAATCACCGAGTCTGCAATGGCCAACAAGGGCTTCAAGCAATCAGGGGTAAATTTGCGTGCAAAAAAGTAGGAGCTTGAGTGGCTTGATCGTCGGAGTTTCTTGATCAGCTCAGGCACGACTTCCTTGGGTTTGTAAGTATATGGATGTCCTTTCACAGTGCCAGTCCAGTTGACCCGGGTCAGGGTATACCCGGTGCACCCATCCGGATCCTTCATGTTCAACAGCGTCGGGAAGTAATGCTCCTCCGGGTAACACTCGTCGGAACGATAACACGGGAGCTTGAATTTGCGCCACAAGACCCGATCTTTGATTGTAAGCAAAGCATGCCTTCTAGTCATGACAAAGAACTGCGAACCCACTCGGAATTTCTCGAACGGGACCTCCGGCATCATAGCGTACCTTCCCCGAGCGTTGTACCGTTTCCAAAGCCTCGGTTCATCGGAGATGAGCTCGATGAAGCTCCGATACCAGATCCGGATACCTCTGGGAGTCGGCATTGGATCCGGATCAGATTTGTCGAATGTGGAAGATTCGAAGAGGGAGCTGTAAACGTATTTGAAGGAGTGAAGAGGAATGCAGTACTGAGAGAGCACGGCGAAGTAAGTATTGGCAGGGTCGTCGAGGAAGGCGGTGGCGAGGAGGCGTCTTGTGGCGGAGATGAGAGTCGGGGAGGCTCGTGCGGTGCGCTTGGCGTTCGCTATGAAGGAATTCTCGAATACAGAGCCTTTCCCAGGTCTTGTGATATTGACGAAAGGATCTGCGTGGACGTAGACGTTGTAGAGCGATTGCGGATGCCCAGAGAAGAACCGATCCCAGATTGGCGCGAAATGGAGATCGGAGTTGGTGAGGAATAGAAAGGCAATCTTGAGCTTCGGTTTAGGGTTTCCGGAGGAGAGATGTGAGAGGGAGGTTGATCCAGCAGCGGCGAGGAATAGGCTCTGGTCGTCGATCTCATCGGAGATTGGGATGAGAGATTCGCCGGGAGGAGAAGGGAAGACATGTGGCGCGACGAAGAAGAAGACGATCGGGAGACACAGAAGAATGGAGAGGGAGAGGATGAACTCCTTCGAGTACATCTGGAAATCGAAACTTCAATATGAAACCCTAGAAACTTTTGACTCTCTTCCAAATTTTTTCCCAACCACTGGAAATCTACAGCAATGTGCGTAAATTCCCCATGAATTGACGGATTCTGCACAAGTCCGGTTTCTCAATTTGATGAAAATCAGGGGTTTCACAACAGTAGAGCTCTAAGAAACCAAGACCTTCCACAGATTTGAGCGGTCAAATTGAAGAAACACGAGATTCTCATACAGAAGGTGAGATTTTCCGGCGATAATCCGTCGAACCTCAAAGTCTAGGACCTCTCAGTTTACGATTTCTTCTTTCAGAGCGAGTCGCAAAAGGAAGAAGACGAAGAAATCCAGAAAGAAACTCTCGACGCAGATTTTCTCTAGAACTTTAGGAGAAATCAGCAAATTGAAATATAAGGGATTTTTGGAGGAAAAAATATTGAGATTGTATCTTCAGATTTCGAAAGTAGAAACAAAAATCAAAAGGATATCTCACACTCAGTGATGATGATAATATAGACGAGAGAGATGACGAGAGATCGATTGTTCTTCTGTTTCGTTGTAATTGACGCGGAAATTATTGTGAGACAAAAGGGTATTAATGTCAATTACCAACCGACAGTCGTAACCCCTGACGTCGTCAAGTTATGTAAGTGTTAGTTTATTAGAACGAGGCACGAGTTAACGGCGTTACAATGTGTTTCCGTCGGTGATAACGGCAATGGCTTCAATGAATCCATCGGTCGATAATGATGTGCCAATGCTATATATATATATATTTTTTTTTTTTCTTGTTTTGTTTGGTAGTAAACGTAAGAAATTATTAAGAAGTTAGACATTATATGTTGTATCTAATTCGGTAGGTCCAACTGATTTGGTTAACTGGTCTGCACTATTTGCTGGGATGTTTTAGTTTTCTACAAAGAAAAAAAAGAGAGAGAAATTGCACACGTATTAGAGAAACCTTATATTTTACTCGATTAACAAGAAGTCAAGAAGAAAACAGATTCTATGAGAGAATTAAATAATTTATATGGGTCTGAATAATTCTCTGTAATGAGTCTAGCTGTAAAATGGTCCATTTATCTATAGTTTTTTTTTTTTAAATCTACAAAGGGTCGTTAATGTGATACAAACTTACATGAAAAAATGGGACGAGTGGACGTACAAAACAGATTTTGTATACACACATTTGAAATTCTCTAAAAACAATTATGGAGAAGAGAAATACAATGCAAAGTAAAAATTGAGGAGAGAAAGTGGTCATTCGAGGGTAAAAACCCCATTCATTTTCTCATCTTATGATTAATTAGTGAAAATTGATCTCATTCTACAATCAATACATGCTATATTTTAATTCTCATTGATCTCGTTTATACGTGATATATGAATTTATTCCTTCGAATTTCACACATAAGGAATGTTTTGTAAGTGTTCCAATGGAATCTATAATGTGATTAATGATTAAATCAACATGCCAGTAACACTTTATAAGACGTACGTGATTTAAAGTTCAGTTCATCAATCTAATGACTGATGACCAGGTCAAGTGGGTAGGGCATAAGTGTCCATGCCTCTAGGCCCATAATCAATTTAAAAGAATTTGTAAGAAAAGCCAAATTTTGATTGTTACTCTGTCAGTATTTACATGGCCTGATTTTATTTTCGACAGTAAGGTCGTATAAGCCAAAAAAAAAAAAAAAAATAGGTCGCGCCTGCTGATTATGTGATAAGTTTCATTTCTAGTCTAGTGTGGTAGATTGTTTTTGTGTTAGCATAATAACCGACGAACTTTTGTCAACAATTGAGTTTTGTGGCATATGATTCTTGTCGTGATAGATATAGAGACTATAAAGTACTGAGATTCTATGATGGCAAATCTGAAGAAGCGGAAGAGGGAAACCTAAGAATTACTGTTTTAACCGGATAACCACAAGTGATCGTTGTTACCATTTCTATTTAGAAGTATTATTCCTGCTTGCTTTCGAAGTTGTATTAGCTATAATCAGCATTGTATTTGTACGTAGTTTTAGGCGACACCCAATGAAGAATATGAGTCTGCCAAGTCTGCTAAACCAGGAGCACATATATGAACTTGTTGATAATATTCTCAACTAAATTTAACGTTACAAACTTAGTCACAGTTGAATTACACATGTTATTTTTATTTTTTAAATTAGATTGCACATAACGTTGAAAATTTGCCCAAATTTGTGTTATATATTTTTTTAAACCAAACATCTATAAAACCTGCTCTTTTTTTTCTTGTTAGACTATGTTGATATCCTCAACTTATATGATATCTTAAGAAATCATTATATCATAATTTTACTTTGATTGTGGCAGATAACATAAAATCTTAATAGTGTTATTTTCTCAAAACGATACCTTAATATTTTCTCTCGCATTTGATTTTATCAAATTATATTAAAATTTCAAATAAAAAAATGATTAGGAAAAATAATATTTCTTTCGAATTTAATAATAGAGGGAGTACTTAAATTAACTTCTTGATGTAAATTTTCAAATTCATCTAAGATCTCCTTGTTTTTGTTGTTCAACATCTAAAATATCCTTTTTTTGTTCCTCTGATTTTTAGCTAAATATCCTTTTTGTTTTATAAATTTGCCCTTTTCCCATAGGAGAAGAAATGAATAAAAAACACAAAAAAAAAAAATTCTTAAAAGGAAAAGGAAAAACAAAAGATATAAAAAGTTCTAGAGTGTTCCGCTCCACAAGACCTTGAACAGAAGCAAACCCAATTAGTCTTCGAACAGCAGCCACAACAAACTCCGTCTCCCTCTCCCTCTTCTCTCTCCGCCATTAAAAGACTCTCAGTTTCTTCTCTCTTCTTTTAGGGTTTTCGTAAGAACGGAGAAAGATGTTCGGAAGAGGACCTTCGAGGAAGAGTGACAACACCAAGTTCTACGAGATCCTCGGTGTTCCCAAGACCGCATCACCGGAAGATCTCAAGAAGGCTTACAAGAAAGCCGCCATCAAAAACCATCCCGACAAGGGTGGAGATCCCGAAAAGGTTGAATCTTCGATCCCCCCTCTTTTATTTCTCAGATTCTGTGAAATTCAATTCGTGTTGGTTTTGCTTCCTTCTGGGAAATCTAGTTTGATTTGAATTCTCCGATCTATAGACGTCGCGTAAGCTCTTGGATCTTCGTAACATATGTCTCGATGTCCGATTTGATCTGAAATTTGCGAGTTTTAGGTCAAATGGTTGACGTGATTTTTTTTTGGTTGGTTTCTATGAGATTTGTGGTGCTGTGAATAGAATTTTTGTGCGCAGTCACTTAATGATTCTTAAATTTGATCTATCTTTAGATGTTTGTTAGTTTTTGTTGGAGTTATAAATGTTCAGATTGCCAAAATTTAATTCTTTTGGCACTTGAGACCGTAGAAGATTATTACTTGAGTATATATGGTTATCTGTGCAATCTGTAGGCTTGATCAAAATATTTATTAAAATCTATACGCGTCTTTGCAGTTCAAAGAGCTAGCTCAGGCTTATGAAGTTCTTAGCGATCCGGAGAAGCGTGAGGTCTACGATCAATATGGGGAGGATGCACTCAAGGAAGGAATGGGTGGTCCTGGTGGTGGCCACGACCCATTTGATATCTTCTCGTCCTTCTTTGGTCAATCTGGAAACCCATTCGGAGGTTAGTCTCTCATACAATGCCTTTGAATTCTCTCTATCTCTCAATCGATTTTGCCTTTGAATAGATGATAAAGAGAAGTATTCTACTTTTAAATTGGTTTCTGAGTAGGTGGTAGCAGCCGAGCAAGGAGGCAGAGGCGCGGTGAAGATGTTGTTCATCCTCTGAAGGTTTCCCTAGAGGATCTTTATCTGGGAACAACAAAGAAGCTCTCACTTTCTAGGAAGGCTTTGTGTTCAAAGTGTAACGGGTTAGTACTTCCACGACATGCTTCTGTCTTTTCATTTTGAAATATATCCAAGAAGCTTAAAAAGAGTTCATTGCTGACATTATGTGCTTTATGATTGCAGAAAGGGTTCAAAGTCTGGAGCTTCAATGAAATGTGGTGGATGTCAGGGAACGGGAATGAAGGTCTCGATCAGGCAGTTTGGACCTGGAATGATTCAGCAGATGCAGCATGCTTGTCATGATTGCAAGGGCACAGGAGAGACCATCAACGACCGTGACAGGTGTCCACAGTGCAAAGGTGAGAAGGTTGTCTCCGAGAAGAAGGTGCTTGAAGTAGCTGTGGAAAAGGGAATGCAACACAGTCAGAAGATCACATTCAGTGGACAAGCAGATGAAGCGGTTTGTGATACTTCATTTCCCTAGCCTTTTGATTATCATATTCTTCGTTTATTAACTTTTTTCTGCCTTTTTTTCATGTGGAACCAGCCTGATACAGTCACTGGAGATATAGTGTTCGTCATTCAGCAGAAGGAGCACCCAAAATTCAAGAGAAAGGGAGAAGATCTCTTTGTGGAGCACACCCTTTCTCTAACAGAGGCCCTTTGTGGCTTCCAGTTCGTCTTGACCCATTTGGATACAAGACAGCTTCTCATCAAATCCAATCCCGGGGAGGTAGTGAAACCTGGTACGTATTTTTACTTGGCCAAAATCATGATCCTTTTTCTTTCTTGTCTTCTACGCGCGCTTTCTTGTCTTACTGTGTCGTGTATTTTTGGTTGTTGATAGATTCATACAGGGCGATAAGTGACGAGGGAATGCCGATACACCAAAGGCCGTTCATGAAGGGTAAGCTTTACATCCACTTCACTGTAGAGTTCCCGGAATCGCTGAGCCCCGACCAGACAAAGGCCATTGAAGCGGTTTTGCCAAAGCCGTCAAAGGCTGCTCTGAGCGATATGGAAATAGATGAGTGCGAAGAGACGACGCTGCACGATGTCAACATTGAGGATGAGATGAGAAGGAAGGCTCAAGCTCAAAGAGAGGCTTATGATGACGATGAGGAAGATGGCCCAGGCGGTGCTCAGCGTGTGCAATGTGCCCAGCAGTGATCCACTTGCCCATTTTAGTGATATCCAGCATTTGCTTTCGTTTTTTTTTCCTTTTCTTTGTATTATTTTTGCGTCTCTTTATAGACTTTGCCAACTCGGTGGGAAGAACCTCGTCCTAATTCAAATCGTTATTACAATTTTTTGTTTTGCGTTTTGAGAATAAAAGACTTCGTAGTTCTTGGGATTTTTGTCCTCTCCATCAACATGTCAATGCCCGGAATTAAAAACATGCTACCAAAATTAAGGCTTCCATGTTCGAGTAGGATTTGAATTGGTTTAGAAATGAAGCTATGAAGAAATAAAGATCAATCATTTACCCAATGATGCTTAATATCAAGAAGACAGACAAGACTAGTACGATGCTACTACCCTATTAGCTGTCATTACATTTAGAATCGTCTGAAATGGACCACATGTCATCTCAATTTCGACCATTCAACCACGTTTTAATTGCCAAACAAGAACAACTAGCTATGTTGCAACATCAATCTTCTTCTGTAGATACCGGTATACATGTGTGATTGAGAAGGAAGGTGGCTCGTACCTCGACTTTATACAGAGTCGAGCCACGGCTAGAACTTTCTGTAGCTCTCTAGAGTTATAGTTGTTACCAAGATCTGGATCAATCATCTTGTCAATGGAGTTTGCAATGCAAGAGTGTTGTACCCATTCGATCAAGTCTTGGCCTTGTCTGTCTGATGATTGTCCTGTGATCAGTTCCAACATCAACACTCCTAGCTGGAATATCACGTTACCACATTCCTCATCCGCACATGATCCTACACGCCCGACTTAAAACTGTGAATAATGCGCGGAAAAGCATTGATCTTGGAAAGAAGAAATATATTTAGTTTTTTACCTTCCGAGCAAGCATCATTGGTTGTTTTTGGGTGGCTTTGTGTGTGTCTGTTGACGCGGATATCTGAAATCTACGAGAGGAAGATTAAAGTTATTGACAGTCGGTCTGTTTGTACCGGACTTTGTATGTTAGAACTTACTTTGGGGGTGAAGTTTTCATCCAACATGATGTTACATGAGTTCACTGAAACATCATACACCTGTGCTTCATTACTGCTGAAGATTAGCAAGTACTCCTGCGGTTAAAGAGCCGATCATAATCATCTTCTGACTCCTTTTTTTAAGTGAGTAATCGTTATGTTAAATACTCATACTACTATCCATGATTTTTAGAAGCAACTTACTAATGCAGCAGCGACTCCATGGCTATTTGGATGCGAGTCTTCCAGTTCAGAGGAGTCTTAAGCGGATCTATCAAGAAAGAAACAAAGATTCGATAAAGGATTCTTTTTCAAAAAATTTGTTTCGAGGGTTTTTACCATTGAGATGTTCTTTCAAGCTTCCATTTGCAATGTTGTCAAACACTAGCAGCCTGAGAAACAAACAAGAAGAAGAAATCAAAAGCAAACTAACAAAAACATTTTTTCTTTCTTTCTAATTTTCAAGAAACAATATGGAAACCTCTTGCGCCCGGTGCAAAACCCACGAAGTGTGAGGAGATGACGGTGGCGTAAGCGTCCCAAGAGTTTCACTTCCTCATAAAACCTCTCTCGTCCAAGATCGTGAGACTTGAGTTCTTTGACCAAAGCTACCTCACCACCTTTGAATTTGGCCCTGTACGCAGACCCGTGATAGTTGCTGTATATGACCTTACGGAAACCTTCTGTTGCTTTCATTATATCCTTGTACCCGAATCGTCTGACAAATTCTATTCTCCCTGTGATGATTAAGCAACTGGAAAGTTGAATCAATTTTTTTCCAGAAGCATATAACATACAGCACAAACTAAGAGATTGAAGAAGTTGATTTGGTTGCTCAACTAGGAAGAAATTGAGGTATTTAAGTCAATCTCTACTCGAGATCGACCAAACCAACCATGTACAGCTCAAATACAATCTTAAATACAGAGTTCACAAACCTTAAGTTCTTTAGAGTTAAGAAGAAACACAAGAAACAGCATGGTCTCACATATAACGCAAACTAAGTCACTCAAATGATTCATGAAACTGAGAAACAGCTACATTTGTGGGAAAAATAATAGAACACTGAATAAATTGAATTGGAAATTAAAACAGAGTATTAGTAAATTACAGTTTTCACTGAAAGTTTTCACCAGATTAGGCATAACTTATTATACCCTATAACATACCAAACTATAACGTCGATAAAATTGAATCTAGATAAAACTACAACGAAAGGCAGCAAGAACTAGCTAAGATGGTCAAATTCCAGTCCAGAATAGTGGAATCAGCTCAACAATTAGAAGACACTTATTAAAGTCGCATCAAATCTAAATAAAGCTAAAAGCTGGAAAGACGAAATCCCCGAAAACAAACGAAAGTATTTGCTTACCGGAGCGAGTACGGCGGAGCCACGCAAGAAGAAGAAACCGGATTCTGCGGCTCAAGCGAACTCGATCATCCATGACGATTCCTCTTTTCTTCACTGCTTCACGAGCTAACTCTCTTTCTCTCACTGTCTCTCTCTATATATCTGCTTTTTGGGAAATTGACGAGAGATGATTGAGAAAATTGGATCTGATGCTTTCTTGGAAGTTTTGGGGAGTGTCAGTTGTACGACGTGAGCTGTAAATCTCACCCTTTTTTTTTCTTTCTTTCTTTCTTTTTTCTTCCTTTTCCGTCTTTTTTCTTAAGCTGCCTAATCATAACGGTTTTCTAATAAGTTAAATAGTTTATAGTAAAGTAATTGTTGCTCACTGCCTGCTTTGTTTGTTTGTCAAAACTTCAAATTATTGGGATACTTGGCTAGTTGAAGTGAAATCCCACTAGAATCCCAAGAAAAAATAGCTCATACTTTATCAATAAGAAAAGTCTTAGGCCACAGAAAAACATTGATATAACTTTTTTTTTGAAACTGTAAAAATCTTACAGGCTTTCGTTTATAAACACCAAATCATCGTTTTATATGTGAAATTCTAACAAGCTCAAATCATTTAGGAGGAATTGTTTTGTGTGATTTCTGACCGAAATTACTAGTTTACACCTTATAGAAAATATAAAATTTTATGTGATTGATGTTTTTCTACAGTAATTTGTATAGTTTGGGGTGATAATGCATTTTATTTTATTTTCATACAATATAGTAAGATTTAAGAAGAGATGCTGTGTTTGGCCCTGCTGTGTTTCGTGTTTATCTGACACGCGTGTGTGTTAGAAGACTTTTACACGCTCTGCACTGTATAGTTTAGTATACATACGGACCATACACGGCACAGATCCAACCCGACCCGACGGCCCAATTGGAGACCCATATTCCACCAAAATCAAAATTCTGCATCGCTCTTCTTCCTCGCCTGTCTTCGGCCTTTTGCTTCTTCGTCTGCTTGACTGGTCTCCGGTACGTTAAAACTCTAAAATTTCATGGTTCCTCCTATTCTCCCACCTATTTCCGCTTTTTTGGTTTTCTCTGTGATTTCTTATCGTCCGTGAGCTTGATTTCTTTAACTGTTATGAGATCGAAATCGATGTTTTGTCCCAATTTTCGTTTTCGATTGTGCTCCACAAGTGACTATTGAGCTGTCTCTTAGAAATTCTTCACATAAAACCTGTATCGGAATAAGGAATCATTGGGACTGAAATTGTGAGAGGAAAAAATTGTTATTGTTCTATATAAAAAACTTAAGTCAAGATTGTTGAGCTGTGAAGATCGTTTGGTCGTAGTTTTAGACTTTATTGGGTTATGTTCCATCACTTTAAATTAACTGTAAGCATTTGGAGCTTGTCTCGGCTATGACTTAGTGACTTACTCCTTCGCGTTGGATATCGGTTTATGTCATGAATGGCTCCAAAAAATTGATCTTTTGGATTGGTTTTGCAAGTTCATCTGATTTTCATTTTGCATTGGTACATAAGGTTGAAGCTTTAGCTGAATGTATAGTTTATCTTTTTTATGTCCTTACTTCTTGGTTGGTGTCAGAGATTACATAACTGTGCTATGCCGCTGCTCATGAAGCGTACCTGAATGTCGGTCTGAGTGTTCAACTTTGTAGGTTAAATTTGAGAGAAAGTAAAAATGAGAAGACAGGGAAACTTTGCGGACTCACCTGCAAGTGCATATGGAGCTGGACAGATACAGAATGCACATTCTGATTTCCAAGGTCAATTAGAGGCATTCACGCCTGAGAGGGACCAACCATATTCAGATTCACAAACAGAGGATCAGTGGAGATGGGAAAGAGATGGCCCGAATATGTCAAGGCCAATGGCAACTGCTATTTACAATGAAGGTAAGTCTTTACTTACTGCATCGGTATATTCATAGTCTCAAAGAGCAGAGCATTGTACGGAAGATCAGCCATCAGGTGATGGATCCACTTCTTAAGTCTCATAGGCAATGGTGTTATTTTCCAGATGTCTTGGTAAATTCAACAATTTCTGTGTAAGCTACTGTACCAGGCAATGCTTATATCCATCTATGCCTTAGTTTCCTTTATTATCAACAACAGTTGTTCCTTTAGGTGGGTGAGCTTTCCAGTGACATTTTACATGACGTAAGAGGAACCTTTATTGCATATTACTTATAGTAGAGATATTTTCCGAAACCGTAAGAGGAAAGACGACAATGATATGATTCTTTCTGTAGATCCTGCATCGAGTATGTCTCAAGCTTTAGGATTTATCTCTACCTTCTGTTTACGCAGGTCAAGGCGTTGACTCATCGAGGACGTATGACCGTGGCCAAATGGATCCAAAATCAGGAATGGAGAAGCAAGGCAGCGATCCAAGAGCTCAAGCACAACACCAAGAAAACACGAAGCCTGGTTATGAGAATAACCGTGGGATGCAGACCTTTGAAGGTCTAGAACAGAAGTTCATGGATGATATAACAAGACTAGCAAAGGATCAAATCGAAGCAGAGGATGCAGAGATCGCCAGACATCGAGAGGTTAGCAACGAATTTAAAAGTTCTGCTACTGAAATACTCTACTTTGGGGTTTCACTTTGTTGATCTAAAAGCTGTTAACTCTGTATGCAGAAAATAAACACCATCAATACTCGGTACGAAGAACAATTAGCTGCACTGAGAGCAAGGCACACAGGTAAAAGAGAAGAGGTCATGAGGAAAGAATCACAAGCTAGGCAGCAACATTACAAGCAGCAAACCATGGGGATGATGGATCAGTACCATCCAAACGCAGTTGGTGGTGCCAATCTAATGCCATCTGGTCATCCCCAGGGTTACATTGGCAATGCTCAGGATCCAGCGGCTGTGGCGGATGCACCATCCAGATCCTACGGCTCAGATCGATACGAAGCATATGGAGAGAGAACTAGGTTTCAGGGAGGAACCAGAGATCACGGTTTCGAATCTAGGGGCCAGTACCCTGGTGGGACGGTCTACGACACAGTCTCACGGTTCTATTGATGTGTCATTACTTTGGAACATATTGTGATTTTTGTGACTTATAGATAAATTAAGCTTTTTAGACTATCCGGAATTTCAAAACGAAATCAGAGCTTGTTCTTTTTTTATTCTGACGAGAGCATGTTATTCACAATTTGTGTTTATATCGTTCAAGAAGAATTTAACCTTAACAAAGTGACAAATCGTGTGATAATATCACCTATAAAGTTTACACACGCCCAAAAGATAGTGGGTGGTATACGTATTTATTGATTACTTTATCGAGTATTATAAGTTTATTATTTATTCATATGAGTTTTTTTGGGTGATGATTCAACATGCAACTGAAAATTAATCAGTGCAAAGCCGTAAAATCTTCCCGTAATTCTTTTATTTACTTCCCTTTTGTTATTAAATTTTCATCTTTTAACCGTTTAAAATATTTACTGTACTTTCCAAAAAAAAGTAGGATTGAGATTTGAGATTATGCATAATTATTAGGGAAAAAAAAAGGGAAAAAAAAAAGATTATGCATAATTATTAATTTTCATCAGCGAATTTTAGTTTTTTTTGCTATATCGACCGCTTTAACTTTAAACATTCTTAAAATACTTTCAATGAAAACTCTAGTCGTTGAAATAGCCGAAAAAGTATAAATGTAAATTCACAGAATAGGTTAAATATGCTTGTATATAGTTTCTATCAATAAATATATGGGTATATAGTTTCTATTAATATATATATATGATAAGACTGGATATGTAAATTACTGATTATGCATGTGTATTTTCTGGCTGATTTATTGGCAAAATAAATTACGTGCAAACATAAAAAGCATTTTCGCTGTGAAAATGATACATATTGCAATAATCTACAACTTGTTATTTTTTGGTCAACGATAATTTACAATTTTGTAAAATAAAAATTATCATATAAATTTCCCTCCTTCCCTATATCATCTTCGCGAGGGACAATACTTCCCCAAAAAAGAAAAAAAAAAAATTGTTGGGCCAAATCTCTCTATTTTTCTTGCGTAGTAGATGCTGATTGTCTGAATAATATCGGTCCTCCTCTCCATATCTCTCTGAGAATCTTGTCTTTGCCAATCCTGTGTGGAGAAGAACAATGAGCGGGGCATCGTCCGAGGAATCTCCCGATTCAACTCAGCGGATCGATTCATTCAACGACGAGCAGAGAGTCTACTTCGTCCCCTTGAGGTATCTCCTCTCCGCCCCTCTTACTCTCTCTCTCTCTCTCTATCGCATTTTGTTTCTCTTTCGTGTCCTCCATCTTCCTCCTGATTGGAATATTCGGCGAATCTGAATCGCATCCGATTAACTGGGAAGTTTGATTCGGATTTGAATCTTATAGGAGTTTAAGAATTGGATTGATCTAGAGATTCTGAAAGATGGATCCTTTTCGGATGAATAGGGGATTGATATTTTGAGCTTTAGTGCGATGTATTGTTTCCACAGCTAGCGGAAGTATCAAATGGATGCGATTTGAATTCATTTTATGATTTTATGTCGTGAGATTTGCTTTTATATGCCTTGATGATGTTTTTTTGAGTTAGTTGTTTGTTGTACGAAATGCTCATTGAATCGAGAATTATATAAGTACTCTCGAATGGTATTGAAACAACATTTTGTTAACCAATGCGATATTCGAACTTGAGTTTCAGGTGGTGGAAAGATGCCCAAGATTCAATGTCTTCTGAATCAGTTGAAAAAAGAGAGATCTTGTATACAGCCACAACTGGGTCGTCTTATGGAGGCCCGATGAAGTTGATTAATAACATCTTTAACTCCGATATTTTGTTCGATCTGAGGAGAGAAGGAGATGCTTTACAGAACGGTGAAACGGGAGAAGCAAGCGTCTCAGGCAGGGATTTTGCTTTGGTCTCAAGTGATATGTGGCTACAGGCTCTAAAATGGTAAGTGTTGTTTCCTCTGTGCATGTATGATGGTTCCTTCTAGAATGACTTTGAGATTTTCTTCCATGGAGTTTTTCTTATTTACTGGCTGTTCATGCCTTTGAGGTCGAGCTTTTGAAGAAGATGCTGAGGCAGATTTCGAAAATTTTGAGTCACATTTGTGACGCTAAGCATAATTTCCCTTTATTTTGGACGTGTTGCCTGTTTAAATTCTTTATTAGAAGTTTGTGTTAGGATGTGTGAGAAAACTACAGATTATTGTTACGATGGAGGGTCTCTTATATTCTCGTAATATAGTTGGTAACTATTGTATACATGCCTCGGCTTCCTGTACACAGTACCATTTAACAAATCGGAGGTGATTTCCTTGATTTGTGACCTATTACTTCTTGGCTCCCAGGCACCATGATGATAAAAATACTGAAAGAGGTGTAAAAAGTTTCTCAGCTGGAGGAGTTGACAGAGGTGATGTTTATCCAGTACAACTTAAGCTCTCCGTCTTGCAGGAAACCAATTCACTAGCAGTTAAAATTTGCAAAAAGGTGTCTTCTAGCTTACAGCCTTTTGTATTTGCCTATCTTGTGCCTTGATGGTGTCACGTTTTCTTGCTTCTATAGAAGTGCAGTGAACGAGAATCCTCTTTTAACATGATAAAAACCTACATTGGATTCATTTCACTGGGACCTGGTTTCCTTAGAACTAAAGTTTCATAATTAAATTTCCCTACCAGATTGGATTTACAGAATCTACTTCCTATCTGCTGAATTTGTAATCTACAGAATATACTTCTAAACTTGAAACTTCGTCGTCCAATGAAGACTCATGTTTGAACCATGCTAGAATCGACTTAGTTTCTTGTTCATCCTATCTACTGAATTTTTGCTTAGCTTCGCGGTTGATGTTGTTATGGGTTCCAAATCTTACCTTAATCTTATGTTTGCCCGTATGCAGGACAATTCAGTTGAGTGCTTCAGAAGAGCATGCAAGATATTCAGTTTGGATTCTGAGCAGGTAATGTGTTTCATGCATGATCTTTTAACCTACTATGTACACGATATATGTGGTACAGAGATATTTCTGATATTTATTCATACAATTACAAATTATACCGGTACTTTTGGTTCTCTAGCTGCGCATATGGGATATTTCTGGCCAAACGACCATGTTTTTCGAAAGTGATGTGAACAATTCCAAGGATTGTCAACAACAAGCAGATCAAGAAGTATGTGTGACGCCTTCCCTTTTCCTTTTTTTCCCCCTAATTCCTTGATGCGGAATTTCTTATCCATCATTACTTTGGCCCAACAGATGCTCTTAGAGCTGCAGATTTATGGGTTATCAGACTCTATAAAATTAAAGGAATCGAAAAAAGAAGATGGTTCCACACAGCAAACCAACGGAATTGCCAATGGCATTAATGGTGGCACATCATTCAGGTTTGGACGGAGTAATTCTTTGAGCTTTTTGGGAAAAGCTGGAGAAGCGGGAACTTTGGGGTTGACAGGCTTGCAGAATCTAGGAAATACTTGTTTCATGAACAGTTCCCTTCAGTGCTTGGCTCACACACCAAAGCTTGTTGACTTTTTTCTTGGAGAATACAGTAGAGAAATAAATCTCGACAACCCATTAGGAATGAAAGTATGCCAATCTATGGTTTTCTGTATAAATACATTTTCTGCCGTGGCTGATTAATATATTCTCTTGCTCTTTGTTAGCCTCACCAATCAAAGTTTCTTCTGGCAGGGTGAGATCGCCTTAGCTTTTGGTGACTTATTAAGAAGTTTGTGGGCTCCAGGTGCATCAACAGTGGCCCCAAGGACATTTAAAGCAAAACTTGCTCGATTTGCTCCTCAGTTTAATGGCTTCAATCAGCATGATTCGCAGGTCAGGGAAAACACTTCAGTTTATAGAATCTGAATTAAGTGAGCCTTCCTGATGTTTCTTCCTGTCTGTCAGCATTAAAGACCGCGTATTGGGATATTCCATTCATGTGTTTCAGGTTATTTGATTTGGTTGCAGGAACTTCTTGCTTTCTTGCTTGATGGACTCCACGAGGACTTAAACCGTGTAAAGAACAAGCCTTATGTGGAAGCAAAAGATCGAGATGGCCGTCCAGACGAAGAAGTAGCTGATGAATATTGGAGAAATCATGTGGCTCGCAATGATTCAATAATTGTTGATGTGTGCCAAGTAAATATCTTCAGGTTCCTAAATTGTTTATATACCTCTGCCGACAATCACGCTAAGGATTGGGTTTGACTTGCACACTTGAGTTGTTTGAATTCTGCTTGAAAAATGTCGGAGGTAGTATTTTTAGGTTTTACGTATCATCTGATCTAAGCTGAATATGTTTGGAATTTCTTTCTTTTGATCGGTCAGTGCATTTTGTCTTCTTGAAGGGGAAAATAGTACCCTGTCGCTAACTTTGTGAAGTTATTAGATTGTTCTCTGTAGGTAAACTTTTTTAAGAATTGCTTTGTGTTTGATATGATGCTCTTTGCTCTTAATCTTCTGACTATGTCATGCATTTTAGCATTCTTGATATCCTCATCTTCTTTGGTTCAGTGCATTTGCTAAGAAAATATCCTTACATTGTTCGGTCACTAAGACATTTATATGCATTTCTGGGTGTAGGGCCAATACAAGTCAACATTAGTTTGTCCTATTTGCAAAAAGGTTTCTGTTATGTTTGATCCATTCATGTACCTATCGCTACCTTTGCCATGCACGTCAATGCGAACAATGGATTTAACAGTCATGAGTGCTGATGGTGGTAGTCTGCCTGTCTCATTGACTGTCAACGTTCCCAAGTTTGGAAAATTTGAAGATCTTCAGAAGGCTCTTGTCACTGCCTGCTCTTTACCATTGGATGAGACTTTACTGGTTACTGAGGTATATTTCTATATCATATATGCTATATTTGATGCCTTGATTCTCATTCTGGTGCTTAGGCCGAGCATTTGTTGACACAGACTATTAAAGTTCTCTTGACTTGGTTTTCACTTAGGTATACAACAATCGGATTCTTCGCTTCCTGGAGGATCCTACAGATTTATTAACCTTGATCAGGGATGGTGACAAACTTGTTGTATATCGGTTAAAGAAAGACGCAAACAATTCTCCTTTGATTGTGTTTATGCATCAGAAACTGGAAGAGTAAGTTTGCATAGTACTCAAATGCTAAGTAAGGTTCTTATCAATGCAGATTGCCCCTAAACCTGCTCTCTTTTACTGGTGGTTTGTACATTATCTGTTTTTTTTTTTATTTTTTTATGTTGGCTACAACATGGATTTAAGGTTCTTTACAAGCACTTTCTTCTGGAATCAGTATCTATAGCTCTTGCCTTTATATAATGTATATCTTACATGCTTTGTTCAAGTAATAAGTGGTAGTGCAGTTTAACCACGGTTGAGTAGTATCTTGCATCAAATTTTTTGTCTGGTGATGGTAGTGGTTACGAAATTATTTAACCGTTTCAATGTTTTTCAGGCAGTTCATCTGTGGAAAATCAAGCCCAACTTGGAAGGCATTTGGAATCCCCTTGGTCTCGAGGCTTAGTGATGTGGAGAATGGATTTGATGCTGAGAGCCTGTACTTGAAGTTGCTTAGTTCATTTAAGATGCCTACTGAATTCTTCACAGAGAATCTTGAAAATCCGATTGAAGAAGAAGCCACAGATAAAGCAGGTACCGATGGTACTACTTCGGTTGAGGATTCAAATTCCAGTGATGTGAAGGAGACTACTGAGTCTCTTCCAGACCCTGTGTTGAGGCTTTACCTAACCGACGACAGAGGAAACTCAATAGAATCTGAAATATTGAAAGAAAAGCCAGTAAATATTAAATCCAAAAGGGTGAATGTGCTTGCACGTTGGCCAGTAAAAGAGCTAGACGCTTATGATACTTGTCTTCTGAGTTCCTTACCTGAGGTTACAAAATTTGGAACTAAGAGACCCCAGGAATCTGTTTCGCTTTACAAGTGCCTTGAAGCATTCTTGACGGAGGAGCCTCTTGGTCCTGATGACATGTGGTGAGTTGAAGATTAAAATCATTTTCGTATCTATTCTGAGCTTTTTTATGCGTGAAAATTTATCTTTCGACAACCTTTTTTTTAGGTAGTCCTTCTATATTTCCAGTAAACAATGTGACTCGTTTTGTTGTCTTTTACTTTTTGGGAGCATGTGGCATTGTATTATGCTACGTCATCATCTTTGGAGTTATCTCGACTTTTGTCAATCTATTTGTGCGCCTGACTTGCTCTTTTACTAATTCTCTGGGTTACTTTGATCTTTGGTATCTGACATGAGAGTGCAAAATCGTTTTAGGTATTGTCCTGGCTGCAAAGAACACCGGCAAGCCATTAAAAAGTTAGATCTTTGGAGGTTGCCAGAGATCTTGGTTATTCATCTCAAGAGGTTTTCTTATAGCCGGTTTATGAAGAACAAGCTGGAGGCCTATGTGGACTTCCCGCTAGATGATCTTGATCTATCAAGCTACATCTCCTACAAGAATGGGCAGACGACTTATCGTTACATGCTCTATGCTATTAGCAATCACTATGGGAGCATGGGAGGTGGTCATTACACTGCATATGTCCACGTAAGTGATAATACATTTATAATTATCCTTTTATATGTCTCAACATCTACTTTAAAGTATTTGTATTGCAAAATTGTGGGAACCCTTGTAGAGTAGGACATCATCGTTAAAACTGCGGGTATCCAGATTATTCCGGATGGGTTATCATACCCATGATCCGGATGTCACTAACCTAGAGATATTATCATCGTTAAAACTGCGGGTATCCAGATTCATAGAGGGTTGTAGTTGGTGACCTCATAAGGATGCTATTTAAAGTTTCTCTCCGGTTTTGGGTAACGATCAGAGGCATCACATTATATATCCAAAAGCAGTTATCGTATTGTTTAAAGTATGAACTGGTTCATATTATTGTCCATGTCATTGTCCAATAAATAAATGCGACTAAAATTATTAGGCATTTACTTGTGCTAACAGGCTCATAATCTCCGTGTAGTCTATTGGATTGAGTCCATACCTTGGTGTGAATCTCTAACTCATAATCTTGTTCTTATTTTGCAGCATGGAGGTGATCGATGGTATGACTTTGATGATAGCCATGTTCACCAAATCAGCCAAGAAAAGATCAAGACCTCAGCTGCTTACGTTCTGTTCTATAAACGTCTAGTAGAAGGCTAATGAATCAGAAGCGGAAAAGACAAGAAAGAGGTATGTGCAGTTTTGCCACTGTAAAGGGTAGCTTATTTAAAAGCTGATCCTTATTCACTACAAGATCAAGATCAAAGCAGCTCTGTATTGAGGCTGATTTACAGGATAGAAAGCGAGAGAGAGAGAGAGAGAGATTAGAGAAGAAGAGCAGAAGCCCGAGAGGACATGTTGCGGGGCATTCATTTTATTTATACAAAAATTGGTGTCTGATTATTTCATTTAACTATATTTAAGCTAGAGTAGACGAATAGAGAAATGCTTTTGAACAAAACCCTTGCGGGATATGTTTTAACTGTTGTTTAGTTTTTGTGTGTCAGTTGGCTCTTGACCAAGAAGATTAAAGAAGCATCTACTTTCTCAACTGATTATTTTCTTTCCAAAGATTTTGGTTTTCTTTATATATTGTTCATCGTACGCTTTAAGGCATTGCGTTTAAAAATTGTTTGTCTTGTGATGGATCATTACTTCATTCTAAACAAGTAACATCACCTTATTTTTCTAGATTAACCTCATTGGTAGCAATTGCATTTGAGTTACTTGATTTGTATGTCTCCGACAAAAAAATAATTATTCTTTCTCGTAATGACTCTCCAATAAATCATAATAAAGAAAAGATCTTGTCATTACATACAAGAGATATAGACAGAGAAAATTTCTTTTCTGCAAAATGTATTTACCTAGTTTGTAGCAAAAAAATAAATGAAGACACTAACCTATATTTGATTTTTTTTTTCTTTTGGTCGAAAGTTGAATTTTTTTTTAAAACGACAATTTTTTTACAAAAATATATCTATTTTTATTTCAATCAATATTTAACATAAATCCACTTCACCAATAGCATAAATTTTGTTTTTTTCTCCGCAAATGTCATTACGTACGATAGATAAAAACTTGACATTTAAATTGGAGAATTATCAAAAAAGATAACTGGAAGAAAGATTTTTAGTTTTGAACTACAAATCTTTAAACTAGTCTTTCTTTCTTTTTTTTCTTTTTTTTTTTTTTGCTGCAACTAGTCATTCTTTTATTTCTCTATATATACACTATTTGATTCATAATAATGGTATAGCAAGAGATAATGGTGAAGATTAATTTTCATGAAGATTAAAGTAAAACTAAGCATAAAAGCGTAAAAACCAAATTGATGGAGAGTTAACTGGTTAACTAAATATAAATACAGTATTTAGTTTTTGTAACTAACTAACGCGCAGTACTTGAAGAGCACGAAGTGAGAGCTCTCTTGGCATTGCTCAACCACTCGATGGATCCACCTACCCTTCTTCTTCCCCTTTTAAACCCTAACTTTCTCTCTGCCACAACAACGGCTCGATCATGGCCTTGTTCTTCTCTCCTGCAACCTCCGCTCTTCTCTTCTTCTCCCTCTCCCTCGCCATTTACTGCACCATCGACCCTTTCAAGCACTGCGCCATCTCCGATTTCCCGCATTTCGTCGCTCACGAAGTTGTCTCTCCACGTCCCGATGAGGTTCCATGGGAGCGAGATTCGCACAACTCGCTTCAGAAATCGGAGATTCTGTTCCTGAACCAGGTCCAAGGTCCAGAGAGCGTCGCGTTCGATCCGCTCGGACGCGGTCCCTACACCGGCGTCGCTGATGGTAGGGTTTTGTTTTGGAATGGCGACAAGTGGACTGATTTCGCTTACACCTCGAGCAATCGGTGAGTGGAAGAACTGGACTCGATCGATTAACCGAGTTCAATTGACTGATCTCAGCTCATTTTTAACTTGATTTTGCTTGGTAATGATTGTATATATAGGTCGGAGATCTGTGATCCGAAGCCGTCTGCTCTGAGTTACTTGAGGAATGAACATATCTGTGGGCGTCCTCTGGGTCTCCGTTTCGGTAAGAGGACCGGCGATTTGTACATCGCCGACGCGTATATGGGACTTTTGAAAGTTGGTCCTGAAGGTGGCTTGGCAATGCCGCTTGTAACTGAGGCTGAGGGCGTGCCATTGGGTTTTACTAACGACCTTGACATTGATGATGATGGGACTGTTTACTTTACTGATAGCAGCATCAATTATCAGAGGAGGTAAGTTTCTCTTGATTCCTTTTTTCCGGTTCCTCTTTCGAAGTTGTTTGCGTTCATAGGGTAGCTGAATTGAATTTTGCCTGGAAAGTTAAGATTTGTGGTAATTGAATGGTGAGAGGCTAAAGATGTTGCTCAGTTGAATTCTGCAAAATTAAGGTTGCTCTACGTGAATTTGAGGGAGCATCAGTGTTGGAGAGTACGCTATGATATCCTGGAAATGGGCTTGTCTCTGTTGCATGTGATCTTATCTTTCGAAGAATGTTCTCTAGATTGAAATGGGGATGGGTACAGATTTTGTTTGAGTTAATGTGTGGATGATGCTGGTTATGTATGTATGGTGTCTGTCTCTAAGTTTCGTTCTGATTTGTTAACTGTGATCTCTTTCAGGAACTTCTTGCAGCTCGTCTTCTCTGGAGACAATACTGGGAGAGTTCTAAAGTATGATCCCATAGCTAAGAAAGCTGTTGTCCTGGTCTCAAATGTTCAGTTTCCGAATGGTGTGTCTATCAGCAAAGACGGCTCTTTCTTTGTGTTCTGCGAGGGAGATATTGGAAGGTGAGTAGTACTATATCTGCTTCGAAATCTTGATGTAGTGACCAATGTCTGGTGATGGGTTTATTGTGAAGTATATATAGACCTTGAATCAGTTGCCTTTCTAGTAGAAAAAAGGATTCTGATAAGCCCTTAAAACTCATTGTTTGACGAAAAAAAACTCATTGTGTATATGCATCAATGGATTCAATTCTATGTAGCATTGAAGGGTCAGTACCTTTAAAGACTATCTCGATCCATTACATGCTAAAGAATCTTGTTTTTGTTTGGATGCAGCTTACGGAGATACTGGTTAAAAGGCGAGAAAGCTGGAACCTCAGATGTGTTTGCGATGTTACCAGGGCATCCTGATAACGTAAGGACAAACAAAGACGGGGAATTCTGGGTGGCGCTTCATTGCAAGCGCAACTATTACTCATACATAATGGCAAGATACCCTAAGCTAAGGATGTTCATACTGAAACTCCCAATCACTGCAAGAATACACTACTTGTTCCAGATAGGGATGCGGCCGCACGGGGTGGTGGTCAAGTATAGCCCTGAAGGGAAGCTTGTGAAGATTTTGGAAGACAGTGAAGGGAAAGTTGTGAGATCAGTGAGTGAAGTTGAAGAAAAAGATGGCAAGCTTTGGATGGGGAGTGTGTTGATGAATTTTGTTGCTGTCTATGACCTCTGATTCCTCGACCTGCACGTAAAACAACAGCTTCTCTGGGTTTTTTATAAATTTAAGCACATTTTTAGAAGCAGAGTTAGGCTTTGTATTAAACCACCTTCTTTGAGAAAATATAAAGGCATCACTTAACACAACCAACAGTATAAGAGAAACATATATGTTAGCGACGTGGCATCACGAAATTCACAACAAAGTTACTCGAAAATCCGAAACCCAAACCGTAAATCTATATATTACGGGCAACTAATTTTTAAATCCAAATAATACGGACAGAAATCGATTCAATGGGTCGAAGGTCCGGTGAGCTCTTTACGCAGAGTTTCTTATGGGCTAAATGTGACGTTTCTAAACTTCTCAACTTCTATCATACGTTTTAGGGAAAACAAGGGGTTTAAATTAAAACTTCTCCAAAAAACATTCTCTTTTACTGCTTAAGAGGTGTGCCTTTAGTAGTCACGGCGACCGTTTCTTCTTCGCCTAAATCGCTTGTAGCCGAGAAAATTCGCCGGAGGAGAAGCAAGGGTTCGGTTTCGTTTCTCTTATTCTCTTCTTCTTCTTTTCCTTATTCTGTAAGATGGACATAACCCTAAATTTAGAAGCCTCTGCCTCGGGAAAATTTATTGCTGGATTCTGTTGATCTTGACTGTTACTAGGGTTTATGCATGCTTCCAGTTCATCGGATCACGTATCTTCGTTTAATTCCGACTTCTAATTTGTGGTTTGCTGCAGCATTTTGCTCTTTGGTATTCGAAGTCTCCACACGGGCAAATGGTGAGTTGAAATTTCGTTTTCTTCCTCCCGTTATATTGTTTGATTCTCCAGAAGAAGAAAACAATGGTACATGATTTAATAGGTTTGAAGTATGTGGGCTGATAGATATAGCATCTATTGTACTTGAATTGCAGTCGGATATTCGGAAATGGTTTATGAAAGCCCATGAAAAGGGAAATGGTAGTGCTCCAAATCGACTTCTTTCCAAGGCAGTTGCTGTGACTAGTGCTGCAGAGACTGCATCCATAAAATCAGAGCAGGTAATGTTTCCTGCTCTATATGTATTGATCGGTGTATCTTAGTTACACTGTAGTAGGTTTGGTCAGCAGGACAAAAGTTAGTGGCTCTTGCTTTGTCACGTGTTCTCTATGTTCATTGCATATTTTGAGGAGAAACTTGAAACACATGTTTGTTTTTTTTTATTTGTTTCCAGAGCCACTTGAGAGTGAGTTATAGGCGACACAATTATGCTAGTTTCTCTTATAATCATATATGCATTTGGTTTGTTTACTGGAATCTGTGTTATTTCTGTTAAAACCTTGGAGCTGATTGACAGGCTAGTGAAGACCAGGAAAGTGCTGCTAGAAGAAAAACGAGCAAGTATTTTGGTAAAGATAAAACAATAGCTAAAGATGAGAAAGAGGTGGGAGAAATTCCTGCCAAGAGGAAACTTAAGACAGATTCTGATGATTTAGGCAAGTCCCGTCCAAGAAAGGCTATCAAGGTTGATGATGACGATGATGATTTTGAGGTACCTAATTCAAGGAAGACTCGTGATAGCACTCCCAGCAAAAAACTAAAGTCTGGATCAGGCAGAGGAGTCACAAGTAAAGCCGTTGATATTGACGAGGATGATGATGGTGAAGATGCCCAAGAAAAAGAGACTCCTCTAAAATCAGGTGGAAGAGGCCGTGGCGGTAGAGCTGCATCAGGGGCCTCAACTGGTGGAAGAGGTAGAGGTGGAGGGCGAGGTGGGTTTATGAATTTTGGTGAAAGGAAAGACCCACCGCATAAAGGAGAAAAGGTCTGTACTGTACTTGACCGAGGATCTTATCTTAACATGATTACCTGGGGTCGTCATGTTTTAGTGAACTATCTCTGTTTTTCAGGAAGTTCCTGAAGGCAACCCTGATTGCTTAGCTGGATTGACATTTGTAATTAGTGGAACACTTGATAGGTATTTCATTGTTCTATACTTCTCGCTTTCCCGAGTTTGTTTTTCGTGTTACAGTTTCCTAAACCCTCTTGACATTGCAGTTTAGAAAGAGAAGAAGCAGAAGATCTGATAAAGCGACATGGTGGTCGTGTTACAGGCTCTGTTAGCAAGAAAACGGTATTTCTTCACACCTTGGTTTCATTTTTTTTTTGTTGGATTGAAGGTAATGACATAAAGTTACAATTCTTGTTTGCAGACTTACCTTTTGTGCGATGAAGACATCGGCGGAAGGAAATCCGAAAAGGCTAAAGAGCTGGGGTGTGTGTTCAGTAATTGCATACAATTACAGTAAATTTTTTAGGTTTTTTGGTCTTCGAGCATCCTGACTTGTAATATTTTTTTCAGCACTAAGTTCCTTACAGAGGATGGCCTATTTGACATGATCCGTTCCTCTAAACCCGTTAAAAAGTCTCTACCTGAAAGGACCAACAAAGGCACTGAAAAAGTCAGTGCACAGCTGAAGATAAGTCCTCAGAAGGAAGAGACAAGAGGTATGAACTGTACTGCTGTATAGCATGCACTTTGGGTATGTATCTTAAGTTTACTAGCCTGGTTCCAGACATTGCTCATTTGGCTTCAATCAATGCTTGGGTAATTCACTCAGTTGCCGTTTCTTCTCATTATCCCTACAATTAACAGTTATCACAATCATTTCTAGGCAAACTTGTAGCGAAAATTTCACCCAACAAGGTTCCCCCACATTCCTCACCAGCAAAGGCAAAAAAGAAAATTATCCAGACTTCCTTGCCATGGACGGAAAAATACAGACCGAAGGTTCCAAATGAGATTGTTGGGAATCAGTCATTGGTATGTATCGAGATTACTGTCTCTCACTTTTTGTTCAACGACATGAAGATGATGGATCCTATATCAAATTGATTGCAGGTTACTCAGCTTCACAACTGGCTGTCCCATTGGCATGATCAATTTGGGGGTACTGGAAGTAAAGGAAAGGGGAAGAAATTAAATGATGCCGGTGCCAAGAAGGCTGTGCTTATGAGCGGAACACCTGGTATTGGAAAAACAACATCAGCAAAGTTGGTTAGTCAGATGCTTGGTTTCCAGGCAGTTGAGGTTAGTTCATATTTGCTTCAGTTCATTGGTTAATGATCAATTCCTTGTCCATTCCTTGCTTGAAATATATACTTTTTTACTTTCTTTTTAGGTTAATGCTAGTGACAGTCGTGGAAAGGCAAACTCGAATATCGCCAAAGGAATTGGTGGTAGCAATGCAAATACTGTAAAAGAACTTGTCAATAACGAAGCTATTGCTGCTAACATCGATAGGTATGTTGTTGTTTGTTTTTATTCCTCCCAATGTTGGTAACTGATCCTAGATACTGTACTTGTTTTTTTCCCTGACTTGGAGTAAGATTTGATCTTCAGGTCAAAGCACCCAAAGACGGTTCTAATCATGGATGAAGTAGATGGAATGTCTGCAGGCGACAGGGGAGGTGTAGCAGATCTTATTGCTAGCATTAAAATATCAAAAATTCCTATCATCTGCATTTGTAATGACCGATACAGTCAGAAACTGAAAAGTTTAGTAAACTACTGCCTGCCCCTCAATTTCCGGAAGCCCACAAAACAGCAGGTTGGATTATGATGATTGTATTTTTCCTTTTCTGCATTTTCTTATCATAGGATTGTGCACAGGATTGCCATTATTATCCTAGATCTCATGATTATCTTTTTTTTTCACCATCAGATTCTTTTTATAGTAGTTGATAAGAAGTGCCCTATTTCTACTTAGAAGATAGGGCCATTGTGGAAATACCTAAAGTTTTGCACCTGCTTAGATGTCGACCTATATAAAAGAAATACTATAATTTTTAGTTGCATTGAGGATCTGGATGGTCGTATATCCTTTGTTCCATCATTAGGAATGCCGGCTCTCTTATGAACTTGCCTTTCATTACAGATGGCAAAAAGGTTGACACATATTGCTAAGGCAGAAGGCCTTGAAGTTAATGAAGTAAGATTCTGTACTCAATTTTTTTACTTTAACTAGATACTGTCAGTCAATGCTAGCCAATTCTACAAAATCTTACTTCAGTTTGGGACTATTGTCTTTGCAAAAAATCTGGTTCATGTCATGCTCCTTTCACTAATCAAACAAATGAGAATAATTATCAAAAACAAAAAAAAAAAAACAGAGAATAGAAGTATTAAATTTGGTGTAAAGTATATGTGTCATGCAAGGTAAAGAGCAAACATTCTCATTGCTCTTTTCTTTCTAAAGCCTACTTTTGCATTACTTGATATCTTTGATGCTATTTTCTGGAATTTAAGTCTTTGGGAAATTGAATGCTAGTTGTAATGAAACAAACGTTTAAGAATAGAATTTGATTCCTGTGTAATCTGTATCCACTGGTCATGTATGTACTTCATCTTTTTCTGCTTAATCTCATAAGCATTTTGGTGGTGGGCGTTATGTGCTACACAGATTGTCCCCCTGCACATCATATGTTTTTCCTTTTTTTCAGATTGCCCTGGAGGAACTCGCTGAGAGAGTGAATGGTGACATACGTTTGGCCCTAAATCAGCTACAATATATGAGCCTGTCCATGTCAGTCATCAAGTACGATGATATCAGGCAGCGCCTGCTAAGCAGTGCGAAGGATGAAGATATTTCGCCTTTCACAGCTGTTGACAAGTAACGTTTCATGTCATTTTAGCTTAATTCATCGATGCACATAGTATTGTATCTCTAAGTGTTTGGCATTGCCTATCTGAGGTTATAGCTGTTTTATATATAGAAGTTATTTCTCTTATTTTGTAGTAGAAAATTCATTTTTAAGTACTCTGGAGAGTTCACCTTGTTTTAACTGTTAATGATTTCCTTTCAGGTTGTTTGGTTATAATGGTGGGAAGCTGAGAATGGATGAACGGATTGACCTTAGCATGAGTGATTTTGATTTGGTTCCCCTTCTTGTACAGGTCTATATTTTTGGATACTTGTGAGCTTGTTTTGTCATATCTTTTGAAAACGAAAATAATTTCCTGCTACCTTTTACATTAGATATTTCTAGAACAGATTCTCACATTTGTACAGAACAAGGAAATTTGTATCCCATTTACCGTTAATATTAAATACTGTTTATCTTCTTTCGTGCTGGCAGGAAAACTATCTCAATTATAGGCCAAGTTCCACCGGCAAAGATGAGGCAAAACGAATGGAGTTGCTTGCTCGTGCTGCTGAATCTATTGCAGATGGAGATATTATCAACGTGCAGATTCGGAGACATAGGCAATGGCAACTCTCTCTATCTTCCTGTGTTGCATCTTCTATTCTCCCGTAAGTTGCTTCCACTTGTCGAGAATAAGATTGATCATTCTTTACCAAGATTGCTATTTTCCTCTCTCTACCTGGTTTGTGTTGCCGATGAACATTTCCATTTCCTACCGCATTCATTTTGTTTCTATGCTTTCGACGGAGATCGAGTTTAAAAAAATTTATGCCGCCATGTATGTTTATATGTGTTGTGTCTTTGTTATGGACTTCTGTTCTCCGGTGTCAAATTCCAGGGATTGAATATGATGTGCTTTTTAATAGTTGAGAACTAACGTGTACTTTTTTTGAATAGAGCTTCATTGTTGCATGGATCAAGGGAGGTGCTCGAGCAGGTAATGGTCTTTCATTACATCAAATGGATGTAACCTGGAAACTTTTGATATCATTCAGTGTGCCTCCTTTTTCTGATGAAGCATATCTCTGCTTATAAAATAGGTTTTGGTAAAAGTTTTCTATGTTGTAAAATTGAGCATGATTACTATTGCGTATGGTTATTGGTTATGGTTATGTTATGAGGCTGTTTCTCCAATTAGTAGCTCTGAAGCGGCCTAAAATATCATGCTATTAACAATGCATAGTTTTGGACACAATTATTGACTGCAGGGAGAACGTAATTTCAATAGATTTGGTGGGTGGCTTGGCAAGAATTCTACTGCAGGAAAAAATACAAGGTTGCTGGAGGATCTGCATGTTCATGTCCTTGCTTCCCGTGAATCCAGCTCTGGAAGGTAGTTTACACCTGTACAGTTAGCTTTATGATTTCTCTCTTTCCGCTAGTGAAATATTTCCCTCTGTTACGATTTACTACTTAGACAGTGTGTATTTAACTGTTACAATGCCTCTCTTCATATTTCATCCGTTTGTGAAGAGTCAACTTTCTTGACCTCCTGCCTTTCTTTTTACAATGTCATGTGATATATTTTCTTATTCCAACTTTCTGACTAACGCCAACATTGACGACAGGGAGACTATTCGTGTTGATTACCTTCCCCTTCTCTTGAATCGCTTGACGAGCCCACTTCAGACACTACCTAAGGTTTGACACTATACACTTGTTTGTAGAATACCAAGGACAAGGTTAATACGATGAGATATTTTATGTTACCTGTTACTTGATCGTATATATGTGAAAATATTTACCCAGGATGAAGCTGTTTCAGAAGTTGTTGAATTCATGAACTCCTACTCTATAAGCCAGGAGGACTTTGATACTATTATGGAGTTGGCAAAATTTAAGGTATACACGAATTCCTTTTTTTCGGGGGGATATCACTGCCACAGCTGCGACAACGAATCTTTTCTAATGTATTGCAAAACTTTACAAATCAGGGACGTGCAAATCCATTGGAGGGTGTCCCACCTGCAGTTAAATCAGCTTTGACTAAAAAATATAATGAGACGAATAAAACCAGAATGGTACGTGCTGCTGACATGGTTCAGCTTCCGGGAATGAAAAAGGCGCCAAAGAAGAGAATAGCTGCAATGCTTGAACCAAGTGTTGAAAGTTTGAAAGATGAAGATGGTGAACTGTTGGCAGAAAACGAAGAAGAAAATGAATCAGACGCTGAAGACTCAGGTACTGTGCATCTTTGTATATTATCATAGTAGATTCAGGTAACTTGTTCTGTATAATCAATGACAGCCTCAGAAAATATAAGAAATTTACCTTAAATATCTAATGGGACATAGTCACTATTTGACCAGATGTAATCCTGACTGGGTTTCTCTTTTTTGGCTACTGATAATATTCCAGAAGAAGCAACCGATGGAGAAAAGCTGGAGTCAAATCTAAAAAATCTGAATGCTAGAGGTCGGTCTTCTTACTACTTTTGATCAGCTGTGTTTTCCTTTAGAAAACCAGTCAGCTTAGAACTAAACTTGATACATCTTGGCTCTAAACGACGACGACTTGCCAAACTCTTTAATCCATATCTCTCTGGGAGGGATTTTGTTGAGCATCATATCTAAGTCTTAAACGAACTGTATAATCGGGTTGCATGCAGGGATTCAAGTTGAAGTGGATGTGAAAGGAGCTGGAAGTTCAGGTTTAAGAAAGGCAGCGGGTAAAGGCAGAGGCAGAGGCAAAGCAGCAGATGCCTCTGAGAAGAAAGCTGCAGGACGAGGCTCTGGTGCCAAGAGAAAGAGATGAGAAGCCAGAGAAGCCAAATCGTTTCGGTTTTCCGGCAATTTTACTAAGAAATGTCTCTTTCTGGAGTGTTCATTTTTGGGTACAGAGGATTTTAGTTTTTTTTTTTTTTTTCCCTTTTACTGGATTTGCAACTGAATGTAGGCTGCTTCTGGAGTTTCAAGGGCGGATTCTAGTTTGTATTGAGCGCAAAATGCCATTTGCTGTTTTACTGATATGGAGAAAAAAAAACTACCACAACAAGACAAAACTTCATAATGAGTGTACTTAGCAGATACATAAGTCTTGAATATATGGATACTTTCTGTAGAAGTTTAACTTAAAAGACAAGGTAAAAAGTAGTTTTTAGAAAAACATAAACTTCAAAGCATACCACTTTTAACATCATCCTGTTTCTCCAATAACACTTACAGTAGTAACCAACTAGGGACTCTACAATCTAGAGAAGCTTCATAACCAACAAAAGAAGATGCTCTTCTCGCAACAGTATTGGCACAGAAGTTTGCTTCCCGACCCTTGATGCCGAAGGTAGGTCGTAAACTTTGCCATGTTTGATTACTTACCACATTTGTGAAGCTCCTCGGTCTATATTTAACCGAGTAACAGCCATTATGATTGTAATCCAGGAATAATCATCTGCTGCAGCTATATTCCCTGGTTTTGATAGCAAAATCAACTCTATTTCTGCTCGAGGGTGCAAGTCTTAAGGGATCGGGTACAACATTCATCAGAACCATATATTAGATTACATTAAATTTGGTTTACTTAGCCAACTTTTTAAAGATAAGCAAGTAACATTCATATAATAGTAGCATTTAAGCAGAATTGATAGAGATCCGTAAAGTGAACACGACAATGTCAATTTACAACAGACCGATCAACCCACAACAGTCTATACTCTCTTTTTTTTTTAGTTTTTTGACATAACACAACACAGAAGAAGGCGTCTCGTCTCCGAGGCAAGCCTCCTTTTGGTCATATAACCTTTTTTATTATTTTTTTTTTAGAATCAGAAACTCCTCCTATGCTCCCACACGTTTGAAACTTCTGACTCTGTATATATTATATATATATCAGGATTTCACAATAAACAACATCTCCCCGTCTCTGCAAAGAAAAAAAAAACACAGAACAAGATCTTAGAGTTGATGAAAAACCACTTGATAATGCCAAGCTGAATCAGTAAATCGAGGGTGTAAAAATTTACCCTTGCCAACAAGATGCTGGCACTTGTTTTATTAGCCTGAACCAGAACCAGCCGCACATGTTCCTTTAACATCTCTTTCATTCAAAGAATGTCCATCACCCGCTTCTGATCTAGTATGCTCATTGTTTGATTCAGGAGTGTGATTTTCTGAGCCATTTGATACAGATGCAGTGTCGGGTCTACTGTTTTCTTTCATTTCTAGACGGTCCATCATGCGGGACACAGTGGCGATTCCGGCACTGACCTCTCTTTTAACCTCAGAGCCAAGATCTGCCATGGACGTGTTGCGAGAAAAAAACCTATCTTTCCAGTTCCTTGTGTTCTTTGATATCGATTCTTTGTATCTACATTGTGCATCCGGAATCACTTAGAACTGATCAAAACAAAAAAAAAAAAACATATAAAACCAAAGCTAAGCCAGACAGAGATGGGATACCTCGTTGAGACAGCGTTTAATCGAGACTTCAGAGAATCTGAAAATGATTGGAGTTCGGATGGTCCAGCTCTATCTTGATCACTGGGGGACGATTGATTAAGAGACCTGTGTATGGTAAAAGTGTAAAACAAAGGAAGGCTCAAATTAGCTGCATGTAACTACACGGTAATAAGAGATTATAAAGGGCGAGAATCAGGTTAAGACCTGCTGTTTGAATCAGATGCCGATGGAGAAACCTGGCGGCGATGTGAAGAAGTTGGTTGCTGCATGTTTGACTGAACAGAACCCTCCCCTAAAGTATTGTTAGGAGAGTGAGGAAGGCTTGTGACTGTGTCACTGTCATCTCTCTGAGATGGAGAGGAAGGCATGGGAGGATGAGGTGGAGGAGGCGAAGCATTAGGATGCGAAGAGAACACCATGAACTGTGGATGACCTTGACTTGATGACCTGCTTCTGTGGCCTTCTCTTCTTGCCCCATGTCTTGCTCGTCCCATAGCAGCAGCAGCAGCCAAGTGCTGAATGATTCGTTCTTCAATCTCCGCATTATCCACACCCACTGGGAGCTGCAATTAAAGAGATTTGTACATTGATAGAGCTCTGCTTAGATAATTCACTAGCAAAGAGATGTAATCAAATCAAGAGGATAAGCGGAGAGTTGCATACATGTTGTAGTTCAAAATCACCGAGAGTTGGGTGACGAAATATGGTGGCATTTCTAGATGGATTGAAGCGGAAATTCCTCTCCTGTTCAACAGCCTCAAGCAACTCCTGACTGGAAACATTGACAAAACATAGCTGAAAACCTCTATCCAGGTTGCCTCATGATAAAATTACCAATAAAGACAACTAATGCGTATTAGGAGGAGAAAATATTAACCTTGTGGGGTCTTTGAGACTAATTGATTGCCAACACATTGGGCACTGTGAACTCCTTTGACACCTGCAAAAATTGAAATATAAATACCACGGGTCTAATAAGCTCGCACAAACAAGATTATTTGAGAGTTCCTCTTCTCTCCCCCTTGAGAAGTTTGTTTATGGAATATCCTCACTTCCTCATAAAAAACTCTGCTTGTTCACAAGGAGAGTATGAAAACTCCCCACACGGCCACACCACAAAAAAAAAAAAACACACTTACCACTCAAGAATGCATTGGAGATGATACTCATGCTTGCAGCTAGTCAACTGCGAGATTAAAAAAACAAAAACAAAGAAATCAGAAATGGAATCAAATGGGAGATAATGAAAGGGAAAACATATATAATTTGGTTAAATACAGTAGATGGATCGCTTTCGCAGAAGGCTTCAAGACAAATGCTACAGGCGTCATCACAAGCATCTTGGATTCCCCCTTCAACAAAAGCTGCTGCCGAAGTCAGATGCCCCTCAGGCGTCGTTGTATCTCCTGCTCCCTGAAATTGAATCGTTCGATACCAAGATTTTTTTCAATAATGCAAAATCCATGAGCCAAGACGGAAAATCTAGAGAAATGTTCACAATTCGACACGGCTTCGAATCCCAAATTCGATAAACAACGACATTTCAATGAAAGAGTTTATACAATTACGAGGAATCAGATCAAAATTTCTCTACTTCAAAATCGCAAACCGAAAATACAAGCAAGCTCATTTTTGTCTCACAACAACAAAGATTAACGGGATTCGATTGGATTCCCTCCGCGCACAAATGAAATTCAAACGGGGAAACAAACAAAAAAAAACCCTAACCTCCATATAAATCGCGATGATGAGCTAACGGAGATGAAAGAGATAGTAAGGCTGATCAAGTCGATAGAAGAAACCTAGGGTTAAGAGAGAAAACAAAACCCTAGATTCATGATTCCCCCGAAGATAATGGAGAGAAAAAGGAGAGGGAGATGATGAAGAAGAAGACAAAGACAAAGACCCTTTCTTTTCTTTTCTTTTCTCTGCGCGTGGTCTCTATTGACTCTCTCTCTCTCTCTTTCTCATTTCTCTCACTCACGACGTTCATTTTTTTTCTATTTTTTTACTTAAAATTTAATTCAAGCCATTAACGAAAATCAACGCCTGGGTCCCAGATTATGTGCTTCCTTCTCTTGTACTTCATTCTTCTTCTCAGTTTTTTTTTTTTTTTGTCTTTTCTTCTCAGTTTTCACTTCACCTAAGACAATGTTTTTGTCACTCTTGCTCTAGAAAGGTACGAGACAGAAGAATAATTACGTCTATAAAATAACGAATATCTTGAAAAGATATATCATATTCTCTCTAATATTAAAAAACACTACAGAAGGTGGAAAGAAATTTAGACAAAAGTGGGTTAAAGAAAAGGGAAACCACCAAACAAAAAGCCGAGAGAAAAGAAAAAGATAAAACGAGTGAGTCGATGTTACAGTTTTACAAACTACGAACCCAACTAAGAATGATCTCTTGACAAAAGATTTGAGTCTTTTAAGAGACCGTTGTGTTTCCTTTTAGCTTCCAATATAGCCGAGACGGTGAAGGATAATTGCTAAAATGAGCATGCATATCGCAAAGATTAACCCGCCTTTACCGAGCAGCCACTTCTTTGCTTTCTTCGCTTTCTCTATCCCGGTTTGTGCCCGATCCGCCCATCGCATCTGCAACAACAATTTTACATATGAGACAAAAGTATTACAATCAATCAACTCTGCAATGTCATGTTTTCACATCCTCTGCAATGTCCTCTTACCATTTTCTCCAAGTCTTCAGGAGAAAGAGAAGCCATGGCTTGTTGAGCTTTTGCAGCATCTTCTTGAGAAAGCTTCATTCCGAATTGTTCGCTCATGCTAGCCATCATCTCCGGATTCATGTTCTTAATCATAGACGTGAACATCTACCAAATACAAGAGAAAAAACACTATATCAACATCTACAATCACGTTCTGTTTACTAAATAGGTGAATATAAAAACCGAAAATGACCAAACCTGTCGCATTGCTGGATCTTTCATCTGGTTTCTCATCTGTTCCTGCAAGTCAGCAGGCGCAGCGGAAGGGATGCTTGGTTCTAAACCACTTCTTGGAGCCATGAAGGAATTACCCGAAGAACTAGCTTCACCTACAAAACTATTAAGCCCACTCGCTCCTAAACTTTCTCGTGGCGCAGATGCTTCTGCATCGCTGTGCGATGTTGAAACTGGGGCGTTCGCTTTCAAAGACGATGCCATGTTAAACATCCTCTCACGCTCTTCTGGTGACATCTTACTCATCATATCAGATGCGAGTTTGAGCATGTCAGGGGTGGGTGCAAACCCGTTTTCGGCAGATGTTGCAGTTGGAGCGAAAGGGTTGTCTCCTTTAAACGAAGACGCTGTTTGGACCATTTTTTGAATTTCTTCAGGAGACATTTTTCCTATCATGCTTGAGGCAGTTTTAAACATGTCTGGTGACATATCTCCAGCTTTGCCTCCACTCAAAGCAGCAAGTGTATCCGGATCATTTTTTGAAATGAAGTTCTGAAACGTTCTGCAGACCAAAGAAAGAATAAAAATAAAAATAAAGTTATACAAAATCGTGCACATGTAGCAGAAAAGGGATAATTTAATATTTTTCCTCAAGTGATGATTAGAAGACAAACAGATGAAACAACAAATCAAAAAAGTAGTCTGGAATGGTGTTGCACCTGATTGCTTCAGGGTCATCTCTGAGTGCCTGCAATCCATCAACATCAGTTTTTACGCCCTGAGCATGACCACCACCATTGCTTTCTCGCTGGGACCCAGTAACCTCTTTAGACGGTTTTTTACTTTCTCCAGAAGTAACAGTGCTTTCTTCAGTAATATCTTCAATCACCACACCTAATAGCCAAAAGAAATAATAATCTTCAGTTGGTTCGCCACTCATGGATGAAGCAGATCATCGATGCATCTATAAAATGTCTGGTCTGACGAAATACACCAAATTTTTCCAAACAAAGCCTAAAGAAAAATTATACCTTTTGATGCCTTGCCAGGGCCTTCAACAGCCAATCTTTCTTTAGCATCTCTGCATTAGAAATAAAGTTAGGAGTTAGTCAAATTTATTTTTAAATTGCCGCTATTTAAGCCTCTGATGTATGCAGAGCTAAAAAAATGTTAACATTACCAGTAATAAAAAATCCATACCTTAGCACATCGGCAATTGTCTCATCTTCAGGGGAAACTTCAAGGGCCTTGCTTAGATCGGAGACAGCATCCTTAAGTTTTAGAAAATCAATGAGCAAACATAGATTCATGACATATTACGCACATATATGACAAGGATAAACTTCCACAAGCTAAAGATGAACTCACTTCAAACAGCCCTAGATCTCTGTAAGCTTGACCCCTTCTGTAAAGGGCTTTGACATTCCTTGCATCATATGCCAAAACCTGAATCAATGTAAAAATGTAAATTTATCAGAAGAACGCCAAGACAGGATTGAGTAGATCTTGAAACACTGTATGACATATCATGTATTACATCTACAACAACAACAAAAAAAGAAGCCAAAATATTGCCATCTCTCTTTTTCCTAGAGATGTTCGCATCTATAAATTTTCAGAAAATCAAGAACATGTACCTCAGAGCCTTCCTTTATGCATTCGTCATGCTGATTCGTCTTCAAATAACATGACATTAGATTGAGAGAACAAGCCAACAAAAGTGCTCCACCTTTCGAAGATGGAATGTCCTTCAGATTGTTCTTCGCCTAAGATATGGACCAGGAGCATTGTAAGAGAAGCAGGGAAAAAAAATCGAATACAACTACAGATAAAACTCTTCTTAGCAACAAAGAAACCGGAAAGTCAAGTAGCATGACAAAAGATACGTATGCAGACTTACACGCAAATATTTTTCTGCAGCATCGCTAAAATTTCCTCGGCTATGAAGCTCGTTTCCCTGCCAAAATATAATAGCAAAATGAGATTTAAGTTTAGACAACATCCATTCTGATTAACTCACTGCCGACACAAGTGTTAGTTGTTGCTATGGAAAAACCCCTGATTTTATTTGGCAACCCACCCTGTTTCGTTTTATTCTTTGTCAGCAGTTTTTCAGCTAGGTGATAGCTGTAACAGACAAATACAAGAAATCAAAGATTCCCTCTTTCCCAAAGCCAAGATTACCTGTTTTTTGAGCATCTGAGCTGCGTTAATTTGATAAGTAAACTGAGCATCGGCTTGGGCACGCATAGCTGCTATCTCTTCAGGAGAAGCTTTTGCCATCTTCTCGCCGATCTCAGCCATATCCTCTGGCCGAGTATGCTTGAGCTGTTCAGCAGCTTGTTTCAAGTCTTCGGGTTTCATGTTCTTCATACTCTCAGTTGCCATTTTCATCAAATCTGGATTTGACATCATCTGTAATAACAATGGCATAAATTCATACATAGAACAGAGTGAAAATCACCTAGAACCGTTATCAAAAATTAAATACCATAATAAACTCTAATTTTTTGGTTTCCGGGTATCTTCACTGGTTTCTTATTTTCTGTTTTGTTTGCTAACACATACAAGTACTTATGTCTGTCATTACAACATAACTACAAAGTAACTTTCGAGAATTGCTTCTCTCAGGAGAACAGAGTTGCAGAATATTGCACAGAGACATTGCATTCCACTTGGAAACGCGAGATTAATTGAAATCACGGGCAAAAGCAACAACAAGAGCTTTAAGTGAATCCAATTGCAAGGCGCAATAATCACGATCACATCAATCAAAGCAAAGAAGAAAAAAAACAGCAGGAAAACTAAATCACGCTACTAGAAACTAGCAAAGCTCTCAATAATCGTTTTCAGAACAAAGGAAAATCAATGAAGAGATTAAGAAACCTGCTGTTGGATCCTAGCGAAATCAGCAGGCGTCATACGGCTCATCTGATCCTGAGCGAGACGAATCATCTCAGGATCCATCATCCCGTTAAACATCGTAAGCTTCGATGCGGTTCTCTGCGATCAGATCGGGGGTAAAAAAAAAAATCAACAAACCTCTCGCGCAATTTCAAATCGAAATTCGCCGGAAAAAGGGATAGCTCGGAATCTGGATCGAGACTGAAACAAAGGCTAAATATCCTGTTGGAATTTGAAAACAGAGATTGAGGATCGGAAAAACTGAGGAGAATTGTTGCCGACTTTCCAATAGCGATTAGAGAATTTGTTATATATACATACAAATTGCAAACTCAATTGCTCAACCTCCTCGATTCACCGACCGGAATATGCCTTGAGTGCTAAATTACAAGTTTACCCTTCCTCTTTAACGAGGCAATGACGTGCCATTATTAATTAGTTAGTTAATTAGTATTAATTAGCGTCCGATGTTTAGGATCAATTGTGCATGTCGTTTATCTTCTTTTTTTTGTCAACGGGACATGTCCTTTGTCCATGTTGGATAAGGATGTGCAGAAACCAATCTCATGTTTTTTTTGTGTGCTTCTTTTATCTAAAACTCTTTGTTAAACTCTATTTCTTTGACAATCGGCCCAACGAAAAACTCCTAAACAAAATGTATGAACGTAAAATCGGCCCAGCAAAGCCTAGTAGCGTATTAGAAGAGACTGTTGAGGCAAAGTAAAACTAGGTCCAGCTCGTGGAAGCCCAGTGATCTAAGCAAAGTAGAAGTTGGCTATCAAGTCAAGGATAAGAGGATCGAGCTCGAGATGATGGCAGTGGCAGATCCAGCAGCGCCTTTTTTATCAGGGCCAAATATGCTAATATTTACCAGTTATGCTACTAATTTTCCAACATATAATTGAAGGGATATACGTATAACAGAGTTAAATGACATGTTATTCGTCAATGTAGGTCTGTTACTCATGATGTTTCAAGATCTTCGAGCACGCATTGCCGAAGCAAGAGGATGACTTTAACCATGAATCCGCATATATGAAGAAAGTAGAGAACGAATAAAAAGATATCTAACTGAAAACATATATACATCTGAAAACTTTTTTTGATTTATTCACAAAGAGCATTATATCTATATATGTTTCATTTTGTTTTTTGTTTTTTTGGCTGTCTATGCTTCAATGACTATGTAATTTTTTCACATCACAAAACACGAGAGAAAAACACAATTCAGATAGTTATCAATGATTAGTATTAATAAAAAAAGATCCACTATTCAAGCATAATATAATTGGAAGGTCTGACTCTGACCCATAAGTGCAACAACCCGGAAACATATCCAGATGCGCTAAATCCTTTAAAAATCCTACAATTTTACACAATATACTACTAGTTTGATTCATTTTCGTAAACATAATTAAGCGATTACTTATATATTTTCTAAAGTAGGTTGATCGCCTTAAATTCCATCATCTCATTGGCTCTTGATACGATATAGTGTGGGTAGTGGATTTTTCAACATCCAACTCAGATCAAGTTGAACGTTTACAATTCTCATGCAGTAACTTAAAAGAAGTCGTATCATACTGGATATTCTGATATATTTTTTATTTTTTATTTTATCGCAACCGTGTTCATATATGGAGTAGTTTTTATTTTTTAGTGGCTTGTAATCTTCCAAAATTCTTTGTTTTCATCATTTTACAACAAAATCATTAAAATAATTCGTCAAAAGTCCAAAAGTATTTTTGCAAATATAAGTTCGATAACAAGAATTAAAGAAGATTTTTTTACCAAAAAAAAAAAAAATTAAAGAAGAAGAAGAAAAAGAAAGGTGAAGGATGGTGGAAGGAAACAGAAGGAGAAAGCTTTGATTGTTGTCGGGACATGGAGTGATCTCACGTGGCAGTTTCACTCTGATTGGTTCCTTAAACGTCGGCCCACGTGGCATGCCACTTGTCACTAGGACCCTCTCTCTCTCTATATTACAGCAGCAAGTTGTACGATTGCCGTTCTGGTTAAGATACGTCACATCAATTCTCATCCCCACCTTCCATTATGGTTTTGTATTGCGGTGAAACAGATTTTCTTTTTTTTGTTCGGAAAAAACAAAAAGTGGTTAGAGATTAGTTTAATCCTTCTAAAATGTACTACGTTTAATCCTTCTAATATGTATAGTTATGCAGAAATTCAGTTTTAGTTTACATGAAATTAATTTTACCAGAATATATCGACACACCTAATAGTTGTTCATCGTAATATCTTCACATTAGTTAACACTAGCCAAGACACACAAAATTTATAACTCCGTATGTTTTTTTTTTTGTGACTCCGTATGTTAGAAGTTTCAAAGTGAATATACATACAAACCAAACAAAAAAAATCTACCGGTTGATAATATTTACATACCATGGTAATGGGAAATTTCAATAATTAAACTCTCTTCCTTTTTAAAGAAAACAATTTTATATTAGACTGGAACAACAGGTCGTGTATATAAAGTGATAGACGTCCATCGTAGAGAGTTGAGACAGAATAATAGATACTGCATTTCCTAGTAAGATTATTGATTATTTTTCATAAACTCATAGAAGGAACCAAAAATACTGTACACAAATTACCATTGGAAGATGAACATTCCAGTCTTATTAAATCGCCGTATAGCTATGCCTTTAAAATTAAACCAGCGAATTATTTCGGTTCGTTTAAGTTGAAATTTTGTAAACAGTATTTTAATATGTGAACAAATTAACCCATGACTGCTTACAGATTTGACGGAAACTGTTGTGACATTAAAACGAATGCTCTAATTCATACACACTAGGAATATACATGCACACATAGTTGTGACATATATACACTCAATTTGATTTTCTAAACCGAATGACGTTTATCACATGTCATCTTCGAACCAAATTAAGAATTCTTGATAAGTTTGATTCACGAAAGATGGATATGAGTCGTATGACATCATACTTGACATTAGAGAGAAAGTAACATTTGGTTTGTATATTTTGTCTTTGTATACAGCGGGTTAGCCACTACGAATGCTGAAGGGCTGCTATATGCATATGCATGCTGATGTGTGTAGCAGATTTCTTTTTTTTTTTATATACAAAAATCAGTGATCTGTAGCAGATTTATTTCTTGGTGAAAAGTTTCTTATAATTAAAGATTCGATTTGTGACTACCAAAATAATTATACTAACTTGTGCATTGGTGTGAATGGAATCCCACAGAAAAGGCTCTGATTGGTAGAATTGGTGGTCTTCCAACACAACTAAAACTAAAATCATTTGCATCTTTATCCACATATTCACATCACCCGTCTTATCTGCATTTTATCCCGTTTCTTTAATTTATTCTCGTTTTAAAACAAGTTTAGCATGTTATCAGATTCAGTTCCACTTTTTCTCAAATTTTAATTATGATTGGTTTTTGTTCTGATGTGTACTATTCTGGGGAAAAAAGTTACTGCTCATTTGAAATTACTCTTCTTTTAGCGGAGTATCTTTTTCTACTGTTCAAATATCACATGGTAAGATGTTTTCTTAAAACATAATTCACCATTGACGACCAAAGAAAAAGTAGAAATAAACTATTATGTATATCAGTACTTTTGTTTTGAAAACCATTCATAAATCTTTTTCGGAACTAATTGTTGAATTAAATATAATTATAATATATCACACTGAGAAAAAGTGAAAAACCCAACATAGATATGTTTTTGGTGTTACAAAAAAAATATATTTTTTATTTGAGTAAGAAGGAACTATACAACAGCGAGCAGAATCACGTTCCCATCCCTTTATATTTCGACTGCAGTTTTTTTTTTCTTTTAGTTAAATGAATGTTGATTCCAAAAAAACGTTTATTACGTCAAGTACATCTTTTTGAGATTTTAAATTAAGGCGATCTATTAATTAAAATTTAAAAGTAAATAAATACGAACGAAGCTGGGTGGTCCAAAGTTGGCAACTAAATGATAAACAGTGAGTCATGCATGCAGCACATGCATGCGATACTTCATAATTTACGATACCCCAATTATTTCCAAATTGAAAAGAGAAAAAGATGGAGATTATGGAATCTAGAGAAAGTTGATAAATAAATTTATGAGACTACATTTTGATCATATTTTGGTCCGGGACAACGTACACACACACAAAAAGAAACTGTAATGGAAAAAGTAGTTTCATTCATCTAAACTGAAACTTCATGTGGAGCAACCAAGAACGATTTAAGTTCAATAACTAAAGTTATCGCCACAATAAATATAGTGGAATATATTTGAAATCACAATTTAAAATTTACATTTAGAAGAGTATAGTTCTACGATCTAGTTACGGCCAGATCAATCGTCTATAATATTTCCGGACAAAATTAAATGGGCTAGATTAATTGAAGGGAGATGAATGGACAAGTTTGATACCCAACCAGGCCCTAACCACCACACTCGAGGCAGTAATTATTGACTCTCCCTTGCAAGTTTTACCCAACGACCACACTCCAAGCAGTAATTATTGACTCTCCCGTGCAAGTTTTACCCAACGACCACACTCCTTTTTGTCCCGAATATAACCATTGACTCTTTCTTTGCCCCCAATATATCCATTGACTCTTTCTTTGTCCCATACATACATGACCTGCACGCCGAGAGAATGATCTAAACTCAGATCTAGAGCATATCCTCATAAAATTCAATTATTTTACATCCAATCTGAATTATTAAACAATATTTTTAATTTGCTATATGTTAGTTTCAGTTTGTAGAACATTAGATTTTCATTATTAAAAAATAATTTTAATTTTTTAAAGGGCATAAATCTTACAAAATCAAAAGTTAAAACGTGTTTAATTACAATCACCCAAAATTTCCACAAATCAAAAGGGTATACAAAAAAATTGAATTTGTATAGGAAGTATAAACATGATAAACCTTAAGTTTGATTCAATTTTGTTTGACAACTTATAACATAACTAAATACATTGTGGATGCAAGATTTGAATATCCAAAGAGGGTTGGAAGAAAACCTAAAAATCCCAACCCAAAAACTAGATTGGACAACCCTACTTCTTAACTTCCCAAGATTGTTCATACATTAAATCTGAAAACAAAATCCAACACCAACATCCATGTTATATCTCTTCTAAACCGTTACATAATGAGTTCTCAGACAACCTTTCTACGATGATGACTGAATTTTGATACACATATTGGTGGGTTCAGTAGCGGAGCCTACGTCGGGTCGGTCGGAAAGATGGAGGCACACGTGGTGATATAAATAAAAATTGTGTCAAAGCTATTTATAAAACCAGAATTGTGCTCAGTTCAATGCTTTAAAATCACTGGTTTTCTTAGTGCAATATAGGATAAAAAATTTGCCTCCTCTAATTTCGTATTACAAAAGGAAACATCGCAAGACACCTTTCTACAAGGTCACAGCTAGAGATTATAAGGGAGTTGTCATGCAAATTGCAACAGAAGGGGACAGTTTCAGCATTTGTGGCCATGGTGATTGAGCGACTGAGAAGAAACGAGTAGATGAAGAGAAGAAGAGATGATGAGAACAGCTGTGAAGCAGTGGCTTAGTTGGAAGTGAGTTATCTGATCTAGTAGATTTTATGATGATTTTGCAGAAAATATTATTGTTGAATTTGGTAAAAAATATATAGTGTACTAATATTGATCTTGATAAAAACAATAGAGGGAGTATAAGTATGTATTAGTTGTGCGCGATTTGTATAGTTTTTTAGTTATTTATCTTATTAGTGAGACTTGGATTGTGGTAAAAACGTGTGATAAAGTTTTATTCTGGACAGTAAAAACTGAGAAGTTAATCGAAAAAGGGACTATATATACATCAGTGATGTAAAGAAAACGAAGAAAATGGATTATTATGGTATGAATAGAGTTAACTGTTGTAATAAAGAAATTACTTTCACTGTCACAGTCGTTTGGAGAAAAAACGCTGCCAAAGCGGAAATAAAGGAGAGACCAAATTGGGTAACAGTTGCCATACCTCTGTCCCTCACTCCCTCTTCAGAGTATTATTTATATAGAAGGCAAAATAATAATTTCACAATCACAAATCTCATTGAGCCGCAATTCTTTTAATTTGACTTCACCGGTGGCCCAAAATTTACTCCATTTTTTCAACCATATATATGTATTAATATTGAAAAAATAAATTACACGATCGATATAATTCACTCAGGATACACATAAACTTATTACCGAGTAAATTAAATTTCTTCAGAGTGAGACAGTCTCTCTCTCGGATTTTTAATTTGACCAACAATAAATTAACAATTTTCCGACGGATTATTTACTATTTGAGCAGTTAACGACTTAACGTGTGACAGTTATGTTAAAAGGGCGGTATTGAAATATAGTACTCAATAAAAGGGAAGGGAGAAGGATGATAGTTGAATAATTAGATAGAAACCTCGAATTTGGACTATTTTTTTTAAGGATTAATTTGGACTATTTCTGTGGGTATATATATCCACATTATTGCTTGCAGACACATTTTCACCATACCTTCTCCTTCTCTCATAGTCTGGTGATGTCATTATCTCAATGTCTTTAGTACATCACCTTTTTGTAAAATACATAACTGCTACTACAATTCGGATCCTGCATGCATTAACAAATAAATATAAAAAATAAAGACAAATAAATCTCAAACTGTTATTCGGGTACATTTGTGTAGTCGCTCAAGATTTTTTTTTTTTTTGACGAATAGACTTTTTTTTTTTTGACGAATAGATTTTCCTTAACGGCATCAATTAGAAATCGATCGATTTAAAACCACGGGTATAATTTCTATTCTTTCTTCCGTGGCTTTCATTTATGATATTCGGTTTACTTACGTATCTCCATTTACATGAATTTTAGTTTCCCTTAAACATTTGTACCTCATAATATCGAATATCATTCTTATAAGATCCTGGAGTTAGCAATGAATCTGACAAACTAAAGTTTCAGTTTTGTAGATGTTTGACAAGTTTTTGAAGCAGATGGCCTACAATTTTATAAGAAAATTTCAGTTTGAGTTTATGAATTAATTAGATAATATTGTTTCTTTATCGTCCACAACGTGTTTTCAAGAAATACAACATTGTCATCTTTTAGTTATCATCAGTTCTGTTACGATGTAGTGCAAATACTCTATTAATTTACATATATTTTGGTTATTTTAACGAGAATGAAAAACATTTGTGAAGTGTTAGAAAATGAACTAAACTGTTTACATTTGTATGAATGAAAAACATTTTTGAACTTACCAAAGACCATAGTAATATCTTGTCAGTAATTAGAATAAGACTTTGTCATAAGACTTTCCAAATATATAAAAAGAGAGCGGTAGAACATTTGCATCATATGAGTAGATTTACGAAAAGAAAAACAATATTTAAATGAGCATTTGCTGATCTTCATGTAGATAGGGACCCACTGTACTTGCAGACAAAGGCTTTAACAGAAGACTAGTATCATATGGATTCTCTTCTCTTAATTCCCCAAATACCCTCCTCTCTCTCTCTCTCTCTTGATGATATTTTGGAAATCCACTCGGGCCATTCCCAAAAAAGAAAGAACATTGCATAACCCTCATTATCCTTGTCCATTTAGAATTAGTCAAAACAAAAATCTTCGGTCTCGATAAGACACTTTTTCTTTTGTTGGACATCATCTTACTAAGATTATTATCTCTTCCAACATTTATATTATCCTATATTTCGTATTAATTTAGCATGTTTTGGCATTTTGCAGAGGATAAAATTTCAGAATTCTTTTTTAAAAATCAAGCACTTACATTGAAAAAAAACAAGCAATTACATAAAAAAAGAACAAGCACTTACATAAAAAAAAAACAAGCACTTACATTGGACCAGAAAAAGAAAGAAAAATTGATTCCCCAAATTTTTCTGTTGAGTAGGAGGACACTTTGGTCAATTACTGCCAAGTGCCAACCATCCAAGCAGAGACATTTACGGCAAAGTTTAATGAGAGAAGAAAAGATTTATATTTTGCCAAAATAGGAAAGAAGAAAAACAAACAACAAACAAAAAGATATGTCTCTCGTACGTAAAAAGAAAGAGTAAAAACTCTCTTTTCTTAATATTTTCATTTTTAACCCTGAAAAAGAGATGTCTACAATCTTGGGCTAGAGCAGAGTATTTATACCACCCACGAGCCTTTGCTTCTTCCTTCTTCTTCATCACCTCTTCTCTCTCTCTTTCTTTATTTCTGTTTTCTTTCCGGAGACATTTGTCTGATCTCATCATCATCAATCACAATTACTCAAACAAAGCCTTGAGAAAGAAAAGAAAAATAAAATGATCCAAGAGAAGAAACACCTAAGATTAGTGTCTTCATAGTAAATGTTAATGGTCAGATCAAACAAGCAAGAACCACGCGTCTCTGCTACTTACATCCGATCTCTCGTGAAGCAACAACTTGCTTCTTCCACCGCCAACACCATGACCACAACCACAGATACCAACGGCGGCAAAACGCAAACGCAAACGCAGACGCAGACGCACAAGAAACAAGTGAGAAGACGACTCCACACTAGCCGTCCTTACCAAGAACGCCTCCTCAACATGGCCGAAGCTCGTCGCGAAATCGTCACCGCCTTAAAACAACACCGCGCTTCCATGAGACAAGCCGCCATGATTCCACCGCCGCCTCCGCCGCCGCCGCAAAATCTGTTTTCTGCACCGCCTCCTCCTCCTCCTCCGGATCCATTTTCTTGGACGAATCCTCATCTCAATCTCCTCCTCCCGAATCAACCCTTAGGGCTAAACCTCAACTTCCAAGATTTCAACGACTTCATCCAAACCTCGTCAGCATCTTCTTCTTCATCATCATCATCAACATCATCGTCGTCTTCGAATTCATCATCTTCATCGATATTTACTACGAATCCGCATATCTACTCCTCCCCTTCACCTCCTCCTCCAACTTTTGCCGCCACTTCTGATTCGGTGGCTCAGCCGCGGAAACAGCTTATGGAACCGGAGAACGACGTGGTGACGTCAGGTTGGTGGTCAGAGCTCATGATGAAGACGGTGGAGCCGGAGATAATAAAGGCGGAGGATGAAGTCGTCGTAGTCGAAGATGACGTCTTCCCCAAGTTTAGTGACGTCATGGAATTTCCTTCGTGGTTAAACCAAACAGAGGAAGAATTATTTCATCCCTACAATCTCACTGATTACTCCTCCCCTCACAATCCTCCCTTGTCCTGGTAAGTACTATTTCTTTATTTTCTTTTCTTTTAAACTCAATTAATTAGATTAGAAAAAAAAAAGTATTTTCGATCTGTGTTCTTCTTCCGGAATCACCGTTTGCGGCGGCGAACATTGCGGCGGTTCTGCATAAACTTCAGTGGTTATTGAGCTGAGGCAGAACACAAAGCAGAAACCTTTATCCTTTAAAACAAAGGAGGAAAATCTCTTTTGATAATTAAATGAGAGACTAATTGATTAAAATACGAAGAAGAGTTTGTGAAATTTGTGGAATGAAAAGGATCCACATCGGTTTATTGCATGATCTGAAGCTGTCCAATTTTGTTTTTTTTTGGTCCAATGATAATATCGCCGACATCTATAAAACACTATCCTTACCCTTTTTTTTCCGAACTGTCCCTAAACGGTCTTGACGTCATCTCATAATTTTATATTATATATTTGTTGTATTATCATTGCTTGCCTTGTATAGATGTTGAAAAAAGAAAGAAAAAAAAAACATTGCTTGTATTATTTAACTTTGGTTTTGCTAGGCAACTTATTTTCTCTTTAACAAACGTTCGTGATTCTATATTAGTTTAGATTTTTGTGGTAAATGGTTTATCTAATGTTTCAATTGAATGTATGGTAATTTATATTACAGTATGGAGATTGGAGAAATTGAAGGCACGGATGGAGACGACTGGCTTGCTTGAACCACAAAGATTGATTACTGTTTTTTTTTTCAGACATGATGGATCAACTCTTTGGTTCTTTTCTTATTTTTCTTATTTATTTGTTTTCTTTCTAATTTTTTTTTTTTTGTTCGGAGGCATAAGAAGATATTTTGAATCTTTAAAATAACAACAAGCCTGCGGAGAGCAAGAAATGTTCGATTTGGCATAGTCACATGAATGAAATAAACTTATTTCGTTTTTTATTAATATTTTTGGTTATAGAATTAACCTTTAAAATACCTGAAATAAATAACATTTGCTAGAAAAATACCTGAACTATTTAGGCTCTCTAAAAAATACCTATTATATTTCAAAGTTTTATTTTGATACACAAACATTCAAAATTTGAAAGTTTAACACCATGATTTTGACACCGTTTAATTGTTAAATGGAAACTATAGAACGACGTTTAAATTTTAATCCCATGTGTTCTTACTAATCCAAACAGACATTATTGTCCATAATAAATCGATTTAAACATATATTAGTTTTTTCCCCAAGTCGAAGAACCCTAATTTCTATCTTCTCTATTTCATTTCTCTTCTCTTTCGATTTCCTCAGATAATTTGGGTTGATGACTATTTCATTTTAATAGTAATTGTATATGTGAACATGTTGGCTTTCTGCTAAAATTACTCTTCCAAAATGGAAATTTACATTAAAAATAATTGTATCATTGAAAAATATCATGCAACCCAAAACCAATTGATTCGACAATTGGTGCTTGGAAATTGAAAATCAATTTTAAGATTTCTTTTGATTTGGGGCAAAATAGATTTGGGAAAAACAACAGATGAGTAAGAGAGGGAAAGTGAAGAGACGATGGATAAGAGAGTGGAAGAAAGAGAGATTCTCACGTCTGTGAAGACATCGAGAAAGAAGAGAAGGAGAAGTGAAGAGAGAAGAGAGAAGAGAGAAGAGTGAAATTATGGTTTGTCGATTTAGGCAAAATTAATTTAGGGGTAATAATGTCTTTTCAGATACATCGTGTAAAAAATTAAACGGCGTTCTACGGTTTTCGGCTTACAATTAAACGGAGTCAAAATTGTGGTGTTAAACTTTCAAATTTTGAAAGTCTGTGTATTAAAATAGAACTTTGAAATATGTTAGGTATTTTTTGGAGAGCCTAAATAATTTAGGTATTTTTTAGAAAATGTTAATAACTTCAGGTATTTTAAAAAAAATTTCCTTTATTAAATTTAAATACTTCGTTTTTTTGTTTGTTTTGCTGATCATTGTTCTTTATTGTTATTCTCAATTTCTCATATATAGTTTTCACAATCTTGTCAAGGCTGTTACACTTTAGCTAAGTATTCTCAGAAAGGACTTATTTTCTTCTTTATCAGTTTCAATATTATTATTGTAAATATTTACGACAAAGTAGATTAAACAGATAAAAGTAGACCGGTTTCAGTTCACATACTCGGTACTGTGTCCAATCTAGACTTTCTTCTTCTGCAGTTTTGGAGATTGTTTGACTAGTAAAAATCATGAAGCTTGTGAATATAAAAATGCATAAGTTTACATAATAAAAGACAAAATTTCCAACTTTGCATGAGATTCTTTCTCAGCACATGATTTTGAGATCACTATAGTCTAAACTTTGCTGTTGACAAAAAAAAGGACTCTAAACTTCGCTATTATCATCATATGCACCACTCACTTCATCAACGTCCATCTCATCATCATCTTTCTCAAATCCAACACTCAAATCTTCATCTCCCGAACCACTTTCCAGCAATTCTCTCTCTTCCATGTACAAAGTATCACTATAAGTTGGAATATCTCTCTTCCTTCCTCTGTAACCCGTAAACCTCAGCAACTTCTCCTTCCAAAGTATCAAAGGACACTTCTCAATCAGTTCCGGCCCTTCGTAAGCTTCTGTCAAGAACACACTAAACCTCTTCCCTCTCTCAGAGACATAGAAGATACCACAATGCTTCAAGAAGATCCTCATCAGCTTCTGCGGCATCACAAACTCCCTCCTGAAATGGGTCAGATGATCCGTCACCAACCTCTTCTCGAGTGTAAAGCTAAGCAGTTCGTGCATAACCGCGATTGCCCGCTTATCGAATTCCTTTGAACCAGCTTCGAGTCCACGTGCATCGGCATAAGGAGACAGGTAAGATCGTTTCTGAAAATGTTCGATCTTCCCTCTATACCTGTACATTTTCTTGTATGACGGAGGAAACTTCATGGGAAAAGCCAGAGAAAGCATACCTGGCTTGTGATCGTTTGCCTCGGTTAATCCTAGAGTCTTTTTCTCCAACTCTGTGATAGCCCAAGCTGGATTCCATGAAACAAGCTCAAGATACTCGTCTCCATCCCCAAGTTTCACAACTTTAAAATGCTGAGGAAACTTGTGGACCCAATTTATCCTAAAATCAAGAGGCAGCCCAAAATCCCTCCGGAAATGAACGATCTTATCCAATGGAAGCTTTTTATCAACAGACATCATCAAACACCTGGTCACATGTTCTGCAGCCTTGTCTCCATTCTCCTCGAGCAACCTGTCATGCTCGTCCAACAAATCCTCTGCTTCTCTTGTCATTCCACACCACAAGACTGCCCTCTGATCCTTGTACAATTCGAACAATTTGGGAGACTTTCTGATGAAATCGCTGATCTTATGTGGTTTAGGCAAATTGATCTGCCGCCTGTACTGCTCCAAAGACCTGACAGTCATTATCATCTCTGGCTCACTCTTCAGCACCTCCATCAAGAATATTACTTTGGAAGCTATTTTCCATTTCTCTGTCGCTACTTCGAGCTCACGGATTCTCTTTTCCTTGCTCCTATCTTGAACACGCTTGCTGCTAGTCATTGACCTGATCCATACCCGCCCAAAAGGGGATTCTCCGGATAAAACGTTTCTTTCAGGCATTATCACAAACATGTTGTGGGCGTTTCCGTAGAATTGCAGCCAACATCGTAACCTTCCCATAAAAACCTCAGCTTTGAGCACCTGAACAATGTAAACAAGATACAACAAAATAGCAAATCCAATGAAAATCAATTTGTAAGACCCCAAGTTCTGAAAAAACAAGCCAAGTGCCACATGTTTGTATTGCAAAGAATAGGAATCATGCTCACTCTCTCGGCCGAGTAATTCGATAAATGGATCGATGATTACGAATTTACGATCAACGAGGAACTAGTTTCAGATTCCATGTGTGATAGAACATGTGCAAATTCGTCAATACCTCAAACTATACGGCGGAGAAAGATCAGAGTTTTTCGGCACGGCGGAGAGAAGAAAGATGGGCGGAAAGCCATGCGACTGTGGTTCGACGGCGACGAGAACAGCAGGCAGAGTGTTGTTGTGTTTCGTGTCTTCCTTTTGTTGTATATGGGCCCAATAAAGCCCATTCACTACTCTTATGGGCTTCTTTCCATTTTAGTTTTAAAAATTTCAGTCGTCGTATCCAGTATCCAGTCAAAAGCATATTTCTCGTGATCCTTAATTGTTTGTTTTGATGTCTGAGTGGAGTCATGTCCGAGAGATACAAGTTTAGAAACAACAACACGAACATCATCATGGATCGTGCGTTGGTGTTGCTCGTCAACGTCATTCACCGTTGATACGACCAACAGTGAAACCAATTATTTTTCGTATTTTTTTCCTCAATACAAGGGAAAATCTGTTTTTGGAAAGGCAAAAACCAAAACCTATTTGAAAAAAAAAAATTCACAAACAATCAGGTCTAGTATAATGTAGGTCCAGCGCAAAAAGGAGGAAAACCCCAAATTCTTTCAAGTGTAGCTTTCATAAAACGTGACACAATACTATGATAGGATGCTGACCAAACACATGTCTATCTATTAAATATAAATGATTTTAAGTAATTTATATATGGCAAAAGGACTCGAAATATACCAACCTATCCACTTAAAAATTTCATGCCTTTCACTTTTTTTTTTCTTTGCGTAGGCAGGAAAAAATAATCTAAAAGAGGGATACCGATTATACTAACACGGTAACACCATTTCAAAACCAATTAATTATAATTGCAGTTGTTTAGGTATCTCTTTCGAATTATTTTGCATCATTCATATTAGTCAAATCCTATTTACACTTGAACTATGTCAACTTAAAATCATTTTTTAACATTTTCACCAAAAAAAAAAACTTAAAATCATTTCAATGCTCATAAAAATTTCATTTTTAAAATCTATCGATAATTAGTAAATAATACCTGTTTGTTAACCATTTATACTTAATTGGGTGTTTTTATTACAATTTTCGATACAAATTTCAACCAACAAAAAGCAAAAACTAAGCTTTCGTAAAAAAAAATAGAGCAAAATGCCAAAATCTAAGCAAATACGGTGGCTGCCTCCCTCAAGATCGCATGTTTCGGATCTCTCAGTACGGTATTTCTGGTGTTAACAGTTTAACACAATTAATGTTTCGTGTCGATTGACTTATATGTATATAGTATATATGTATATCTCGTGAGACTAAAACTAGAAAACAAAAAGTTCAAATGAAAGTGGAGAAAGAGAGTAAAATAGAAGAAAAACAGAAACATTTGTAACATACATAAATTGGCGTCAACAACGGGTCGGAATAATTCAACGCAAAAAGAGAGTTAAGGTCTCCTGAATGGATTTAGTTTGTTTTATAAAAAATATTAGATCTTTCTTATTCCCACAAATTAGTTTCCTAAAAACTAGGAAAGTCCTTTTCATTTGTTTATAGATTTTAATATCTCTTTAAATTTACAAAATCTTTCCTGTTTTTTTTTTCATCATTAGAGTTTCTATGCAAAAACTAAAAACTGAAATAGCAACAACTAAAACCACAATGTAAAAACCAAACACTATAAACTCAGTTTTTTTTTATAAAAAAAAACTACATATTCATAGTCTAATATAACATGCTCGTATCTCCTCCTTTAAGCTATATAGTACATAATTGGATTAAAAGTCCAAAAATTGTTGGTTAGTGAAAATAGAAAAAAATAATAATAAAGAAAATTAAACACATGCTAAATTAGGGCACGTGTGGAAATAATAAAACATGACTGCGTCTTCATCAGCGCGTTTCCACGTAATCATTCACTTCAACGCGCAAACTACCTGCGACCTTCTTCTTCGTTCTTCTAATTCTCATAATCTACTTATCACATATAAATACACTAACAAAGCCGCCATTCTCACTATACTGTCAACTCCCAAAGACACCTGAATATTTATATAAAAAAACCCTAATTAATTAATAACCAAATTATTATAGACAGACAAACACTTATTATTCATCACTCCCTGCATTTGGTTTATTTATGGATGCTTCTTCGCAACGGAAATACACTGGTGTACGGAAGAGGAAGTGGGGAAAATGGGTGGCTGAGATTCGTCTCCCAAACAGCCGCGACAGGATCTGGCTCGGCTCCTTTGACTCCGCCGAGAAGGCCGCGCGTGCTTTCGACGCGGCTCTTTACTGTCTCCGCGGCCCCGGAGCTCGTTTCAACTTCCCGGAGAATCCGCCGGAGATTCCCGGCGGTCGTTCTCTGACGCCGCAGCAGATTCAGGTCGTAGCTAACCGTTTCGCCTGCGAGGAACCGTTACCACCACCGTCGCAACAACAAGAACCACCGTCTCCACGTGGCGATAAGACGGAGGAGGAAGGAGGAGGAATTTCGGCACGTGGGGAAATTAGTGGTGGTGGTGGTGGGCCGACGTTAGGACAAGTTGGGGAAGATAATAACCACGAGGTTTATAGCAATATTAGCAATAATACGACGACGTATAATTGGCCTTTAATGTGGGAGGAGAATCTTGTGGTTCCTACTACGTCGGATGAGTTTGCTGCTTTTTTCATGGACGACGATTCCACGAATTTGTATTTCCCGTCGACACAACAACAACAAGAACATGAGCTCTCGTCTGATTTTTACTACGATGGAGCATCTGTTGTTGAAGATGATTACTCTCACTACAGTATTAACCTTTGGAATTTCTGAGATCCTTATTTTTTTCACAAGCGATCTTGGACCAAATATTCCTCCATTACTGAAGGTGAATGAATCATTTAAGCTAGCCTCTTAGTTTCCTATAGTTTCCTATAGTAGACTAATCGCGAGTTTTCTTATTTTTTATTATTCTTTTATATATTAAATTTTACAACCAATTTCTTTCACATGTGCTTTGTATCTATGTGCTTTTACTGCTTTGTAGTACATGGCACATTACTTCCACTCTAGTTTTCTTTCTTTCTTTCTTTCTTTTCTAGGATTTGCTTGCAGTTTTTTGTGACAAGCCAATCTTGACCCCTATTTAGTTTGGTCTTAGATGGTTTTCAAAGTTTATACATAAGGAAAGTTCCATATTTTTTTTATATATATGTGTGTGTGCGCGCGTGTACTAGATGTATGTTCATTTTATTGTTATACTGTTATTGAATTTGACAACTAAATGACACTGGAAGCAAGCAATTATTATGATATATCAAGTGACAAAAATGTTCATTCAATAGTAAAATAAAAAGATAAGTCAAGAGAGCTAAATAGGTATCTTGGTTTTTCACTGTGTGTGAAAAAAATATTCTTTGGAGGAAATCATCATGAGGATCTATATATTGCAATTACAGGATTCACAACATCTGCCAAGTTAATATTAAATTATGTTTTGATCCCAACTTGGCAGATGTTGTGAATCCTGTATTTGCTTCCAATGTCATTAATGACAAATCGCTTACAACATTGTAATAAGTAATTTCTTATATTATTAGTGGCATGTTTTTCTCTATAACATTATAATATATGAGCTTCATTAATCTTACGTCACATTATTAGCTGCATATCTATTCTCTAAAAAAGCAGAGAATGACCAATAGTTTGTGTGGAACCCTTGGCATTTTTTTTTTGGTTGGAAAGACATCCAACAAATAATCTAAGCGCCAAGGTTTGGTCTTTGTGTGCTTCGCTAACAATAAGGGAACCGGAGATCTCAAAATTAGCACAATATGCAATGGGGTAATTGGTATCACAACTTTACTCAAGAAATATACCTTGGAGTTAAATGAAAAACTCTTACTCAAGAAATTTATCGGCAATAAATTACGCATACTATTGTCTTTAACGTTCATAACATTAGTGAGACTCATAAACAAAATTTGTCTAATCCATCTCATTCTACGTAACTCGCGAAACTGTTTTTTTGGCATGCTAAACTAGTCTTCTTTTGGAGTCTTTCTTACATATATAGGCTCCTTAATTTGTTTCCTTACCAGTCGTGAATGGTATTCATTCAGAGCATAGTGATATTATCTTCTTTACCTCCAACATGAACCGATCAACCACTTTAGTTTCTTTAGCACTTAATGAACCACTTAGTTTAGTATGAAAACATGAGAATATAAGTTCAAACTCACATCTAAATTCAAAAAACAAAAGAGAAGTACACTCATGATAGCAAAAAAAATTTGTCTTGATATTGAGAGACGAAAAAAAAAAGTTCAAAGAGCGCAAAATCTTCATTTTTTAATTCAATGATCAAGTTATTGTTAGACCAAAGTTGGGTTGGAATGTGTTTTTTTTTGGTGGGCCGATCTGCCGAATTGGGATCTGAGTTACATTTCATTGTCTTCTTGCTCCTTTAGTCTTGTTTTATGACCTCTTGCTGTTTTCAATTCTATTTCTCTGGTTTTTGAACTTAACCGTTTCATAATTTTCATTTTTTTTTTTTGTCAAGCTAACAAGTTTTTAGGTAGTTTTACATAATCTGTATTACCCCCACACTTTCATTCCTAATGATATTTACAGTTTAACGAAAAATTGGCTTCATGCGTGTACTTGATTTTTATTTTGGCATTAAGTTTTTACCTAGAAATAGAATAGTGGCCCTATAACAAACAACTACGGATGTAATTAATGTGGTGTTTTTAAGTTTTTACCTATCTTGTGGACCGTTTGTGATACATAAACGTGGGAGACATATATTTTGTATACTTCTTATTTTGTTGCCTATGAGAGATGAACATGCTTAGGCGTCCATAGAAAACAAATTTCTTTATCGATTAATTCAACAGAGGACACCATCAATTTAAAAGAATTAAATGTTCGTTTACAAGAAATATTCAACATTAAATTGACTAGCATGACAAGACAAAAATATGCAAGCTATTACTAAGCAGGAAAAAATTACAGGTTATAGCTTAGAAATCAATTTGACTACTAAAAGCAAGATTGGCAGGTAATTAAAGAACCCATTTATTACTTTAGGTGCTATATAACTTCTTCCTTCGCCGCCCGGCCCGCCCCTCCACTCTGATGAATTAACACTAAATCATCTTCTGGCAGATACATCCAAAAATAGACAAAAGAAAATAAATATAACAAGAATCAAAAAAGGAAACTAAAATTAACAAAAAGTCAGCCTGCATCATAAATATATGTAATTTTTAATCAATAAAATTTAATATTAATCATCCCTTTCTCTCTATAATTGTTATTTTTTTTCGCTCTTGGAGGATCAAACGTGTTTGCAAAAGCTATAAGAAATGGCTCCGTCGTCATTTCTAAGCGTCGCAAACTTCGTTGAGGCAATACTTCGCCGGAGATTCTCCTCCGCTGGTCTCTCTCTGCAAACACAATCCATAGACTCCGAAACCACCATACAGTTTTGGAGCCCACCACCGTCTCCGTCGCCGGAAAATAAAGAGAAACCGTCGCTCCTCCTCCTCCACGGGTTTGGCCCTTCCGCTTTATGGCAGTGGAGCTATCAGGTAAAGCAACTCTCTCTCTCCTTCCGTCTCTACATTCCCGACCTCGTCTTCTTCGGCGGCTCCACCACGTCTTCTTCTTCCACGGAGGAGAATCGGTCGGAGATGTTTCAGGCTTCGAGCATGGGGAAGCTGATGGAGAAGCTCGGCGTCGAGAGGTTTAGTGTTGTCGGGACGAGCTACGGTGGGTTTGTGGCGTATAACATGGCGAAAATGTTGCCGGAGAAAGTGGAGAAAGTGGTTCTTGCTAGCTCCGGCGTTAATATGCGGCGGAGTGACAACGAAGCGTTCATCGCCAGAGCCAAGTGCCGTAGTGTCGCGGAGGTGATGCTTCCTTCCTCGGGAACGGATCTCCGGAGATTCTCTGGGGTGATTTCTTCTATGAGACTCGATTATGTGCCAAATTTTGTCTTGAACGACTTTTGCCAGGTATTTTTACATCTTTTTTTTTTGTATTCTTGGAAGAAAAACAAAAAGTCCCTTCAACAGTTTTAAACCCTCTTTTTAGTCTTATAACAAAGTTTCAAAATATTTGATAACCTATAAGTTATGCATCCGAAATCCGAATGCACAACGTTACTTTAGGTAATGGATAATATTAGTAAAGATTCGTAATTAATTACTTTACGTCTCCACCTATTTTATAAAAGTGTCTCTTTATCATTTTGAAAGATATTTTTTTTTAAAGTTAATCACGGGAATCGTATTGCTGATACTCAAACTAGTCTAACGCCAAGTATTATTGCCATTTAAAGCGTCTACAATGATCATAGAATTTCAATTTCAATGAATATATAATCTACAATTAATGATCCTTTGGGGGCTACATTCTTTTTGGAAACATATATATTGACAACACACTTATTAAAACTTATTATAAATTAACACGAAAATATAGTGGAGCATAAAGATGCACTCCACTAGCTTATATTTAAAATGAGTGATTGATAAAAGAAGGCAGCGAAAGTTGTCACTTTCAGTTGGTTATAGTAAAAGCTTGTGTAGGATTGGGGAAAGAAAGAACGGTATACGTAGTATTGCGCTCCCAACATTAAATAAATATTATATCGCTATTGAAAAGAAGAGTTTGGCTTTGCATGATTGATAATATGATATTTGAAAATTGGGAAAACACACAGAAAATGTATTCGGAGAAGAGAGAGGAAAAAGCAGAACTTCTGGAGGGGCTAAGTATTGGGAGGGACGAAAAATCAAACGTTTCTCCAGTTCAACAGGTTCGCTAATCGCTATCACCATTATTAGTATTTTTTGGTTTTTACGCTATCATTAATATTACTTGTATATATGGCTAAGAATTTATGACATCTTACTAACATATGTAAAAAAAAAATTCAATCGTTTCAGAATTAGATTGTTTGTTTGCGTTTAAATTTATAGTTAGTGTATATTTTGTTAAAATGTGCAACAACTTTTTTTAAAAATTTGTTTTTGTTAATTCGTAATGTAAACGCCAAATGCAAACGTGCGGAATCTTTATATTTGCGAACATTTACATTTACATTTGCATTTTTCAAAGATATTTATGAATTTGTGTTTTCTTCACATGTAAGCGGGAATGTAGAAACCAACGTTTGTCATAATTCAGACCTCAGTTGCCCTCGAATGTTAACAATATGATTAGTTTGTGTTTTTTGGGGTAGTTTTTTTAATGAATAAGTGACTACGAAAAAAAAACTGCATGATAAGAACTTGCATTAATAAGTGACACAATAAGAAATTTTTAATTTATTTGATTCATAAAAATTAAATACCTGATAAATAATGAAGTAAGCATGAATCATGCAGGATGTAATGCTGATATGGGGGGAGCAAGATCAGGTTTTTCCTTTGAAAATGGCCTATGACCTTAAAGAGTAAGACCCTACTACTTCATAATTCATATATATATATATATATATATATATATATCGTATCATAATATATAAATAGCATAGGGTTTTGATTTTTCATTGCTTCATTTCTTTTAATTTCTTAATTACTCAAATTAATATTTTTGATCGAGTTCCAAATGGTTTTAAGATATTACCGCTAGTGGCGTCACTACGCTTAATTAGTAGATCCAAGATGTAAAATCCGTTTGAATGGAATAATCCAAGCAATTACGTACAACTATATGATCCAGTTCGTTTTTTTGCTTGGTAAATATGAAATTATGTGGTTATGAACTTATGATATAGAACTTTTAAAGTGGTTTTGCTTAAACATTTTTGCTATTCAAATTTTAAGATTTACTTCTTTTTTGTAACTACGAGCACAGCTGATTCCAGTAAACAAAACTTTGATTCTAGTTTTTAAGTTGTGTTTTATAAGCTTATTTAATTGGATTTTTAAGGTTTTGATATCATTTAAAAAATATGGAAATAGATGTTTCAATCGAATCGAATGGTTAATTACATCATTTTCTAGTCGATATTTCTGTCCGAATTTTGATCTAACGTAAAGTTACGTAATCGGATAGCTAACTTCTATGCTAGAGACATCAAGAGACGAGATTAAGAACTAATTTGGAACGAATATAGAAATGAGTTATTCATAGTCGTGTGTGTTTATATAGGTTAAAAATAAAGAAAAAGAAGTAATTAATTATGTATGTATATATTTTACCAGGATGTTGGGGAAGAAGGCGACGCTGAAAGTGATACAAAAGACATCACATATTCCCCACACGGAAAAGCCCAAAATATTCAATGGCATTGTCATGTCTTTCTTGTTATCTTCCTCTCCTTCACTATAATTGTAACATCCATATTAAACTAAGAGTTACGAAAATTTTCTGATTTCATCAATGTTATAAGTGTTCATGACATGCAGTATTAATTAAATATATCTAAAAATGTTTTTGTAACTGTAATCCATGTCAAAAAAATCAATGAGGCTAGATCAATAGGTGGAAAAATTATTAATCGAGATAACATGATAGTTAACGATGTTCGGTTCTTCCATATTACTCCATGAACCTATGTCTTTTGTTTTTGAACAAACTCCATGAACCTATATATGTCCATTAGATAAGTTCACCAAAATTGGAAAACCAATGCAACATTTATATCCGCGATCAAAACGTGTCTTTTAACCTGCCGTTCCGTTGTATAAGACAAAACTTACAAGTTAACTCATGAACTCTCCCAAACCTTGGGGTTTTTAACCGTTTAGTTCTCTACAACACTGCCATTTTCGGAAACCTATTGTCAAGTTTCAACGATCACATGAACAGAAGGCAGAAGCATCAACAATTAACAACAAAAACGAATATAACGACCACGTAGCAATCTTTTTTGGTAGATAATGAAACGAAGATGACGATTAAAACAAAAGAATATGATAAAGGACTAAAAAGCTTGCTTTGGACCTTTTGGGTCTTCTTGACCGTCTATAACTCCTCCCTATTGTAGAACTCTACTTCAAAGATCGACTAAACGTCTTCTTGAGATATTGATTTAGTAATGCATGTTTAGGAAAACGTCTTTAGTTAGTACCAGGAGATCCAAGTGGTCTTTGAACAATTTCATCTACAACTCTTAAAAGAGATCCATGAGTTCCTTTTAGACTCAAGAAAATTAAAGAACGTAATGGGCAGAGCGAAAGTTTAAATAGACATAGTCTTTGGCCAAGAGTTTCCTTTCTCAATCTGTTGTTGAAGATGAAGTTGGTTGTGTAAAGACATAAGCAACCAAAGAATGTATAATCTGCATCTACCACTCCTTTAGGTATATAAATGTAAATAGGATAATAGATAACATAATGGATTGAGCCACGTGGAGCAAATGGAATTAGCAGCCAAGGATTAGGCAACGCCACATGATCAGACGGACAACACGGTGGGGGCAATAACAACATTGAGTGGGGTAAGTGGTTCGGACACGTTAGACTGAAATATTAATCGAAAAGTGAAAAGTGAAATGAGAGTGGGTCTATAGATGGGGAGCTAAAGGAGGACCCCATGAAAATGGTCCTCAAGAGATGAGATCCTATGTTGATACGCGATTTTGATTGAATTTGAATGCTTTACGCAACCTACCCTTACTAGTCTTCTTTATTTTGTCTTCTTTGGTCTTCTCGTTCTCGTATATAATAAATAAATAGATTTTTATAATTCAGCAACAAATTTTTAAAAAGCTACGAAACAAATATTCAAAAAAGCGGACAAAAAGATTTTTTCAATCTCTGAAGATGATTTTGTCGATTATATGACATACAAACAATTCAGAGATGATAATCGATAAATTAATGCCTTCCTCCAACTTTTGATAGAATAATTTCAAATTTATAACACATCAAAGTTCATGCATTTGATGCCAATATTTTCTTCCGACAACTTTTTAATGCTACAAGTGTTTATGAAAGGATTATTCTTCGCATATAACTTGTAAATTGAGCTGGCTAAAACACCATTGCTGACCATTAATCTGTATTGTATGAAAGATGTACTACTACTTTAAAAGCGTGGGATCGAGAAAAAGAAAATTTGTTTCGAGTCTTTTTTTTTTATTTTTTTTTATTTTATAGTTAAACACGTTTGTTTCAGATAATCTGATAATTTGTTTATGATTATTAACGTGATGATTGTTTGACATAAAATAAAATTCTTGAATAACTTAGTTTGATGTGTAGATTTTATAGGCAAATTAATTATAAATTACAAAGAATTATTTTAATTGTTATAATATTAATCATGATGTTTTTGTGTTAAACAAAATACTTTTTTGAGTATTTTTATTTTTTACGATTAATTGCGGTCTACCTATAAAGTAGTAGTAGTGACAAAATCTTGAACATTTTGAGCATAAAATAATGAACGAATCTAAAAGAAGATAAACATAAAATCTTCTAAAAGTGGCAACTTGTAAGAGGACATTTGACAATTTATTAGAAAACATCATATTCGGGAATTCCTTTTCCTCAATGCCCAAGAAAAAAAGTAAACAATTTTTGTTTAAAAATCAAAATAAAGAATGTAAAAATGAATAAAATTCCAGTGGAGAGGAAATACTGTCGGCTTGGGAAAAACTTATTTTCTCGCTTTTGTGGGTCCCTCTTTCTTTCATCTGTGGATAAGCCTCACCGTTTCTCAGACAAAAAAGATAACCATCTCGTCATCGCCACGTCACATTCATCCCAGTTCCTATCCAGCGGCAACGGTTATGAAGTCGCCACGTGTCAAACTTTCATGGCTTTATCTTCGGCGACCTAACAAAATACTCGTAGAATATAATTTGATTTACGAGTCAAGTTTTGCATATAGTCCTTAGTGTTTCCGAATCTCTCTAAGTCGTCCCCAAATTATAGTCCTTAGTGCTGTTTGTTACTCCTTATTTTCTATTTTTTTTTAGTCATCTGTCCGTTTTTATTAGAGTACTGAAGAAATAATATTCTTCGATATTTAACAAATTTAAATATTTTGAATCATGACTACAAACAAGTTTATTGATAAACTAAAATTTTATGTTTAAAATTCACAAATAACCAAACAAACTTATAACAAACGAAATTATTTCAGACAAAATAAAAAAATATTTTTTTTAAATTTAAAAAAATATTCAGTAAATAAGATAATGACTTTTATTGTTTTATTCATTCTCCAAAGTTAAAACTATATAGATTAACAAATTTTTATAAATTTAATAATTATATATTATATTTAAACTAGATTTTTGGATTGACATCTAAAGAAATTTTCTATTTTTTTTTAAAAAAATTGAATTATCATTTATAAATTCATAATAATATTAATAACTAAGAGAAAACTACATCGATCATTGGCATAAATCGACATGTAAAATCTTCAACCCACTTGAACAAACTGTACTGACTCACTAAAATTAGCTAGGAATGACAATATGGGGTTGAAATTGTGAATAAAAAAGTACGACGATCAAATTATAAATAAATAAAATAAGGTGAGAACTGCATGCAGAGTGCGTGGATGAGGATAAGGTTAAGCCAACAGTTTCTTTTGTCCCCTCTGTCTTTCCCTCAAAACTTACTTATCCTCTTCTTCCCCACTTTTTCATTTAAAATTTTAATAAGAAAGTTATATAACAACGTGATAAATAATTAACAATTGCCTTTTTTTTTGTTTTTTATTATTTAATGTTAGTAGAGGGAAACAACCAGAGCACACAGACAGACACAAAGATCTCAATATAAAGATCTCAACTTCTCTGCTCTTTCTTTTCCTCTCTGTCTCTATTGCGAGTTTGAGAATACAAAAGTTCCAAAGATTATCTGCTAAGTTCAAATGTCGATTGCGATGGATAGAGTTGAATCTTATGTGTTTAATTTCTCCGGCGATAATTTGGATCAATCTTCCTCTGAGTCTTTCTCTTCTCCTTCTTCTTCGGCGTCTTCTTCCATTGGGAGGAATAGCGACGACGAAGAAGAGTTTCACGGTAACGGAAAATCGTCGGAGGACGGTGGAGATGATGTCGGAGAGAATGAAGCCGAGTCTCCGTACAAAGGTCCTCTTGATTTGATGGAATCTCTTGAAGAAGTCTTACCCGTTAGGTAAATCTCTCTTAAAAAATTTCTAAATTTATGGATTTCCTGTCTCATTCTTGAGAAAGTTTACGAATTTGGAAACTTTGTAATGGAAAACTAAATAAGTACAAATTTTTCTGATTTTATTGTGTGAATGTGGTTTGTGTAGGAAAGGGATATCGAAGTATTACAATGGAAAGTCAAAGTCTTTCACGAATTTAGCAGAGGAGGCAGCGTCAGCGTTGACTTCTTCTTCATCGATGAAAGATTTGGCGAAGCCGGAGAATCCTTACAGTCGTCGTCGGAGGAATCTCCTTTGCCATCAGATTTGGGAGAACAATAAAACGACTCCACGTGGCGGGATCTCAAAGAAACACATCATGAACTCGAGCAGGAGCGCGTTGACGCTTGCCATGGCGGTTGCTGCCGGCGTGATGACCGGAGAGGGATCTTTATCCGGAGGAGACTCGTCGCCGGGATCAAGTCCGACGACTTCGGGATCTCCTCCGAGACAGAGGCATCATCATCATCAGATGCTTCCTCCGTTGTATCCTAGGAGTCAAGGGTCTTTTGGTAATTTGAAGTCGTCTCAGTCGTCGTCTGGTTTTTGTGCCTGGAGATCGTATTCGGTGGCTGATTTTCCGAGGTGTTTCCCGTCGACGGCGAGTGGTGTTGGGTCCAATGACTCGTAGGAACGATAACATTTGTCTTTTTGTTGAAGCTATATTTTGAAGTTAACCCTTCTAGTTTTTGGAGTAACATCCGGAGAATGTATAGACGAATTTCGAACTTTTTAATGGATTCACATCTTTTCATTTTTGTTTCGTTCTCTCAGTTAATTTCATTTCCACATCTTTGCCGGGAAAAAAAAGAAAAAATCTCACACTTAAATCTTTTATCTATGTGTGGAAATCCAACATTCTTCTTTCATGTTCTTATCCAAGTTTTAAAAGCTAAAACCATTAAAAATGGGTAGTAATTAATAGAGATCTAATTGATAAGGTTGTATGTTTGGTATTCACCAAAAAAAAAAAAAGGTTGTATGTTTGGTGAGAAGGACAGGATGGGATTTGAATCTAACCCACCAAATCTTCTATAATGTGCATCTCTACGAAGACGCATTTGTGTCCACTCTTTTTAGGCCAAGTTTGGAAGCAATTGGTTCAACCACCCTTTTTTACTCTTTATCTTTTCTTCTTTCTACTAATTAGCTCGGTTTATTACCTAATCGAAGTGGATTTTGGTGGTGAGATGTTGTCTTCGAGTTTCAAATAAGTTGAGTTGAGGAGGAAGGTAGTAAAGGAATTCGTGTGACAAAGTTAGTAAAGAAGCTTTACAAAAATCAAGTTGTAGTAGTTTATTGGTCATTGTTCGGTTGGTCTAAGTCATAGCCGTTTCCCTAAAATATTGTCAAAGATATATGCCAACGTTAAGACTCTATGATTATGCATAAATATGGTGTGACCTCAATCATGAATAATACAAGATTCTTAGTCTCTGTATATAGTAAGTTTAAATACAAAAGCTTCAAAATGTTAATATACAAAACCTTTATTGTCTCTGCTTGGACTCCAAAACATATGGAACCAACCCCTAGCTGTTTCCACTTGTTTCAGATTGATGAAGCTGAAGAAGTAATGAATTTGAGACGACGAAGATCGAGCTTAATGCCATTAGTCCCCCTGAAATTAAATTAACGGTAAGTCAACCACGACAGATATTGGATTGTGTGAAACAATAATGTGGAGCTAAACCAACTTAAGTTTGTAACTAATTTAACTAGAATCAGGACCACTTACCGGATAAGGAAGGTGTCATGGCGAAATCATACTGAGGAAGCAACACACCTGCAGCTATCGGAATCGATATGACATTATATGCAATTGCCCATGCTAGATTCTGATATACTTTCGACATTGTTGCTTGCGCAAGACTAAGTGCATCCACAACCTATAACAAAAAGACAACAAAAAAAGAAATACACATAAGTGAGGAGCTTATAAAGCAAGGAACTCATGATTCATGAACCGCGTTTATTATAGTAAAGGAATATGAAGAGCTTTACATGTGAAAGTTTGTTGCGGACAAGTATGACTGATGCTGCATTAGACGCGGCGTTTTCTTGAGCCTCAATCTTTAGAGCTATTCCGACATCAGCTTGAGCCAACGAAGGAGCATCGTTTATGCCATCACCCACCTTAGGAAACACAAAAAATACAATGTTAGCCTAACAATCCATTTTCTAAAACACACCAGTTCTATGAATTTGTTTCACACCATATATGAGTTCCTTTCTGATCTTTTATCATTTGGTATGGTCAATTTCTAGGATTTGCGTGACCATGCCTAGGGGGATTAAATTCACTGTCTTTCATGGGAAGCGTTGACATTGTTGGAATTCAGCTGAATATCTTACCATAGCAACACGAAGTCCAGAGGATTGAAGATTAGATATAAACTCGAATTTCTTTTCAGGAGACAAGGAATAGTTGGTTGATTCACTCTCAATCCCCACATTCTTTGCCACTGTTGCCACTGCCCCTTCCCTATCCCCTGATAAGAGGACTGTTTTGATGCCCTTCTCCTGAAGCCTTTAAATAAGACAAACAACATTAAACTTAAAACCGTAGAGACCACACTGTTTCGATTAAGCCAAAAGGTTCACTAAACTTTGAACAGAGAACAACTAGCTTCCGACAAGGTCTTGAAGAAAAGCAGCACGCAATTTCATGTAAATCTGCAGACTCTCGAAAGTTTAAAACCAGGGTTGCTTTGTTTTTTAAAATAGGAACGATTAAAAAGGAGGGGCAAAATTACCTGGTTACCGTGGATTCAGCATCTTGGCGCAAGCAATCGGATATTGCAATAGCACCAATGATCCCTTCTCCTTCGCGCCCAACGTAAACAACGGTCTTTGAATACCTAGACGTTGATGATGTGCTTGATAGTTTATGATCCAAATACTTTTCCAGCTTAACCACGTCCGAGGAGTCGTTTATTTTTTGGAAACGACCGGAAACCCATTCCAGTGCACCCACTGCAACCAAACGTCCATATATTTCTGCCAATGTACCAAATCCTGGTTCTGTCAATTGGCCTCTTGTTTCTGGAGTTTCCAGATTCAGCGCTTCAGATTCGTTTACAATAGCCTTTGCTATTGGGTGTATTGCTGTCTTCTCCACCGCAGCAGCCAATTTAAGAACTTCTTGTTCTCCATAAATCAAAGAAGCAACACCAGAGACGACAGGTCTTCCTTCAGTAAGAGTCCCTGTCTGGACACATAATGCCATTGATGATCAATGGTGGAAACAATAACTCTATTTATTCAACTTAGAGGAGCAACAGGATGTCAGGAACTGCTCATACACCTATCAATTCTAGGATTTTCCATTTTAATACCTTGTCTAAAGCCACACAATCTACGGAGGCCAGCCGTTCTAAGACATCTCCTCCTCTGATAAGATATCCCCGCTTTGCTCCTGAGCATATTCAGGAGACTTCACCAGATTAGCTTCTGACAATTTCAACAATCTCAAACTCATTGTTGCTAATCACAACATTTTCAAGTAATATAACTTTCAACTTAGTACTTTTATGTATTATCTGAAGCCGCCATCAACAACAAAAGTTTTCAACCAATAAATGCTTTTCATATGCTAGGGTATTCAAAAAGAGAAGGGAAATATAGAACATAAACTATTGGTAGCTTCAGTGTCATCTTCAATTCTTCCTAATAATTGGAAAACTTTGGACACAGTTAGGTTCCTCTTTAGGTTTGAAGACTTTTAAGTGCAAGCTAAAAAACGCTGGATAATGTACCAAGAGAGGTGCCAATTAGTATGGCAGTTGGTGTTGCCAGACCCAGTGCACAGGGGCAGGAGACTACCTGATACAACAAAATAAAAACGACTTGGTGATCTGCACAATATGATGTTTTTTCTCCAAAGTTTCTCTCCATCCCTCTTTAATCTTACATCCCCTTCACAAATTCTCATTTTCCCTCACGATCCCCAATTTTCTTCCCTCATTAAGTTCGTCTAGTTCCAATAACAGCCCATATGTTTTATATTTTCGCATGAAAGATATAACTTTGCTATTCATTGCTTACTCACCAGTACATCCACGGCCAGTTTTAGGCTTAGTGCCAGAGGATCTCCATCCGGTCCAGCAATATCATTGAGTAAAACATCTGGGAATATGTGTGAACCAACGTAATACCTGAAACATGAAAACAACAGGGTCTTTCACTCTGTGATTCTGAACAGAAAATTGTCATGTTATGCTTATGCTTAACGTTACAACTAGTTAAACAGATTCCTGCTAAAACAAATATAAGAATCCTATTGAAATTTCAGATGTCATTTCCGGTAGGAATATGAAAGAGGATTATACCAAAAAGCAAAAGTCACTGCAGATAAAGACATTATCGTATAGACGAATGGTCCAGCTATTGCATCTGCCAGCCGCTGTACAGGAGCTGCATTACCTTGTGCATCCTCGACCTAAAACACCACAATTTCATGAGGTATTCATATTTCAATTTCTACTCATAGCATCCTCTTAATCGAAACAATCCTACAAATAGAACTGATTCACATGTTCATACCTGAACCTGATTTCAGACAGGAAAGGATGTGGATATAATAGAGACTCACTACAGAGAAACCAAGGGTTCTGACTTGATTTCATCCATACTATCCTGTCTAAAATCAAATTCAGCTACAAACATGTGCCTGAGTTCTATTTGTAGGATTGTAACTCAGTTATGATATTTCTCTTTGCAGCTGTCTATTTCCTCTTCTGTTTTAGAGGAGGAAAGTCAACTACAAATTACAGAGATTATTAATGGCTGCCTTTTCCTTTTTACATGATGGCTTGAACAGCTCCATATTATGACTGATGGAATTATCCATCGCGTAATGTAACTTTCATGAAGATTCTATTGGCTGTAGGTTCGTAGCAACTAACCATTCTGACGATTTTTGATATTGTTGAGTTGGAGCCAGTAGAAGAAGCTTTGATCCGAAGAGGGCCATCCTGAAATAGGTAAACCGAAGTTTTGTTTTTAAACTGATTTTATGATCACTGTATGTAAATCAGACTTTAGACTGGAAATCTGGAATACAGTATTGTTTGCAAATAGATCATATCCCAGAGTCAGAAGGTTTGTCATCCGTTGAAGCACTAAAAGAATGAAACCTTTAGTAGCCTTTTACTTTAAAAAATAAAGTTTTGTTTAGGTAAGCATATACATACCCAGTTTATTGTTCCCGCTGAAACTGAACAACCTTCTTCTTTAAACACGGGAAGTGACTCTCCTGTCAACATAGATTCATCCACAACACTTCTTCCAGCTAGCACACTCCCCTATATTGAACAAATCAATTCAAGTTGATCAATAAATCGGTGACTAACCAGCCACAAGGAATATTAACCATGCTATTTTGAGAAGAATACAGAAAAAAATAGCACGTATCCATTATCACGTGCAGGGGAGAATGTGAAATTTAATTGAATCTCTGCAAGGGCTGATAACTCCACATGTTTTTTTTTCTCAGCACTGATACCATCCATTAAATAGATTTTCATAATTTCCTTTCAGAAGCACATAAGATTATTTTTTTGATAAGATCAGACAGTGCTGCATCGAAAAGCAACTACAGAATTCCTAAGACGTCAGAAACACTTACATCAACAGGAAACGTTTCACCAGGCAAAACCAACAGTGAGTCTCCAACTCGAATCTCATCAACTGGGACATCGATGCAAATTGAATCAGAGGAAAGTACAGAATCAGTTGCGGTGTTATTGTCTGATGCAGTAATCACAAGTCTTGATTGAGTGGAGATTAGTGACTGCAAAAGTACGTTTCGATTAAAAACGCAGGAATAGGCCTACAAGTTAATCTTGGGAGGAGAACCGAGAAATGTCCAACTTACCAATAGTTCATTCATATCACTAGATGCTCTAAGCTTTGCTCTTTCTTCCAAAGAACGACCAAGGAGCACAAAGCCAAGCAGCATGACCTGCATACTAAATGACAAGAGCTATCAATCAGAAATTCACCACTGAAATTGTATTTGCATGCAGTAGAAGTAAACATAAAAGATTTCATTATAGTCCCTTTGTGAATGTGTTAGAGGAACTCACCGGTTCCTCAAAGAACGAAGCATCCCAGTCCAGTTCTGGATTAACAAGTGAGATCTGCAAAATTAAGAATGCAGAGAACAGCAGTGATTCAGAATAGGATACTCACCACTCAAAATAAATCACAGTATACAAAAACTCACCAAACTGATGGAAAATGCAGCCATAGATCCCAATCCAACTAACGAGTTCATATTAGGTGATCTTTTCCCGAAAGCTTTTATGCCATCAAACAGCAATTCTACAATATACATTTATCTGATTCAGTCATTTGGGTTTCTGAACAGCTTCAAATATCAATATCCACTACTACCAGTGGAAGCATTGATGCAAAAAAGCTCAATTATGTAATCAGAGTAGTAGCACACAATTAAGTCTGAAGAATAGCCTCAGAATGACTACATCTTCATCTCTCTCTTACAATACTAATTACTCAACTTTATATGCATTTAGCTGGTAAGCATCCTTAGATTTTAATGAAAAATGTTTAAACAAAAGCAAACCTCTTCCTGGCCCCAACAAAGCTCCAACTGCCAAACCACCTTTCACGTAAGAGTTGTGTAGCAAGTCCCAGAACCCTCCTAGCAACATCAGGCGCAAGAAAGAAAGTCAGAGACTCCAAAAATGACATCGAACAGCACAAATTTGCATTGATATTCAATTCCATAACAAGTGAACAAAATATGGGAAATAATGTACCATGAGCAATGTGAATTCCCAAGGAATGAAGAATATGAGAAGTGTGAGACCCGCAACACAGAGCCACCAATGTCCACGCAAATGCCACACGGTTCCTACTCTTAACGAGCAATTCCTCTTTCTTACTCACCATCTCCTTCCACTTCTTCACGTTCTCCGCCACTCCCATCCCCGAGACTCTCCTCTTAGCCTCGAAGCCACTCTCCGTCAATCTCTTGGCCAGGCTCTCCGCCGCATCCGCCACCACCTCTACCTCCGGTTTAAGCCTCACAGCCGCGGTTTCGGTCAGCATATTCACCACAGCAGACGCGACTCGGTCATCGGACATCAGTACCGATTTAACCCTGGCGACGCAGCCCCCACATATCATCCCGCTCACGTCGAGAAGAATCGGCGTGTCGCTCGTAGCAGATTTCACAGATTCGATTGAAGATTCCGTCGATTCAAACGATTGAGTACTGATCTGGACCGAGTTTGATACGAAGAAGCCATGTGTCGAACAGCGCCGCCGGATTCGAGAATGGCGTTGTCTGGGATAGCATCGCTTCGCGTATTTTACGTCGAGGAACTTACAGGGAAGAATATGCAGACTCGTCGTCGGTGGAAGTTGAAGCCGGAGAAGATTGCTCGCCATTTTCGCCGGAAAGAGAACGACGATAGTCACGATATGTCAAACTGAAAATCTAGTGGTTCGTTCGTTTGAAAAGTAGCCAAACATATCGTCAGAAATTGACACGTCGGATTTTGCATATATCCAAACCACCACAAGTGTTTAGCGCTTCTTTTTTTCCTCCACAAGTGTTTAGCCGCTCGCTTTGGTGGAATTTTAACAGGTAGTGCCAGGCTGATAAAACGCAGCGTTTACAAAGGTTTACTTCCTAGTAGTCTTTTCTAATAGGTAAGCGTAAGACCTTCCGGGTCACAAAGAGGATTACGGCATCTGGGCCACAGTGGTTCGACACGACGTGTCACTTGCCTGAAATATTAATTTTTTGGATGCATTTTATCTTCTTTCTTCTTCAGCTCCTCTCAGCTTCTTCTTCGACGAAAATATCTCTCACTTCTCAGAGCTCTGCTGCAATGGATGCGAGTGCGAATGAACCAGCTATGAAAAGCTTGAAATCCTCTCCGAGGGCACCGATACCGAACTTTTTCGTATCGCTGTCCTCGGCATTTACGCAAACACCTCTTGTGCGTACGAAGAAGCCTAGTTTGCTACTTCTACAACCAGCTTCAGACGCCGTCAAATCGATTCAAGACTTTCATCGTTGTCTGGTGTCTGCTTCTGAGAAATTCGTAGGGTTATTCCATTCACTCGCCTCTCGGAACCCTCTATTTCAGGAAGCGGTTCGCTTGTCGTCTGAATTTCGCGTTCTTTGCGACGAGGTAAATTCTTTTACCCTCTTTATGCAAATCGACAAAGCTTTACGGGGAGAATGGTTTGGCTTGAAACGAGTTTCGTTGCTTCTTCGGATTAAGTAAAGAAGATAATTATGTGTTTCCAATGAACGTCGTGAACACTTGCCTGAGCTCTGATTGGTACTCTAATGGGTGAATCTTTCTCTCTTCTGTTCCAGAAAAATGCTTCATTTTGAGTAACCAGTAACTCGGATCATATGCGCACATTATTAAATCTGAGTTATATAGAATTAGTTTGTGGAATTATTCCCTCAAGTTGGGATATTTGTTTTGTTCTAATCTTCCTTATATCTATGCACACATTGAGCAATGTTGAAGCTCGGTTTCAGGATATGTCGGGCTATGTTATTGAAAATGATGAGCCTTTTGTTGCTTTTCAGAGTCGTTTGAGAAACACTACAAGGGTGAGGTTTGCGATGTCTAACCACGGATTTGCAGCGGTTCTGCCTGGAGATTCAGTAGCAGGAATGGTGGTTGCTAACGGGTTGATAAACTTCCTCAACATTTACAACACCATCCTTGTTGTCCGTCTAGTACTCACCTGGTTTCCCACTGCTCCTCCTGCCATTGTTAGCCCCCTCAGGTAAAAATTTCTCCTTAGTGTTTTCCTGCTCGTATTGAGAAATGTCACTACGATCATAAATCTTATCCAGGTCTAAAATACTTCAACCAATCTTAGGGAACAAAATCTAGATCATTTATTTGCTATTTGTCAATGCTCAAGGTTGTCTTTTTACTTGAATTAGAGGAAGTTTCTTTGGGATCAACTCGATTCTCTCCTTTCTGGTCTAAGTCTTGAATGGTTTTAAGGATTGGTTAAAGCCTGATGGATCTGCCCAAGAACCTTACATTTCTATTAATTAATTGCTAATTATGTGTGTGTGTTACCATTGTATCAGCACTTTATGTGATCCATACTTGAACATATTCCGGGGAGTCATACCGCCTCTTGGAGGATTAGATTTGTCTCCCATTTTGGCGTTCCTTGTTCTCAACGCCTTCACCAGCACTGCTATGGCACTTCCTTGCGAGCTCCCGCCAGCTGATGGAGCGGCTTCTCCATCATCTTGTGAGACAAAGTGGATGAGAAGGAGAAGGTTGAGCAGCCACAAGGACCATAGACCGAGCTCAACTTCTATGAACTGAACCTTTCTTTAAAACATATCCTCTTTTCTGCGCTTCAAATGCACCTTTCGAGTAATATTATTCTACTGCATCTTTGGATTTCTGAGTTTTTGTGTAAATTTTCTTTACAATATTAATAAAAAGAGTTGCATCTCTCATATACAAAAATCTTTGTAAGATTGATTTTTGCAAAATTCAGGGCAAAAGATAAGTCATTTGTGACGTTGTAACAACTTTCACTCAGGTTCTAATCAGTGGCTTTGCATTTCAAGACAAAAACAAGAAGGATGAGAATGACAAGCAACCCACCAAAAGAACCACACAGCCTGTGAATCCAGTAAGGATCAAACCTGGTCAAGCTCTGGTCACAATACAGGGACAAGGCAATGGCCAAAACCAACAAGAGGAGGAGCACGGGAAGCGAAAACATAAACCCAAAGAGTTCTTCTTCCGGTTCGAGGTCTTCCTCTGATAAGCTGTCGATGAAGAGGGGCGAGAGCACAGCTAGTACCGACAAGCTTATGGCCAGAAATTTCCTGGACGAAGTAAACCTGGATGGTTCCGTTTCCATCGGAAAATAAAAAGCCGGTTCAAAAATGAAGATACCAACTGTTATAACCTTCTTTAAAGTCCTCGCTTAGTGTTCATCTGGTTAAAAGGGAAAGAAAATCTGAACGGAAAGGGTTTGCTTCTTGGCGAATCTCTACACAAGCTGCAGGATAGTTTCCAAGAGCAGTTTAGATGGTGTGGTTAACAATTCACACAGAAAGAGAAGAGAGAAGGCTTTGTCTGTGAATTTCCACTGGTTTAAAGGAATCTTTTGTTTCTAGAGAGACCACACAATGATAAACTATTCCATGGAATCATATACTTTTTTTTTTCTTTCTTTTAATTATCTTTTTGTAATAAAGTTGAGCCCGGAAGACATTGTAACGACTATTCTTTTTTTTTTGGTCAACTGTAACGACTGTTCATATATAACTAGCTTTTTTACAATAAACCTGTAGAGATGATTTGGTCTAACAATGAAGATAGTTCATGACTTTACTGCTATACATCGCCAAAACTTGCCCACTCATCAGAAGAACTTGTCATCTACACTTGTGTAAAAGTCATCAAGATGAGCAAAAAGTGAAGTCATTTTCAATCCAACGATATGAACTGGTGATCCTGAAAGTTCTTCAAGAAATTCATCCCTCACCTACAACAATAATATCGCCATTAAAGTACCTTACACAGCTCATCCCGAGGTTGAATTCAACACAACAAACAAACAAAATGCACAAGTGTAATTAAGCTTTATGACCGGCTTCTTTACTATGTCATACCTGCATCCATCCAAATAGCTTAAGCGATCTAAGTAACGAGCAACAACTCAAGATCCGTCTGAGGTCTTCTTCTGTGAGTTTTCGACACCAAGAGAGGTCCAAATAACGCAACCTATTACATGTATTGGCGAGCGAAAGGGCAGTCTCTTGACCGACCTGTTGAAAAACAAAAGTCTATTAGAACACTTGGGAGAAACCAGCTTATAAAGAGATGAGACTTTTGGTACGTAAAACACACTCACATCTCGGACATGGTCAAGGAAGAGTTGGGTAAGAGATCCTCCCGAGACTTCAAGAAACGCGGCCACAGCTTCATCACTATCAAAGGAAGCTCATAGATTGGTATTCAGAAGAACAGTCTACAAAAGTTATGTTAAAACATAAAAAATTGTGAAAAGACTTGAGCAAACCTAAATCGGTTTCTCGTGAATCTGACTGACTTCAAAGATCTGCAACCATTGGTAATTTCTTTTAATGACGCATCAGTCAAATAATCCAGTTGTGAGATGTCAAGAACTTCTAGATTCGGACAACATCTCCCAACAGTCCACATAGTTCCATCATTCAAGTATCTGGTTACCACAGAGAAAAAGGCAAAAACAAACATTTAATTTCAGAAGCAAAACTTGGAAATGATATTTTTTTTCAGAAGAGTAAACTTACGTGCAAGAAGCGAGAGAAAGATGAGTAAGGTTGGAGCCACGAGAAGCAACGAACGCCGCAACAACATCATGAATGCTATTGAGCCCTGCAACAGAGAGATAGCTAAGTTTCTCAAACTTACGTAGGCTTCTCTTGAATACATTAGATGGTATGATCCCTTGGCATCCTCCGATGTTAAGCCCTCTAAGAGTGGATCCAAAGTTATCAGCAAGAATCTTCACAGCTCGGGAAGTGAGGTAAGAGCAATACGAGAGGTTAATATTCCGAAGCAGAGGAGCAGATCTCGCGATCAAGGCCAATCCATTGTTTGTTAAACAGAACGCTCCTTGAAGAGAAAGCTTGGTCAGATAAGGGAACCCGTTCGGCGAGCGTTTCAAGAACTCGGTTATGACGTTCTCCGTCATGGCTCGTCCGCAGAGATCAAGATTCAACACCTGAGTGAAACAATACAAGATTTCACAGACCCTTTTTGCAAGAATGAAGATTTGAAGAAGAAAAAATGGATTCTTTGGAAACTACCTTCAAGCTAACTCTGTTACAGTCACAGAGGATATTAGCCAAGTCTTTCTCCTCTATGTCGACGCAGTTCTTGACGGAGATCTCAGACGGAGAGCCCTGTATCAGTAGCTTCATAAAACGCGTGTCGAGTTTCCTTTTACTGCTAACGAGATTCGAGAGCTTCGTCCTCAAGTGATCAGGGACGAGGTTAAGAGACGTGATTGCTTCAGAGTTATCAGCAAGAACTCGCAAACTCATCTCCATTAGCGTAGGAACCTCCTTTACTTTCGTCAGATTCAACTCGATTCCAATGCTTGATGATGTATATTCGTCAGAATCTGTCCTCCTCTTCTCGATCGCTTCCTTAGCTTCGTTAAACAGACTTTTTATACCCTTTCCATTAACTTGATCTTCTTCTTCTTCTTCTTCTTCTTCTTCTTCTTTTTCTTCTTCTTTGCTTTGTTCTTGAAAAATATTCTTGGGAATTTGATCAGAATGCAAATCAAGAGCGAACCTCTTCGCGATTTTCTTGTGATACTTGGCCTCTTCAGCCAATCGCTGCTCGTAACGAATTCGAGCATCGCGTTTCATAACCGTATCCGCTGCAATGCAAAGCAAATCCAAAAACGTAGTATCGACTGGAGGGGCTTCTTCATCGTCGGAATCTGGTTCAGCGAACGCCGCCGGAATTTCTCGAGAACCACCGGGAGAAGCCATGTTGACGAATCGGGATCGAGTTGCAGAGAAGTTTTGGGATTTTTTGAAGACTGAAACTGATAAAAAGGGAAAATCAAGAGATACGTATTTCAGTATTTATACCTTTCTTCTTTCGACTCTGTGGACCCCAAACTCCTCAAAACGGTCTCACCTAGTCAACGCGTGTCCTTATTGGTTCTTTTTCTTTATATTAGTAAAAAAAAAAGGTCTTTTACTTCATGTTGTTGTAGTAGAAATTTGTAACCATGGTTGAAAAGTAATATGGAAAGAATATTATATTTCATTTCGAATTTGAATTCACCTTTTTATAAATTTCTAATTATTTGATTTTAACCATAAAACTTGTTGAACACGTGCCATTCATTAAGATAAGTGACGAACAAGTAAAAAATTAAGGTATTTGAAACGTTACAAAAATTTTGTGAAAAAAACGTTGCAAAAAATGTAAAACAGAAAGATTCTCGTTTATTCTTAAAAACAAAATTTTAGTTATATTTGAATTTATGATATGCTTAGATATCAACATGAAATAGCATTCATTTAGAATGACTAAAGCTTTCATGCTTTTTTTTGGGTCAAAAGTATTTCAAGTTTAATTGGTCTTGATTACAATATACTCCAGTAAAAATATACAAATAACCAAAGATAACACTAGGCTTGGCCTGGATATCAACTTTGTTATGGATTGATTCGTGTAAACAGATGAGCACCTCTACGGATACCTACTAGGAATTTAAGAAAATCGTATACCGAAAACGTAAATAGAGTTCATACCAAACCAAAACAAAACGAATTTGGAGTTTTTCTGTTTCATAGGCCGAGGCAGAGGCATTCTCCAGCTTGACCGGGCTTATTTGGATTGTAGGCTCATATTGACAATTTTCTATTCGAATTATTTTCTGTTAAAAGAACCATTAGTTCTAAAGCCCACGGGCTCGCATTTCAAACACACTATTGTTAAATGCTCCACCACCATATATTATTGACAACTAGATTCTAATTCCTATGTTATCGTAATATATTTAAGGGGGCTATATTCAAGTGAATGGAATTCTCTAATTTATTTATATCAATTTATATAAATTATAAAACATGGTAATATAAAAATATCTTATGTATACATAAATATATTTTTTTTTAAATATCGAAACATACCCTTTAAGAACATGGAGTTACATTTTTTGAACGAATATCACAATAATATATTATAATAAAAATATGGCCCTCTAAAACATTTAATAAGGTACATGTAGACAAATGTGTAGGCCACAGTTTTCTAAAAATGATGAAACAACAACCGATGCAATTTTTGTACATAACGAATATATATGGAGTTATTGACAAAATAGAAAATAAAAAAATAGAAATTTTCTACTAGTTAGATAAGGATTTTAGCATTCTTTTCAACAGGGAAAGTTAAGTGTTATATCAGCAATAGAAAGATTATTTCAAGGAGCATTGTAAAGCCTATTTCAGCAATTTCGTAACGACATTGCCATATTGGTGAGAGCAAAGTTTTTGCAGAAAATTTTTGGTGTTAACCAAGATGTTGTAATGCAGATTTAAATTATTGTTTTTCTGACAAAAATCTAGAGCGTTAAATTTTTGTTATCCTTGTGGATTCAACATGTAGTTTGGTTCACCTTGTTCTTTAGATTTTTTTTTTTAATGAAAACCCCATATCACACGGATCCAGTTTTAGTTATATGTTGTCAACTTACGGGTTATAGATTAAAATTTAGGCTCAGCAAGTCACATGGCATTTCCCTCGTTAGATTTCATTTCACTTATAAAAAACAAAAATGAAGATTTCAAAGAAGATTGACATATAAGAAATATTAATGTATTTTTCTTGTCACTGAGATCAACTTGGTTATATAGCTTGGTATATTTCAAACTACCTATTTTTCGTCTCTCTGTAGTTTGGATTTCATAATAGAAAAAACAATCATAGGAAATCTTCTTCGTATAATTTGTTCATTTGTCTTTGTGTATACAAAGTCAAGGATCGACCACATCTCACATATACACAATTGGGTCTTTCTCATTTCTCTTTTTTTTTCTATATTGAGTTATAAATAAGAATTGAATTTCGGAGGTAGGGACCAAGTCATAGGACTTTGGATGATTGTTAAATCCAAAATCCAATATGGCAACAATAGTGCAAGTAGATGGCATTCCAAATTTGAACTGTTTTAAGAAAATCTAATTTTCCATTAAAGATCCTTATTTATTTTCATCATATTAGTTCCTAGAACTTACGCACTCCCTTTCTTTTATTTTCTCTCGCGCTATAAATTGAATTTATGAGAAACTCATATGTAGTTAATGATAATGGAGACAAAACAATTATTAGAGTCACCGGATATATATTATGAGTATGACTATACTATTGTGTGAATAAAAATTGATATCTTAATGAAATGATATTTTTAGACCAAAACATAGATAAATATATAATGGTTTGACCGAAAGATTCACATAATTCTCGCTATGTCACTAACTAGGTTCAAATTTGTAGAAGTGATGTTGTAGTTCTATCTCGATTTGTTTATATAAATGAATGAAACTAAAACTCATAACTCTGCAATTTAACATGTATACTACATGTGTTTGTCTGTATAACATAATAACATATACCGTGTTGGGAATATCACATCACATCATTGTAATGTCGCTGTGGAGAGATAGAGATATGAAAGTGAAATTTTGTGAATCAAAATTGAATGTGGAATGGTCCTTCGGTCCTTCCTAAAGAATAGCTGTAATTGAACTCTATTTGACATCGTTTTCTAGTGGACCATTATATATTTTTATATACACAAATACTATTTCGTTTAATGTTTGTGGCAGTAAAGTTGTAGATTGAGAGTTTTGTCAGTTCATACTAATTCGTTTTTAAAATATTCTTTAGTTACTCTAGCTACTAAAACAAACACTCATATAACGATAAAACCCACACACAAAAACGGCCATAATGATATCGACATGAGTAAGACTATTACTGAAACGAAGAGTCATATTAACCATACCGACATGGGTTAGAATATATAGCTGTGACGTAAGCTTACTTCAGTCTTAAGACTAGTCAAGTTTTATTTTATATAGTTTAATACTTAAAATTCTAATATCAGTTAGTTTGTTTCGTTAAATGGATTGGAACAATGACAGTAGATGAAGCAGAGCGGACGGATTGTAGACAGAAGATGAAGCTATCTAGGATTGTAGTATTTAATGTTATATATATTGGATGGTGTCGACGAAGCGAACACTGTGTTGGTCTTAAGTTAAATAAATGATACATATATTACAAATATACAATATATAAGTGTATTGTTTTATATATACTACAAAGTACAAACTAGGCCTAGTACAAACCAATTACTGTCCTTTTTTCTTCTTCTTGAACTCAAAATTCTCTTTCATGGGAACAAAGAAAAAGAAATTACCCATGCTTATCCTTTTTTGGCTTCAACATTTTCGTATAATAAGGTTCCAAAAAAAAACATTTTCGTAAAAACAGTTTCTTAAAACGGACAAAAATTACTCGGATGTGATTGTAGGATAATTTCGATATTCTATATAGAACTCATATATACTAGAATATTGCGATTTTGTTCTAGTTGTCAATACAACTGTTTTTAACTTATCAAAATAATAGAAATTAAATTATACATATAAAACCTGACTAACAACGACCAAGTCGGCCTACCAAAAAAGTATCCACTATAACGATTTTGACCCCAAATCTTCTAAAATTAATAATAAATCTAAATATTGATGATTTTAAATTTGGGCAATCTATGGATTTCACTTTTCTTAACTAGTTGCTATGATCACATGAATAGACAAAAAATTTCCTTTAATATAAGGTAACGGCAAGTCCGAGGACAAACAACGAAAGTATCTTTATGATAATTGTCTTCTCATCGTTTGTTCGATTGTGCTCTAATATTTTTACTTTAAATTTTTCAAATTTTCATTTCACTTTTTCTCTTTAAAATTTTCATTTATTGGTCACTAAAACTTTATCTTTCTTTCTTTTCATTTATCGGGGAATCATATACATCTTCTTTTGGTTATTTAATTTATTCGCCACAAAGCAAATTAAAATTCACATGCAAAAGCATCCCTATTCACGTGTCAAACGGAATGTAATTCCAAAAAACCCAAGTCACAAAATTTAAGTGGCGATGAAATTAACAATTTCATCAACGTAACCATGACAATTATAAATATCTATCTCACTGTTAGGCATTAGTACCCCCGTTGTATCAGAATTTTGTATAACCCAAAAAATTAGTTCAGGTTGTAGAGTACCACACGTACATTTCAACTTTATAAGCAGATTAAAATTCACATGCAAACTTAATTCAATTTTAGAATTTAGTCTGATCCCATTACCCCCCGTGTATCAAGATTTTAGATAACCCACAACATTAATTCACTTCACGTTAGAGATAACTTTCAAGTAATAAATAGATAACCTGCTATATCAATATAGTGAAAATGTTATACTATAATTTATCTATTCATTGAAAATATAGTTATACACGATCCCGGTAACACTTTTGTATTTACATAAATTTAACATTATTAATTTTATGCCAGTTATTATGATAAAGAAAACAGTTTAGCAGAAACAAATTTAGACTAATCATATATAAGACATCCTAAACCAGTTTTATGTTCATTTATTAATTTTATGCCATTTGTTATGATAAAGAAAAAAAGGTTTAGCAGGAAAAAATTAGACATATCATATATAAGACCTACTAAACCAGTTTTATGTTACTAGTAATATAATATGTTATATTATGTATTTATGTACCTATATATCAATTATCCAAGTTAAAGTGTAATTACTATCAAATAATAACTTTCCTCGATTTAGTCAAAACGAAGCTATAAAATAGTAAGAACGTCGTATTTATCTTTAAACTTCAAAAAGAAAAGAAAAGAAGAACGTATTATTTGGCTCGTAGTGCTCAATAAGCAGCAAATAAAGTAATTAAAAATTGAAGAACACGTCCGTGCATACATGCACTTTTTCTTTCTTTTTCTTGGTGTAAATGTTAAGATCATGATTCATGCATGGCACTTTACCAGAGAACGTAGAAGGAATAGTCTTGCATGGGAAATTCTTAGCACATTGTTTTTATTCTAAATTTCTAATGTTTTGCCTCATACAATGAAATCATAGTCTTATAATTGCATTATCAAAAGCTGCGAACTAAAATATAAAAAATTGAAAGCTCATCGTTTTGTGAAAGAAAAACAAACACAAAAGCAACGAGAAAATAAAAGTTGCTATGTTGGGGGAGAAATCGAGTAGATTTTGGTTCGAAACCCAAAATTTTGAAAATCTATTTTCTTTATTTTTTTGGTACGAAGAATTATCCATTGATATGCGACAAGCTTTCACATTTTTTCATTTAAAAGGGCACTTTCTTTGTTGAACAGAGATTTTAGACTTGTAGTTCTCTATAAAATAAGAAAGGGTGTCATTACGTCACAAAAAGATGATTAAGTATTGGTATCTTTCTATGAAACTAAAATTTCATTTCATGAGTGAGACTTATCTAGAAAATTTAGTGTGTGTATTTATGCCGATGTCTCAAAATACAATTGTTTTTTCATAATTTGTAAAACAAAATTTTGGAGATTTAGTATGGTTTTAGTAAAAACCGAGTATTCGATTGGAGTTCGTAGGGCATGAGCTTGATACACCTGTCCAAAGAAAAACGAATTAATTAGGTAGATGCATATAATGAGTGTGATATTTTCCATATACAGAACCTAAAGATGAAATAAATATGGAGAAATCGACAAAACCGATCGAAATCAAACTTACATCAACGAAATTATAAACCGAAATCGAGATGAAATTAGAAAAAATATTTTCAAATTTAGAAATTTTATTTTAGCTTAAGAGATTACTTTTATCTCTAACTATTATATAAATCTATGTTTCTTTTAATTTTAAAAATTTACTCATAACTCCATCTCATATAAGAGAATGTAACTTTTACAATTATTTAAGAGAATCAAATAATAATTCTTTGATACCACATTTGTATTTATTTTTAGTTTTTTTTTGCTAAAAAATGTTTGTTCTTATTCTTATCAATGTACAGCTGATCATTATACGAATAGATACAAACAAATTCAACTGAAATCATTTCTTTTGATATCTTCAAACTAGCTTTACGTTATCTTTATGGGCATGTGAGCTTTTCCAATAGAAAAAAAAATGAAATAGAAGACAAAAGAATCAGAATCTCTTAAGAGGAACACACGAAATATATATGATTATCTACAAAAAAAAAAATAATACCTAGAAATGTTTTCTTTTTGTTAAATATATGTTGAAAGGTTGGTGAAGTTCAAAACCTTTTTCCTTGATTCTTTTGTGGTAAAGAAGAGAAGAATCTGATGCCCCGGATGTATTAGTAGTATTTACATTTACTTTCTCCTGAAAATTGGCGACTGAAAACATAAAAAGATAATTTGGACTACGAGTCAAAGTAGATCTTCCGAGACTCAATGTTCCAATATTTTTTTTTTTTAACCAAAAATACAAGAAATTTGAATAATTTTTTTGTCATTCAAAATTCAATATGCGAATTTAGATCTAGATGGCTATACAACGACGATTCACGTTTCCATTTAAATCGATCGGTTATCGTTCAATGTCAGCTTCATATATACATCAATATCTCTCTCGCATGCTAAATAGCATGGCATTGATTTAGACATCATCTAATTTGCCTGCAGTCAACATCTAAATTAATATATGCTATTAATGTGCCCGATTTTATATTTGCTAGATTTCGCTATCACATCACCGAATTGAACGAGTTACAACAGATTATATATAATAGTACTCCATATATGAATATGAACTTTGACTGGAAAGTCTATGACATGTCACAATTGTTTCAATAAATTTTGGAAAACACAAATTCACGTTTATAACTGTAAGCGCATACAATATTTGAACAGTCCAAAAATCGAATAGTCATGCATGGGACATAAGAATTTATTAGGAATTATCCAAAATGAGGTCATTATCACAATAGTATCATGAACTGGCTCCAATATGTATGGTGGGTGATTGATTAATTGGATGATCTATTTACTTAATTATTGGGACAGCATGTGAAGAACAATCTCCTTTCAGTGACTATCAATTCACTCTTTTCTTATCCCCAATCGAACATGGCCATCAAATTTATAAATTTATGGAGAAATATACAAATCGAGTATTCAAGTTTAAAGCGTTAGCTAGAAAACCATTGCGTGCAGACAATTTCATGCACTAGCGCATATTTGGCATAATTGTCGAAGATCACGAAGAGTATTCCAAATTAATGTGTTAATACGCACTAGAATCTACGGCCTAAACCGACTAGATCCTCAAAATTACGGGTTAAAATTATATCCTAGTCCGTATATTAAAGGAGCTTCAGAATCAATCCTTACGGGCTAGAAGTACATATTAGTTGCTAAAGATTTCAAAAACCTATATAATGGATGACCTAGAGAACAATACTGACGTCCGCAGTTTATATCTAAAATTTACACTCACAAAAAAAAAATGGTCATCAATCCAAATTCGATATTAACTAACCAAAATATTTTTAGTAAGCTACGATTAATGTAAAAAAAGAAGAAATTTTTTAGTAAGCCACGATTTATTTCAATCATGTCCTAAGAACTGTTTGCAACTCCGTTTTTTTTTGTCTCCACAATAACTCTCTCTCCCTCTTCTTCTATTCTAATTCCATATCATTCAAATGATACTAAAATATTTCATCACCTAATCAATGAACTGGTAAAAAGTTAAAATACTAGTTAATTACTAGTGCTGAAATATTATAAAAGGGAAATGAATCCACAAGAATTTTACTTTTAGCCAAAAAAGAACGTTTTCCTTGTGAAGTGAACTCATAATTGGACAAGACTCAAAGACCCCCTTTTTTCATTGAAAAAAATATAAAAATTACATTACGCCCACAAAATTCAAGAATATAAAAGTGGAAAAAAAAAGAAACAAAATAGAGGGTCAAGGAGCTCTATTGAAGATCTTTTGACCAGGTGAAAGGATAGCCATGGGATCAAACATTGCTTTCCTATCAACGAATCTCGACCATCGATTTCCAAAATGACGAATCCATTTCTCTCGAGACTTGTAATGAGGAAGATACAGTTTGAAATCTATTCCGTTTTTGACACACCATTGAACAATCTCCTGGTTTTGAACTACCATTTTCTCGACCGATGAAGCTTTAGCACACGGCGGCACAAACCGAAGCAATGCCACAATGTAGAATATCTCTCCTTCCGGTAATACCACGGACGTACGGTCATCCCACCTGATACAAAAAATCCAACCAAGTTTTTTTATTTTAATCATTCATATGTAACAGTGTAATACCACTCAATAGAACAAATAGACATTCTAGAAATCACGAAGCCAAAATCCAAAGGGCATATCGGTCAACAGAGGAAATCAAATCTCGGAGAATAAAAAATGAAGTTTACGCAAACACTTTTTGGCACTTTGCCAAATAACCCTCTCGAGTGATTTCATTTTCTTACGTCGACCAGTTAGTACCAGCAAATCTCATTTTCCACATAAAGTAAAACTTCTTAAGACGAAACCACCCTCTGACCCCATACATAGCTCACTAAACGACAAAAGACAATTTAGTCAAAAAGGAAAAAAAAGTTAATGAAATTAACTGTAGCTTTTAGTGGGTCCCATAAGCGTATCTTTGTCCCCACAGATTTCATATTTGTTTTTTTAACTCTTTCCCTATACGGCTGCTAACCTTAACGACGGTTGCAATACAACTCCATCACCAACCCAACCGTAATACCTAATACAGAACCGTATTAATATACTAACCTTATTTTTATTTCTCGAGTTTAGTTTACGTGTTTAAGGAATTACAGTTTCCCGGATCTCGCTTAACAGAATCTTAACGATGTCACTAAATTTCATCTTGTATTGTACTTAAAAAGCCGTACGGTTATTAAACTGAATGAAAATAAAAACAATTTGCAGAGGGATTGAAAAAAGACACGTGTGCCACATAGGCGACAATTGGCAGGACTTGTGGAGCCTTTTAGCACGACTAATCATCATATGTGATTAACACGTGCCATAAAAAAACTAACTAGACCGATCTTCTTATAGTCTTTTACTCTTTTAACTATAGAAGATATATGCATTTGTCGTCGAACCACCAAAAAAAAAAAGATGGGTCCAGGTAATTGTGAAGAAAAAAAAAAGAGGGTAATATTCACCTGCTTCGCAGAAGTGGGTAGACTAGCATGGGCCCACCGACTCCGTTCTTGACAAGCTCCTTGAAAACCGTCCGATCGAAATCTCCGATGTCACGCTTCGACACGAAGAGGTTAAGCCACGGGTGCGGCGTTTCCCACGTGCCGTTCACCTTCGCGATTTCCTCAGACCGTTTTACCCTCAGTAAAAAGTCAACGTAAGGCAGATCCACCTCGAACCTCAATCCCTCGTTAAAGCTTAGCCGTCCGATCAACCTATCCACTCTCTTTCATTTTAAAACAAAAAAACGGAGTCAGTCAGGGGTATTACGGTACATTTTGCTTAGCAACTCCAAGTTTTAGCCATTTCGGGGACCGTTTTCAAGGCAAATCATCAAAATGTTGCTTGGGGACGTTTACATAGATAATTACAAATTTACCCTTACGTCCATACCGCATGATCAATGGATACGGCACACGTGTTGGGTTTTCTAAAACGTTCAAACCTAAATAATTGAGTTAGAAAAAAGCAAGTGATCTAAAGATATGGGTTTTCAATGAGAGAATGACAACAAAAACAAAAAAAAAAAGAGAAAGAAAAATGAGACAAGTGTCGTTCTCGTAATAACGTGGTTAAGAGAAGGGCAATTGAGAGAAGGAATCACATTTTTTTATTTTATTTTTGTATGTCAGAAATCCAAAATGGAAGATACATTACCCAATGTATGGTCAGTTTCATATTATGCAGTCAGACAAGAGACTGTATAATTCCCTTACCCACCCTATTATATTTCCTCAATTGAAATATATATAAAAAATACATATATCTCTATCATTTTTCACTATTTTTTGAATTTTAGTTTGTAATCATGAAGGTCGAGAAAACTCAAAGCGGTCCTGTATTAAATACGTGTCGAATGAATGTTAGTGAGCAAAAAAGTGTCCGCTAATTTCAATCCGACGGTCAACTATACACTAATCTTAAGCTCAATTTCGTTTTGTAGAACATCATATAAGAGAGTTTGTGTTTCTGAAGTTACCTTGTCGACGGTTGAGTTGGAGTCGGAGTCACGGTAGTGAAGAGCGAGTTCGAGGCAATAGAGAACCGACCCGGAAGATTGTGGAAGTCGGGTCGGGTCAAAATCGTGGTCTGGATGGAGCGGAACTGTAGGCCATCCGTTGGCCGGGTCATCGCCGTTGACGAACACGAATCCTTCCACGTAATCAAACGATGACTCATCTTTCTGACTCACCAGCCACTCGGCGTCACGAGTGAACTCGTCGAACTCGGCGTAAACCACCCTTATCCACCTCACCTAATACAATCATTAATAATCTTTACTTACTCAAGTGAAATCTAAAAAAAAAATCACCCATCAATCAAATTTTTTTAGAAAGATATCTAATTGAGAGATATTATATTATGATTATTTTTGGTTTTAAAGTATTCACCATATGTGGTGCTGGCTGTAGCAAAACCCTAGCTCTGGTGATGATACCGAACTGGCCAAGACCACCTAAAACAGAGAAGAAGAGCTCTGAATTCTCCATCTCCGAGCAAGTCACGAAGTCTCCATTTCCCGTTACAACATCTAACTCCGTTACATTTTCCGTCTGTGGTCCGTAACGGAACGCTTGTCCACTAACGCCGGCATTCGACAACGTCCCGCCCACCGTTAACCCGAGGTAATCCGTCCACGACCTCGGCGCCAACCCGTACTCCGAAACGCACCGTTTCAACACATTTTCCCATAATGCCCCTCCGGAGACATCGACGAACGCCGTACCACCGCCGGATAAAAAACCAACCTCGAAATGATTCTCCGCCGTGGAACGCATATCGATGACAAGCCCTCCTTCAGCCATGGCTTGGCCGTTGATAGAATGGCCGTTTCCACGCGCCGCCACCGTGAGTTGATCGGACCTCAGAGCTGCTTTCACCGCTCCGGCGATATCCTCCGGTCCCACAGGTCTCACCACGGCAAGAGGCTTCACACAGTTCATGCCACCGAAATCCTTCCCGGCGATATCCGCCGTAGCGCCGCCGCACAAGATTTCCCCCTCGATGTCGAGTGACTCAGACACGGCATCGGTAGATTTTCCGGCGGCGGTAGCGGCGGAGGCTGCGTCGGCGTCGTTATCCAAGAAGTATGGCTCTATGTAAGCTATCATTTTTTGTGTGTGTTAATGTGTATGTGTGTGTGTGTGATTTGCTATTTGAGAGACTCTATCGCATATGGAAGCTTTTAGCTTTTGGAACCAAACCTTTTTTTGTTTGTCTGTGGTGAGAGAAGCTGTGGCTTAGCTTTAAATAGCGACTGGGTTTAGCTTTAGGATTATCCTTATTTTAACTGTTGAATTTTTTAATTTAATCCGGCCGTTGAAATCAATATTTATATTAACGTCTTTTTATTATGATTTGTTATTTCAAAAGAGTATATTGGATTTAAAAACGTCTCCTAAAATTGTCAACACTGAGTTATGTGAAGATAACTAAAGGAGGAAAAAACAAAAGAAAAAAAGAAAAAATTCAACCATCCTTAAAAGAATGGTTAAAGGATCCTCAAAATCTGTCCCGTACCCAAAAAAGAAAACTAAAAAAGAAAAAGAATGCAGAAAAATCTAAGAATTTATTGTGTAAGAAAGTTGGTCTGAATGCTTACGGCATTATAGAAAGATGACGTAGTTATTGTTTTTTCAAAAAAGTCAAGAAAATGAGTTTACCATCATATAACTCAATGAGCTAGTTGAAATTATTGGCTGAAAAAAGAGAAATGTTAAAAAAAAAATGTTTATGTTTTTTCTTCTTACGTTTACGTTCTACGATTACCAGAACACAATAATAAACCTGTGAGTGTTTTTCTTCCGATGAAGATTACATGTTACAGTTTGATTTCTTTGAAACCCAAAAGATGCTTCTATCTTTGGTACAAATATTGCTAATTCCCTAAACTCAAAATTTGTTTAATCCAACAAATTTTATACAGAAACTATAGAGTAGACACTGTTTTCTAAAAACCATCCGAATTTTTACAAGGGTGGTAATAATTTCTTGGATGACAATGTTTATATGACTTTTGCAGTTTGCTTGACATTACTTTGCTTATTTATGCATACATTGATAAATGGATGAGTTTTGGAGTTTGGAGTTTTTGAGACTTTTTGAGACTTTTTGAGAAAGAAAAGCTCTTCTCTTGTTTTTTTTTTCTTTTTTTTTCTTTTTAAGTTTGGAGTTTGGTTTAAAAAATAAAAAATAGATGAAGCTGGTCTGTGAGTATTCATTGTTTCGTTTGTTTTGTGCCTTTGTGATCTTCTCGAATGCATCCGTTCCTTGGAGTATCTGTGTTTGAAGTAATTATTGGCTTTGTTCTCATTTCGGGCGCTCATTTCTGCTGGTGTTAGATGCTTTTTTGAGATTAGAATAGTTCTTCTTGCCATATTTTTGGTATAGCTCCAGCATCTTCAAGTTATTTGGAAAAGGTCATAAATGAATTTCGGTTCAACCGTTTCAGTTTTAGTATTTTTGATTCATTAGTGGTTCTAGCAAGTTTTGAATATTTTTCGCTTTTCTAAAAAGATTATGTTTTCTGCCGGCTTTGTTTTGCTGATTTTTTTTTTTCTTTTTCTTGGATGTTTGGTTTATGTAAGTTTATCTAAGTTTTAATAATAAAAATCTAGAGAAAAAATTAAATATTGTATATGTGCAAGAGTTTTACTTTTTAAGATATTTATAATGGCATAGGATGAGTAAAATCATAACAACTAACAACACAATAATTTTTCAAGTCACATAATAAATCTTCTAAACATTATATTATAAATCCATGAGTTGAATAACATATTATGTATCTATTTTTTAATGATATTATAGTCAATTTACATGCTGAAATGCTTTGATGGTCAAGCAAGTATATAACTTTTGGATCATTGTGTTGTTCCGGTAGTAAACCATTAACTTTCAATCTTTTTGCCATTTTCATCTATTTCAAATGCATGTACACACAGAATTGACGACAAACGTCTCTCTCTTCGCAACCTTTAATAATTGTGGTTTAATATTGACTTATAATAATCGTGGGGCAGGCAAATTTACTTTATCAAATGAATTTAGCTGACTTGGGTATTAAAAGGGAAAAAGACTGTGTCCGACTCAACATTAAAGTATAACGATTTCTGAGGACAATTCCCAAATTCCGCCCGAATTAAACTAACAAATTCCGGAATCTTGTCCAATAAAGTAATTTAACAACATCAATAAACCCTAGTATAGTATCCTACTGGCTTCAAAAAGGCTGGCCTGTACTAATCATTTTGATAATATATGTGAAACATAAAAGATTATGTTGACATGTACTAAACTAGACGATTTATAATCGTAACAATATTCAAGACAAAAAAAATCAACAAAAACTGTATTTTTTTTCTTTTCATAACGTAACCAAGAATTGTTCCTAGTGAATATTGTAAAACAACAGTGAATATAAGTTCCATCGCGAACAATTATGTTGATCATTGATGGCAATTATTTTGGTGAAATTCGATCGCTAATGTTGTCACATTTCAAAGATATATTAACAACATTTTCGAGTATTATTTAAAAACATAACAACTGTTTGGAGTTTATTTATTTATCAATCTTCAGACAATGAGCTTAAAAAAAGAAGTAAACACATTGGCGATCAGGTGAACATTACGAAAAAAAACATTATTGGTGATTTTTACATCAATCTAGAGTCGTTCCTAACTATTCTAATCAAATAAAATCATTCATTTTATCTTAATTTTTAAAATTACTTATATTTTGTTCAAGTAAAATTTTAATAATATTGTATTAATATATCATAATTAGTAGTATAAGAATTTGCATAAAACAAAATTAAAATGTGCTGAATTGATTCTCATACAACACTTTACAAGATGTTTATCACTCTAGCTAAATATTACTCCCTAAGCATAACCCAAAAATTCACTTATATAATCATGAGCCGTAGACAAATTTGTTTTTATAAAGGTTGGCTAACCTGATCAATCATATCAGTATAGGGACAGTAACCAATAATATCGACAAATGTAGATGGATAGAAGGGTTTTTCCCATTTTCTTTCTAGAACAAGATGGTTACTTAATCCTCTTTGATAAATCAATCATTTTTTAAAACAACAATTAAACACGTACGTAACAGAGAACTATGAAAATCGAAAACTCATTTTATTAAAATGATTAAAGCAAAAATCGTTTAAAAAGCCCAAAAGTAAATGAAATAGAATAAAACTTGCCTTAAAGATCAATTATCCCTTACTAATGAGCACGCATATTTTTTTTTTTGTCATCGTGTACTCTAAAAAGTTTGACTTATTAATATATTTTGGCGAAAGCATGTTGACTTACTAATTATATTTTATTGAAATATATTTAATAATGTAAAGAGAACTTATTTCGTTTCATATTATATATTTATACTAATACATACATATTGTAATTTTAATTTTAGTCGATCATGTCAGAACGTTAAATATATCTCTTCTACAACAAAAAAGAGTAAAATACACTTCCGGTACTTAAAAATTCCATAATATAGTGTTATATTTGAAGTTATGTATTAGTTTTGTCGAATAATTAAGGTATCGATGGTTTGTTTTATTCGTGCTTTCATTAAAATCATAATCTTTAACATCTATACGAAATTATTCTGCTAATTGTAAATATAAACTGGAATGTTTTGCTTACAATTAATCCCAAAAATTGCAAATAGAAACTGTCATTTGTTAATTGTAAATATAAACCAGAATTCTGCATCTCAAAAAGTATTTGGTAAAATGTGAATATAATTCATAATTATTCAAAAACACGTTGAAAAGTAAGTTTAGAAATTGGCATTTGGAAAAACTAACGCCAAATTGGCATTTAGAAAAAATAACGCATAAATCACTATAGTATTTTTTTATTTCAATCGGAGCCAAACTAATTACTAAAAAAGATTTTAAAAATAGAGTTTTTTCTCGAATAAAATGTATATACAATATAGTAATAAAAAAAAAATCTGATATAATATGTTGATTTGTATTAGTGGGTTGTGTTGATCATCCAGATCAACATGTTGTTTGTTGACAAAAGTAGAAATAAATATCTATGAATAGAATGTGGCCTTGGTCCTTGCATAATATCACTCAAACTCCAGCTTTAGGCCACATTTGTAAAGTAAGTGTTGTTGACTCATGGCACCATTTATTAGATGGTATGTATGGACTATGGAGGTTTAAACTTTACTTAATTACTCCTATGCAAAATTTACCCCTTTTTCACCGTTTTCCTTATCTCCAAATTCTCACTCTCTCAATCTCTTTAGTTTCTTTTGTTCTCTATTTTTTCTCGTCGTTTTATTTTTTATTTTTAAGAAAAAGAGATTAATGTTTGTGATACCACTAGAGCCGTTGGCTTTTAATTTTCTTCTACAAAATACGGAAAAGCTTGATCACTAGTTTATTCTGAAGTCAAACCGGCCGTGTAATCTAATTAATATCTACGTTCCTAAAACAAACTGCATTTTTTTGTATATAATTAATTCAATAACTGTACTAAGTCAATAACTTAAACATTTTTATGTATTGGTGATTAATATATAGATTGAATTTTGATCCCAGACTCCCAACGACGTTGGCTTTAGAATCAGACTTTAAAGCCTCCCTACGAATATCCGATTTAAGATTTTTTAATCAATTTTTGTCAAAGCCTTCATTTGCATCTCTTCAATTATCATGATTTTTCTAATTTTCATTCAAGTTTCTTATTACAAAAAGTAGGTGCTCAGCACGCCCATCTGTAAATGTCTGCCTATCTTTGTAAGTAAAAAAAAATATATATATATTTCAAAAGAAAATTGAAATGATGTTACAAAAGATAGACAATATTGAATATACATTATCTGATGCTTTCTATACGTAAAATATAAATGGTGTACATGTCCATGTAATAAATAACAAAGTCATTATCCTTAGACCTTGAATGGCCGTGTCTTTTTTTTTTCTTTTCTTTTTTTTTTTGATTTTCATTTTTTCACCTTTAAAACGAAGTTTAACATTCAGTCTTATCTTTCTTTCTTTTTTAACGAAAGATGACAAAAAAGACTTAAGGGTGAACAATGTACATTTTAGAAAATACTCAGATTTTTGTTTGTTTAAAACTATTTAAATACTAATATAATAGATGGAGTTCTTTGTCTCCACTTATTAGGAGACGAAGTATAGACGTGATGCCGATTTTTGGTCTACGAAATGATTTTTGATCACACGCTACATCATGGAGAAAACTTAATTGCTTATTGTTCTGTTTATAAACATATGATTGTAGCTTGAACATGGTCAGATATTACACGTAGGTGTTTAAATGGTGACTAAATATACATCGAAAGTTATTTGAGATTGTGAAAGAACAGTGTAAGAGGCTAACGATTGAATGCAACAGAAAGAGCAACACCAAGGACAAGCCATGCACCAATAAAGTATCCCAGAATCCTCGTCGGTCCTACATCTTCTGGTTCCTGTCCATTTCTCCCCCAAACATTTTATTGTAATTAGAAGAAGCCGACTTCAAAACTAAACCGGAACCAAACTTTTATTTTTCTAAACCGAACGCTATTTTTGCTAACGATGCGCATTCTATAGTGTTATAAAACATTGACAAGAAAACAAAACAGAGCGGTACATAGCATAACATACCTGAGGAGGCGGCTCTTCTCTGGATGGTTCCATGATGTCAACCTCGAATGGCCACACGTACCGGTCTGATTTTTCGCTTCTGGCTAAGCTCCAATCGTACATTCTTCTCTCTTCCACGGACGACAAGATCGTATATGAATCCTATAATTCATCCTCAATTCCTTTTTATATCACTCAATGAATCTCACAAAGGTGATATAGTAAAATTCAAAAAGGTATGTAATTAGTTCTTTTTACTGACTTTGATAAGCTCCATCTTGTTCTTGAGCAGTTCTTCGTCTAGCCCTTGTCCCATTAGGTCCTTAACTCTATCTTGGTAACCACTTCTAACCTGATTAAAACAAAAATGATTCCTTTTTGAACTATTGCTACTTCAAGATTCAAAGTAGATACTTTTATAACTCTTGGTTATCAACTTTGTTTAGTATCATCAGAGACGTTTGATAATTTGAAGTAGATTCTCTTCTTGGCATAAACAGAGCTGCTCTGTATCGTATGAGCAATCAAAACTTAGACAAATCCTGAATCTAGAAATACACACCTATATGCTGAAGAAACACTCAAGATTCAATATAAAGAGATTGAAATGGAGCACGCAAAACTCACCTGATCATAAGAACAGTTTCTGGGAAGCCCAAGCCGGCCGTAGTGATCCACATCTGTAATCGCTGCATTCTAATCCAAACCCTCATCAATTTTTCTTCCTCCTCGAAGATTCACACACACACAAAAAAGAAAACGAAAGGAAGAGAGAGACAGAGAGAGAGAGAGAGGGATTACGAAGGCCGCGGAGAGCGCGTTCGACGTTGAGAGCTGAGATTAAAGACGGAGTCTCTTTCGGTGCCTCATCAACGGCGGTGCTAGATCCACCGTCGGTTTCTGCCTCCGCAGACATATCACCGGAGTTCCGTGCCGGCGAACAGAGAATCCGCTTGGTGACTGTTGGCTTCCAAGGGAAAGAGCACGTGATTGGCACGTGATGGAGGACGGACTCGCCGGGAATGTGCACTAACGACGGCTGAGTAATGGTCGACAAGGAAGCCATGGCGCTAAAGGGGTTTACACAGTAACACAGAAGATTTCGAATTTCAATCGGTGAATGTTGTTCATTTGATAACAGATTTCGAAATTGTGTCAACCATAGAATTTTTTCGATGTGGATAGTTTCATTATAGTTTATATACATATATATTTTATAAGCGAGAACTCTCGAACATCAAAGTCGTTGTAGTATAGTGGTAAGTATTCCCGCCTGTCACGCGGGTGACCCGGGTTCGATCCCCGGCAACGGCGTCTTTTTGTCCTTCTGTGTTATCAAAACTGTTTTGCGAAACGCTGTCGTTTCTATCAAAATTTACCTTTTTGTTTGTTTGTTTGGTAAACTATCTTGACAGGCGGAATTACTTTTTACGTCACTGTTAAAAGTAAACGTAAGCAACAAGGTCCCGTTTCATGTGTATCTTTTTTGAATTCTCCGAGTAGTTTTTTTCTCGATTGACTGTGGCGGAGTTATTTAGTTAGATAAAAATGTCAAAATTATATAATAGACTTGATAATTTATTATTTTTGTTATTAAATTTTTTTTTCTTTTCTATATGGCTTTTGTAAAATTTATTTAGCGTGGAATGATCTTATATAACTCCTTAGAAATACCCTAGAACCAAAATCGAAGGCAGCAACACTATATAACCCTCTCTCTTCTGGGGTTTTCTTCTTCTGTTTCGTTCGTGATCGTCGTCTCTTTTCCCTCTCTACATACCCACAGGTGATTTCTTATTATATACCGATTAGAAAATCCCTACTATTGTATAATATACAGACCCTAAAACATCCCCCCAACTTCTCTCCGTTGCGTTTTTATGATTTCCGACAAGTATGTTCTGTCTCCAAGTTGTGGAAATTGCGTTTTTATAATTGTATAGTAATTCTGAATTGTTAATGTATTTGATTAGTGGAAATCCCGGAGATGGAATCAAGATCATCGAACTCTGTTGTTCTGCGTCGTATCCGTCCATTGGCGGGATCGTTCAGATATTATCCATACACTAGGTCAGTGAATGTCGTCCCTTGCCTTTGATCAGATAGTTTTCTCAGCCAGTACTCTCTTACAGGTTATAAAGTTTGACATATTGTTTTTTTTTGTTTTTTGTTTTTTTGTAGGACGGTCTTTGGGAAGGAGGACATGAAGGAGGAGGTTAAGCGACTAGGAGTGGAGTTATCCTTATATGTGGCTCAATCGATGCTCTTGTTGAGTGATGAAATTCGTACTTTGTTAGGGTTCTGCTATAAGTTATGGAGAGGTGTTACATCGTACCAGAATCCAGTGTTAGAAAGGCTGCTTCGTGTTATGCATTGTGTCAACTCAAAATATATCAAACCGAAGAATGGTGTGTATCAGGATTGTGGAAACAACAACTCGGTCCATTGGGAATTGATCAGTACCACTTGGAAGCATTTAGCCGACGGAGTCCTAATCTTGACTCGCATTGATAGGTGTCTCAGAGGGAAATTTCGCTCTTTTGATGATCGTCACTTATCTTCGGCTATTGAAAAATACAAGCAACAAGTGGTGAAGAAGCTAGAGGATAAACTGAGCTGGTCCGTAAAGGATGTTGGTTTTGCCAAAGAGACAATAGAGTCTAACATTTTTGACTTGTGGAAGTCTTTCTATGAAGAAGAAGAGGAAGCAACATGCAAAGTGGTGGTAAGGACTAAGATTCTTAGCGACCTGTTTAGCGACCTGTTTAGGCCTCATTTAGGCAAACAATTGCGTATCGAAATACTGGAACTTCCCGCATCTTCTCCTTACATTCTTGGCAAGGATTTCGTGATGCAGGAAATGAAAGAGGAGCTTTTGCGACTTGGAGTCGAGCTCTCTTTATACGTGGCTCAATCGATGTTCGTACTGTGTGATGACGTGCGTACTGTGTTACGGTTTTGCTATACGATATGGATCGATGCGAAAGTCGGAGCGGTCAACGAAAGTCACGTGATTGATAGGCTGCTTCGTGTTATGCATTATGTCTACACAAACTATATCAAACCAAAGAATGGAGTAGTATATGATCAGAATGATGATGGCAACGATTCGGTGCAATGGGAATTGATTCGGGTGTGTTTTGGTGGTGGATTTGATTTCCTGAGCCACGTTGTATACTCTCTCAAATCAGGGGAGACATGTCGTGACCGAGAGTTAGCGAATCTTGTTGAACAAGGGGTGAAGAATATAGAGGAGATGATTGGGTCTGTGAAGGGTGTTTCTGAGGCGAATGGGTTTGTGTGGGATGACATGGAGTCTATCATTTTGGACATGTGGAAGTCTCTCTTTGACGAAGAAGCCGAAGCTAAGGAAGCAACACTGACTTTGAACTCCATCAAGAATGGGATTATTCGTGACTTGTTTCTCCCTCTATCTAACGAAGTGGCACTACCTGACTACTAGTTTTTTTTTCTTTTCTTTTTTAGAAGGCTAATTTCCTGACAGTTTTTGTTGTGTTTCCGTTTATTTCATCTAAAGTTGTTTAGTTATTTAGGTTTCTTATGTTTTGGTCATTCGAAGTTTTTTGATGAAGTATTTACTTAAGTTTTTTTTACTGTTTCTCAGCATGTTTGTGAATGTTGATCAAGTACTTTGTTAATTTATTTGTCTCTACTAATATCTGTGAAATACCCGTAACATGGGCGGGTGAGAGAATCTAGTAAATAAGCAAACCTTACTGCACATGCGTCGATATGTACAGAGTCAATCTCATGAATTTTGTCTCCAATTGTTTCAAAGAATCGAGTCCCATATATATATAAATATAAAGAGTTATACCAGAAAACAAAAGATAAATCAGAAATGATCAAGCAGACTTTTTTTCTTCTTTTTCTTGTTTGCTGTTTTTATCAGAGCTCTCACCGGATTTCCAAACCACATCGTTAAGTGTGGTCGAGAGCTTCTTGTAGAACTGCAAAGCAAGTAGATGTACAGATATTAGCAACGGTTTCCTCGAAAGAACAAATTTTGCATAGTTCAAAAATTGTTTAATTAGTGTACCTTATGAAACTCTAATGTATCCCCTTTAGTTTTCCGGACTTCGACCATATGAAGAGACGGCGATACTTGAAATATCTACCAAAAACATACATAGTTTAGGTCAGTTTTCCATGTCAATTCAGTTTCAAATACTAATTCACTATAAAACTTTATATAGCAAAGAGTCATGAGTGCATAATGTACCTCAGTCGCTACTTTAAGGTTTCCCTTCCTTCCAGCATTCACGTTTTCAAGTCTCATCTGTATACAAAAGTAGTGGTTCAGTGAAAGTGACACGATGATTGGAATAATTCAATATCCATAAAAGGACTTTCACACCGACGGAAGTGACCACTGACCAACACAGATGATAATATGCTAGCTAGGATTTTAATTTTCTACTCTAATTAGTAATTCTTCTATAAGTGATTTTCAGGATTTCTTCAAAACAGGGTAGAGGACTCCTTGGTGAGGTTGTGGTTTATCGGTTTATACCGAGGGAGGGAATAGATTTTCTTTGGGTTTTTGGTTTTAGATTTTATTGTTTTATTTGGATTTTTCTTGTGTTTGTGATTCTTAACTCTAACAGGAAGCGGTTTAAAACAGAGGACGGTCGGTTTACGTACCTTATAGTTTTTCTTTTGAATATCGAAACCAAGAGGCTTGGAAGCTTCTTCAATCTTCTGGACTAATTCATTAGCCGCGCCTGTAGCTGCAAATCTTGTTTCTCTCTTGAAACCCTGCAAGTTACACGGTATAGACTTCATTTAAGGAAAATATAATGTGGCAAGAATAAACCCTGAAACTATCTAAAACATCCGCTTTTATCATGTATTGATAATGCCATGGCACACAAAAAGAGTTTTGTTTTGCTGAAGAACAAGTAAAGCATTGTTTATCTAAGAGACGCACCTCTTCTTCTTCAAACAAGTTCCCGAGATCCAGAGCTCTCGACATTGATATCAACTCAAAGGCATTCATAGAAGTTGGTTGCTCCTCCTTCTTTTCTGTGACATGATGCTCCTGTTCATAAATCACAGATTGTTGTGAACATTTATTCAACTAATTACAAAGGAGCTTAATCATCATAAAGATCTCGGATTAAATAAATATGACTGACTTCTGAATCTTTAAAAACAGCATCCACATCATCCAAGTTTGTTTCTTCTTTCTCCTCGAAAACAGCTGGCTTGTAGTTTTTCTTGAACCACGCATCTTCCAGAATCTCTGGAACTGTGATACGCTGTCATGTTAACACACAGTCAATTAGTTCCAACGCTGAAACCATGTACGAGAGGCGATCCTCAGATCAGATGTTTAAAATTATCAAGTGTTGCATGAAAATGATATATAGATAAAATCATAAAAGCAATAAAGAGTCTCAGAGTAAAAATATAAATTACTTCAAATAGAAAAAGTAGATAAAAGAGATAACCAAGATATGCAAGAGTAAATGATGCTCTCTAAATATGTAAAATTATTTATTTGATTTGAAACCTAATGCTTAAAAAGGCAAAGAAAAAAAAAACTACTACTATGTTGGATATTTTATCAAGTTTTTCATTAGCGTTCATGAATCATGCATAACTTTCCCCCAGATCCCTGGTACGCCTTAACTCACCTAAGTGTCTAAGAATAAAAACGAGATGAGATTGCTGGAGTTCGACAAAAGAAAACAAAAGAAGGATAGATATAAATCTTGAAAGCATTAGTAAACTGAAATATCTTACAGTCATAGGGTTTGGATCCAAGATTCGGACGATCAAGTTCTTGGCACCAGGAGAGAGCCAAGGAGGACAATGATATTCAGCAGCTGTTATCTGAAAATTGACGAAACTACAGCATGAAAAAAGAAGAATCACAGATGATGGTGAAAGATGAAGGGTCGAAAACAATTACAAAAGTTCTTACCTTTTTATACAGCGTCATGAGATTAGAATCCTCGAAAGGCAAATACCCGGCAAGTAGTACAAAGAGTATCACTCCACAGGACCACAAGTCTGCGGTTGCCCCATCATAGCCTTGATCATTCAGAACCTTGGGACAAGGGTAACAAGGAAGCTATTAAAAAACATGATGCAAAAACCGCTTGAGAAGCCACATGACTAAGCATACCTCAGGAGCAGCATAGTTTGGTGTTCCGCATGCAGTGTGAAGAAGACCATCACCCTGCCAGAGCCAAATAACTCACATAATCTGAGAAATTCAAAGATCGGAGTATTGCATACACAAGAAGAACACGCACGGCTTGAAACTACACATGATAAGAAGGATGTTTTTGGATGTCCTTTGACAAGAATCTAGAAAGAAAGGTGCTACTATATTATCCAAATCTCATTAGATATTTTGTGAATATAATTAATAAAATACATCATTTACTGAGCTTCAGGCACATGCATTAAAATAGGACAAGGACAAATCAGTAGGTATTCAGGCAAACCAAAGGATGCTAATAAAGAAATAAAATCAGTGGTTACCCTGACTTGTCTGGATAAGGCACTCAATCCAAAATCAGAGACTTTCAGATTTCCTTGAGCATCCAAAAGCAAGTTTTCCGGCTGTAGTAAGAGATGTAAAGAAGATAAATTGTAGCCATCAATTATCTGCACTTTAAAAAGAAAAGAAGCACATCATGCAAACTTGAGGCCAAGATTTACCAAAAAGATGTCTCGTACCTTTAAGTCTCTGTGGTACACTCCCCTGCTGTGGCAGTAATCAACTGCATTGATAAGCTGCTGGAAATATCTCCGTGCTCCCTCTTCTTTCAAACGCCCATCATGTACCTGCATAAGTGTAGACTTGATGAACACTTACATATCAGAGATAAATAAAAAAAAAAAACATCCCAACTATCAAGATTCACCGGAGCTTAGCATGAAGTATTTGATGAATGATTCATAGATAAGATACAACTTATAAAAGCACTTGGGAACGATAAGGAAATCTCACGATTTTGTCGAAAAGCTCTCCACCAAGGCCGAATTCTAGGACAATATATATCTTTGTCTTGCTCGCCAAAACCTGTAATGGTATCAATCATTTCCTTAAAAGTTAGCTTTCAACAGATTTACTTAGCTTTCAACAGATTTACTTGGCTTAGAAAGGGCTCTTGACTCATTGGCTAGACATAGTCACATAAGAAAACAGAGAAAAGCTGGGGCACGGAGAGAGACCTCATACAGCCGCACTACGTTTGGATGGTTTATCAGCTTCATAGTACAAATTTCTCTCCTAATCTGTGTAAAAGAAAAACAGGGAAGAGCCACATCATACTTTTGGATTTTACGTTAAAGAAACCAACTTTTTTACTTTCAAGTAGTGTAAAACGGGTATTATATCAGTGGAAGAAAGGGAATTACCTGTTCAGACATCTTATTTTTGAGAACCTTCTCTTTATCAAGGATTTTAAGAGCCACGGATTCTCCTGTCTCAGTGTTCTTAGCATATCTCACTTTAGCAAAAGTGCCTTGTCCGATCGTTTTTCCAACCTCGTATTTACCAACCCGACGCTGCACCTTTGCCCGATTCATCACTCACTCCGATCTCCACCTCTTGATCTTCACAATCTGTTTCTGGAAATTGCAATCTTGATGTTAGAATTTCTTTGTTAAAAAAAAAAAAAAAAAAATTTCCAACAGAACAAGCAACAGAATATTACTTTTATATCAATTCAATGAAAGAGGACAAAGAAACTGTCAAGTGATAGAATAAAAAAGAAGTAAAATTCGATGAAGACAGAGCGCAAAAACACATGAAATCCATGACAAATCTAGCAACAGAAAGTATTCCTCGGGATCTCCGATTGTCCTTTCTTGCTAACTCCAATAACAAAGCCCAAAATCCCCAGAATCATGAATAAGATAGACATCAAACTGTTCAAGCATACACAATTATGTACATATCCAAATTCTCTAGTGAACCAATAATCGTATGCACATATATGTATTCAATTGAAGTAAGATTCTCAAGTTAACTCAGAAATACAGCACTTAAGTATATGTATTGCACACTTTAAACATAAATTAAAAGCGTAAACAAGTGATCAAACTCTACAAGACACCTAATCACACTATTCAAAAGCGAAACACGGAGAATCGCAACAGCACACCTGCAAAATTGGCTGGAGTTTCCCGATGGAAGACAGCAAGTAGAGACGAAAAAACCGACGATGCTTTTACCGGAGCTCAGAAGTTAAAAGGAAAATTCAAAAAAAAAAAAAAACAAACAAAAAAATCTATGGCGCAGAATTCGCTTATCGAAGGAGAAAAATTTGGCAGGAGGAGAAAGAGAGAAAGAGGGATAGAGATGCGAAGAGGGACGAGAGATACGATGATAATTTCAAGCTAACAGACAAACTATTTAACTTCGCGTGGGGACTTATATCATGACACTTTCTTTTCTTTTTCGTATGGGACAACAAATACATATTTGGGTAAATTTCTTTCCTTTGAAAGAAATTGATTTTTTCTTTTTGGTTTTCCCTCAAATTTTTCTTAAGTAAGAAAGAAAATTATGTTTTTTGGTCAACTATCTGGAGTTGATTAATGCAAAGACAAAATATGTTGAGTATTCAGATTTGAATAGATAGGGACCTAAATAATGCTTTTTCTTTTTTATAGCCTTCATATAGCTAGTATATATATTGATATTTCTTAATTAATAGTAGTTATAAAATTTTCACTGGTTTTTTTCAGTTATGAAATAACATAAAAATATTTTGGGTAGAAGAAATTCTTAAACAATAATTCGATCATAGATTAAAATTGCAATTGTTACAAACTTTAGAAACTAGTAAAAACTAAAATCAGATGGGTTATTAGCTCCACAGTTATATCTTCAAAGGCCCAACCCATATGTTGGGCTCTCTTTATAAAGCTCTTGCAGAACTACTAAGACCAAAAAAAAAAAAAATTCAGTAGCATATTTCCTCTGATTTTTAAGAAAAGGTTGAAGGAAAATGGCGGACGAGCTCTTCGATGACATAATCTCAGAGTTCAAGGAAACGTTTAGCCTCTTCGATAAGGATGGTGATGGTATGTTTTCATCACAGTTCTTTGTGCTATTCTCGCTTATTTCTTCCTTTACTCGTCGATCGTTGACTTTTTTTTTTTTTGGCAATTCTTGATCTTCATTTTTCTGTACAAACCGTATTTGTTTCACTTTGATTTCGTCAACATCTAGTTTTTTTGGCAAAGATTCATGATCACGCGGTGTTTGTTTGCTTGCTCGTTCGATCGCTTCATTTTTCTGGTTGACTTTGGTTCATTTCCCGTATTTATTAGTTGGTGCTAATCTCTGATAGAAACTAGGAAAGTTTGTTTGTTTTGTTTTCTTTGTTTGTTTTGTTTTGTTTTGTTTGTTTACGTGATCGTTCTGGGAAAGTGTTGTATTGGATCGTACCAGTTCTAGCTTTAGAAGATTCATCAATGAAATTGTTCATGAAGTTCTGTATTTGTATCCATATTTTGAGATTGAGTTGTTAATTGTGGATATAAGTCTGTCTGGATTTTTGGTTGCAGGTTTCATCAGCATGAAAGAGCTTGGGACCGTGATGGCGTCTTCGGGGCAAAACCCAACAGAAGCCGAGCTCCAAGACATGATCAATGAAGTTGATGCAGACGGGAACGGGAAAATAGATTTCCCGGAGTTCCTGAACCTGATGGCAAGGAAAATGAAGGACACTACTGATTCAGAGGAAGAGCTCAAGGAAGCCTTTAAGGCTTTTGATAAAGACCAGAATGGTTTTATATCTGCAGCAGACCTTCGTCATGTGATGACAAATCTTGGGGAGAATTTTACTGATGAGGTAGTTGATGAGATGATCCGCAAAGCTGGTGTTGATGGCGATGGTCAGATCAAGTATGATGATTTCGTTAAATTCATGAATGCTATTTGAAAAAATTTGTGTTTATTTATATGTTGTTTCTTTGTGTGGTTGAAAAATACACAGACGTCCGATTTTTAAACGGTAAAATATTGGTTTCTTTTTTGTTTTCTGATCAAATCGGATAATAATCCCGACTGAAGCATCTTTTGTTGTTTCATATTTTTTTAAGTCGGATTGTTGTATTCTGTTCTTGCGTTTCACTCGATAAGACAGACAAGAAAAAAATTACTAAAAAAAAGTCAACGATCGGTTAGCTCATGGAAACGTCTGTAGAATAAAAATATAAATAGTTGTTGTTTTTTTGGGGTAAAATATATAGATGTTCTTACATTAATTTTTTTAAAAAGGTATGTATTAACAAGTTGAAAAAAAGAGAGTGGGAAACCTAAAATATTTGTGATTTGATTTAGTGGCCTTGGCTCTAATTGGTGCCAAATATTTTTTTTTTATCGACATGAACATTTAGAACCAAGGCCACTAAAAAAGTAACAATATTCACTGTTTTAAAAATATTTTTGTACAGAAAGATGTATTGTTTGCTTTCTCAACCTTTGGTTAGCTTTACTTACCCTTTAATTTGGCTCTCCATTGCTAAAGCAAAACGGGTCTCATGAATTTTGCAAACCTCCCAGTATCCCCAATCTGACTGATCTCTGCACAAAACCACCAAAACATTCAACTTCCTCAAACCAAACTTGGACTTGGTGCATAGCTTTGGTTTTTCAGGCATTCGCTTTAACATCTATACGAAATGTTCAAATTCTTCTGTTAATTTGTTAATTGTAAATATAAACTGGAAAGTTTTACTTACAAACCCAAAAAGGGTTAATATTATTAGGTTATAGATTAAATTGCAAAGCTTACAAAACTTTAGAAACTAATCAAATCAAACGGGTTAGCTTCCCCATTTTATTTCATCTTCAAAGGCCCAACCATGTGTTGGGCTCTCTTTATAAGCTCCTTACAGAACTACAAGGTAACGAGAATAATATAATTCAATAAGCAAAATTTTCTCGGATTTCCAAAAAGGTTGAAGGAAAATGGCGGACCAGCTCACCGATGACCAGATCTCAGAGTTCAAGGAAGCGTTTAGCCTGTTTGATAAGGATGGTGATGGTATGTTTTCGTCAGAGATCTTTGTGCTATTTTCGTTTATTTCTTCGTTTACTCGTCGATCGTTGCGTTGTGGATTTTTTTGTTGACGATTCTTGATCTTCATTTTTCTATATAGTCCGTGTTTGCTACACTTGATTTCGTGAATGATCTAGTTTTTGCAACGATTCATGTGTTTGTTTGCTTGCTCGCTCGGTCGCTTCATTTTTTTCTGGTTTATTTTTGGTTCATTTCCCGTATTTATTTGTCTGTGCTAATCTCTGATAGGAACAATCGAGACGACTTTTTTGTTTTGTTTGTTAACCTGATCGTTCTGGGCAAGTGTTGTGTTGTATTGGATCGAACCAAGTCTAGCTGAAAAAGATGCATTAATGAAATTGTTCATGAATTTGTTTTTTTTGTTGTATCCATATTTTGAGATTGAGTTGTTAATGGTGGGGTTATGTGTCAAATGTAAAATGGCGAAAATGGATTTGATGTTGCAGATGTTTCTATATCAAGTAAAGCTAATTTATAGGTAGCTTCATTCGTATTGTAGTTTGATCATTTGAAAAAAGTAGAGAGGCATCCAGTATGTTATATGTTTTTCTGCTCTGATTGATGAAGAACTTGCAAACTTCTGTTGTAATGCATCATCTTTAGCACCTTGTGCTTTTTTTTTGCCCTTTGCTCGGTGAGACGTGGGATCAATGGATCAAACTGGCTAGGGTTTTTAACCGGGCCTAGATATGTACCATGTAAAGAGGAGAAGAATATTGTGTCTTTTGTTATTGAAAAAACAAGAGTACATATAAATCTACTAGATATCCTAGCACAATGCACATAAGGAAACACGGAGTTAAGAGGGAATATTTCATTTACCCTAACACTTTAGGAAGACTTAAGAAGATTAATTATCTCTGGTGTGTATAAATGTAGTTTCTTTGTTAGCTTAGTAGAAGATATCGTTCTCTTTTACTTTTTTTCAGATCTTCACCATCACCAGTCGCTATAACAAAAGTAGAAAGAGCTGATAATGTATTTGGAAACTGCTGGTGTGAAATCTGACAGTGGATATATGTCTGTCTCTAAAGCTTGTACCTGGATTTTTTGGTTGCAGGTTGCATCACCACGAAAGAGCTTGGAACCGTGATGAGGTCTCTAGGGCAAAACCCAACAGAAGCCGAGCTCCAAGACATGATCAATGAAGTTGATGCAGATGGGAACGGGACAATAGATTTCCCGGAGTTCCTGAACCTGATGGCAAGGAAAATGAAGGACACTGATTCAGAGGAAGAGCTCAAGGAAGCCTTTAGGGTTTTTGATAAAGACCAGAATGGTTTCATATCCGCAGCAGAGCTTCGACATGTGATGACAAATCTTGGGGAGAAGCTAACTGATGAGGAAGTTGATGAGATGATCCGAGAAGCTGATGTTGATGGCGATGGTCAGATCAACTATGATGAATTCGTTAAAGTCATGATGGCTAAGTGAGAGAATCTTACCCCTTCTTAAAAGCCTTAACGCCTCCTAAAAAAAGGGAAAAACGATTTATGATGTCTTACAGTGAATTTTCATCATGACTTGATTTCTGGTTGTGTTCTTTAGGACATGTTTTTGCTTCTTTCCCCCCTTTTATTTGTTTGATTTTGTTAAGCTCCTTAGTGTTATGCCAAGTATGAACTCATGTTTTTGCTCATCCTTTGACAATTGGTACTCGATCTTAATCATTATTTGTTTTTATTTATGTCCTTTCTTTGAAAGGAATGTTCTTCTAAAACTGGCTGCCATTGACGGCTGTGTGGTTGAAAATACACAGACGTCCGATTTTAACCTGTAAAAAATTGGTCAACTAAAAAAGTCAACACGTATTAACAAGTTGGACTAAAAGTGGGAAAACCCTTTTGATATTGGTGGATTGTTAGAGGCCTTGGCTCTAAATGGTGCCAAATTTTCTTTATCGATCAAAAAAATCTCATTTTTCCTGCCTATTAAACAGCATATATTCCATTCACTGTTTTAAAAATATTTTGTACAGAAAATGTATTGTTTGCTTCCTCAACCTTTGGTTAGCTTTACTTACCCTTTAATTTGGCTCTCCATCTCTAAAGCAAAACGAGTCGACATGAATTTGCAAACCTCCCAAAATCCCCAATCTGGTCTCTGCACAAAACCACCAAAACATTCGACTTCCTCAAACCAAACTTGGACTTGATGCATAGCTTTGGTTTTTCAGGCATTCCCTTTAAGAACAATGGACTTCTCGTCGAGACGATATGATTTGGGATATTGAGTTTGGAGGAAGTTGAGAAAGAAGAGCCGACTGTATTGGCATCACTAATATTAGAAACACCGATAGCTTTCCATGCATCAGCTATGAGTTGCATCGTTTTCCTTGTGGGAACAACATTCTTCTCTTCCATATCTTTCAAAAGCTCTTCCGCTTTCCATGGCTGCTTCGCTTCCCCAAATCCCCATATTAGAGTCTCGTAAGTAGTCAAGTTAGGCGATAAACCATTTTTTCCGCACATTTTGTTATATACCTGCATCGCTTTCTTCATTTCACCAGCGCTGCACCAACCGCTTATGATCGTTGTGTAGATTACCACATTTGGACGAACGCCGAATTTTCTCATCTGATTCAAGATTTGCTCCGCCTTTTCAGGCTCTCCAGCTCGAGCATACCCTTTGGCAAGAATACTAAATGCATGATTGTCTGGATCTATTCCTCCTTCCAACATATCTTCATAGATCTCTTCGCATCTTTTCATATCTCCTATAGAGCTCCATGCATTCATTAGCGTGCTAAATGTTACCACGTCAGGTCTTACTCCGAATTCTTCCATCATATTCACTACCTGTAATTATCAACATACCCGTATCTTATATATAAAGAAAAAAAAGGGACGTGAAGGAAATAATTGAAGCGCTAATGAATTGAAGCACACCTCACCAACTCCATCCATATCGTTGATGTCAAGGAAGCCTTTGATTAGAGAGTTAAAAACAAAGAGATTTGGATGAACTCCAAGTTCCTTCATTCTATAGAAAAACCTCAAAGCCTCTTCCATCTTTCCCTCTACACAGTAGCCATTCATAATGATACCGCAGGTACGTACATTCGGTTTGACTTTGTTGTGTAACATCCTTGGTATGATCATATCCTCAGCTGTACATGTTGACCCGATCCGCGCGTACGCACTTGCCAACGTGTTAAACGTGACTACATCAGGTTTTACTCCATAAGATTGCATCTTATATACTATGTTCCATGCTTCTTCAATCCTCTTCTGGTTACACCACGCCTGGACAAGTATGTTACATGTTCTGTCGTTTGGTTGGAGCATTTCATCGCGTAACATCATCTCCAGGAGTTTTGTTGATTCCTCTAGCTTACCGATTTTGCCATATCCTTTAATGAGTGTATTAAACGTACTTGCTATGGGTTTACATCCGCTTTCCTTCATTTTTTCAAAGATCTTCATTGCTTGGTCGAGATTTCCAGACTCGGAAGAGGCGTTGATGATGGCGTTGAAGAGAATGGTGTCGGGTTTGAGGCCGTTTTTCTCGACTTTGGAGATGAGGTTGAGGAGAGAGTGGAAATGCTTTTGACGGGTCAATGCAGTTACAAGAGTGGTGTATGTGATGATGCTTGGCTTGTGACCTTCTTCGATAAGTGTGTTGAAAATGGAATGAGCCTCTTGAGGTCTCCCTCGTTCTATCAAACCATTCATCAGTTTGGTCCTTGAACGAACATCGCCACAAGTAGTACCACCTGAACATATCACACAAGGATACGACCTCAATTGCACTGTCACAGCCTGTGAAGGAAAAGCATCCGTTATCTCAAACTTCTCTTCATATTCAACTAAGCAATACAAATATGACATTTCTTAGCACAATCGTATTCTGAAATTGGGGATAGTGACAACGAAGTTTGATATTTGAATCTGATTCTCTAAATTCCACGTAACAGGACACCTCTGTAAGTGTATGAGCACTCTAAACATAAACAAGTCTGGACTCTAGGTGATAATTTCCAGATGATTAAACCCTCTAACTCAATTATCCTACAGATCTCAGAATAGTAAAATGACTCACTTCGGGATCTTTAAAAACGGCTTCCACATCAGCCAAATTTGCTTCTTTCTTCTCTTCAAACACCGCTGGCTTGTAATCTTTAGTGAACCACTCATCTTCCATAATATCTGGAATTGTGATACGCTGGCAAATTAACAAAAACAATCAGTTCCAACACTGAAATCAAAACGAGTGGTGTTAATCTATCCGCGGATGTTTTGAATGATCAAGTTCTACATGCAAGGCACAAATAAAGCATCTACTTAGTATGCTTATAAAATGCGCTTATCCATGTGACTAACAACTGCAAGAGGGCCATATAACTTTTGATCATTTTAGACAAATGATAGATTGCTAGGAGTAGCTTATATCAGGTAATGGAATGGGAAGAAAAGGAAAGAGTCAGCAGAGTTTCAGCTTCTCAATTATGCTTTCTAATCTGTCTATTATGGTCCACAAGATTACTTGGGACAGTTAAATGTACAGTTTAGACCAATACTATATATCAAATTTCAAGATAAGAAAAATGTAGTAAATTGATATATTTGATTTCTAGTGCTAAAAAACCAAAGGGAGAATAAATCACTGCCACTATGTCTCTGTTGAATGATCTCTCAAGTTTTCCATTAGCGTTTAGGCATGAAATTTCCACCAGATTTCTGATAACCTCTAACCCGCCTAATGGTCTCAGAATAAAGGCAAGTTAAGGTATTGGGGTTCGACAGAACGACACAAAAGGATGATATATTTAGATCTTGAAAGCAGTGGTAAGGTGGAATAAACTTACAGTCATAGGATTTGGATCCAAGATTCGGACGATCAAGTTCTTAGCACCAGACGAGAGCCAAGGAGGGAAACTGAATTCAACAGATGAGATCTGAAACAATGAAAAAAGTGCAACATAGAAAATGGAATCTCAGCTACTGGTGAGGGAAAAGCTAAAAATATATTACAAAACTTCTTACCTTCTTGTACAACGTCATGAGATTGGAATCCTTGTAAGGCAAGTACCCAGCAAGTAGTACAAAGAGTATCACTCCACAAGACCGCAAGTCTGCGGTTGCCCCGTCGTAGCCTTGATCATTAAGAGCCTTGGGACAAGACAAAATGGAAGCTATTTAGAATACCGCCAATTAGTTAACCATGGACATATTTAGTTAATGGTGTTATGAATCTTACTAGATATTTGTTAATCTAATCAATGTTAAGATCGCTACTGAACTTTAGGCACATTCATTAAAATCAGACAAGGACAACTCAAAAGGAACTCAGGCAAATCAACGGATGGTAAGAGAATCAAATTCAGTGGTTACCTTGACTTGTTGGGACAAGGCACTGAATCCAAAACCAGAGACTTTCAGATTTCCTTGAGCATCAAGAAGCAAGTTTTTCGGCTGAATTGAGAGAAGTAAAGAATAAAAAATTTAGGCATCAATTTGCTGTACTTAAAAGAAATCCACCCTGCAAAATTGGGCACCAAGCGTTACCAAAACATTTAGAGTACCTTCAAGTCTCTGTGGTACACTCCTCTGCTATGGCAGTAATCAACTGCATTGATAAGCTGCTGGAAATATCTCCGTGCTTCCTCTTCTTTCATGCGCCCATCATTTTTCTTCACAAGTTCAAATTTAATGCATTGCTTAAAAAAACCAAAAATACTATACTTTCATCTGTAAGATACAGGAACTTCTAAGCTGAACATGAGGCATTCGATGCATGATTCAAACACCAAAGGATACATCAGATACAAGTTAAAGGTTTTTTGGAGGGAGAGGGAAAACTCACAATTTTGTCAAAAAGCTCTCCACCACTGATGAACTCTAGGACAATATAAATCTTCCCCTTGCTCGCCAAAACCTAGAATGATATCAATTATTTCTTTAAAGTAGCTTATAAAAGATTTGCTTCAACTCCAAAGAGACCCTAATTCCCAGCTAGAAATAGGAAAATAGAGATACGTAGAGAAAAGTTGGGGCACGGAAAGAGACCTCATACAGCCGCACTACATTTGGATGGTTTGTCAGCTTCATTGTAGAAATCTCCCTCTTTATCTGTAAAAGAGAATGCGAAAGTCACACATCACACTCACGGATTGAAGACGAATCAATCTGTGAATCTCAGTCGGCATATCAGTGGACAAGAGAGGAGGAGGTATGTAAAAACAGGGATGCGAAAGGAAATTACTTGTTGAGCCATCTTATGCTTGAGAACCTTGTCTTTATCAAGGATCATCAGAGCCACGGGTTCTCCTGTCTCAGAATCCTGAGCATACCTCACTTTCGCAAAACTACACTCGCCAATCGTTCTTCCAACCTCATATTTCCCAACCCAACGCTTGGCCTTTGGCTCACTCATCACCTCAGAATTCACCTCTTAATCTTCCACAAGCTGTTTCTTGACAATGTAATCTCGATGTTAGGATTTTATTTCTACAGAATCCAACAGAACAGTCAACACTTTTCGAATTAAAGCAAAACATGGGAACACACCTGCGAATGAATTGGCTGGAGTATCCCGAGAAAAACGGAAGCAGCTAGAGTTGAAGTCGCATGCAGCAAGTCAAAACTTTTGAAGGAGAATTCATAAATCAATGGCGGAGAATTCGGTTATCGTAAGGAGAAATTCCGCATGGAGGGAGAGAGAGAGAGAGAAGAAACTAGTGTGTGTGTGGCAAGAAAGGAAGTATCAGCGACAATGCAGAGAAGAGGAGGTCGAGCGTCGCCTGGAGAAAGTAAATGGAAAGAGACTCTCATGGCTTCTGCAACTTGACCCGTCTCAATTACTCGACCGATGCTTCTTCCTCCATACTCCATCGTGTGGCTCACTTTATCTCACGCTCTTTAATCTCTCTATCTTTCTCTTATCCAAAATCCAAATTACATAAATTACATTTTCAAACAAAAAAAGAACAAAATCCGACGACGTGGATTCATGAGCGAGTCTAGAAATACTTTCTTCTTTTTTCTTTTTTTCCATTTCTCTTTTTGTTTTATTATTATTAGAAATTATTCGATTATTTTGTTAACCTTTTAACTGGTTCGATTTCTCTTCAACTAACATGAACTAAGTGTTTGGTTGCTAGCCGATCAACTTGTTACAGCCATTATTAGGGAACGTGTTTTACAGAAAAAACAACTGAAAATCTCATTTTTTTTCTTTGTTACATTGAGAAGCTTTGTACATAAAGCACCAAACCAGGGAAGAAAGAGGTTAATAAACTCGGAAATGTTGGGCACTCACTATGAACAAAAGAGAGTTTTCACACATTTGAGAGGTGAAGAAAAAATAAGTTGTGGGATTGGATTTAGGTTTTAGGTTTACCGTGTGAGCGGCTTGTAGAGGACAACAGTTATGTACTTAGACTCGAACCTGTGGGTTAATCCCAAAGCTACAATGGATTGAGGAGTCCATCCTTGCTCTATGAACACATGGTTAAGCACCACATGCTGAGGCTTTGAGGCTATGGCTGTTTCTTCAGTTGTGCCAAGAAGTGTTAGGTGAAGCTGAGGTGGCACCGCGAGTGGCTCTTTTGTGTAATCTTCTGCAGTTGGGAGGGCTTGACCGTAGCTATGATCAGGTGACGGTGGTGCCTCAAACTCCACTATGCTTTCTGGGTTTTCTGGCACAAAGTTCTGCATCATGATTCCAGATACTGTTACACAGTGTAGATTGATTGACAGGTTTAACATGAACGAAGAGTTGGGAAGATTACTTACATGAACATCGAGAATGTTACAGACATTGCCCATTTCGTCTGATACAAAGGGTAAATCTGGGATGTGTTTGCATTCACCATCGACTATCACCTTGTAGTGGTATATCCCAGATGGAAGGACAAAGAGAATTGAGTGGTCTTTTCCAGATTTCTGCAGCTTTTTCCTGGGGAATGCAATATATACGTATTAGTGGAAAGCTCGAGAGCAAGTTCACGATAAACAAATCAATTTATACCTTGATCTCCAGTTGTCCCATGATCCTTCCACTGCCACATCATTACCTCCCTGGTTCCATGTAATGATGGTAGGGATTCCTTGCTCTCCTGGATTATCAAAAACTCTTGGAGACTGGTTCCATTGGATTTTATTAGGCGAAGGAGGAGCGTTTGCCCTCTGCAATGGAGCCACGGGAACCTGATATATGCACATAAACATTGAGCCGTGAGATTTTTCAAACCAAGTGCGAGAAGAATTTGCGAATGTACTACCATCTGACACGAAATGCAGCCATTAGGTACACATGTTATGCCTAAACAATGGAAGACGTGACGCATAGTTGTGCCAATTGTGTTAGATGTAAGGTGGAATAACAATGTCAGCTGAAAAGAAAAAAGAGCGAGATAATGAACAGAGCAAACAATAGAATGAGAAATTTACTATAAAGACCTGACTAGGAAAAGTTATCTTACTATTCCCACCAAACCCTGATAAACCGGATCAATTTTTCTTAAGGTTTTTCCTTCACTGCTGTTCACATATTAAGAACAATGAGAAGAATGAAGAAACAACCACAATCTCTAATTCGTTCAAGTGAATTCAAGCTCTGCGTGTTTAAATTTAAAAGGGGCTCAGAAATGAACAAGCTTGCCATCCCCTTCAAAAATAAAGGCAAATGAACATTATACAAAATACTCAGTAAGGGACACCACAATTCACAAATTCATATCAAGAGTCGAGCATCAGCAACCAGTAAGGACCAAAGAGTAGCAGGAAAATCAAATCAGCATAGAAAAAGCGAATAAAGAATAAATTTTAAACTTCTCATTTACGGGAGAATTCGACTATTCAAGAACCAACTGACAAAACCGAGTCAAGTCCAATTTCTTCATACACAAGATTTCACTCACAAAAGTGCTTAGTCTCGCAAGCTTGCTCTCTTCACAATGAAAGCATATATACATTACACAAAGACTCAAAAAGAGACATCAACATTCATAAGATGAGGTTCAGCGACAAATAAGGACAAGAGAGCGTATCAAGGAAACCGAATTAACACCTTCTACGACAGCTCGAAACTTTCCCACACTGTGCATTATCTCAGGATGGCAGAACCAAGATGACAAAAAGAAGATTCTCTAGCACAGAATATCTAACACACCTAAGGAAATGGCCTTAGAAACAAGGTTAACTAATTCTTTCCCGCAGGTAAACCTAAGGAAGAGCAACAAGTTTTTCAGTTCCTAGCGTTTTGTGTTCTCAAATACCAAGAGACAAAATACAAATCAAATGCAATTCTGCTTTACGAAAAGAGTTCACTCATACAAAGCTGGAAATTAAGTTTTTGGATCCTGAGCAAATCTAGTGAAGAAAACTCTGAACGAGTGGAACATATGAAAAGTCAAGTCACCTATTTCTCATTCAATGAGAGAATCAGAAGGCGGAAAATCTATTTTTACCTTCAACGAAAGTTCAACAATGTTTAAATCGCATCATCCAAACCCAAACATCAAATTCAACGATAAACATAGATATAGACACACACATACAGAGAGAGAGAGAAGGGAACCTGAGGAGAGAATAAGAAAGGAGATGGAGATCGAGCGGGACTTCCGGGAGGAGAACTGTTCATAGAGTCTGAGGAAGGACGACGAGGACGACTTCGGGAGGAAGGATCACCGCCGTTGGATCTCGTCGAAGATGAGGTGGCATCTGCATCGACGCTAGAGACGGCGTTTTCTTCTTTGACGTTCGCATTTCCCATCTGAAACCCAAATCACAGAAGTGAGAGAGAGCGAGAGAAACAAAGAGGAGAGAGAGAGGGAGGAAAACCAGACGTGAAGAAAAATGGAGGGAGGACGAAGAGGAGGAGATAAGGAAAGGACCCTGAGGTTTGGGATTAATTACGAGGAATGCCATTGGTAGCGAGAAGAGATTTTGCGAAAAGGCCCTGAGATATCATTAAAATCTGTACCAAATGGATAAACGAGTGACCTGGCGTTCAAAAAGTAGATAATGATCCACTTATATTTTCTTTTCTCCTTAAAATATTGCAATCATTAAAACTTTAATTAATACTCGATAAATTAATAATTACTATAAATTAATAAATTTCTTTAGTCCCGAATCGAACTAATTCATCAAATTCGATAAGATAATAAGATAATAATTTTTTTGAAATTCCTCTGTAAAAATATGGTCCCAACATAAACATAAATTAATAATTATATAAATTTATGTATATATAGGTAAGATATAATATACTAAAATATGATTAATGTGTTATTTTTTATTTAAATTTGAAATTTTATTGAAAATCATCTCTTTACTTGTTTACATCAATAACTTTTATATAATGTTATTTTTTAATCTTCATTTAAAATTTGTAAAAACTTTAGATATGATAATTGATTTTTTTACGCATAACTGTTTTGAAATATATTAGGTATTTAAATTTCAACACCAACATTAAGGATAATAACCATAATGTTTTCTAAATTTTGTACTAATAAACATTATATTCTTACATAGATAATTCAGTCCATAATTAACAAATAGAAATAACTATTCTATTGCGACTACTATGATTAGTAATCATAATTTAAGTTTGTGCATATCATTTTATAAGCATATGAGTTAAGATTCTTAAATATAACACCAATGAAAGAATTTTTTTAAAAAAAAAATAGGCGAAAAATAATTTTTCTGTATAAATTAATATCACGATAAATTAATAAAATATCGTGGTCCCAACATTATTAATTTATAGAGGTTTTACTGTATAATGTCTTTTTAAGTAGGAAGTTTATCCATTCTAGTATTTGGAATGAAGATATATAATACTCTTGATAACCATATGAAATGAGCAAAAAGAATATGGTTAATAGTTAAAATACATCTAGAATGTATAGGTTGAGCTATAAAATTATAAAAGATAAATAGTATTAAGCTAGATATAATGCAGTATATTCTACAATTTGATAAAGAAAACTACGCATGTCTATTTTGGGAAGAGAAATTTGTTCTATGCCAAATTTCTCGTTTTATATATACTAGGTGAATACTCACACATAATGTGCGGTTTTTTCTTTCAATTATTTCAAATTTATATTTTCATAAAAATAAATATAATTATCATTTGTTAATACGTTATTATAAATAATTTTGAAATTTTAATTTAAAATATATATTGAATAATATTAAGTAATCTAAAGTTATATAAAGATAAATAAATATTTATCAATTTTTACTTAATTATAATAGAAATTATTGTTTAATATTTACATAAATGTTATTTAAGAGTTAATTAATAAAATAAATAAATTTAAATTATTTTAATGATTTAAAATTTAATATTAAAATTTTATAAATATAGGTGTCACTTTCTTCTGACGTGTCACTTATATAGAGAGAGTTGACTTTCAATTATATATAACATATATATATATAAATATATTGCCTCAAAAAAGAATCATTATGATAGTTTCCTAGTGCAAGAGAAACCCAACAAAACTGCTTGACATTATTTTCAATATATAAAAAAAAAATTATGGAAATTGGATTAATTCTAGAATTATCAACATATCAGCTAAAAGCTCACATTTTATATCTCATCTCAGAAAAGCTTCATCCAACTAATTATATTGGTCAAAAAGAATTCAGAGGAAGTTTCGAGGGGTTCAAAACAAATGTAAACTTGCAAGTTGCAATAAGACTTTCTTCACTTGCTTCATCAATTCTTTTGAACTATGTTTATTTATCCAACCTCAAATCTTCTTCAAACAATTGTGAATATCATTGGCATTTTCAAAAACCTTGGAAGAACTGGATTTCCTATACACATGGTTATCAATATATTCACACACATTGTTCAAACCATTATCAAGTGAACAATACATATCCTCATGAATATCACAATTTGACCTTTGATGCATTGTAAAATATCATTCTCAAGAGGAATTTTTTTATAAAAAAAAGAAATCTCATTCGAGCCTTGATTAAGTATTGTTTAATCGGAGAGAACTAAGATATTATTCGTCATTGTAACACCATCATCTGCAGCGATTTCAAAGAACTCTTCCAACTAAATATAATTGCCTATCACCTTATTTATATTCTAGAGTAATACCATTATATATATTCATTGTCGGATTCATTATCTAAACCCTCGTTATCTTCTTAAATATGTTCCTGTCCAGTTCTAATTTCGACAAATTCAAAATCAAACTAATTGCGTTAGATTTCTCCCACAACACTATGAATCTCTTTGCCATTTTTGTTTTGTTTGACTCGTTCCACAACATCACATGTTTTTACTAGAATTGAACACTAATCACTAGTTAAAAACACATACAACTGTGGGCTCTATTTTTGATCTTGCTTCTTCTTTTTCAAGCCAAATAAAACATAAACTAACTCAAATAAAATTTTGTTCGATTATCAATTATGACCTCTATTTTCGACATTGATCATTCATATTGATTTCTTCCTCTTGAAAAGTAGTTTCTATCGTTCCACCCATCAATCATTATTGTCAATGGAATTGGAAGACGATATAACAGGCTCTCTATTTTTTTATATAAAACAGAGAATAACGATGTTTACTAGATTAAACAGAGACTAACGATGTTTACTAGATCAAATGGAGATCACAATAGGTCAGTCTAATATTTTATTGTATACAAAATATACAATTAAACATTAAGGGACAAATATACAATTAAAAGATTTTCATGTCTTAATTTTGTCAAAAAGAATAGAAAAAAGGAAAAAAAGGTAGGACTAGGGTTTCGCTGTTTAAGTGTTTTACGGTATGGTCATTGCTTACTCTTAAAAGAGCGCCACCCAAAAACACAGACACTTCTTTCTTCTTCGTCTTCCATACTTGCTTTGGGGCTCTCAACTTCTCTTATCACATTGCGTCTTCTCCTCACGATCCTGCACTCCTTGTTCTGTTTTTTCTTGATCCAATTGAATTGCATCCGTGTTTTGATTCCAATTCCGCTGAGTTTAATTTGAGTGTTTACCTCTTGAGTTTCTGATGATGGCGGAGACTGAGGGATCATTGGCCGATGATCGAGAAGTGATCGGCCGCGTCGGTGGTTGTGGGACTAAGTCTCCGTGGAAAACAACGGCTTCTCCTGCCGAGAGTGTCGAAGCTCCGGTAATGGGTGCTCACTCGTGGCCAGCGCTCGCCGACGCGCAACAGCCGCGTCCTAAGAATCCTCCTGTGGCGGCTCCTCCGTCTAAAACCATTCCGACCTCAAGCCCAACTCCTACTCAGGTTAGTCATTAGCCTACTCTATTCCGTTTTTGCTTGATTTCGCTGGATTGTGCTTATTGGTGCTGCGTTGTACTATGGTAGAGCTGAAATTTGTCCGATACTGAGTATTGATATTTTCTCGTGACTGTTTTAGTTGGAGATACGCTACTTCATAACTTTGAATCTTGATTGAATTGGGTTTTTATCGAATTCGATGCATGATGGTTATAACATTTTGTTGTAAGTGTGGTTTACCTTTACTTGGGTTGAAAGGTTCACCACTAATGACAACGTGATTTTTGTGATTCACCTTCATTAGTATTGATTTTTGTAGCATACACTTTGAGTGATGCTGGAAAGTTTCTTGTTTGATGTGTAGGCTGTAGCTGGTCAAGCGAAGTCTAAGCCTGGTGGAAAGGGTAATCCTGCACACAAGAATCCATCTGGCCGTCACTCAAAACCCTGTTCGAGGAGCAACCAAAATGTTCCTCCTCCTCCTCCTCCTTATGTCGGGCACGCTATGCCTTATCATCCACCTCCTTTTCCACCTATGGTGCCTCTACCGCATGCTACTGGTCCGGATTATCAATATGGTCCTTATCCTCCCTACCCGATTCCTGGAGCTCCGGTTCCTCCTGTTGCAGAGTCTGGCAATGAAAAGCACGTTCAAACTTCCCCTCTTCCACCTGTGCTGCCAGCTCCTCAAGGGGACCCTGGACAGCCTTGGAAGCATCAGAGGGGTTTTGACCCAAGAAACATGCCACACGGCGCTGGACCGAGGAATTTCATGAGACCTCCATATATGGGTCCTACTCCTGGTTTCCTGGTTAATTCAGGTCCAGGCTTCCCCGGTAGGTTATTGATTCTTTATCAATTTTTTTTGAAGGAACTGGCTGATATCAGCTGATAAATTATAATTGTCTTACTCTTGATTGAACATAGTTGGCGTTACGATAGAGGATAGCTGTTCATTTCTGGTGCATGATTGCTGTTTTTGTTTCCTCATTCGACGTAGGGCCTGTTTTCTACTTGCCGGTTCCACCCCCTGGAGCTATAAGAGGTTATCCTCCACGTTTAGGTCCATACCCTGTTAACCAGGGTCCTCCAGTACTGTCTCCAGAGAAACACGACTTAAGGGAAAGAGTCGTAAAACAAATAGAATATTATTTCAGGCAAGTTATGCTTCTACATCAATATATTTTCCGCTTTTAAAATTATGTTCAGCTGACTCTTTTGCTGTGCCTCTGAGAATTTCTTGGAGTATTTCCATGTCTTGATTCCATCTTTGCTGGTTCATAGAATGGCACCTCATCTTGCTGTGCTCACCTTCCGTATATTTATTCTTTTTGCCAGTGATGAAAATCTTCAGCATGATCATTACCTCATTTCCTTGATGGATGAACAAGGATGGGTTTCCACAAAAATTATAGCTGACTTCAAAAGGGTAAAACTCGGAAAACGAGCTTGACTTGCTATCTATTACATTAATCTCATTTTTCGTTTGTGTTTTACTCAAATGTGTTTCTTTAAATTTGTCTATTTTCACTCATGAATTACAGGTTAAGGCGATGACCATGGATGTAGACTTTATAGTCTATGCGTTGGGATTTTCTAATTCTGTTGAAGTTCAGGTCAGACTACCATAAGCCAACTTGCTTCTTTTCGTAATAACAAGTATTTTCTGTTTTTTCCTGGTTTACATGATAAGGTCGTGCTTTTGTGAATGGGGTTTGTTATAACACATGTTGGTGGGATTATATAATTTTATTTCTTTGAAAATTTTGTTTTCTTTGATTATATTGCGTGCTTTTACTGTGGTGAGGCTATCACCAAAAATGTTGGTAAGAGTTTTGTCTCTGAATAATTTAAAGAAGCTTTTGAGCCCTCTTCGATTTTTCTAACCTAATTGGGTGCATGATTTGTTTCTACGGCTGTAAGGCCTGCCGTCTTTGTCAAAGCAGTATACATGTTTAAAAACTATTGTCTATTGATAGTACTATTTCTTTTTCTTTCTTATCTGTTTGACCAGAATTAAAATGCTAGTAGTACTATTACAGGGTGACAAGATACGCAAGCGCGACAGGTGGTTTAATTGGGTTCCTGCATCCAAAAGGTCAGTCTCTGAGGAGAAAAGTAGAGACAGTGAAAAAGATTCCTCAGACAGTATGACAAGCAGAGATACTCCTAGAAACCATTCAAAGGGTACTTCAAAGTCTTCTGTGTGTGACGGCTCTTCAGAGGTAGGACCTTTTTTCCTTTTATAGAGAAATTCTGTAAAACTGCCAATTTTTGCTCCAGTCATAGTTTTTATGTGCGTGGTACAGGGAGCTCAGTCTTCAAGTACCAATGTTTGTGAAAGTGATATGCAGAAACCATCATCAGCCGAACAAAGAAAGATGGATGTCTTGTCAGACGATTTTTCAGAAACGTTCTTGCTTGATGAGGAAATAGATCTAGAGCATAAAAGCCCAAGAAAGAGTGGACTTTCCATGTCCAAAAGGTAGTGTGTGCACAACTTGATTACTCTTGATATTGCTTTCATCTCTCTGTACTACAATATGCCTCTTTTGGATGTGAACTTGAAAGTATTGGAGTTAATGCTTTGGTTATTTGAATTTATGTAGGATTGAGGATGAAGACGAGGATATGGTTGTTGATGATCATAAGATTAGTAATCTTGTAATTGTTACCCAGGTATTACATGCAAAATGTTATATATTTACTTGAACACTTTGTTGGTGGAATTAAGTATTCATGTTCCGTTGTATGCTGGACAGAATAGCGGGAGAAATGATGGCACTGGAATCAGTGGGACAAAAGCAAAAAACATTCCTAAGGAGCTTGCCTCCACAATAAACGATGGTCTTTACTACTTTGAGCAGGTTAGGAATCTTTAAGCCAGAATGATATGATTTACCTCTTCTGGACGCTAATTTCTAAATACCAACCTATGAAACAGGAACTCAAAAAGAATCGATCTGGTCGTAGGAAGAATAACTCCCATTTGGATAGCAGAGATGGAAAAGTAAAACCTGGAGGATTATCAAACACTAAATTAGGCGAAAATTCCGCAGCAAATGATGGAGGTGATGAGCATGGCATCGTTAATTTACGGAGGAAGCAAAATAAGGGAGTCCACAAACATCATATGGCCCATGCGAAGAGGTTCTTCTCGAGCAACATAAGGAACCATGGGGCTAGTCTCAGTTCTCATGCAAGTACATCAGAGAGTCCGCCTAGTAGCTCCATTGGATTTTTCTATGGTTCGACACCACCAGACAGTCATGGGTCAGTATATCCTAGCAATTACATGATATTCCCAACTTATTCTTTTTTTTTTTCCTTTTACATGTTTTTGATAATTTTGGTCGTGTGATGTTTCACAGCCCCAGGCTTTCGAAATTGAGTTCATCGCCACAGTGCACTCTCTCTGGCAGCAGTCCACCTGTGGGCTCTTTACCAAAATCATTTCCACCTTTTCAACATCCAAGCCACCAACTGTTAGAAGAGAATGGGTTTAAACAAGAAAAGTGAGTTTAGTTATTCGGTTACAAAACTTGAGTTAATTGTATGAAGCATTTCTTTTGGGAGGATAAGATTGTATCTTTGGGTCTTCTAGTCTCATTTATTTTATTTCTTTCTACCCATAGGTACTTGAAGTATCGCAAGCGGTGCTTAAGCGAAAGAAAGAAGCAGGGCAGCGGATGCAGTGAGGTCAATTTCATATCAACCTCCATTGGAATTTTTTTTTTTTTTGCCGTCATCAATGCACTTCAAATGAAACACGCAATAACTGTTACATACAACTCATACTTTCACGTTAGTCTGATTAGAGATCCTAACCCTGTTTTCTGGAAATGTGTCTGAATTCTGGCTGTTCTGTTTGTAGGAAATGAATCATTTGTACCGATTTTGGTCATATTTCCTCAGAGACACGTTTGTTCCGTCTATGTATGAAGATTTCCAGAAGTTTGCTCTTGAGGATGCAGCTGACAATTACAACTATGGGCTGGAGTGTCTCTTTAGGTTTTATAGGTAATACATGCATGTTAGACGTGCTTTTCTGTTTCCCATCTGTTTACTGCGGATAAGCTTCCTAGTTTAAACCCAGTCTCACCAATACTGCTCTGCCCTATGATTTCAGTTATGGTCTGGAGAAGAAGTTCGATGAGGATCTTTATAAGGACTTTGAGCAGCAAACGCTTGACTTCTACCACAAGGGAAATCTATATGGCTTGGAGAAATATTGGTAAGGGCTACTGAATTCCTGTTATGGAATGTGATTCTTGGTGATGATGTCTCTAGAGATTATTTACTCTTTTAGTTTATAGAAAATGTTTGGTTGATTTGTGTTCTAAAGACCAAATCCTCTCTTGTGCAGGGCATTCCACCACTATCAAGGCCAGAAAGAACCGATAAAGAAGCACCCTGAGCTAGAGAAGCTACTGAAGGAAGAATACCGTAGCATAGACGATTTCCGAGCAAAGGATTCAATCACCAGCCAGAAAGAAAACAAGTCTCACTAATGTTATTTGTAGAGACGAAGAGCAGAGCACATATCATATGCTTGCCACTGAGCATATGATCCTTAAATCTTGACCTAAATTTTTGTGTATGTCTTCTTCTGGGGAAGAGACCAAAACCAAGATCAACCAAGTGAAGCCCACCACTCTAAATTTTTAAGTATATTTTTCTTGGTGGTGTTTTCTTTTCTTGGACCTTTTTTTTAAATATATTTTGGTGTGCAGGATCTCTCTCTGCAAGACAACCATAGCTTTGACAGAAGACGCGTTCATCTAAACAGAGTTTCGCCCTCTCCCCAAAAGTTGTAATCTTTTTTTTTTGTACATATAGGGATTATTTTCTAATTTCTCAATTTTGAAAAAAAAAAACGAAAAAAGAAGAGGTGATTGTAGTAGTGTCTCTGTAGAAACAATAAGAGATATTTGTTTCACTTGACATTATTACTTAGATAGTATATTTTTGTTTTGTTTTTTTGTAAATTTTGCCTTCTTGTATCTTATGTCATATTGGCATATGTTGTTTCTTCTTTTATCTTTTTTGTTGAAAACTCCAAAACTTACTTCCTTCTACGGTGGCCTAATACGCTTAATCCAAATGAAAGATAGCTCCAAAGCAAATATGATTCGTTAATTTTATTGGTTAGAGATGGTCTCACTTTGAGTAAGTTATTATGCATCATCACGTATGGTGGTTAATTTTATTGGTTAGAGATGGTGAGTAAGTTATTATGCATCATCTCGAAACACCTAGTAAATAGTTTCGATACTCCGGAATATTTTTCTTCCCTCGGTACGAAAAGTAGTACTAAGGTTAGAGTAAAATAGCTGAAACAAAACCAATGTCTTCAAAATACCGATTTGATTAAAGTTAAGATAAAATATCCACCAACAACGCCCGGCAAAACAACTAAGAACATAAAGAGTATCAAGATAATGGGTCGACGAAAATAACAAAAGGAGGCATCGACCCAGAGAAGAGTGTAAAAGGGGCATTTAAAGTTTTGTTGGTTCGATCATATATGCAATGACATTTAAAAGCCGTGGACCGGACTGTTCCTTCAGCAGAAGAACATTGAGCTAGCAACCTCCGGGTTCAACGTTGGCATGGGGGGCACAGGGACTGCTCCAGGTGTCGTGATCCCGCCATGGCTCGATGAAGTCTCTGACAATGACATGTCCTCAAACTTCATCACAGTTCCCATCTGTGCAGCCGCCAAATGAGCATAACAAATAGGTGCAACTGCAAAAACAAAAAAAAATATAAAACTTGAGATATTGCACACAGTGGAAGAGGCAAAATCAGTTGTAATCCATTCTAATTATTTAAACACAGAAAAACATAAAAACAATGATAGTCACAACAAGGATCTGAAAACTTACCGACTGAGATGGCAGTGGTGCTCCTCTGGTAGCTACACGTATCAAAGCAGACAAGTTTAGCAGACAACGCACACACCACAAACAAATGTTTCAGATAATGTGCTAAAAGTGATCTAGTGCTTACACATAGGATAGAGAATGCACAAGTTCTTGGAGGTCATCTGTCGAAAATTTAATCTGATCGAAGAGCACATGGTAATGTGTTGGCCTTGTAGTTCCCTAATACATCCAAATCAATAGAAAATTGTTACGTTTTAGTTCGATTTATAAACAAGTTTCATCTGGGATTCGAGCAGAAGACTTTCACTACAAAGGGAAAACCGATGAATTATGTTACAGTTGACTTATTATATAAGCACAGCTTTTGAAGGAGCTATTACTTACAATCATTCCAGCATGGGCACAGAGATAGAAGTCATTGTTGCGTGGGTGACAGATCTTGTTGTCAATTATAGTTCCTGCAAGTCAATTGAGAACAGCTTTCAAGTCAGTTTAACCACAAATGACAAACAGAAAATCATGCTCAGGTCAAGTTGTTTTTACCTGGAGGAACATTGTCAGGGCATCCAGCCTGGAAGAACTTGATGTGGTGGTTTTTCTGGGCAATGATCACTGTGAACTTGGGGTCCCAATTGGAGTCAAGAAACTTGCATGCCTAATAACGTAACAAAAAAAAAAGCAGGTCCATAAATGTCCAACATATACTAAATAAAATGTCTTTGGGTCACCGAAAGCTCCAGAACCATAATACCTACCTGCATCATCTGATCCAATTCGATATTAAGAACTTGATTGAACTGAGACTCACTCACACCATCCCTACATGTACATTAATAACAATGAGTTAACAAACTGTATTACACAACTTTTACATGATACCTTAATAGATTTAAGTATATACCTGAAAATGATAATGTGATCCGGCTTCCTCTTCCCGGAACTTGAGTAAAAGTCGATCAAGAGCTCCCTGTAAAGAGCATGAAATTTCTAATTAAAAGATACCGTTTTCGTAAAAGTTTGAAAGCATACTCTTACATTCACAGGGCCAGCTTATACAGAAGCCCAATGGGCTTATAGGCAAACTCTCTTGTACAAAGTTACCTGAAAATTCCCTCATCTTTGTCAGAGCCTTTGCCGTCAGGGACGAGTTTGAAGAGATTATCAATCATTTCCACTTTCCGCGATTGTGTGCGCACACATGCCTTATATTTTGAGATGAGTGGCCATTGTCTGGAGCTCACAACCTTTTGGTTTCCAAACACAAACATAAGAAACAATTAAAAAACGCACATGCCCACAATAGATGACAACATAAGAAACAATTAGAAAAACAAAATTAGCGTTACCGCAGCAACTGATAGTATGTCAGACATGCCAGGAGAACCATGGGATACATCCATCCCAACAATGATGGTAGGAACTTGCGTTACTAAAGGCATTGCTGGTGAGCGCTCCATAGCTAACAGCGAATTCAATCCACCAAGCTACGTATACGAAATAGAAATCAGTTCAGTTGTAAGGTCTTTTTAATCAATCTTGAAATTATCATAAATTGAACTTGCATCTTTTAGAGCTCACCTTGGCATTTATCTTCAGAAGAACATTGGTGATATACTGATCGTTAATTCTCGGGGTAGGAGCAATGCACTGTGTCACAATTCCAAGCTCAGCAAGATTCTTTTTTTTCCAAGGACCTGAAAAATTCAGAGACGATATATGAAAAGCTACACATTTACATTCAAGAGGAGAAAAAAAACACTATTCAAAAGTGGCAAGTACTGTACCATAAACAAGAGAGTTTTTCCTTTCTGCGAGAATGCAAAGAAGGAATTTTGGCTTCCCTGGGAGTTGAGATTGTATCTGCTCGAACATTTTATCTACTCTGATATTGGGTGGTGCACCCCTAAAGCGAGACTCTTCTTGAAGTACGACTGGGAATGGAGGTTCTACGTTCTGGGATAAAAGGAAAAACAAAATCAGAGGTGAAGAGTTACAAGGAGTTGTGCATATGATTGAGTTTCTATAGTAAACGATGATTCTGAAGAAGGCTTACAATTCCTTTCATCTTCCCACATCTGATCAAGTCAGGAATAAGCCTGTTTGTATCACAGCGAGCAGAGAAGTTTACAACGGCCCATCTAGTAACCGTGACTGGCTCAACAAGTTTCTGCAAAAGATACTCACTTAGTAGAAGAGGTTGAAATATTAATCAACAGAGCAGAAGATAGAAAATCTACGAACCTTATTATTGAAGTTCCAACGCCCATTGCGAGGGAGAAAGTCCTCTCCGTTTCCCACTTTCAGCTGTTCGGAAACAACAACAGATAATTAACACTAAACCTTCTAGAAGTAAGAAGAAAAATATATAGCAAGAGTGTCAAGTCAACTCACCTTTGGTGCTGGTAAAACGCGACCCTCCACTTGAGTGAAGTTTGAGCCAATGCTGACACCACTTTCTCGCAACACCAGGTCAGCATTATAATTGCTTTTCTTCAGACCCTGCAAGAAAAGGACTCCATCTTCAAAGTCAAAATAAATCAAAATAGACAGAAACAACTTCAAAGTATCAAGGATAATGGAAGGAAGACCTACATTGGTTAGCGAAGTCATCCTCTCAGTTGGCTTCTGCCTAGACTTTTCTACTAGGGAAGCCCTCTGAAGATTAGAGAGTGATTTTGTGTAACGCTGTAGAGTCACAAGTTCACAGTGCTGAAAATGTAAAAACGGAACAAGACTTGTCATAAGTCGTTGCACTAAAATGTGGATTAAAAAGAAACAAACAATGCACCTAAATTACCTCCATGGGGATATAAGTAGGCCGCTTTGGCTTGCCAACATTGATGCAAGGAACGTCACCTGAATATCGCAGCGGAATATTACGGCATACGGTGAAATACTCATACACTGTCGTCTCAATCTCTTCAACTTCCCCCTTTTCGTTTTTGACATTGCGAATAAACCTAAACCAATCAAAGGGAGCAATATCTTAGTCTGAACTCAAAGCAAGTGTAAAAATGTGATCAAAGAACATCAGAATTACAACATACCTTTGATCTTTGCAGCGTTCTTCACTTAGTCCGCTTATCTTGTATTCTCTATTTGAGGGGGCAACCTTAACTCTAAGATTCTTGAGAACACGTCTAGCCTGATGCAGAGAATATAAGATAAGTAATTCTCAAAGATGCTATAACATCCGTGAAGTTGTACAACAGAAAAGAAGATGATGTACCTTGTTCCAGTCAATAGAGTGTGGGTCTTTCACATTTAGATTTGAAAGAAGGAAATCAACAACAGGGCCAGGTTGTACTACCATCGTAGTTGATGTGTCTAAAGACAAGCCAAAGCGAACAATCAAAGTGTTAATTCCCAAAATGTTACAAAGAAGAGTCTAATACACATTAAATACAAAAGCGAATTACCAATATTCAAGGATAAGCCTCCCTGAGTAGTTCTGAAGCTTGAATGAAACCCTCTGACACCAACGACACCTCCACCGATAGCTACAAAGTTCGCTGTGTCGTTGTGGAAAAAGGACTGGCGAACAAGGAGGCAACCTCTGCAAACAGAAATGAGAACATGCTTCAAAACCAAGCTGATAATGAGTGTTTTTAAAAGACATTCCAGAAATTAACTTACTGCCTAGCTGCGCTCTGGCGCAAGATAATATCCAGCACTCTTATAGCATCTTGAAGATTTTCTGTTTCCTTTCCTTGAAGAGCGCTTGCAATAGCGTGCATGGGGATCTTTGCAGCATAGCTTATCTCAACCATGAATTTCTTGGATTGGTTGGGCCGCCTTGATCTTTTCCTGTCTCCGTCATTTGTTTCATTCGGGCTAGCATTTCCAGTGTTATTTCTGCAAATAAAGAGTACATTAAAATATCATAAAATTTGAACAAAAGGAAACAGTAGAGATATCTTCAAAACAAATCAAAAGAAGTTGAATTTTCGCACCTGCCAGAAGGAGTGTCTTCAAGAACAACAGAGAAATCCAGTTTGTTGCTGGGAAGAGCACCAACAGTGAACAGAGTCTTCTCGCCATCATAGGCAAAGTATTTGGATCCCAAATCAGTTTGATATGTCTCCTGGACTTTATCAAGAATCCTCCTGCCAATACCTTTAGCCTCCACTGGACGGCCATCTTCATATGTTATAGCAACCTGTATCCAAAGACCAGAGAAACAACAAAAAAATATTCATACCAAGGAACCAATGAAAAGAAGGGTATTGAACATTTATGCTAAAGGATAAGCAAAATAATCATTGATACATACACTGTAATGAAAGAAGTGGCCGTTTGCGTTGTTGAAATTGACTCTGAAGTGATTTGTAAGAAGAGGAATCTTCTGTCCCTTGGAGCCGTTGCCAGGTCGGGCCATCGGGGGACGAGTGCTCTTTTTTACAAGCTCCATTTCAGGTACAACATTTGATGGAACGACAGGTGGGGGAGGTGGTGGTAACCCAGAATCCATATCTGCATTGCAAAAATCAGAAAACGGCATAAATACTATAAACCAGGAAATCAAACACATGCTCCGTGAAAGAAAACAGAAAAGGGCATAAATACGTTCATTCAAGGAAAAATACTAGTCAAGCAATAGTTGGAACAGAGCACCAGAGAGATAAATACTTCACATCCAAAACCATTAACGTCATACTTCAAGCGGATAAGGAAAAAGCGAAACCACATTAAACCCATGTAAAACGAACCAAGCATAAATTTCCAGCAAAATAAAACTCAGAACACCTCATAAAAGCAGATACAACAGAGAAGAACAAAGAGATCAACGTGCACATGAAATTATATGACCAGGAATAAGCGAGTGTGGGTGAAGCGAGAGAGAGACTTTCGAAAGCGGATAAAAAAAATGCACCAAAAGACAGAAATCACAAAGCAGCAAAAAAAAACCCAGAAAATTTTTCGCGGAAACTGCAAATCAATATTTTAATATAAGAAACACACACACGCCAACATTTATTTCCCAGATTTCTGTAACAGATAGATCGGAGAAAAAGCAAAAAAATAAAAAGACAGTGGAACAAACAAACCGGAGTTGCTCGGAAAAAGAAAGACGATGATGAAATCTGGGCATAAAACGATGGAAACGTGTATCAGCGAAGTTGAAAACCAGAAAAATCCTGAGAGATATAGTAAAATAAACAGTACAGTGTACAATAATAGAAACTCATGCACAAAAAAAAAAGCTACACACAGCTTAGGGCGAGTTTTTACAGCATGAGAAGAAGACGAAGAAGATAGACAGGAGCTTCACAAATCACACGAGAGAAACCATCCAAAAACGGAAAGAAAAAAAAAATCGAAGAACAATAACAGAACTCATGAACAAAAAAAAAAGCAACACACAGCTTAGAGCGAGTTTTTACAGCACGAGAAGAAGACGAAGAAGACAGACAAGAGCTTCACACGAGAGAAATATCCAAAAACGGAAAGAAAAAAAATCGAAGAACATAAAAAGCAACCATGCATTGCAGATCATCAAAGTAGAAGACAGAGTAATAGAGAGAAACGAGATCGTTGAGCTTACCTACTTCAGCTGAGACGCAAGAGAGAAATCCAAAATCGACGATGAGAAGAAAAAACCCTAAAGCTACGGAGAGAGAGCTTTAAGGAGGTGAAGGGTTTGTTTGTTTGGTGGTTCACTAGAATCTCGCGCTTCACACACTAGCCCCGTCTCTTTAAAGCCGCAGACGCAAGAGTAATCTTGTAGGACCCACCCTTTTTCTTCGTCTCTCTCTATTTATAATTTTAATATTTAGTTTTTCGCCCCCATATTCTTCTCGATTCATTGTCCTACTCCTATCAATATCCGTCTCTTTTAAGTATAATTTTTTTTCTGTTATTAAGAAAGGAAAAAAAGTTAATTTAACTGGTTAGAACAATTCGGTGAATATATGTTTGCTCCGTTAGACAAATTAAGAGAAAAAATATAAGTTTCGATGGATGAGAGCGTTATTGTTTCTGATTATAGATCCGATTATTGGATATAATCTTGCTTCAAGTGTTCACCATGCATGCAATAATCAATACGTCGTATATATAAGAGGAGGCTTGTAAATCTTTTTCTCTACTTCGTTTCGTATACCTTTCGATTCTTCTTTAAGTTAATGATGCCTTATGGTACTAAATTTATGGTATTAACTTTATGGGATATTCTTCTCATCTTCCAGAATGCATCGGTTGAGACTTCGAGAGTCTTAATTACTTTTCATTTATGAACAACTTTAAGCCATGATGCATTGATGCCTGCATGACGAAATCTAACATGTTACTATGTTAACAAGAACATATTTTAAGAAACTATAAATGAAATAAACGAGCTTTATTTGTTACCACTTTATTTTGAAAATTTAAATTAGTCATTCCTAAAGTGACAAGTTTACAACTTGTTTTGTACGTAATTTCTGTGTCTCAAAAAAACAAAAAAAGTAATTTCTCTGTGTGTCCTGCAAATACTAAAGAATATTAAAAGGAACAAAATAATAAATGCGTTGTATTGTACGTCGCTTCGTGCTGGATAAAAAAGAGGGCGTGTTTTAGCAGCAGAAGTTTTGTCATTTTGTTGATGTGACCTGTTCTTTGCCTTTCCTATGATCTTCTCTCTCTCCTTTAAATGAAAAGCAAGCGATCATTTTCATGTATAAACTTCTGCTATTAACTTTTTTGGGAAAATTCCATATAAAATCTTCAACTTAATTTCAATCATTTTTTTAAATTTTCAACTTTTTGTGTGTCCAAAAAAAATTTTAAGTATTTTTTTTACCCATTTTAAATCTTCAATTGTTATTCGTATAGTTAGTTTACACCGTATACGAAACGATACTAAACGAAAATGGAAATATCGTTCGAATCCCGTTAACAAACTAATTACAGTACTCGTCGTGGTTAAAAAATGGTTAACATAAAACTCGATATAAACTAAATCTCGACAAAATTGAAGCAAAATCTCCAAATCAAATTGAAGTAAAATGATCACACGGATAATAATTGAGGATTTAAAATAAGTAGAAAAAATACTTGAAGTTTTTTTCTGAGCACACGAAAAATTGAAGATTTAAAAAACTCATTGAAATTAAGTTGATGATTTTATATGAAATTTTCTCTAACTTTTTTTACTATATGTTCTTATCCTGTCACAACATTTTTAACCTTCAAACTCACTATACGAAACAAATTTTTTTGAAGTTGTGTTGTATGAATATGATTGGTTATATGACGAAAATTCTATTCATAAACAAACACAAATTTTAAAAATATGTTTGAAGAACAAATTTTGAAATTGTGAAATTTTTTTTTGGTAGTGAATCGGGAGAAAAACTCTCCCCGTACTATTATTGAAACTTCAGCAATTACATACTAACATAACGCGATAGAGGCGGATCCGAGACGTCCTCTCTCAAAATCGTTGCAACAACAGACGGAACATTATTCAAGAATGAAAAATCTAAAGGCAAAGAAAAAGCATAGTTCGCTAATCTATCAGCCAGACGATTAGCCTTCCTATACACGTGAGTCACTCGGATAGTCCGGTCCTTTGATAAAAAGCCATGGCACAGACGTACCAGGAAAGACAGAGGATGCGCATCCCCAATCTCTGTCTTTAAAAACTCCACTACCATCTCCGAGTCCACTTCCAGCTCCAAACACGTTACTCTTCTCTCCCAGGCAATATATAAACCATAATACACTTCCCATAACTCTGCAAGTGGCGCTGAACAACGTCCAATGTTTAAAGCAAATCCACCACACCACTCCCCATCTCCATTTCTCAAAACCCCTCCAGCCGTTGCCATTCCTGGGTTCCCATGCGACAAAGGAGAGACGACAAAAAAGGAGGTATAACTTGGCTTTTTGACAATTTTTCTTATGCCATTTTTGCAATTCCACAAAACTATGGTTAGATTGGCAATTTCCTTTAAATTGTGAGATCAAGTTGCAATTACCACGACACGAGCAACCGCTTTAACCACAGCAACAACAAGCATAAAAACACTGAAAAAGCCCATTAAAAAAAGAATAAATTACATAAAAAGGCACTTTTGTATACTCTAGTTACATTAAAAGGCACTTCTAGCTATTGAGGCACTTTCATTCTGTGCAAAGACATTCATACCCTTTATTAATTGGAACACTCATCTCTCCCGATCGATCTCTTTAATTTTAGAGTGATTTACAGGTAAAGGCACTTTCCCGAATTTAAGTTTCAAAAAAGGCACTTGTAACTATTGAGTGACTTTTGTATGATAGAATAACAATTATACCCTCTAGTAAATTTTCGTTAACTCGTTTACCACACAACTGAGAGTAAAAAAAAACAGACGACGAAGAACCCTAAGCGACCGCCGGAGAGAGATAGTCGACTGTTTTTGGGCTTCTGAGCGAGATAGTTTGATTCGTCCAGGCGATGTCAGGTAAAAATTCCCCTGTATGACTTGGATAATTTGGTCGTGTGTGAACAAATGATTGATTTTTACAGATATTTGTAATTACTTTTGAAGTGAATCTTATGTTCCAATTTCGGTGTGGATCAGACGGAGATATTTTGGATGAGGCCGATTCGCGATTGCCCTCTCGTTTATTTGCTACAGATCGGTTCCCAATCAACCGGATAAATGTGTATTCGAAGCCCGACACGCTTACCTTCCTTAGTGAGAAGTTAAGAGGCACTAAAAAGTTAGACATCATCATCAACTCCTGTTTTGGGAAGTTATTCACTTTCCCCGCTGCTCGATGTCAAATATCGTGTAAACTGATCCACGTGTTGATGTCCAGACAGTTGGTCACCAAGAAGAAGTATGAGATGTGGACAGTTTTTGGTGGACACCCCTTAAGATTTGGGTTAAAGGAGTTTGGGCACGTCAGTGGATTGCCTTGTGGAGAGTTTCCAGATGACTACGATCCTGACGATCAACCAACAAATGTCGAAAGGCTTTATCTTATTCACGTGTAAAGGCATCCACCTACGCTCGTCCACGTTACGTTATACATTATGTCGAGTAAGGTAGGCGACGTGTGTTGTGCATTTCAGGGATTATCCGTATTTAAACGGTATCCACCAATTGGCGTCCATTTTATCTTATCCATTATGTCGAATATTGAAAACGACGGGTGCTGTACATCTCACAAATTATATTTGCTTAAAATAATGTAAATCTCACAAACTCTGATATCCACCACGGGGTCGTCCACGTTACTTTGTCCATTATGTCGAGTATGGTAGGCGACGTGTCTTGTGCACTCCAAGAATGACATATTTGGTCGTCCAGATATGGACAACTTTGTCTGGTCCGCGTGTAAAGGATATCCACCGGTGGTCGTTCACTTTCACGTATCCATTACCTTGAATATTGAAAAACGACGAGTGCTGTACATCTCACAAATTACATTTGCATATAGAAATGTAAATCTCACAAACTTTGATATCCACTAGGGGGTATCCACTTGTCAAGCACTCGTTCTTTAGATAGAGAACGGTCGTCCACGTGATGGTCGTCTGCTTTATCTTATTCACGTGTAAAGGCATCCACCTACTCTCGTCCACGTTACGTTATACATTATGTCGAGTAAGGTAGGCGACGTGTGCTGTGCATTTCAGGGATTATCCGTATTTAAACGGTATCCACCAATTGGCGTCCATTTTATCTTATCCATTATGTCGAATATTGAAAACGACGGGTGCTGTACATCACACAAATTATATTTGGAAAATAATATGTATTCTAAAGGATATTAGACGTGATTTTAGTGTACAGGGTTATGTGGATGAAGAGAACGAGTTATGGATATAGATACGGTAGGGATGTCGTTCACCAAAGCTGGACTTCTCGAAATCAGGCAAGAACGTGTTATGGATATAGATACGGCAGGGATGTTGTTCACCAAATCTGGATTTCGCGAAATCAGGCCAGAACCTTGTTCCCGACCAAGAAGTTTGGGAAGTTTGCAAAAAAAGTTGGAGGTGTTCGGGATTAAGCGGGATCTGCCTTTCCGAGCCAGCAGTTTGCGAAGTTTCCGTTTAACCGGAATAAAAGAGCTCTCTTTAAGAGATATAAGAGAGCATCAGATAAAAATTGGAGAAGAATTTGATGAGGCAGATCCGAACGGTCAGAGAAGAATATGGCCAGGGGTCCGGCTACGTCGGAAAAATGTTTAACGGTGTTTAAAGATTCTTCCGACGAAACTAGAGAAGAGGAGACACTCGGTAAATAATTATCGAGCTCGTTTTACTGATGGGCAAAAATGTCCACAAAAATCTTGAAAACTCATAAAAGTCACCAAATAGCAAAAAGTGCCTTTGGCCGTAATATGAATTATAAAAAATGCCTTTGGGTGTAAATATCTCTTAATTTTACAGCCCAGAAAGAATTCATTCCTCGATTTCGACGGCGTCCAACCCTTGACGACGTCTCGTCGTTGGTATCAAAACCAAATCCATTTATCTCACCAACGGTGACTACATCCACCGCAGCTGATTAACAACACGCCTAGAACAAACGAGGAGAATATATCTCAGCAGAGATATTGACTCTGGCGAGTGAGTGTGGCCGACCTTAGTACAAATGCTGCTCAATACCTCCATCTCGAAGCCATAACATGGAGAACAAGCTTATATATACGATATAATAAATGGTAAGTTTGTGTAGTTTCAAAAATGTAATTTTTTGAAAAAAAGTCTTGATTTTCATATTGTTGGATCTAATATGATTTGTTATTGTTACAGTTTCAGGGCTCTATAATCTCTCTATTACAAGTTAGATTTTGATTCTGAGACTGGTTTTGTTTAGCCAGACAAATTATTAGGATTATTCCAACTTGTTAGACAATTAGAACATGGACAAAGTAATGTGAACAAGATAGATTGGATATCATATTGTGGATACAATCATTTGTCAACTATATGTGCACTAATCAGCATGGACAAAGCTTAGACAAAGTATCAGACTTTGTTAATCAGATGAGATCATGAATTTGAGTGTTGTTACTTTCAGACTGATGGTGGCTCTATGCATATAACCTGGTATCTTTAGGGAAATCAGAAGCAATGGGCAAAGGGAGCTAAGGGACAAGGAATAAGTTTTGGCGCTCAATGCAAGGAGCATTCTTGGTCCTTGCTGTGTTGATTTTAGGTGTCTTTTCTTTGTAAAACAGCTCAATATTGACTCTTCGCATTTTGTATTTTTCTGCTTTTTTTGTATAGTGGAAAATTAAACAATTTTGTTCTTGTCTAACATTAGAAGACCCTTGACATGTAACAGTCTTTTAATTTCTCAGTTTTATTTTGAAGCCCATGTCTTGGCTTCGTATATATGCACAAACGCACTGGTCTTTAACTCAATTTTCTTAAATCTTTGTCCTTGTCCATAATAGTTTGTCCATGCTAACTAGTTCACAATATTTTTTTGAACTTAACTTGTCCACCATACATTGTCCACTATACCTTGTACACAGTCACTAGACCACAAATGATTTATCTTCATTACCAAAAATTGATTCCATCAACCATGATATGTACCTATGATATCTTGTCCACGTTTTGTTGTCCACATTATCATTGTTTCATAGGTTTTACCCAAATATACAACGAATTGATTGCATCCACCACGATAACTTGTCCACATTTTTTTGTCCACGTTTTGTCCCAAAACATCTACATCTTTAAGATAATCATTTGTCTAGCATTGACATATTGAGCAAACTTTTCATAGAGATGACAAAAACTCCCTTGTATAGTATCTATATCTCATTTGTTTGATTGTATTTGTTGATTGTATTTGTCTTTCAATGATTCTACAATACTTATTTTACTCTACTTATTCCATGTGTTGTCCATGCTAACTCGTCCACCAGACTTATCAACTATACATTGTCCACCATACTTTAGTCTGCAAATACTTTATCTCCTATAATATCAAGTTATTAATTTGATCGTATCCACAATATGATATCTTTACCTAGCTATCTCATGTTACTTTGTCCACACTAAACGAATCTCCTTCAAACCATCTAGCTATTGCAAGTGATATCGTAAAGGGGTTACAGTCGAGTAGAGCTGATCATATCTGAAGTAGATATTAGTCATATATCCGTACCCAAAGGCTGCAACGGAAGAAAAATCTGCTCCGCCGCATCATTAAAGATCTCAGTCGTTGCTTCGGAGAGGAGAAAGGACTCCATGGAAGTGAGTCGCTTTGCTTCACCGTGAACAAAAGAGAGAGGAAAGTGTGAACCTCTCTAATTATAAAGACTTAGAATCAGAATATTACTCTTGATTCAAAAACAAATTCACAAAGGGAGACATGTCCACAAGTACTCGCTCATATCGGAAATCCAAATCAATTTCTCGAAACTATAGGTGACAGATCTTTTTGTGGAAAATAAAAGTGGGTTTACGTTAAAAAAAGAGAAGAATAAGAGAGATGAAACCACGAAGAAGAAGAAGCGTGAGTTTAATAGAGGATAGGTCTGGAATTTCATATTTCCAAAAAGTAAAGAAAGTACCCCAATAGTAGAATGTATCTTTTTTTTTATTATAAATTGAGAAAGTGCCTTTTTATGTAATTTACTCTTAAAAAAATTAGCTGTGAAATTAATTTATTACGTCATCAAAATCGATTCCCTTCCCGCCATCTCGCTCCCTCCTCCTCTCACCGTCGTTTCGTTCTCCTAAAAACCCTAGGTCACCGAGTTCCCTAAGCCCAAACTTTTTCTTGGGTGAAATTTCGAGAGATTTGAGGATGGGATCGCTAAGCTGGAAGCACCACACGCTAATCCAGGCTTTGATTTCACGAGGTCCTCTCAAGGAGAAAGAGTTTCACTCAATCTTCACCGGCGTCACCGGCAGAAACCCAGGTCGGTCTCTCTTCTCACTTTTATCCGCTCTGTGATGAATGTTCAAGTAACTTTTCTGGGTTTGCGCCGGGTGGATGATTTTCGTTGAATCAAAATCTGTAGTTTACGGAAACTTTTACACAATTTCATCAGCCGCTATTAAGATTCGGGAGATGTAATTTAATTCCTGTATAACTGTTTCCTCGACGTAATCGTGTGTTTACTTTCCCTCTGTGAGATTTACATCATCGATATGCTGCTTATTGTAGACTTATTTTTGAGGAGTTTGAAAATTATTCGGAATTCAATAACTAGCTTTTCTTAATGTTGAATGTCAAAGGAACTGTTTTCTTCATTGAGCATTATAGTGATAACAATATTCTTCCTCCTTTTTTGTGTTGCAGGAGCTGCTAAAAAGATATTTGACAAGTACCTTCTTGAGATAAACAAAGAGCTCTCATATGTTCACTTTGAGTTGAGGGCTTGTAGAGATCAGTATGATGGCCAAGTTTGTTTTGGAGTGGTTAACAATGTGTCCGATGATCAATCCAAACTCGGGACTAAATATTCTGTTCCCCAGATTGCATTCTTTAAAGGCATTGTAAGTTGCATTTGGTCATTTTAGTGTCCGGCTTATGTTCTGTTCCTAGTTCATCAAAGTTCTTTGTTTTCTTTGTAAATATTCTAGATTTACTAGTGCTACAAGTTTATCACATCAAAGATTTGGGTCTCCTATTTCGTTCTCTTATCTTACTAGATATTCACTAGATTGATTATGGGTTGCGTAGAGTGGATTTATGTGTAACTTCTCCCTTGACATTGATGACTTTTACTTCTGGCAGATAGAAGCAATTGCACAGGATGAAGCTGCTCAAGGTTGCATATCGAGCTTTGATGCCCTTAATATCCGCTTGGAGAATCAGGTAATCATAGTCCCTGACATCTGTATATATCCCTCTTGATCTAAGTTCAATCAACTGATCATGCTGACTTGCTGACTTCAAAACTGCTACAAAGTATTCTGTTCTGTATGAGATATAATCTGAAACGAGAATTGTCGCTTATGTTGATCAAATAATCATGCACTCTGAGTTATATTCTCCTTGTATGATAAAAAATGTTTCATCCCGTTTCTGACTGTTGGGTCATTATGATATTCGAATCTCAAATTTCGCAGCATTTCTATCTGTCTGTTTGGTGAAGACAATTAATTGGGATCTATCCAATATTAGCAAATTTTTACTATTGCTATTCATTTGGTTGGATTGTATAATTTTTGTCTCTTTGTTACGGTTGACAGATCTTGTGTTAATATCTCAGTTACCAAGTGAAGCCAGCAGCAGTCAACAGCAAGTCCCTCCTGCATTCAAGAACTTTTCAATGTCTCAAAAGGAGAAAACTCTGGATGAACTTGTAAGGGACAAATGGCTGTGCCGCACAAGAGAGGGCAACATCGGACTTGGTATAAGATCTCTTCTTGACCTGCGCAGTTGGTTCAGAAACAATGATGTTCCTTCTTGCGAGGTCTGCAATGAAGCTGGAGTGAAGGTCTGCAATTCTGAAAATAAACTGATAGGATTCACATAAGACGAATTTTACATAGTGATGACATTATATTATCTGCTAATTTCATATCGGATGCTTTGTTTTCTGTTGACACTCATTTCCAGGCGGATTTGTGTCCAAACAAAGGTTGCATGGTCCGGATACACAAGTACTGCCTCAAAAACTTGTTATCTCAAAGGGTATACACACAGCTACTTTTTCCTTAACCTCAATGGATTTGAGTTTGACTTAAACAGTACGTTATTTTTCTGATCACATGAAAATTACAGGATGATAAAGTATGCTCTGGTTGCGGGAAGCCATGGCCTTTGGGTAGAATTACAAAAGAAGAAGCTGTTGAGGCAGCAGTGAATGATGAGGAGGAGGAAAACGAGACTCAAGCCACAGCTCCAAGATCCAAGAGAAGGAAACTTAGGAGCCACAGAGACTCAGCTGAAAACAGATCTTCTCAAGCTTCTTTAGCCTCAAGCAGTGGTACCACTGGGAGAAGAGTAACTCGTAGCGTTGCACACTTGAGTTAAGTCAAAAAACTATTTAAGAACTTTTTAGTATTAGGGCTTAGATGTATATTTTGATACCCCTTTTTTTGTGTCCAAACAGCACTCGAAATTTGGCCTGATCTGATGTTTTCTCTTGTTTGACAATGATGGAGTTAAAACTCTTTATTTTTAAGCCTACATTCAAACGAACCAAAATCTGAAAAAAAAAAAATCACAACAGGCTTAATTCTTCCGTCACGCAGTTTTCCGTTATCACAGTTGATGATACCGTTAGTTTATCCAGTGTTAATTTGCAGTCCACCGTGACGGTCATGGTCCACGTGGTAACGGCGCCAACCTTAAACTTAACCGGCGCTTTAATCCTCAGATCAAACGGCACTTTTCCTTTCTTCTCCAATCCCATCAGCTCTTTGCGCGACGAGCTCGCTAACTGAATTCTCAATCCCCATAGCTTCGTCACCGTCACCGTCACATTTTCCGCCGGCTGTTCAAACGCCGTAAACTCGCCATCGCCGAGCTTGATTCCGTCGTAGTAAAGCTCAATCGCACCTCCTTTCCCGTAGATTAAACCGAGTCTCGCGTTAACGTTCTTAGCTCGTACCTTGACTTTGATCACCGGAGAGATCGGAGACGACGGTGACGTGAGGTTGATTCCGGCAATGGAGACTCCGCTCACGGAGAACAGTGGCTTATGCGGCCGGTAAATGAGGAAGAGGATCCCGACGACGAGGGCTGCGAGGATTAAAAGGACGAGTAATGTAGCGAGGAAACTCCAGAAACATCGGCGGAAAGTGGATCGATTGTGTTTCCGGCGAGAGAGGTACTCGTAACGGCGAGCATTCTCCGGCGGAGGGACGCGGAAGACCTCTTCTTTGCGGAGCTGGACAAGGTAAGTCCCTGGAGGTGGTGGCTGCTTCGGTCTCTGAGATTCGACGGAGAATCGGCTCGAAGCTGTATCGATTGTGTCGAAAGATACAAACTTTGGTCTCTGTACGTCTTTGTCGCTTACGAATCCACCGGAGCTTCTCGGCGAGCGCTGGATGCTATTATCGTTGGTGTCTATCGATGGATGCTTTGTTCTGCTGACGTCGTCTTTATCGGTTACGAATCCACCGGCGTTTCGCGGCCATTTTTGGATGTTATCGTTGGTCTCGACAGCCATTTCTTGTTGTTTATCGGTGACGGTTAAAAGAGAGAGCTTTTAAAATCGGAATGCGAAGCAGAGAATGAATAAAGTAAAAATTGTCTACCCATTCTGTATACTATTGTTTTCGTTTTATTTGAATGCACTAGTTTGATAAAGAAAGAGCACAAATTAAGATCGGATTGCATTTATGGCTTCTGTCGAAAGAGATATTCATGAGTACTTATGATTGATGATATCTTTGTAAAAGTTTCCATTGGTGAGCACTATTGTAACAAATTTGAGATTCTTGGAACAAAAAAGGATGGAAAGATTAATAGTATGAAATATATTGATCAGTCAAAACTTTCCAACAATAAAATTAATTATATTTGAAATTTTGTTGAATACTAATCTTATGTAGAAAAAATCTCTTATTTTTTTCCAAATAACCACTAGTTAATAACTTGACTAATTGGGTTGAAAGACTGAAAGAGTCAGAACTTTTGAAAACCTGCTTAAGAGAGTGGAATTCTTAGGACCTGGGCCTGCCTTCTTCTCTCAAAGCCCAAACTAAACCCGAAATACACATCTCTAACCTCACAATAAAGGAGGGATAATGCATTCTTAAAAAGGAGGCTCTCAATTCAAATGATGAAGTACTTTTGAATGGATTATTATGAAACCTAATCTTCTCCATTGCTACAACAAAGCTTATCGGAATGGAGAGATCAAAACTGTTTTCAATGTGAGCAATAAAGAAGAGAAAAAGCAAGAAACAAAGCTAATAGGCTAGAAAACAAACACAAGCAAACTCATGAAGCTTAATTTCTTCACTCAATCCAAGGCAAGGGCAAGTGTTCCTCTCGATTCTGCAGATTGTTATCTATTCTCACTGTTTCCCCATTGCCATTGAACTCAGTAGGCAAGACTAAACCAGAATTAAGATTCATCACCGAAGTAGAAGGACACAAATTATCAACCAAAGCAAACCGGTGATCAGAGACATAGTCATTAATGTTACCTCCTCTTTGTTCTGCTTTTGGTCTGTAGAGATTGTTCAGTGGATTAAACTGTTGTTGAACCTGCTCCTGCATTTCCTCTTGATTCTCCTGTTTGTTTCCATGAAAACTCCGGTTATAACCCGGATAAGGAGCAACTAAACCGGTAGGCATACCAAACGGTTTAGGGGGCTGGTAAAATGTAGTGGCTTTATAAGGACAATTCATCTGGTGGTTCTCTCTCGTAATCCTGTCATGAAATCCCATCTGTGGTTGGCTATAAGGACAGAGACTGTTCTCACAAGTGAAGATTCTTGGATGCAAAGACACACCCAAATCTCCTCCAAACTTCCTCTTGTAAACACCATTGAAGTTGTTTTCATACTCAGGGAATTGCGGAATGAGACGATGATGAGATCCAACCATTCCTTCAACATCATAATCTGCAGATTCAGGGAACAGAACATGATCAGTGTCGCCACTTGTTCCAGGAACAAGATTGTTAGAACCATTGTTGTTGTCTTCTCCAGAGATGATGGTTAAGGGACGGTGATGGTTTTGATCAATGATAGCCTTCTCTCGGTTAAGAGCAGCGAGCCATAAAGAGCCTTCTCTTGAAGTCATTTTCTCCTGCAAACTTCTAGACCGTCTCACGAGCTTCGGTATGTTGTTAATATCTGAAGCCATATGTCTGATCACACCAATCAAAACCCCAACTTTCCACAACTTCTTGAGATCATGAGGCTTCTTGTAAGGAGGAGCAAGTCCACGACAATCCTCTGGTAAAGACAAATCATCCCACCAATCTTCTTTCCCCGTTGGCCACCAAGGAGGCGTCAAGCCTTTCTCCAGCGGATATCTCCTCTGAGGAGGCTTGCAATTAGGCATCAACGCGGACAAAAGTGCTCCAAGAGTCGTATCTTGTAGCTCAAGCAACTTATGAGCGGTGCAATTCCCAGTCTCAGACCCTAACTCGCTTCCATCAGGAGAATTTATGTCCCTTTGGTGCTTCAATATAGCAGCTGGCCCGTTCCTGTCAAACCTCACTTTGTCTTTCCACCATTCACGGAGGTTATCAGAAGAACCCGTCACCGTTTTCCCGTTCTCAAACACGATCCCGTAAACAAAGCCTTGAGCTTTGCAACGCTCCATTGCCTTGGACATGTGCTTCAAGATCTTATCTTGTGCTTGGTACATCATTCTCTTACTCGAATGCTCTTGCAACTCTGGAGAATCATCATCAGGCTGCTTCACCTCCAATCTTTTTCCTAAACCAATCTTCGACTTCTCCTTGAGCCGCTTTAAACGCTGCTTGTCTTTCCAGATCTTCTTCTCGAGCTCCTCTATTTCTGTTTCTTCATCAGTTAGCTCGTCGTACAAAGGGGTAAGCGAAGCAGAAGACACATCTCCTCCCTTTGAAAATCGAGGCACCGGGCTAGAAGCTAAGCCCCGGAAAATCCCTGTATTGTTGTTGTTATACATTTTCAAAGGAGAGAAAATGATCTCACCCTGCAAAACAATAAGGCATCACCATTGTTTCATTTCAAGAAGATAAAGGCCATATAAATCTAGACTCGAAAAACAAAAAAGACTTTTAGAGAAAATACAAAGTTTTAGAGATCCAATTTCAATTAGTTAATGATTTACGCCGTAATATAAAAACTACAACTATTAAGAGATTAAAAACCTACGATAGGAACATGAATAGAAAATTAGAGAAAGTAAAAGAGATGCACAGAGTGTATCAATTATTTCGTAATGATTAATACCGTTAAAGCATCGATTTTTTTAAGTGCTTAAATGTGATGCATGTTCTCCGGACATAAAACAACCCAAGTGAGTGGTTTTACTATGGAAATAATTGATATTTTTTCAAAAAAAAGGTATTAATAGATCTTTGCAAAGGGGAAAATGGAACACATCTGACAAAATATCTGAGAGACCAAACCCAACAAAAAAATGATAGATTGTTAATTACAAGCAGACAAACCACAAACAATACGTAAAAGCCAAAAGAAAAATACCAAAAGAAACAGAATCGAAGGAAGAACATGGTTTACCCAGAATTCTCTGAAGCCTTCTTTTGTTGCTTCGGCCTCCAAATTCAAACCAAATAAGCCACTGGACCCTAGGGAGAGAGAGAGAGAGAGAGAGAGAGAGAGAGAGAGAGAGAGAGAGAGAGGGGGAGAGAGACACAGGGGAATATATGTATGTGTATCTATGTATATTTATGACTTATGACCATTAAATAAGAGGCTGTGAAAGGGTGGTGTATAGGCCGGTGAAAATCATGCTAACGGGCACCAAACGTGGTCGAAGGATATAGTAATTATCATATTTATCTTCTATGAGTTTCATTCCATTTATAGTGCATATTTGATATAACTAAAATTAGTTTTTTTCAAAAAAAAATATAATATTAACAAGTCATTTTTCAAAATGATAATTTTTACCAAAATGCATGATAATATTGGGGAATAAAGTAGCAAATCACACATAGATATCACTTGAAAGATGTGAAAAAATTATGGTTAATGCGCTATAGGATTAACGATATCTATATGATAGTTTCTATAAATAAATTACCGCTTATTTTTGAAAATCAAATAACTGAAGCTTTCGCGCCATAAATTTAAAAATGTCTAAATGATATTTTCATTAAAAAGCGTATATTCTATAAAATCAAAGAGTAATGTAAATATTGGTTCAAAATTGTTAAAATTATTAGTTTTTGTGCTATAAAGTTATAATATATAAAAAATTATTATATTTATATATATGATGTATATAATAGTTTTTTGTAGATAAATATAGAGCAAATTCTCAAAATTTTAGATTTTAGTTGGCAAAAGTACTGAACTATAGAGAAATTTAAGTCAATTTACTAGAAACTTATCCTCCGCAAAGCCCTAGACAAACAAAAAAATATAAACAAGTCATATCAGTAATGAAATATACTAAAAAAATCGTAAAATAAATAAATGTTTTTTCTTTATGTTTTGTGTTAATCTTTATAAAAAATTATTTATATTTTGTGAATAAAACGACTTTAAACAATACTAAACCATAAATCATATATTCGATTAACGTATTAGACCGTAGACCTTTCACAATTCATTATTATGTAAGTTATTATTCAGTTAAACCACTGAATTTTAGATAAACTTACCAAATTTAATTTATTTAGAGAAAATATCATTAAAATGGCATCCCGGGTAAGAGATTACAAAACTGAAGTTGTGTATATTATTATATTATTACAAATACAAAAAAGTTTCTCAGTATACTCTTACGACTACTGGATTTGCCAGCTGACAAATTTTTTTAAAAAAAAAAGTTGACAAAAAAAAAATGGAATTACCAATGATATAAAAACTATAATTTTTTGTTTTCTAAAATTGTTTGAACTTCTATATCTTTCATTACGTGGTGAATTGATGTGCTTAAAAAAATACGTATGAACTATTATGCCCAGCATAACATTTCAATAGGAATACATATTTGTAACAGTATTGCAAATTCCAAATGTAAATAATAAACTGTTTATAATTTAGGACATTATTTTGTCAACATTATTTATATCATATAATATCATACACTTTCTCTTTTCTTTTCTTTCTTTGCTGGTAAAACTAAAAAGCATAAAAAGGCTAACAACAGCTAAGAAGATATAAAAAAAAAGTTTGGCACCAGTCACTAAATTCATAAATTTGTTAATAAACATATATTTCACTTTTTAGAGGTTTTAAAAAGTACCAATTTTCAATAATTCCTTAAATAGCTCAAATCTATACAAAAAATTCAAATTTCCAATTTGTTTTCTTTTTAAACATGTAAACATAAAAAGAATTTTTATAAAAAAGGTAACAAATCTTTGTTTTGTTGAATTTTTAAATTTATTGGATTAACAAAAATGAATTATGGAAACAAAAAAAAATTACAAAAAAAACACGAACAATAATATCGGTCATTTGAAAAATATAAGAATTAAAAGAGTGAAGAGGATTGGTTCCCTTTAAGTAAAACCAACGTTGAAGAAGCCCTTTGCATGTGTTGGGATATCGAGGAGAGTAGAGATGATTTCAAATTATCTTATAGATATAACAGACAATGTAAGATGATGATGTCAACAATTGTAGCGCGTGTCATTACGTTCTAGCTTGTATGTTATAGATAGTTGTTTGAAAGAGAAGCCGCAACTATAGACAATGTATCAGTTCAATTTGGATTTATCGATTTGCAAGCAATGTACTGATGAGGTCCCATCAACCGTATATGCATAAGGACAAGCAAAAAACAAGTGATATTATGTCTCATCTTTCTCTCCGCAAATTTGGATAATCTGCTAAGCACGAATCCTTGCATATGTAGAGAGATTATCTTTAATTTTTTGTTCTTTTTTGTAATCTTTTTTTGTAAACTGATCAACGCTTTTGGGGTTAGCTAAGTTACTAAATTGCTGGACTTCGTGTGCTACTTGCATCACATTGAGATTCTACTCAAGAAATGCAACTTAAACATCTCGTGTTCTTTAAATCAAGAAAGCCTTTACTTAATATTTGTAATTCGCAGTCAGTATTCTATTTATATCCGTTTCAGAAAACAAGGACTGAAATACAATTTTCAGATTGTTAGAACGTTGGTTAAATTCTTACTTGAGATTTTGTAGTTACTGTAGTCAACATTTTATATTTGCTATTAAAAAGAAAAATTGAAATAAAGTTTCGTATTTTACAAAGGGTTAGAGAATCTTCGACCAAAAAAAGTTTGAATCAAAATTATTTTGTAAAATTGGCGCCGTGCTAACAAGGGATATCTATGAATTGTCGGATTCTCATAGCAAGATGTAAGTTCTAAACAAATTAGTTAATAAATCATGGAAGGTTGACCCCCAATTATAGATGATATATACTAAATTATATAACTGTTTGTATCCTGGTCAAAGGGCTAGATGAGAGAGAGTTGGTAATGAAACAGGTCATATTTTGGTTTATTTTATGGTTATCCTTTAGAAAAGTCAACTAACTATCTACATATCATATTTGATTTAAGTAGAAAGGAAACACGGTATATATAGTTGTACGGTATGGCCTTGATTCAAATCAAATAAAACAATTGCAGCATGATGTTATTAACTTGTATATGTTTAGCATAATACTATAATGTTTTATTCGGTAAAATGTGAGAGGTGCAATGAATAGAACCAATAGGAAAGTAAACAAATGCCACGGAAGCACGTTTCCGTCGCCAGCAGTGATTTTTATAAACTGTCTGAAACGTGTTTCCCGGGATTTTTTGTCGGCTAGTCCACAATTATTGGAGCTCTCGTCGTTTTCTTAGTATATAGGAGTATTAACTTGAGCAATGGTTTTATTAATAATATAGTAATCTGAAATATGCAACCATCTATGTTACACCTTAACCAACTAACGACCACTCGTAAATTGTTTTATAACCTCCTTGTTTTGGCCTATATGCCTTAGTGGCCATATGTGTTCGAATGGTCACCAAAAACTCATTATCGGTATGATATGTTCTTTTTTCGCTTTGTTATATAGTGAACATTAATGATTCATTCGTAATGTCAGTTTACCAAAAACAAGTTATATTTCTGCAATCATGAAATACTAGTAGTTATGCTTATGTAAAGCTTTCTTTCGTAGCTTATTAATATGTTCTCTACTGTCCACGCCTCATCTCCTCTTGACGTCAGTCTTTTTTATTGGCTCGAATTTGTTTGACTACATATGTTGGTTTCAAAATTTACTTGTTTTGACGTATGACTGTATGAGTTGTTAATATAACAATGATTTCGTATTTGTGAGACGTTATGAAATTATGAGATATTTGATCTCAAGAATAGTAGTGAACAGTTTCACAGAACATTGTGATTATCGAATCGTGAGACATGATGGGTTTTTTTGTTTGTTCACTATCGAAAGTGTATATCTAATTGTTGTCATGGAATGTCCTTTGTTCTTTGTTCTTAGCAAGGCCCAAGCCATATTACAACTGTATCACTATAAACAGTGTATTACATTTATCAAAATGAAACAACATTAACTTTACCAATATCATTCAAACCGGATCAGAATAACCACAATAACCGACTAATCAACTATACCAATAACAGAAACAAATCCTCGGTTTACAACACACAACACAACCAAAACAAAGGCAGCTCAAATTTCCCGCCACAAGACAAATAAAATTACTGAATGCAACCCATTAATGGCGGTACCGGTTAAATAAGAATTGTTTGGTTAAACCGCAACCCAGCGCCTCATCAGGTATTTTACCGATCCGGTTTAATCCCTCAGCGAAAACCACACCCATACCCATATGCAAATGCGGTTCGATGTGGCAGTGAAAAAACCAAACCCCAGGATTGTCCGTTACGAATCTTAACGCCGTCCATCCATACGGGTATAACGCCACCGTATTCTTTAACGGCGGATTCTTCAGATTATACGTCTTCTCGTCGATTCCAGGTCTGAATTTCCCTTCGCCGTAACCCAAAATCCAGAAATCGTGGCCGTGTAGATGCCACGGATGTATCTCGCTGGCGTTTGCGTTTAAGCCGTTGGCGTTTTGAAGAATCACGTCGACGGTTACGTTGAACGGGAAAGCGTAAATCCCGTTTCCTTGCTTTGTGCTATTATATCGCGGCGGATTCATGATGTCGTAATCCATCGGGAAAGTCGTCGGCGGCGATTTCCAGTTGAATCCGCGTTTCAATTTGTACTTGACGGATCCGAGATATGGCGTTCCCGGAACCGCAAGAGAGACGTTGTTGATAGCCCACTTGGTGGATCCATCGATCAGATTCTGAGTGTTGAGGAGGATCAATCGTTTTTTGAATTTCCTCGGCGGCGACGGAGATCCCATCGCTGCGAATATCTTCTTCGAGAAATTCTTGCTCCGTTCGAAATCGTTCCATTGCGGAGTCACCGGCGGCGGAGAGGAAGGGGGTTTGGAGGAAGGGGCAGTTACGTAATTTAAAACAGTGAGTGCCGGAGGTGTGTTGGGTTTCCGGCCGCGGACGCCGACGGAGATCCAGTAGTTCTGGGAAGGGTCTTGGTCGGTGGTGAGGAGAACAGAGTAGCTCTCGCCGGAATATATATCGATATCGTCGGTGACGAACGGCGTAATGTAGTTTCCGTCGGCCTCTACCACCACTAGCTTGTGTCCCTGCACGTGTAAAAACCAACACACGTGTGATCGACAACGTTTTTTTTTTTCTTTTGAATAACAATATACTCTTGGACCGATACGTAGGCCTTGTAAATGGGCCCATATACCATAACTTAAAGAAGATCTCTATTTTTTTTTTTTTTAAGATTTTTTTAAAAAATTGATCTCGTAAAAGTCAAAACTCAAAAGGGATACAAAACGCTTAATTCGAAAGATTATAAAGGAATTTGGGAAACAGAAATGAAAATTATTCTTTCGAACTTCTACCTTTTTTGTTTTGTTACTGTAAAAACTATTAAGTTGATAGTTGATACTATTAAGTTGTGTCTTGAAAAACTATAAAATCGAAAAATTACTTTGAAAATGAAATATCCGTAGACGAGGAGATAAGACGAACGACAGCTTTTTCGAGTAATTAGCAGAATTGAATGGAACATGAGTTGGGTGGGTGTCAAAGGTCAATACCCAAATTGATCGAGACCACTCTAACCAGAATCCCTCTCTCTACGGAACGATTAGAATGCACACATCTCTATATAAATATAATATTTATATATACGTAGATATTTATTGGGTGTCCAAAAAAAAAAGTTTGTAGACCATGCATACACCGTAATAATAATATAATTGTATTATTTTTCCCAATGGGCCTAGGGAATAGAAAAGAGAATCTAAAGGACCTACACCATCACTCTGTAGTCAAAAGTACCAACTCATATAAATACTCTGAAACTATCAACATTATTTAAGATGGCCTGCCATTCTCTTTTTAATTTCTTTAGCTTCCTTTATATATAATTATTATGGTTACTAGTTTGTCATCTTTCTCTAAATGAAGAAATCGCCACACTATGTTACTTATTTTGTGTGTGACTAAATGGTCATATTTATTGACGACTTCCAGCCAGAAAAAGGGTTTAGGGTTTGGAATTGCCAAATGACCATGACCCATACTGAAAACCATTTAATTTTCTTTTCTTGTCAACGTATATAAAAATATATAGTATTATTTTGGTTAGAAATCGGTCATATTTTTAAAACCAAAAACAAAAAAAAAATCGACTATATGACTCATATTTTTACATAGCTAAATCGATCATATGACTCATATTTTTACATAGCTAAAATCGATCATACGATCATATGAATCATATTTTTAAAAATCGTTGGTTTTTCTAAAGATTTTTCTTTAATGAATTATGAAAAGCAAAAAAAAAAAAGAAGAAAGAACATTAATAATTAGAACCTGAACAGCCAAGTTGAGGGAGGCAAGAGCGGTGGAGCTGGCGAGTCTGATTCGGTAAGTCTTGTTAGGCTCGACGTGTAGTCTCTCTGGTGCGCACTGATCACCTTCTTTAAACTTGCACATAGGTAACGTTGTGTTGCTATATTGCGCCGCCAATGAACAATTGAATTGTCCCCTCCCATTTATCAATATGCTCTTCAATTTTTTTCAGACAATATATTAAAGAGCGAATCAGGAACAGATAAAAAAGTCTGATTTCACATTTGACTATGAAAAAAGGTTGATACTAAATAAAAAAACTCAGTGGCCAATCTAATCACACCACATTGAAGAAGATACGTAAAATGATTTATTCATATTAGAAAAGTAGCTTTAGAATTTGCTTTGAATAAAAGAAATAAAGAAAGCCAATATTATTGCTCGTGTCTATGCTCTAATCTAAATCAATCTCCACTATTAAAAAAGGGAGAATATGGACCTTATTTATTTGTTTTTAAAGCAGAAAAAGTAAGAGTTGTTTGAAATAAATAAAAAAAACAAACCGTACCTGAGCTTCACCGATCCAGCGCATAGGTCGGGAAGAGAGACCGAGTTCTTGAGAGAGAATACTCTCATGCCACCAATCGCTTAGTAAAAGATTAAACTCTCCATCGTATCTCAATGGCTCTCTCTTTCCTTTCGCCACGTCGATTATCAACGATCCGTATAGTCCCGCCGATCTCTGCATACCGTAGTGTCCATGGTACACGTGTGTTCCCGGCTGCACCGTATCATTTTCCACAAATAACATTATACATTTGGCTCTCTCTTCCCATTTTAATATCTTATCTTAAGAAAATTACCTTGTCAACAATGAATTTGTAGGTAAAAGTCTCGCCAGGGTTTATTGCACATTGTGTTATTCCCGCTGCTCCATCAGCCCATGGACTTCCCAACTATTCACAACAACAACAAAAAACGCAATTGATTAATTCATTATTGTTTTTATATGGATTTTAGCGAGTTGCATGTAAAAGAGCACAAGATATAGAGTATAGTGTCACAAGTGAGAATTAATCCCTGTTTTAAACGGAATCTCCTAGAAATATGTACTAAGCTTAATTATTACTTTCTATGATAATTTTTAAAAATAAATAGAGTCCATAGGAAGAAACCAACATCCGAAGGAAGAGTCGTAAATGTAGTGATTTTTTTCTACAGAAGAGACAGAGTCAGTCATGAATGGCATGTGCTTCGAAACCATTATTTCTGCATCTTTACCCATTTTCTTTATTCTTTATCCTCTCACGACAAACCAATTACTAATATTTATCTATATACTGTCGAAACAATTATTTGATGCTTAATTAAGATCAGAATTAACGAGTTAATATGGTGAGCAGAGTGATGATCACTCAGTGTCTCCATTAATCCTCTAGTGTTTAAAAACAGTTTCTTCTTTAAAAAGTGACATATACGAGGAAAAAAATGGGTGATTTGTTTTTTTAATATAAATTATACATGTAAAGAACATCATCTATTGAGATTAATCTACTTAGTGTAGATTTCATAGTTAATAGAAGAAAGAGAAAAAAGGTAGAGAACCTGACGAATTCCATGCCAATGGATGACAAGGCCTTCGGTGGCGAGTTTGTTGGTTAAGTGGACGACGATGGTGTCTCCGGCGACGGCACGTATGGTGGGGCCAGGAAACTGACCGTTAATGGCCATGACCATGCCTTCTTTGCAGTCGGGCCACCCGAACTTGTACTCAACCTCCCAATCATACTCTCTCACGGCGGCAGACGCCGTGTGAGCCAAGATAGCCACCACCACTATCCACCACACACCCATTATTGGCTCATGTGTATATATGATGATGTTTGGTCATTGCAGAAGTATATATAGAGGAAGAGAGAGAGGCAGAGGTAATGGGCAAAACCATCGATTGGGTTTTTTGGTCAAAAGTGATATCTCTTTTTTTTTTTTTTGGAGGGGTTTTTTAGTTTGGTCACAAGATTGATGGACATAATTACGATCGTGTAAACAATCGAAATATCTAAAGAAGATTTGGAAGGGTAGGTGATCTCATGATACATGTTTTTAGCGGTGATCCGTTGAATTTTTCTTAGAAGATTAGATCACGATCACAATCTTTATAATGCCAACTATATCAAGCTCACCTATTGGTAGGTTTTGAACATGTAATGCCAGTAAAGTTAATTAATCACAAAAAGGCATATATTTTAGGTAGATGTCAAAATTAAATCTCCTTCTTTCTTGTGTATATTATTTTATATATTAGAATCGATCATATTATATATTTGCCAACACCCAACATATTTTATCGTGTCAAATTAAAAGAAATTATAGAACTCTACACCCACGCTTCACGTCTATAAGTTGTTTACAATGACATTGGTCTTTCTCCTTTAACCTTTCCCTTTTCCGCTTTTCCCGACCTCATCTCAGCGCAAATGTTGACAAATAGTTCAATTTCTGAATTTTTTTTACTAGTTTTGAATTTAAATCTACAAAACATAAACGATAAAAATATGTAGTCTAACGGTTTAAACTTATAAATTAATGTGGTTATTATGTCAATTCACATTCAACTCTTATAAAGTGTTTGAAATGTGGAAATGATGATAAAAAGGGTAAATTGACGAAAGCTCGACGAAAAAACTGGCGAAACCTACTAACAAATTAATCAAATAAATTATAGTAATATACTTTTTTTCTTTTGGAGTACCTTTTTCCTTGGTGATCTGGGAAGCAATGGTTACCACCCTGTATCTCGAATTTGGATGGTCTCATTGGGACACCACAATGATTCGTGGAGTAGACTATCTTTAAGACACTCTGTATTCTTATCTTTCTCATTAAAGTTCTTTTTATTCCGTGTTAAATACTTCTGGCGACCTATACTAATCTTAGTCGGTTCAGAAGTTTGCATGTTCATACAAATTTATAATACTTGTGAAGATCTCACTTAGCGAATTGGGTGTATCATCAAATGAGTGTTAAATTCAATAGGTCGTATGTGTAAAGTTGTTGACAAATTAAAACTCATTCCTGAGACACAACAGATTTCTATACTTTTTATTTATAAGTATGAAAATTTAAGATCCCCAATAAGTTATCTTAATCAGTGTTTTAAGAGCTCTTAAATCAATTACAGAAATAAGAGATGATCCTAAGTCGATAAGAGAATACATTTTTCTTTGATCTTTCGAAATGGTCTCTTTGTGATTTCTTTGTTAAATAATCACTAATGTTTTCCAATCGAGTTGATAAAAAGCCTGAATTAAAACGTTATGTTTGTCCAGAAAATTATTTAACAACCGTATGAGGTAAAAAAAAAACACATACATACACAAATACATCCAACAAACTAACGGCGACCCCGGTTCATGAGCCATTTCATGGTTAACCCACAACCGAGCGCTTCGTTCGGTATATCCATCTCACGGATCCGGTCCACTCCCTCAGCGAAAACCGCACCCATACCCATATGCAAATGCGGTTCAATGTGACAATGAAAAAACCAAACCCCAGGATTATCCGTCACGAATCTTAACGCCGTCCATCCAAAAGGATACAGAGCAACCGTATTCCGTAACGGCGGATTCTCCAGATTATACGTCTTCTCGTCGATTCCAGGTCTGAATTTCCCTTCGCCGTAACCCAAAACCCAGAAATCGTGACCGTGAAGATGCCACGGATGTATCTCGCTGATTTTCCCTTTCAATACGTTCGCGTTCTGGAGAATCACGTCGACGACGATTCCCGCCGGAAAACTGTAGATCCCGCTTCCCTTCGTGGTGTTGGGATTCACCGGCGGTTTCATGATGTCGTAGTCCTTAACGAACGACTTTCCCGGCGATTTCATCAATTCGTAAGCCGATTTGAAACCGTATCTGATGGATCCGAGATACGGCGTCGCCGGAACGGACAAGGAGACGTTGTTGATTGCCCATTTCGTGTGGTTATCGATTAGATTCTGGGTGTTGAGGAGGATGAGCTGGTCGTCTGATTTCTTCGGCGGCGGTGGATATCCTTTTGCGGCGAAGAATTTCTTCGAGAAGCTTTTGCTCCGATCGTAGTCGTCCCACCGTGGAGTCACCGGCGGAGGATGAGTTGGGCCTTCGGAGTCAGGGGTGTCTACGTAATTTAAGACGGTGAGTGCCTGAGTAGTGTTTGGTCTCCGGCCACGAACGCCGACGGAGATCCAGTATTTCTTGGAAGGAGATGGGTGAGTTCTTAGAAGAACGGAGTAGGTCTCGCCGGAATAGATGTCGATGTCGTTGACGGTGAACGGCGCGACGTAGTTGCCGTCGGCTTCAACGACCTCTAGTTGGTGTCCCTGCACGTGCGCAATCACAACCACACGTGTGACATTAAGTACATATGTTTTTTTTTTTTTTTCTCAAGTTTATCAAACATATGCACCTAAAGTGAAATAAATATTCAAGTACAAGGGAAAAGTCCCCTCGGGGTCCGATAAAATTCAAGTACAACAAGCACAATCTTCCACGTTGATACTAATGTCATGAAAATATAGTTTGTCAAAGTAATTTTTTTTTATAAAGTTTCGATTACTTAAAATAAAAAAAGAAGAAAATTTCTCTTTTTACTGGAATTTATAGTCCAAAAATATTCCAAATCAATGATAACATTCATTTGCTTTATAAACAAAGTATGATACACCTAAGTTTAAATTTCTTAAGGAAATTAGTAAGGGAAGTGACTTACTTCGACGGCTAAGTTGAGGGAAGCAAGAGCAGTGGTGCTAGCGATGCGAAGACGATAGACTCTGTTTGGCTCGACCCTTAGCGTTTCAGGTGCGCATTGATCGTCTTTTTGAAACGTGCACTGTCTCACACCTCCTCCTTTGTTAAGATAAGCAGCTAGTGAACAATTGAACTGTCCTCTTCCGTTGATCAACAGAGACTGAGGTTCACCGATCCAACGCATAGGCCTCGAAGAAAGAGCGAGTTCTTGCGTGTGGGTGCTTTGGTGCCACCAGTCACTGAGCAACAAATTAAACTCTCCATCGTAACGTAACCTCTCCTTGGAAGATCTCACTATCAGCATTCCGTATAGTCCCGCCGATCTCTGCATCCCGTAGTGTCCATGGTAAAAATGTGTTCCCGCCTGCACCACCATATTGTTATTCATCAAATTTTATTTTATTTTATTTTTTGTTGTAAAAAGATAAAAAGAAGAAAAGGGTTTATACCTTATCGACGGTGAAATTGTAAGTGAAAGTCTCGCCAGGGGTAATAGCACATTGTGTCACACCCGCTGCTCCATCTGCCCATGGAGTCCCAATCTATTTCCATATTCACAATTCAATTTTTTTTTTTTTTGTATTATTTATCAGATTCTTGTCAATTTAATTATACTAATTCTGTAACACAGGATAATGGTTTTGACTCAATTTAATTATACTAATTCTGTAACACAGGATAATGGTTTTGACTGGTCGGTAACGCCTTAAAATTGTTTGTTATATACTCCTTCCGTTTCATAATAAGTGTTGTTTTAGATTTTATTTTTTGTTTTAAAAAGAGTGTCATTCTGCATTTTCAATGTAACTTTTTACTCTTATTTCCTGTTTTATCCTTCATTTAAAAATAATATTTTTTGTAATTAAATGTTATAAAAATATATTAATTAAGGGTATATTTGTATATTTTATTAATTTCTTAATCTGTGTGAAATATGTCAGAATAACACTTATTATGAAACGGAAGGAGTACAAAAGTAACAAACCAAAGTTTTCGCTATTTCTTACATCTGATAATACAGAACTAAAAATGCAAGCATCCTAACTACCTCAAACGGTAGCCAAAAAAAATAAAAATAAACACTACCAACTACTAGACCACCATTGATCCGGCGGCTAGAGTTGTATTTTTGTTTTCTTCAAATTTTGCCGAAATTTTGTAATAAATGAAAAAGCGCGATTTCTTAAAAAAAAAAATTCATTGGTAAAATAAAACACGTGGAATCGCACCATTATACAGGTTACCAGTGAACAAGAATAGAAATAAGCTTGATGTCATTTATATATATTTTTTATTTTTGTATATGATAGGAAAGAAAAGTAGAGCAAATTAAGAACCTGACGTATGCCGTGCCAATGGATGACAACACCTTCCGTGGACAGTTTGTTGGTGACGTGGATGATAACGGTATCTCCGGCGACGGCATCTATCGTCGGCCCCGGAAACTTGCCGTTGATGGCCATAACGATGCCTTCTTTACAATCCGGCCACCAGAACTTATACTCAACCTCCCATTTTAATACTATAACTCCGGCCGATGCCGAGTGAACCGCCACTACAACAACCGTTACTAGCCACCACACATTTATAGCCATGGACATGTTTGTAGTTGTTTTTGTGTGGAATTATAAAATAGGATGTGTTAGTGTATGAAATAGGCTATGTACATATTTATGTAGAAAGGGGATCGTTGTTTCAAGAAAAAAATTCAAAAAATTAGCAGAAAAATACAAAGTAGTTTTCTTTATTGATTTTGTTTCTGTGTTCGAAAAGGCTGTTTTATTTGTGGATGTTATAGTGGTTGAAGTTGAAAATTTTACATCCTGCAAAAGAGAAAAAGAAAGACGACAAGGTCAATGGGACCATATTGTATCTTGTGGCAGTTTGGTATGGAAGACACTGGAGTGATGCAATTGGTTTCATCATTTTCACGTTATTTATTTGAAAATAACGTTCAGTCCAATAATGGAGATCTAAAGGATTGAAATCATTTCAAAATTAAACGAGCTAAGTATACATGTAATCTTGCATAAAATTATGTATTTTTTTTGTTGGGGTAAAGATGCACAAAATAATTTACAAAATAATTATACTCTATTTGTGATTATTTGTTACTTCACTTCAGGTCTGCAGAGCTATTCTTGGTTATGAAATTGCTTCTTTTTCTTTGTATATATATATATATATATATATATATATATATATAGAAAAAATAGTCTGTTTTTAATAAGATGTTGCTGAACTAAAAGAAAGAAATTGACAAGTGTCTTTCTCTGAGAAAAACTGCTGCAGCTGAGGTCAATGAATGGAATCCTATAGAAATGCATCAGAATTCAGAAAAATGGAGTTTATACTCTCATCCATCAAGGCAATAATAAATAGTTCACATCATTATTTTATGAGATTTAACTATTTAAGTTATTTTTTCTTCCATCAATAATAATAATAGTTTAGTGGAAAATAAAATAAAATTATAGTATTTAATATTTTGTGAGAAACATATGACAATAGTTTCTGTTTTCTTTCGTCGGTCGGTTTGCATCCAGAATAAAATAGAAGAACAATTGATCTAAAATAATAATGTGATTTATGTTCTTTTCAATTTTACAATAAGGAAAACATGCTTATAAATCACTGGTCCCAAACACTGGTGAGTAACCAACCATTGGAGATATTAATCACATGTTTTTTTATATAAGCCACAGATTCCTCAAGTGGCTATAAACAGTTCCCCCAAAATAGGGTTGTTTACTATAAACGCAACGTGAGCTAAGCTTAGTCATCATCGCAACTTGAAAAATGATGTACACAATTAGTCTACTCATAAATATTACTTTATGCAAGTCTATAGTAAACCTTCAGAACTACCTCTACATGACACTCAATAACTCTTTAATGTAGTGTGGTACAAATTGTTGTTTACAATGTATACATCTGAATTTTTTTTAACACCAATCATAATTCAGTTCATTTTTTAAAATAACAAAACTTTTACATCCTTTTTTTGTTTCTTAATTTTGTAGATTATAATAGTTCATAGATCATTAATATGCATCAACAGCCTACACTGAGATACGAAAATGTAACCCGAATCTGTATCCATACGCATTATGGATGAGTAATAATCTAGTGGTTATATTTAGATTATCATCATCTCAACTTTTTAAAGTTGCAAATTACTCCTATAATTTTGCCCATGAATTTTGTAGTGGAGTGTTAGCCGCCTAGCCGGTACACTGACTTCACGACCCTACGCAGGACACTAAATGCCTACAAACATAATTGTTTTATCTTATTTTTGAAATTTTGTCGATCCCACATGTCCCTAATAAAGGACTGCAATTTTGCAATTTATATGATTTGTCTGTAAAGCATTGATGATGATTCTTCGTAGATAAGATGGACGGTTATAAATAGAAATCAAACATCACTTGTGGAATCGAATTGAAAATGATAACAATCAAGTACCCAAATGCATATATTTTTTTTTGCTTTATATGACAGATCTTACATAAGTGTTAATGCAGACAAAGGCAAACGACTTGCTACCAATACAAATGTTACTTCTCAGAATCACACAACTAACGTTACAATACGCAAAAGGCGCATGTACGGATTTTACATACACAGAACTCACTCAGTCTATTGGCGATCCGAGACGGAAGATTACTGATTCGATTCATCTTTTTTTTTAACTAGTACATATATACTTATTACATAATAGATGTGATATTTTGAAAAAAGTGGTGAAAGTGTTCTTACAAGGTCACCCCCCCCATTTCTTCTTTTCAGGTTTTGCCAGTTGTTTTTCAGGTGCAGTTGGTGTCATAGCTTGCAAGACCGAGTAATTCCGGCCCCTCCAATCGCGGGTTGTTCTCAAAACTGGACACAATGTTTCGAGTTGTTAGGAACAAATGCTCATATATATGCATTATCAGTTTATATAAAACATCCAATTCAATCGGTATCCGTCACATAGACTACGTAAAAGTGCAAAGACGCTTTGCTTCACACTCATTCCTCGCGAGAAAATATGTAATATGCAGAATGCAGGAGAACCATTATCAAGAAACTTGTTGGAAACCGAAAAAAACTTACTTCTGAAGAGGAATGTGTCCAAACGGTCCTTTTGTTGGGATTGTTCCACACAAGTCATTGCTAGAGACATCACTGAGAAGGATTACAGAGGATATGGTTTAAGTACGAGCATGAAGTCATCAGGTTGGATATAAAGGCTTTCAAAGACTGATGATTCAGAAAACAGTAGCTGAGCGTTTAGCAAACAATGCACTACAAAAATGGGTAAGATGAACTTACACAACTTTAAGGCTTGGGATTGCTGTGAGTTCTCTAGGGATTGGACCGGTCAATCGGTTGTCATTAAGCCGTCTGCCACATTAAACAGTTTCTTAGAGAGACAGGGTAAGAAGAGACAGCGTAAGGAGAATCAAGTATTGAAGCTAATCACATGATGATGGAACACCTTTCAGAATTTTTGAAGTACTGAAGCTAAATAAATGTGTATACTTTTCGGTGTGTCCATGTCAGAATTTTAGAACAACTTACAGAAAGACCAGAGACTTCAACTTTCCCAGAGAAGTAGGAACTTTCCCAGTAAGATTGTTGTTGTACAGATCCAAGCTGATGAGATTCTTCAGATTTCCAAGTTCAGAAGGTATAGTTCCTTGGATGTTGTTTTTGTACAGCTCCCTGCGTCAATTACAGAACAATTAAAAAGTTAATCTACATTGACTATTACGTAATCAATTTCATAAGTGGGTGCTTTAGGTGCACTATATGGTATGTAACTTTAACTCCACTATCTAATTTATCACAGCTGGCATTGAATTTTTTTTAGAAAAAGTACAAGCCAAATGAGTGATGACATACAAATACTGTAAATGTTCGAGCTTTCCAAGCTCAGGTGCAAGATGTCCAGAAAGGTTTGAATTACCCAAATCCCTGCAAAAAAAAAAAAGTAGAATCAGAGATACACTCTAAGAGCAAAATACCAATCTTTAGAAGAAAGAGAATACTAAGACTACAAGAGATAATAAGCATTCTTTTCAGATACTCAAGAAGTCGTTCTCGATTCATCAAAACAGTTCTGAGAGATAACTGGATGTAATCAATTACAAAGAATCCACGACTCTTCTAAAAAGCGTAAGAACTCACAAAGTAGGGACTAAAAGGTAATCTAAACCAGTAAAAAAGCATTGAGAAAATCATAACGTACAAGCAAATTCAAACTGCTCAATAGATGGAATAACTATTGGGGATTCTTTCAAAACATTTAACGAATCCAATGACTAGAGAGATCTACACTGTGCAAAATATGGGAGCTTTAGACTCCCCTTTTCAAACTGGAAAGTTAATCAAGAAAGGGTTTTTTTTCTTTAAACTGCCGTACTCTGCATTTGAAGCTGCGAAAAGGACGAGATCTGAAATAGTCTCATGAACCTTAAAGAAACGAAATTAAAGTTACCTCAATTTCACAAAGATGTGTTTCCAGGGGCAAAGGAAAGCTGAATCATGACAACATACACTAAATCCCCATTTGACTTAACAACAGCTAAAGAGTACTAGGAATAATCAAAGCAATTTTCAATCATATATGTTCGTGAAATCTTATTCAATTACTAGCATATTTAATTTACAGTATTTCCATAAGAAATATTTGGTTTTTTTCTTCTCCATCTCAATCTCTAAGAAGTAATAACAATTATGGTCAAGTTCGATTTATGTCTCAGCTTCCTAAAAATAGAGGTTCAATTCCAAAGAGAGACGGTCAGTTCCGAGAAATATGGACTGTATCAATAGAATCTCCATAGATTCTTGACGAATCAACTTGTCGAAAGAGGAGCTAAGAGGAAGGAAAAAGAGGATCTTACACTCGAGTGACGCGGTTGTCTTGGTTACAGGTGACATGGAACCAGGTACAAGGATTAACAAGAGTCGGATCCCAGCTCTGGAGCACATGGTCTGGATCCGATAAGCTCCGGCGAAGAGCGTAAAGAGCGTCTCCTTCGGAATTTGCCTCCACCAGGTGAATCAAAGCTAAGGTTAGGGCTAGCGAAGCTGCGATGAGCTCCCACCGACAGTTTCGGGACGCCATGTGAGCTACCGGAGGATAAAGAGAGAGAGAAATCGAGTAGTGGGGAAGAGAAATTAGGGTTTCGTTGCCCTCTTCTTCTCTTTGTTCAAAGTTGAAGAAATCGATTTATGCCAATGGCGTGGGAAATGACGGAGAAATACTATTTTTCCAGCTCTCTCTTTTTTTTTTTCCTTACTTTTTTCTTTTACAATTAATTTTCTAAATTCCTTGTCTTTTTGTATTATTTTTTTTTTGACTTTTTGTTTTCTATAATCTTTTTTATTCGGTTACAGTGAATGTACAAAACATGCCAAGAGATAAATACAGAACCCACTCTCAATGATTTAGGTTGGCGAGCCAAAAATTAGAAAACATATTATAAGTTTTTATAAGATATATGTTGTATATTAGATGTAACTGTAGCGTAGTAATTTATACGAACACCAATACCACTATCCGAGTTTTAAAGAATGTGGACGACACAAAAAAAAGAATGTGGTACATCTAAAAGAAAAATGTGGTACCAGTGAAAAAAAAATATCAGAGAATCGAGTTATAATACAAACTGCATTTGAAAATAAAAAATTACACAGTTTTTTTAGAAAAAGAAAGAAGAGTATATTGGATTGTACTTTCAATGCGAGCTGTACTCTCCACCATCTATGAGAGAATATGTCCACCATATAAATTAATTTTAGTTTCAGGAACTTTCAAATATTATACAAATTTAGATAATGATTCTAAATTTCATTCTTAGAACTGGAGAATACAAATAGAAAAATGTACGTTTAAATTTACATTTAAATTTAAGTAAATTGTATACTGATTTATGTGTTTCGTACTACGAACTGAATCAAAACTAGTCTTTTGAATTTTGTTGTTGTCAACAGTTAAGCGTTGATTTTCAGAGGAAAAAAATGGAAAGTCTTCTAACTTTTAAATTTGGTTTGAAAAGTCTTCTGGTAATTACTCGTAGTTGGTCAAAGACGTAAAGATGCGTTAGTCAAAATTGGAGACTAGAGAGCTCACGCGGTGACAAACAGTGCTTCTTTGTGCACACACTATTCTTGTGTTACCATGGAAATATCTAAATATGTGATATCCACTTTTGTTTAGTTTGGTACGAATTATTTATGATCTGATGGAATATGAGTTTCTTGCACTAACAGAGAAAAGAGTTAAGTACAACTAAAGAGATTAAGATTTTACGAAAAGTCAATGAGATTCGATTCTGAAGATGGAATCTGATCCGACAAACACATAACACTTAAATGTCGGAATAATAGCAACTCCACTCGTCCTAGGGTAGATGACAAAATTAAAACTAATAAAGGGTAGAAAGTAGTAGAAACTGTCTTTTCGACTAAAAATGGAATTTAAGAACAACCGAATAACGCTCATCAAATATGAATGCTTTCGACCAATTGCTAGCGATTCCAAAGGCGCACAAAACAAAGGTAGTGCAACATTATTCCGGAAAGTAATCTTAGCTAGATTGTTTAACAATCGATCCCCAACTAAAGATTCTCCACCACAATTTTCATGAAAGTCTTGATAGGTTTATCAAGGTGCGTATGCGTATGGTGGTTCTTGAATAAGAGGCCCAAATATTTGTAAGCGTCGAAATAAAGCTCTAATCAGTTAACCGGATAAAGTTGAGTGAAACGGGCTTTTGTGGGCCTGGCCGAGAAATCCTTATGGAACATCCCTAACCACCTTCATTCGCGACCGATTAGAGAAGGCCATATGATCTGATCGGAAATTTAGTTGAAGTTTTACACTTATCTACTCATGAGAAACCCGCTAATATGTTGGAGTATGATTCGAAGTCTTTAATTTCTATAAACTACGTAAATCATTTGAACAGAAATGATCCAGAGTCAGCCCCTATGGTTAATTGAGGTCATTAGAGCGGCTAATTGTTTCTTGGGGAGGAAGAAAGCTTCAAATTTTGTTTTAGGGGTTAGAAGATTGAGAGGATGTGATTGATTGTATTTAGGACCCAAAAATAGTCCCCTTTATTCACTCACGTTCCCTCTCTCTCTCTCTCTCCAATTATCATTCAACATGCATCGTTTCTTTTCAACATCCTCTGCATCAATCAGTACATGTAAACACAAACATGACAAGTTCAGGCGTCTCACTAACAAAAACGTCCAATTAATTTTTATTATTTAAAATGATATAGTGTATCTTTCTTTAATACTCCTCCTATCAAATCATTATTGCCAAAAATTACAAAAATAGTAAAAAAAAAAAAGAGAAAGAAAGAGATTCAAAAACTTGGTTTTGAAAAAATATATGAAAGTCCCCGCATTTATCTCATCTTTAACGAAACAGCTCCTCGAATCTCCTCTCTTCTTCTTCTTCCTCATCTATTTCTATTTCGCTTCTCTCGATTCCCTCTTCCGATGGATCTCTGTTTTGATCCTTGGTTATACCGATCTAACTCCTTCGCTTCCTCTGTTTGAATCCGTACATTTCACGATCTACGCTTCCACTATGTCTCTGTAAATATCGTTTCCTTCTTCGAAATCTTTTGTTGGAGGAGAAAAATGGGTGTAGTTTCTAGAACGGTTTTCCCCGTCTGCGAAAGCCTCTGTTGCTTTTGTCCGGCTCTGCGCGCCAGATCGAGACATCCCGTCAAGAGATATAAACATCTTCTCGCTGATATCTTCCCTCGATCCCTGGTTTGCTCTCTTACGTCTTCTCCTTTGAATCTACCATTCTCGCATCTCTGCAAATACGATCCCTTTTGTATAACGATAGCCTAAACTTGTGTTATTATACAACACAAAATTTCATTGAATTAAGTCAAGATTAGTTTTTTATACATTATGGAAGCTTTTTAGTCCACTTTGCACATAAAGTGTTCTGCTTTTTGACTCTGTGAGAATTTCTCATACGTTTTGCTACTAATTATGATCCAACCTCTGCAGGATGAGCAACCTAATGATAGAAAAATCAGTAAACTATGTGAATATGCTGCGAAAAACCCTCTTCGTATTCCTAAGGTGAATTCCACTTAATAAATTCCTTTCCTTTAACATTCTATGGTACTGGGATTTACTTAAAGCAATGATTCCATTATACTGTTTACAGATTACAACCTCTCTTGAACAAAGGTGTTACAGGGAATTGAGAACGGAGCAATTTCACTCTGTAAAGATTGTAATGTGTATCTACAAGAAGCTCTTGGTTTCCTGTAACGAACAAATGTATGCTCTGTTTTCTTATTCAACATTATATACTTCCTTAAGATAACTTCGGGCTTTCCTTAATAGATTATGTCTTACAGGTCGTTGTTTGCTAGTAGCTACCTTGGCCTCATTCATATTCTTCTAGATCAGTCCAGACATGATGAGATGCGCGTTTTAGGTTGTGAAGCTCTCTATGATTTTGTTACCAACCAGGTGCATATATAACTCTTGTCATTTTTACTTACCTTGATAGATTTCCTGTCTTATAATAGACAAAATCAGAGATTGGAGCTTCAAAGTCTGATAATGTCTGTCACTGTTTTTTTTTCAGACAGAGGGCACATACATGTTTAACTTAGATGCGTTGATCCCAAAAATCTGTCCTTTAGCTCATGAATTGGGAGAAGAAGAAAGGACAACAAATTTGTGTTCTGCTGGGCTCCAAGCTCTCGCATCCTTGGTAGTCTTATAAGTCTCTTTGTTTAATCCATTTGAATTGTTATCTTTAGCATTGAATATGACATGAGTTACAATCACTGGATTTTCCACAGGTTTGGTTCATGGGAGAATTTTCACATATCTCAGTGGAATTTGACAATGTAAGTTTGCTTGGAAGCGTGTATACGAAACCTATAATGCTTTTAATTTCAACTCAATCATAAGTTGTGACCTATTCACATGGATCTTTAGCATGTTGAATCATTTCCCCTCCGTTTCTTTGTTTCTCTTCTTTACAGGTCGTCTCTGTTGTCTTAGAAAATTATGGAGGCCTCATTCAATCTTCCACTGCTACGGTAAATCAAGAAAACAAGATTTCTTCTATTGATAAAGAACTTTCTCCCGCAGAAGCTGAATCAAGGATTGCTTCTTGGACAAGAATCGTGGATGACAGAGGCAAGGCAATTGTATCTGTGTAAATCCTTCTACTCAAGCTTTAGTTTGGCATGCTTGTTTTCTTTATGTATATCCGGTTATCTTTTACTGATTAAAGAAGGTGCAGGGAGGATGCTAAAAGCCCCAAGTTTTGGTCGAGGGTTTGTCTGCATAATCTGGCAAAGTTAGCAAAGGAAGCTACAACTGTGCGGCGTGTCCTCGAGTCACTCTTCCGCTACTTTGATTTCAATGAAGTTTGGTCCACTGAGCATGGTCTTGCTTTATATGTTTTACAGGACGTTCAGTTGTTGATAGAACGATCTGGTTCGTATTGTCTCCATATGGTTTATTGCTTTTGGAATTTCTTTTCACTACTAATAGCGTGAGTAATTGATGACAGGGCAAAACACACACTTCTTGTTGTCTATCCTGATCAAGCATCTTGATCACAAGAATGTTCTAAAGAAGCCTAGAATGCAACTGGACATAGTTTATGTTGCTACTGCACTTGCCCAACAGACAAAAGTTCTGCCATCCGTGGCAATAATTGGTGCGTTAAGTGATATGATTAGGCATCTGAGGAAGAGCATTCATTGTTCATTAGATGATTCGAATCTTGGGAATGAGATGATCCAATATAATCTCAAGTTCGAAACTGCAGTTGAACAATGCCTTGTGCAATTATCTCAGAAGGTAACTTATATTAGCCCTAGTAAGCTAGACAGTCTTTGTTGAAAGGGCTTGGTAACAGTAAACTGATAATCTCTCTGAAATGTAGGTAGGAGATGCAGGTCCTATCCTTGACATAATGGCTGTCATGTTAGAAAGCATGTCGAATATTACAGTCATGGCAAGAACCCTAATCGCCGCTGTTTTTCGCACAGCACAAATTATCGCAGCTATACCAAATCTATCATATGAAAACAAGGCAAGATGCTTAAACCTTGAAGTTTCTATATCTCTGTTTTTTTTTTCTCCAAACATGTAACCAAACCTGCTTGGGAATAAGAAGATAGATAACATGCAACCTTCTCACAGGCTTTTCCAGATGCACTATTCCATCAACTGCTTCAAGCTATGGTCTGTGTTGACCATGAATCGAGGATGGGGGCCCACCGTATATTTTCTGTTGTTCTGGTCCCATCATCTGTTTGTCCAAATTCAGTTCCAAAGTCTAGAAGGCCTGCTGATATGCAGAGGACATTGTCAAGAACCGTGTCTGTGTTTTCTTCTTCAGCTGCACTATTTAGAAAACTGAAGGTGGACTCAGATGATTCTGTGGATGGTAATGCAAAGATTGAGAGAGTTTCAACACTTAGTAGGTCACAGTCAAAATTCACAAGAGGTGAAAGTTTTGACGACGAGGAGCCGAAGAACAATACTAGCTCAGTATTGAGCCGGTTAAAGTCAAGTTACAACAGAACTCAGAGTGTGAAAAGGAACCCCTCATTAATGATATCAGATCAGAATTCTTCAGGAGGTTCACCAGATAAACCAGTATGTTTCACATTTTTGGGCTTATATATCATTTATCATTTTCTTATAATTGGTTTCAGTGCCTTCTAACTGATACTTTCAGGTGATACCTCTAAGACTAAGCAGCCACCAGATTTGCCTTTTGCTTTCGTCGATTTGGGTGCAGTCCTTGTCTCCTCACAACATGCCACAAAATTATGAGGCCATAGCTAATACATATAGTTTAGTACTTCTATTTGGACGGACTAAGGTATAATAGTACAAAGTACTTACACTGCATTACTATTTCACAATAGAAGTTTCTCATGTTCTTATAAATTTTGTGTAGAACTCCAGCAATGAGGTATTGGTCTGGAGCTTTCAGCTAGCATTTTCTTTGCGGAATCTGTCACTTGGAGGTATAGTCCCCTGCAGATAAAATTTGTAGACCATCGCTTGACAGTCTTTTCGAGTTTAATAAGAAACAAAACAGATTGCTTGTGTACGTTTTGCTTGCAATATTGAGGAATTAAGCATTGTTCTAAAATTAACAATATATACTTACCTCATGTAGATGTTCAAGAAAGTATTGCTCTTCTTCTTGTCTTCACAGAATATTTTTTTTCTGTTGCCAATTTTAGGACCATTGCAGCCATCACGGCGTAGATCCCTCTTTACTCTGGCTACATCTATGATAATTTTCTCAGCGAGAGCCTTCAACATCCCTCCTCTTGTTAATAGCGCCAAAACCGCACTACAAGAAAAAACGGTATTCAAAAGATTAACTAAGTTCTTGCTCTGCCTCTGTTCTATTGTATATAAAGCTTTAATAAAATATATTTCTTGCATATCAGGTAGACCCGTTTCTTCAATTGGTGGAAGATTGCAAGCTAGATGCTGTTTTCTATGGACAGGAAGAGCAACCAGCAAAGAATTATGGATCAAAAGAAGACGATGATGACGCCTTAAATTCACTTGTGGCTATAGAAGAAACTACACAGAATCAACCTCGAGAATATTACGCTACCATGATAATGAAGTTTCTGGGAAAACTATCAGATGTACTCTTCAAAATGCTCATCATTTCTCTTTATAATGATGATGGACTGTACATGAGTTGACTACTTAATTAACTGTGCTTAATTAACTGTGTTGATGGTTGAATTTGCAGCAAGATTCGTCTTCTATAAAAGAGCAGCTAGTTTCAGATTTTATACCTATCGACGGTTGTCCAGTTGGAACGCAGTTGACAGAATCTCCAGTTCAAGTTTACCGTTCTGAAGAAAAAAACAACAAACCTCGAGAAAATGTATGTAATGTATCCATTTTATTGTGCTTTGATTTCTGAAAATGTAAGTTCTTATTAGTTTAACGTGAACATGTTTCCTTTCTACCTTTTTTTTTCCCGCAGGCTGAAACTCAATTGCTTATAACGGAGAATGATGCAATGGCGAGTCCTCCAGAAGATCAGCTTGGTCTTGACACACAACCTAATGCCAAAACTGCGTTTCTTCTGAGCATCGATGAACTTCTAAATGCAGTGAGTTCTCTCTTCTTCTTCTTTTGTTTTCCATGTAGACGCAAACGCATAAAATGTTTTCGAAAACAATGGAGTTATATTATCAGTGAGAGAAAGAGAATCAGACTGAGATGAAAATGCGTGTGCAGGTGTCTCAGACAACAGCACAATTAGGAAGATACTCAGTGTCTGACCCACCAGACATGACATACACAGAAATGGCAGGACATTGCGAGGCTCTTCTCATGGGGAAGCAAGAGAAGATGTCTTTCATGTCTGCAAAAAGCAACAAATTCAGCAACCAAACCAAGGAAACTACTGCTTTGCCTTGTGGTGGGAACCCGTTTGTGGATCAGAGAAACTCGTTGGAGATGATGGGATTAAGTGCACCGGCGGCTTCAAATATGTGCGTCACAGAGTATCAAAACCATCCTCCTTTCTTCAATCCTCCTGCCTCTACTCCTTTCGACAACTTCCTTAAACCCGTTGGTTCCTCCTGATCTTACCATTATACATATTATTTTTATAGAACGCGAATAATTTATCCAGGTAAGTTGTTTGCCTGAATAATACTTCTTTTTCTTTTCTTGGAGTGAATGAAGATTTGTTCCTTCAAGATTTCTTAGATTAGCTTCTACTTTATTGTCAACCATATTTGTAGTTAAAGTCGACCACTACAAAATCTCTATCTTCTTACTCTGTCACTTGATTGATCTAAAACATATGCACATTTAGAGCTTAAGATGTAAAATATTTTCAAGACAACTATTTTATACAAGGTTCAAAAAACCCAACTTTAACGATTTCAACAAAACAATTACAAAGTCATGCAATAACTACAATAGACCTGCAAAGAGTTGTTCTATTAGAGAAAAATTAATGCTGCCATATGTTTCTTCACGTGCAACGGAGAGCGTTACAACTAGTTATAGACATACAACGCAAAAGACCTTAAGCCGCTCTACAACACAAACAGACATGACGGGCAAAAAAGGGACTCGGAAGCGTCTCTAGAGAGTGATGATTTTCCTGTGGAGTTGATGTGCTTCATGACCACCATGGTCATGATCATGGAAGAGAAGGGTTAAGATACCTACCAGACACAGGACCGAACCCACCAGTAGTTTGTCGTATCGCTCCACCCAGTGAAACTTCAGCTGGCTTGCACCATAAAACGATAGAGCCACTAGCGATGTCATCACCAATATGGTGCTGCCCAAAAGATATCAAATCATACCATGTCAAATCATATTTAGTTGCCATAAGATTGAAACAAATGGATATACTGTATGTTTATTGGAGCACAAAACATGAGACAAAAACAGTAGTATTCGTCTCACCTGATCAGCAGAACTATGATGGCGAGAACCATCATCGGCTTAGAATTTCCAACAGCGAGGAAAACCGGGAGAGTCGTGGCACAAGGAGATAATGCAGGAACAAGGACAAGGCCAGCAACAGCCATTTTCTCCATAGGTTGGTTATGAGAATGAGTATGACCACCTTTACCAGCTAAGAAGAGCAAGACATAGCTTCCACCAAGAATCACAAGCAAAAGGGAAGCAAGTTTGTGAACAGTCTCTTCACCCGCGATTGTATTTGCCATTGTGATCGCTGTTATACCAAGAAGGGACGTGGATATGACATGCAGGACTGCTCCAAATGCAGCTGAAAAATTATTGACAAAATAAACAGAAAAGTGTATGTGAGTATATATACAACAAAAACCAAACAGAAATATAAACAGTGAATCATGTACTTGAGTTTGGGAAGGGCAATAGTTCAATGATATTTCTTTAGACAAAAGAAGAATGTGATCAGAACAAAAAACCGGTCAACCTGACTTCAATATATGGTTTTAAAATTCCAAGCCAGTTCTTTGACCCCATGTAAAGTGACAATGGAAGCTATAAACATCAAGACCTTCCCCAAAACAAGGCACATTCTCACTCAGAAAAATGAATGAGGTTGCTTAGGCCACATCAGATGTTCGTCCATCTTTCTTTATACCCAAAGAGTTGAAAATTTCCATCAGGTTATGTCATGTACTTTCTATATATATATGTACATACCTGCGCGACATTATTAATATTATTTATATCTTCATACATTGACACATTGTGAATGGAGAGAATTGATCTATGCTCAGTAATTTATTGAAAGCCTAATCCCAGGTTATCAATTCAAGCTAGTTCCCGCTACTCTCATTTCAGAATGAGACCCATCAGGATCTCACATCAATAAAGGGCTTCAGATTCAGTCAACTCACCATCAATATCCATTAACTAGAGCATTTGAAGCAGCAGTTGAATCATTCATGCCTTGATTCCTAACTATCTAATTTATATAGCTTAACTGGACTCACATCGAAATGTAGAACAATTGGAAATTCCAGAAACATGAAACGCGCATCACTTTCAATTATATATAAAAAAAAAAAATTCTGAAAGAATAACAAATAATCGAAACATACTGACGAAGAGGGTTCTAGAAAGCGTCCATTTCTGCGCGCGTCCAACGATGGAGAAAGGTAACCAGTGCGTCGGAATAAACGAATGAAGGAGCGACACGGTGGCTATGCCTCCGATCGTCGACAGATCCTCCGCGGTAAAAGTGTCCATTCTTCTTCTCTCGGGTAAAAAAAATAAAACCGTAAATCGAAAAAAAAGATCTGCGAATTGCAAGTGGAAAGAACAGTAGCTCGATCTGAAGAGTCTCCTATAAATGAATCAGAACGGGGATTTACATTTGAATGGAATCCTCTCGGGTTTCATGGGGAATACGATCTGAGGAAGACAAACTCGAGAACCAAATCAGTGAGACCGGGTAATCGGATCGTATGACGGGTCAGATCCCGGGTTTCTAATTTTAAAAAGGACTCGATCCAACCGAACCAACCAAAAAACTGATTCGAACCGGAGTGAACCATTCTGATGGGTTCAAATTTTATCATTAAAGATGAAAAATACACACTGATGAGAAATCAATTGGACATGTAGCTAACAATATATAATCAAGGAATCCTTATTCTTCCCACTCTAGAATTATTGCAATAAACCATGCCAGTACATATTTGTGATTAGTGAGCAAACCGTTACTCTTGTATTATTTTAGTGTGTATAAAGGATAAACCAAGACGTATATAAAGGGTTCTTTGATTCTTACAGATCAGTGCCAGGACCCTGTCTACTAACCAACATCCTGATTCAAATATGTTTTCTTTTTCGCTTTTCTTTCTACCAATATACTGGTTTTGAAAGAAGGGAAAACCTCTCTTGGTTCAAATCTGAAAAAACTTATAACCATGTAATCTCAATATAATGTACGAGTCTAATGCATATCTTGTAAAAAAATATTTTATGATAAATTTTGTCAAAATATACAAATACATCAAACATGTAATTGGAGTCTTTATGCTTATAAAATTTTTGGAGGATTTATTTTTTAATGATTCAATAATTTGTATGGTTTAATAGTGTGATGAGTAATCAAAATCTTATGATCAAAATTAATACATAATTCTTTTTCTTTTTGCTTTTAGCCTTATAAATTTCAGGACCTGTTGTCAAATCAGCTTAACATTTATACACAAACTATCGCAACAAATATTTTCCACACGTCAGTCCAGTATCATCGCAGCAATGATTCAGATTTCCTCATACTCTGTGCAACCCAAACCATGTTGTCTTTATGCACAAATCTTCGCAAAAAGTATTTTCCACACGCCAGTCCAAGTGTCATTGCTGCAGTATCTCTCAATATTTGCAAAGTCAGCTCATATATCTCTACTGTTTGGTATTCTTCACTAGACCAGTTTCCAAATAAATCATAAGAAAACCGAATAACTTTGTAGTCTCCTCTATCACGATATCCAATCACATAACAATCCATGGACTTGTAAAAGCTTTTTGGCGTTATCCATTGAAGTCTTCTCTAAAATGGATTCCAAATACCGAACTTGTATCCTAAAACTTGCCTGAATCAAAATCCAATTGTATGAATTTTTTTTGGCAAATCCGATTTCTCCACTTTTTGCGTACTGCTTTGAATCACATTAGTGATTCAATTGGAAGTCTTGCTAAGATTTCATTCAGTATATCAGTAAATAAATATTGATACGCCATAAAAGTAAAATAAAAATTAGCCAGAAACCCTCACTCAAAAGATCCTGGATCAAGAAAACAAGATTGTTTTCGCTCTTGAATGTTGAAAAACAAGAAGGAAATTACACTCTTTCTATAATCGCTGTTTCTCTTGGAAACGAAACAAAGAGATGTCAGATTTTGAAAAAAAAAAAATCGCACAAACGTCAGAGACTTCCTTTTATAGTCAAGCTAACTCTCAAATCATTTGCCGTTGTCAAGCCCAAGAAACTCTCCTAATCCACTTCCTCTCGATCATTTTTACTTCGCTACAACGTACTCTACAGCAACCTCGTAGTTCTTCTCCAGATATTCGGCCACGTGTACACACCTTTTACCCATTCGCAATATCCACCGTCCATCCATTTAACCAGATTCAGGGAAAAAAACGCCGTCGCGTTTCTGTAACGCTGCAACATTATTATTAGCGGTGAAGTGTCCAGTGTAGTCAACAACCAATAAGAACCCATAAAACGAATAGAGGCAGAAGAAGACGAAATCGAGGAAGAGGAAGAATGATGAAGAAGATCCCGGTGCTTCTCATGGGATGTGGAGGCGTGGGCCGTTATCTTCTTCAACACATCGTCTCTTGCCGATCGCTTCACGCCAAAATGGTTCATATTCGTTTCTCCTCACTTACTAGTTTTTCTCGATTCCTCCTCATTAACGAATGAATCCGACACTGATGCTGATAATGTATGGTTTCTGAATATGTTATGGTGAATCACGGCTTCTGTATATTATCATCGTCATCTAGGTTACTTGTCGAGTTGATAAGTTTGTTACATTGGACAAATGTTGAAATAATGCCCTTAAATAATTGATATTCAAGCTCAGGTCAATAAAAAAAAAGTCATGAATTCCTCTCTTCTCCGTTCAACAGGGAGTTCGTTTACGGGTGGTCGGAGTATCTGACAGCAAATCCTTAGTTGTTCCAATTGATGTGCTCAAAGAAGAACTGAATGATGAATACTTGTCGGAAGTTTGCCGTGTCAAATCGACTGGTTCTCCGTTGACGACGCTTGGTGGTTTAGGTAACTCTTTGACCTATCATTCGGTTTTCATCCTGAGTCTGTTTAATAGGCTATAAGACCAATGATTATCTGTTTTCCATCCCATAAAAGGTGGATACCGAGTGGTCAATGATCCCGAGTCAAGAAGCGAAACGAAAGCACTTGAAGAACTTCTGGGCAAATCTACAGGTTTGTACCAAACTTAAAGGTTCAAATACAATTGTCGCCCTTAGCATTTCGAAACTTCCAAAATCTAGTGTTGGGCCTAAATATTAATGCTTGTAGCTTCAAGACATGGTTCTGTGAGTTCTTGTAGATTAAAGTCATGTATTTTCTATAGGCTTAGCTGTTGTGGATTGCTCAGCCAGCATGGAAACGATTGAATTGTTGTTGAAGGCAGTTGACTTGGGTTGCTGTGTTGTCTTGGCAAATAAGAAGCCTCTTACTTCAACAATGGTAACTTCTTGTACTATTAAGCATCAAGTACATGCATCAAACTTTAACTGTAGCCGTTTCTGTTCTTTTGGTTTTATTACGGTGTATCATTAGCACGAACACATTCATTTGGAGACAGCATAGAGTCTTGAATCAGTACTTTATGTGGTTTCGAGCAGAAGAAGTTGCTTCGTAGATCTGAGGTTTTTTTTTTTTAAATTGTTTTAGATCAACCGAATTCTCCGAATTTCTCTTTCTTTAAATCTCTCCTTTTATCTACTGGGCATACCTTAGATAGTAGGGGAGAACTACAAAAGGTTCATCAAGTAGTCAGAAATGACTCATATTTTATCTCGTCTTGTCTTCTACGCAGGAACATTACGATAAATTGGTTTTGCATCTGCGGCGCATCCGCCACGAATCTACTGTACGTGAAACAAAGCTTCTGTATAGACTGACAGTATCAATTCACATTTGTAGTCTTATGAAAATGAAATTAGATGTAAAATGATCTCTTCGTCATATATCTAATTATATTGCTATGACTTAGTCATAAGTGTGGTGTTTTGCTTGACTATATATAAGATATGGTAGGTAGTGATTTTTGTTAACTCTTTTGCGCCTGTCATATGTTTCTTAGGTTGGTGCTGGTCTTCCTGTCATCGCATCATTGAACCGCATAATTTCATCGGGAGATCCTGTTCATAGGATTGTTGGTAGTTTGAGCGGTAATCATATTTCAGATGCAATTCATTCTACTGCGATAGTGTTATAGATGTTGTTCACTGTTCTTATTCCAACTTATGCTTGTATTAATTTATGAATCTTTGTAGCCGTGCTCGATTTATGATAGGTACCTTGGGATATGTAATGAGTGAGCTTGAAGATGGCAAGCCTCTAAGCCAAGTTGTTCAAGCCGCTAAAACACTGGGGTACACTGAACCAGGTATTTCCAGTTTCATTTAATCAATAATGGAATATATCTTTGTTTGTCATTTTTAAGTAGACATCGCTTTATCTGTTTTTCTATACTCCATAATTTCTTTTGCGAATTAAAATATTCTCGAACTTGATTGACCTTTTAGTGCAGCAGAATTAGGTGTAGCCCCCGGAAATCCGTCCATTAATATATAAAAACAAAAATAATGTTTGAATATTCTAACTATTCCAATTATAAGGCACATTGAGGATGGAACAGTGTGAAATGGCATTAGTTTAAAATGATGTTTGATTGATTATGATGTATTGTTTGCTTCACAGATCCACGCGATGATCTCAGTGGCATGGATGTTGCTAGAAAGGTATGGACGGATAAATATAGTGTCACCTGTGAGATGTAGAGTGCATGTATACCTTTGTTAATGTTAGTGATGCTATCAGCCCACAAGGTAGATGGCTTTCTTCATCTATTTCGAGTAATGTACAAAAAGCGGTCATGATTTTGTTTGGTGGTTATGTGAACAATGTTTCCTTTAACTTAATTTCCTGATGATATTGGTAGGCAAATCCTCCAATGTTCTGTTTTCACTAACACAGTGCGAATAATACACTACGCATTGAAATTACCATAGGTTTTTCATTGCAAGCAATTTTTGTTGTTGTTGAAGAGAATATATCCATTTTAGTATGAACTTCTGGGATTCTCAAATATGTCTGTTTCTGTCATGGTAGGCTTTGATTCTTGCTCGGCTCCTTGGGAAGAGACTAATTATGGATAGCATAAAGGTGTGAACCACATTCAAAGCTTTTCATTTCCATCTTCTTAATTCGATGCTGTGATTTAAGTTTGGTAAAGCAACTCTCGTCGAGTCAATTTCCAGGTGAACTGGTTGCTGTTGCAATAAACCGGTGCTCATCTTAAGTTTTTGGCTGGAGAATTGTTGTTCAGTTTTTTAACGAGGAAGCTAGAACTGGGCTTTAGACACACTGATCTTCTCAGTCTTGTTTGAGCTTTGCTTCTGCCTTCTTGATAACAAGACTTCTTTGATCCTTTTTTCTCCTGAAATTTATTTTGTTTCTTTGTAGATAGAGAGCTTGTACCCTGAAGCGATGGGACCTGGACTCATGTCTGTGGAGGATTTCCTCCAAAATGGAATAGTAAAACTTGATGAGAACATTGAGGGGAGAGTTAAAAGAGCTTCATCAAATGGGTGTGTGCTTCGTTATGTCTGTGTGATTGAGGGCTCAAGGTAATAATGGTTACCTTGACTCTTGCTATTTCCCAGCCTCGACTAATATTTTTGGTACCTTAAAGAAATTCTATCTCAAGGCTAATTTGATTGTTAGCAAGAGAGACATCTGTTTCCTAATTATATTGGTCTGCAATTGAGATAACCCATAGAATGCTAGTGTACAATGTCGGAATCGTCTAATTTTGAAATTCACTGTCTCTCTGCAGCGTTCAAGTTGGTATTCGAGAAGTTCCAAAAGATTCACCATTGGGACGACTTAGAGGCAGTGACAATATAGTAAGTTTGTTATAAGATTCTATTTGTTAAACCTCTCTGAAACTGCATCACACGAAGAAAAAATGAACACACATACTTTGGTTTAAACGGTTTAGCAGTACCCTTTTATCGCACACATAATCTCTTAGCTCACAAGAGATTTTCATATATAAAGATTGGTAAATTTGCTCATATTATCTCAAGAACACAAAACACAATATTGTCTTGTCGGTAAACATGATTGAATTGGTTGAAAAAACTGCAGGTAGAGATATATAGCCGTTGCTACGAGAAGCAGCCTTTGGTGATTCAAGGTGCCGGAGCCGGGAACGACACGACTGCAGCCGGTGTTCTTGCCGACATCATCGACTTGCAGGATCTTTTTCCTTGAGAGGTTTTGGTTTTAAATTTTATGTCAAAGTAATAATAATAACGCAAAAGTCCATCGTTTTTTTTTTCAAATATTTTTTTTCCCAGCAATTTGAGATAATTATTAGGCAATAAGAACGTGGCCTCTCCTTACATTACAAAGAAGCTTGGTTTTTTTAGATTTTTTTATGACATTTGAGTGAATAAAAAGAAAAAAAAAATGCAAAACGGGGGTCAGACGGAGAGAACGGTCTCGTTTGATATATCAGTATGATCGATCTGGTTTTTGGGATCAAGAGCCATCTCCCGGAGCCGGAGAAGACTCCCTGTAGCCAGAATCGCCTTAGGGTTTATATCGTGCAGAGATCGGAGATACAAACTCTGACAAGCTTTATTCGCCGCCTCCGATACTTCCCTGTCTTCCACTTTGAGCCCCAAGAGGCAATGCCCTAAGATCCTCAGAATTGGTTGCACAAGCTCCCATGGCAGTGGAATCCTTCCGCTGTCTCTCTCGGATCTTCCTCCCATGGCGACATTCTCTTCCTCTCTCCACGAGTTCTCGCTCAAGGTAGGAATCACAGCTCGTGGTTGCTCCGTCTCTCCGTTTTGCCCCGCCCATTTCTCGCACGACTCGCAGAAATTGAGCTTGGACTCGCGAGGCATCCTCGAGATTTTGCTATAGTAAAGCTCCAACGCGACTCCGACGATCCTCGCGCGGCGTGTGGATCTCACCGTGCCGTGTGGATCGAGCGTTGGGGAGATAACGGCGATGTTGAGGCACGTTGAGTTGTTCTTCGTAGGACCTTTGGATTCGTGGTAAATGCTGGGATGAGAGAGATCGGGAATGTTGACGGTGAGTGCCTGACCGGCGCGTGAGGTTGTCTCGTGCGCGTAGAGAGCGAGTAAGACGGCTTCGAATCCGGCCTGAGGTTGCCGGAGAGGGACGCGGGAGAGGTAGAGACCAGCGATCAAAGGAACGAAACGGAGGACGAGAAGCTGGAGCGACGGTTCCGCGGATTGGAAGGTATCGTAGAGCCAACGGCAGAGGTTATTATCGCCGGCGCCTGAGTCGGGACGTAGGAGAAGAGAGGAAATCGCGGCGGAGACGGCGTCATCGTCGAGGAGGTCAGAGATTGTGGTAGGGATATGTGTTGTTGTGACGATGGAGGCTAAGGATTGTATAGCTGTCTGGCATTTCGCATTGGAATCGGATTGTGCAGAATCGTTAGCCACGGTGGTTTGTGAGTCGCCGGCGATGGCCGGAGAAGGTGGAGACTCGTGGGTGGAGGAAGAATCAGACATTTTTTTGATCGCTTTGTGAGAGAGGAGGAAGCCCAAAATATGGACTTTTGAAAACTTTTGAGAAAATAACGCAGGAAAAATAGGATCAAATATTTGCGCACTCGTAACATGACAATATTGACCAATTTATAAATACGATCTGCATCGTCCGATATTTTTTTTTTCCATCCGACGGTTGTAATACCCCGTACCGGGACCATAACAAAAAAAACACAAAAAGAAATTTGGCAATATCTTTCCAGTCTTTGCTTGGCGGTTGGTTCTTCAATCTTCATCCCATCAGTTTGATCAGAGAAATTAGGGCAACGTCATTTGGGCGAAAATCTCTTCTCTGTTACGAATACCTTGTTTTGATTACTTGAGGTGCGTAACATTTTTTGTTTTTGCTTTCTCGTTGTTCGTTAGCTCGGTTTAGCTAATCTCTTCATTTTTTTTTCGGGTTCGATTGTAATCGATTTACGGATTTTCCTGTGATTGGGAAATTGATGTTTATTCTTTTCTTTTAACCTGGTTCGTTGAATTGAATCGTTTTCTGGGTTTTGTTCAGGCTTAGCTGGATTCGTCTCCGGAGCTGTAGATTTTCAGATCCGGTCAGGGTCGTTCGTGAGAAGCTCCTTGTTTGGGTGTTTTGGGCTGCATCGGACGCTGTCTGTCCTTTGATGGCATTTGAGTGCCAGGAGAGAATTGAAGTTGCGAATGATTCATCGAATATTGGCGAGAGATTATCTGAACAAAGAGCTGAGTCTGATCTTCTGAATTCGGAGCTGAGAATTAGAAATGGGTCTGTCGAGATTCCAAGTGTGAAGCTATGTTTCCAGCAAAAGAAGGGAACTTTGGTGCCCAGTGACTCGAAACAGTTGCTCTCTGACAAGGATTTGTCTACTACTCATCGGTGTTCCATTATTGATTTGCCTCAGGCATTGATATCTGAGATTCTTAATTGCCTTGACCCAAAAGAGTTAGGTCTAGTGTCTTGCGTTTCAACTAGTCTGCATAGTTTAGCATCGGAGCATCATGCGTGGAAGGAATTCTACTGTGAGAGATGGGGACTCCCCGTGGTTTTCGGGGCTAGAAGTTCTGGATTTTCTGATGAGAGATCGTGGAAAGAGCTCTTTGTTGAGAGGGAATTCAGGAGTAAGACCTTCTTAGGACGCTATAATATCGATACCCTTTATGGCCACACTGAAGCAGTTCGGACTGTTTTTCTCTTAGCTTCTGCCAAGCTCATTTTCACTTCTGGATATGATTGCATTGTTCGGATGTGGGACATGGAAGAAGGCTTGTCTATTGCAGCATCTAAACCGCTTGGTTGCACAATAAGGGCAGTTGCCGCTGATACAAAGCTTTTGGTAGCTGGCGGCACTGATGGATTTATACATTGCTGGAAATCGGTGGATGGTCTCCGGAACCTGTTCGACCTCACAAGTTTTCAGAAAGAGAAGACCGAGTTTCGCCTATGGGGACATGAGGGTCCTATTACATCTCTTGCCCTGGACATGGCAAATATCTTTAGCGGTTCATGGGACATGTCTGTTCGTGTATGGGATCGATCTTCAATGAAATGTATCAAAACGTTGAGGCATAGTGATTGGGTTTGGGGGCTTGCGCCTCATGAAGCCAGCATTGCTTGTGCTTCGGGCTCGGATGTATACATTTGGGACATTAGTAGTGAGACTCCACTGGCGATCATCCATGATGTTCATGAGGGTAACACTTACTCTCTGGCAAGAAGCCATAGTGGGGATTTCCTGTTTACTGGTGGAGAAGATGGAGGAATCAAAATGTTTGAGATCAGAACATACGGTATTGAAACAAGGGTTGTACTCATATCTCAATGGATGCCTCACACTGGTCCTGTTTACTCTCTTTCTTTCGAGTTTCCCTGGCTTGTCTCAGCATCTGGTGATGGTAAACTCGCACTTATCGACGTTAGGAAGTTGTTGAAGACTAACCGTCGTGCCTTACCCAAAAGGGGTTCTTCGAGTACTGTGGAACCGCCACAAAGAATGCTGCACGGGTTCGGGTCAAACTTGTTTTCTGTGGACGTGGGTTGTGACCGTATAGTGTGCGGAGGTGAAGAAGGCATAGTCCGGATATGGAACTTCACACAAGCGTTGGAGATAGAGCGAAGAGCTAGAGCTCTCAAGGGAATGAGGCTTGAGAACAGAATGAGACGAAGGAAGATGCAAATGGAGATGAATGCAAAGAGTGGAAGGCCTGACCAATGCTCCATTGCTGCTCATAAGAACCCAATCAGTGGCGATAGGAACCGAGCCTGGCATACAAAACGAAGAGCAAGCGGGAAGTCGAAGGCCTAAGCAATGTGATTCGTTTTCCCTCCAACGCACTCAGTGAAGCAAGTTTTAAAATCTTGGGCACATTTTAGGCTTTGAGCTAACAGACTTGGGTCTTGTGATTGATGGAAACTGAGAAGATTCGGTTTTAGCTCGCTTTTACTATTCATATGTTTCGGAAACCGTTAATTAAAGTTCATTCAGGAAAACTCAAAAGGTCACTGAGTTTTTTTTTTGGGATTTTTAACACAAGAAATAACCCTTTTTGTGTGTGTTTGTCAGAATATTTTTCCTTCGTTTTGTTGTTGACTAATGACTGGTTTAAGGCAGACGGGACCCAGTGAAAATTTGACTTCCTTCCTGTTTCCCTTTGCTCTAATCCACAAGTTTGCCCGTTAGCTTGACACTTGACTTAAAGTTCTGGATATGACACATACATCTATTTTACTATTTGGTGTTTGAAACTTGAAGAATCTGGCTTCTGTTTCACTTCAATAATATTGTTTGAATTAGGTGAATTTCCACAAAAGCTGGGAAATTTCCGCCCTGTCAAAACTCAAAACCCATCCCACATCATGCATAGAACACGTATGGAAATGTTACCCTTAAAAAGAAAAAGATGACAAGTGTTAACCAATCTATTATTTTCATGAGTCAACCAATCTATGTGTCCAAAAACTTAAATGGCTAATAAAGTGGTTAATTTAAAAACAAAAACAGAAGAAGAAGAAGATAGAAACCTGAACACAACCAAGAAACGAGCAAGAGAGACAACAAATGACAATAAGTACGGTTATATATCATGTATAACAATCCGGATGTGAAGAAAAACATATATTAAAACATAATTAAAATTTAACACACAATATTTCAAATAAAACACACTTTAACTACCAATCACAAATTTTAAAATGTTAAAAAAAATTAATATATTAAAGGAAGAAAAAACAGTTCAGAAAATTTGTATATATAAAGAATGAATTAACTCAAATGAAGCAGTGGTATATAATGGATATTTTGTACTACTACAACTTAATCTAAACTTGTACCACTATTATACACATATTGTACCACCCGTTTTCTTTGTAATGCTGTTTTACACATATAAAACATACCTCTGAACTACCCTAATCTTTGTAATGATTTGGTTACATGATATTGTGTAACACATAATACAATCCATAGCACTCTCTTTACAAGGCACCAATCAGAGCCAACATAAAATTATTCAACGTAGACACTTCTACAGTTGCCGCCTCAGTTTTCTTTATGTTTGTGTTTCTTATTTTTTATCAAAAAAAATATTTTTTCTTCTCCCTGACGTGATGCTTTGGTGATACGCTATCCGGCGATGTGATAGTTTGGAGAAAAAGTTTTATTGTTTTTGGGAAGAAGACTTATTTAGGAAGACTCCATATATCAAGATAGACGTCCAATCCATATTGATATCAACCATTCTTTTTTTTTTTCTTGTTTTTTGCTATCTCAAAAACATATTATATGTTCAAATAATTATACGATCACTGAAAACATTTGAATACCTTATCAATTAGATGAATGGAAATGTTCCTAACTATATTGTTCTTGTTAATAATGTTCCTAACAATATTTAAACTGAGTGAGTACTTTATTTGGAATAAATTATAATATATTTTTAATTAAATATTTATGTTAATTCAATGAATTATCGAGTAGTAAATATTTAGGAGAAGAGTATACTCCAGAGTCCAGACTCGAGAGTGGACTGGAAAATGAACTAGGTTTGGGTCTATATTAAGAGAATCCTGTAAAAAATTAGAAACACAACAATGTTGTCATGTCAACAAAGTGTATAAAAGGGAGTTAACAAATGAAATATAGCATGTAAGGGGATTATCACGAGCTTTTAATGCGTTCGTATTTTTATGTTGATGCAGTAGTGGTATAATTAACTGCACGTCACGGAAAAATCAATCGACTAATTTCTTAATTTTTTTTTTTTTAACAAACACTAATTTCGTAAGTTACAAATCTCTTCGTCTCCTTACTAAAATGCATAAAAAGCGAAAGAATATCTGGCTTCGTACTCACTGCACACGATACTGTGACCTCTTCCTCTCCTCTTACATACCTTCCTGGTAAAATTCTCTCTTCATGATCTTGACAATTTTTTTAGTGTAATAAAATATCCACTTTTATCTCCATTGTCTTGCATGTTAATTTTTTTTGGAGAAAGGGTATTCTCTTCTCTTCTCTTGCTTCTTCTGTTTTATTTTCTTGTCTTTTCTTCTTCTGCATTTTAGGTTGTATCGGAATATGTTTAATTTTTTGAAATATGATAGACATTTTTTTTTTCCTTGCAATGGTAATATGCTTTGTGGATCTCTTCTTCAGTTCTTCTCATGTATAAAAATCTTAAATCATTGAGACTCTGTGTTGATCTCTTCTCGTTGTTAAGCTATATGGACTTGAGACTTGATGATTAACTGTATGAGTCCCGAAGTTGACTGTTTGGTTCCTCAAGTTAGCTATAAAACTATGACCTAGCTTGTGTGTGTTTTGCTACTCCAGAAATGGATTCGAGCAAGAGTGCTCTTCTTCCAATTGCTCGGCGTGGGAACGGCTCAAAAGGCCAGAAGATTCAGCTGCGTACTAACCACTTCAGAGTCAACTTCAGCAACGCAAAAAGTCAACATTTTTTTCCAATACAGCGTAAGCTTCCTCTTCTATTCTCGAATATCTTATTCCCCATCACTGCTTACAAATTCTTATTTTTACAAAAATCTTTGGATACAGGTTGCTATCACATACGAAGATGGGAATCCAGTTGTAGCCAAGGGTATCGGCAGAAAGATTCTTGAAAATGTTCAGGACACCTACAAAAGTGATTTGGGTTCCAAATACTTTGCTTACGATGGAGACAAGACTCTGTTCACTGTCGGTCCACTTCCCGCCAACAAACTAGACTTCTCTGTTGTTCTTGAAGACATGTCTTGTAGCAGAGGCAACACAAGGAGCGATGATGCGGACAGGAAGAGATTAAGGCGTCCTAACAAATCCAAGAAATTCAACGTTGCAATTACCTTTGCTAAACAAATCTCAATCCAAGCTATTGATGGTGCTCTTCAAGGAATTGAAACAAATCATCTTCAAGATGCTATAAGAGTGCTAGATGTTATCTTGCGCCAGAACGCAGCTAGACAGTTAAGTGAACTTTTCTTGATATTCCTTTTATCTTGCTTGATTTTTGTCCTTAATCTTCAAGTTGTTACATATCTGTTTTTACGCAGGGGTTGCCTCCTTGTTCGTCAATCCTTCTTCCACAATGACGCAAAGTTCTTTTCGAAAGAGCATGGAGGTTTTTATCTATGCAGAGGATTCCATTCTAGCTTCAGAACTACTCAGGGAGGCTTATCCCTTAATATGGGTAAAATTCTTTTTTTCATTATATGATGTGAATTCCATAATCTTCTTCTTTGTAACATTTTGTTTTGTTTTTCATCAGATGTTTCGTCTACGTTGATAGTAAAACCAGGTCCTGTTGTTGATTTCCTTACTGCAAATCAAGGGAAAAATCGATTCTCTATTGATTGGAAAGAGGTACTTTAGAAGAATTTACAATGGTCTTTAAGCATATCTTTGAGGTGAATTAGTACTTTTCATATTCTGATTATTGTGTCTCTCATTTAGGCCGAACGTACTCTCAAGAATCTTAGAGTTAAAGTCATCACCACAAATCAAGAATACAAGATAACCGGACTAAGTAGACTACCCTGCAAAGATCAAACGTATGTTCTGAATTGATATATTTTAGATCATATATGTTTTAAAATCGCTTTGTTTTAGTTATTCAGTAACCTCCTTTTTTTTTTAACTTAGGTTTATTTGGAAGCAAAAGAAAGGAAACGGGGAAGTTGAGGAGGAGATTAAAGTGTTTGATTACTACAAGAAAAACCATGACATCAGACTTCATGATTCAGGTGACTTACGTTGCATCAATGTTGGTAAGCCGAAGCGTCCTACTTACTTTCCCATGGAGGTTAGTGTTATGCTTCTTTTTTTTGTTTGTTGTTCTCTCACATTTTCATGCTTATTAATGGCTTATGAAGAATATACTTGTTTGGTTTTTTAATACTTTCAGCTCTGTCATCTTGTTTCTCTGCAACGCTATACGAAAGCTCTTACTATTTTCCAGAGGAGTAACCTAGTCAGAGAATCAATACAGAAGCCACTAGATAAGAGGAATATGTTAAACAGAGTAACAAGTCTTTCATTTTCCACGTATCATCTTTTTCTTTTTCTGTTCATTTATGTAATATCATATTTCGTTTTGTAGGCTCTAGAGAACTGTAATTATAATGATGACACACTGTTGCAAGAATGTGGTGTCAGAATTGGCTCTGAATTCACTCAAGTGGAAGGTCACATACTACCAACTCCAAATGTGATTCTTCTTAGCCTCTTCTCTTTCATTTTTGGTTATGCATGGAAGATTTGATGTTATAACATATTATCTCTGATCTTTTTTTTTTTTATTACTCCCAAAACAGCTGAAAGTGGGCAATGGAAAGGACATTATTCCTAGCAATGGGCGTTGGAATTTCAACAATAAGGTCTTCTTGCTTATCCATTGGCTGTTAAGTTTCATAGATGTTTTGAAAAAAAAAAAAATTCAAATAATTTACTCAAAATCTATTCTGCAGGAATTTGTTAAGCCAGTCAAAGTTACTGGATGGGCTGTTGTGAACTTCTCTGTTCAGTGTGACCCGCACAGGATTGTTCGTGACTTGATCAGATGTGGAAAGATGAAAGGAATGGTAAGCTTATATATTCTTTCTTCAAAAGGATCATTGCCTACATTAAAGAACACTAAAAACAATACTCTTTCTGGTTTCTTTTGTCTCAGGACGTAGTTCTTCCACTTGATGTCTTTGAAGAAGGTCATCGGTTTAAGGCTGCACCTGGTTCTGTAAGAGTGGAGAAGATGTTTGAAGTTATGAAACTGAAATTCCGGGACCAGGACTGGGGAAAACCTGAATTCCTTCTTTGCATACTCTCGAAAAACTCTAATGTTTATGGTAACACTAAGCAGTTAACAACATTACTTGAAACATATATGTATATATATATATATAGTATACTTTTGTTTAGTAAACATATATGACTGCAGTCTTTGAATGATTAAAATCTCTTTTAAGGTCCATGGAAAAAGAGAACTCTTATTGAAGATGGAATAAAGAATCAGTGTATTGCTCCTCCCAACATCGTAAAGGATCAGTATCTCACAAATGTTCTCCTCAAAATTAATGCTAAGGTGATGATCTCTTTTGACTCAATATCACAACTTTTACTTTGTGTATGTAGTTTCTGATATATAGTTATCTGCCATTTTTTTTTGTGTAGCTTGGTGGATTAAATTCAGAGTTAGCTATTGAGCGGTCACTAGGAATCCCTGCGGTGATGAGAGTCCCTACCATCATTATTGGGATGGATGTATCTCATGGCTCTCCAGGACAGTCTGATGTCCCATCCATTTCCGCGGTAACATTGATTTTTTTTTTGTTGCATAATTTTAACTGTTAGTTTCTTGTGTTGTATTTTCATGTAAGCTTGATATAATGTCAATAATGTTTGGAATGCATATATAGGTTGTGAGCTCCAGAGAATGGCCCTTAATCTCAAAATACAAGGCTTGTGTGCGTACACAGTCACCTAAAGTCGAAATGATTGACAATCTCTTTAACCGCGTCTCTGATAAAGTTGACGATGGTATTATGAGGTAATTATATTTCTAGTGAATATGAAAAATTACTTCTTTAGATAGGATTGTGAAAACGGATAGTGTGATTAGATGACTCAATTATGTTTTTACAGGGAGCTCTTGGATGATTTTAAATCCTGCTCTGGTATGAAACCCGATCACATTATCGTTTTCAGGTATGCATGATATAATCTAGAGATCTTGTGAAAGTTGTTTAATACGACTTTTGTTAACTCAAGTAGAATAATCAAATAATACATGTAGGGATGGTTTGAGTGAATCTCAGTTTAACCAAGTTCTTAATATTGAACTGGGTCAGATGAAGCAGGTAAGGTTATATTTTGGTTACTAAAACAACATTCAAGCTCTTAATACTTAGCCAATGTTGGACGTTTATGGAGTTTTGTAATTTTGGTTATATCATTAGGCGTGCAAGTTTCTTGAGGAGAATTGGTATCCCAAGTTTACAGTGATCATTGCTCAGAAAAAGCACCACACCAGGTTCTTCCAGGAGAGAAGACCTGCTGATAATGTTCCCCCAGGTGGAAAATCAAAATCCATTTTCGTAACATTGATTTGTTTTTTTTTTATTTTTTTGTTGGTGTGTTATCGAATTGACGTTGAAACCGGTTTCATATAATTTACTTGCAGGAACAATAATCGACAGCAAGATCTGTCACCCACGCAACAACGATTTCTATCTTTGTGCTCATGCTGGAATGCTTGTAAGTGAGATAAGTCTTCTGCTCGGATCAGTTGTGAATCGAATAGAACACTTGAAACATCTTTGTTTTTTTTTCTATGGTTTTCGATGTTATAGGGAACTACGAGGCCAACGCATTACCATGTGCTCTACGATGAGATTGGATTTTCGACAGATGACCTCCAAGAACTTGTCCATTCTCTATCCTATGTGTAATCAGCAGATACTAAACATCTCTATTTCTTTGTGGTTTTACAATGTCTACTGAATTAAGACAACATTCTCTTAACTGTGTGTTTTGATTCTTTGTAGCTACCAGAGGAGCACCACTGCCATCTCAGTCGGTAAATTGATGCATAGCTATGCTGATTTCATTGGTTTTATATAGTTTGTCAGAATGGATAAAATAGATTTTGCTGCTTTCTTTCATGACAAGTTGATTAGCATTTAGCGATAATGTCTAATGATGGAAACAAGCAATGAAGCTATTCATGATGTTTTTCATTATGTGCAATATCTCAAGTTTCTTGTTTCTTTTTTTGTTTTTGTTTTCTGCAGTTGCGTTGATAAGTTATGCTTATTTGGCAGCTGCACAGATTGTGCAGGGGAACTGCAATGAAGTTTGAGGACATGTCTGAGACTTCATCGAGCCATGGTGGGATCACAACATCTGGAGCTGCCCCTGTGCCTCCTATGCCGAAGCTGAACAAGGCTGTTGCTACCTCAATGTTCTTCTGCTGAATCAAGTTTTTTTTTTTCTGCTAAATAACGAACCAAAATTGGTGTTATGATTCTCTTCTTGACTCTGTTTTTTGTGGGCGTTGGTTGGTCCTCGGTTTTATATTTTAATGGAATTTGCTAATTCAAGACTTAAGTTGCATTTTATTGTAGACTAGATTGTTATGAGTTGATACATAACTCTGGTGATGTTATAACTTAAAACCCAACCAAAAAATGAACTTATATACACTGATTCTAATTTCTAGTAACGAAGTTCTAAGAATTGCTGTAAACTCAAAACACAGTGAACAACTACATATATCTTTTGAGTCCGTAAATATCATAATGTTTCAAGTAGAAAGCACTACATGTTCTGGAATTTATGGGATTTGAAACTATTATACCATGTAACAGAAGAAGGATACATATGAAACTATTACTCGAGTGAAAAGTAAAAAGATTTTTACCTACATATCATAGAGTTAGGATCATATTTCCATCAGTTTACAAAACATTGTAAAAATTGGAAGAACAAAAAAAAACAGAAAACCAAGTATATACCCCTCTATGGTTATTAACCTGAGAAAATGCATATCGAGGCTCTAGGTGGTTCGTTGTCTAACATGTCGGCTGCTGGTATCGCCGCCGCCACCACCACCGCCGCCGTCTGATAGTTGGGCCCACACGCTCTGAGACTTGGCTCCTCCGGTACTGTTGCTGCCTTCCTCGTAACCAGCCACCGCCTTCAGAAGCTCCGACTGGAGGGACAGACATTCATCCTTGAGCTGTAGATAAGCGTCTGTCTCCAGGACAGCTGCAATATTGAAAGCCCCACCAAATTCAAATACCACCGAAAATCGATTATACACTTGACATGCATATCAGGGTTGGACATATAAAATCAAAATGTGTTTATAATCCGATTGGTTTTATCATTTTGAAGCAAACAAGATTGTGTATCGAAATGCGTTGCAGAAGCATACCTGCTAGGTTCTCAGCAGAAAATTTTAGGCAAACGCTTTTTAGCTCCCTAGCACTATATCTGTCAGCCAGCACTAAGATCTTGGCGACGGATTTCACTGATACGCCTTTGGACAAGTGAGATTCACACAACAATCTGAGCCTATTCAGGTCGTACTTATCCGATGCTGCTAAAAGCTTTACTATCAATGTCTCGTATATTTCAGGCAGTTTTAAGAGGTCAAATGTATGAGTGTACACAGCCTCCACATCTTCCGGAAGAGAATCTTTATACATGAATTGTAGCAAAGCCTGGAAGGAACAGAGCATAAATACAGGCACGTTTTGAACAAGCAGAAGCAAGTAAAGAATAACCACCAATGATGTACCTTAAAAACCTTAGGTTCCAGATCGTCGATCTTAACCTCTGTATTGCTTGCTTCAAACTCATTGAAAAACTTAGACTTGAAAAATGGAGATCGAGCAGCCAGCACTAATTTATGAGCTTGAATCTTCTCTCCAGCAATGTCAAAAGTCACATCAGAACCTTCCATGCTATCCAGTAAAACTCCAAAATGTGATCCAAGTTCTGATTCAGGGACTTGAACAGAGTGTAACCGTGGGCAGTGTATTTCCGAAACCACAACTCCAACCGTACAGTTGATTTTCAAGCAATCGTCTTTGAGGTAGTCAGATGCTTCAAGCAAGCTACGTTTGAAGAAACGCTTGTATCCCCTAATCAAACCACAAAGAAGAAAGAGAATTTGAGGAGCTTGAGTTAGCAGAGTGTAACCAAAAGATAAATGTAAAGAGAAGATCATACATATCTCTATTAAAAAGGATCAAAGTAAATTGGAAAAATAGAAAACAGCCTCTCCACTGATATTAGGAATTCTATTCCAGTTAAGACTTAAGCAAAGGCTGTGTCTAGATACACTCAGGTAATTCAGTTAACTAAAACACCACATAAATTATCCATTTCTTATTCAATATTTTTCGCTTCATGAACATGCAACCACCCACATCCTTTCAAAAACAAGATTTGGAATGGGAGAAAGAACACACACAACTTATGAGTCGCAGGAATGTTACTACAATGACTATGACTAGCTGAATTCTTCAATTGTGATGCTTTATACCACCAACAGATTCCTCCTAAGCAGTTCACCAAACTTATCCTATAAACGCCACCAAACGAACTTCATACGAATTTCTAAACTATCTCTATAGCCATCGATCGTAATCAAGATAAGCTCGAATTATGAGCAGTGAGCAGAAACCAACTAGGTAGGTGATAATCGTACCACATGCTTCCTCGGTATTTGAGAGTGTAAGGCCCACTGTCAAGAGAACGCTCGAAATGGCTATGAACCTTGTGCTGACCCTTTCCGCTTTGGTCAACAAGAGCGAGCTCGAAAAGAGCCCTGACTTCGGTGCCCTCGCTGGCCAATGCGATGAAGACGGAGACGTATGCAGAGTTATCCTCCGGATTCTTACCGTCCGGGTAGAAGAAGATCCCCCACTGGTAGCCTCCGACCGAGAAGTTATCACTCGCTATGTGCTTCCCCACACCCATCCCCTTCGCTAAGCTGTACCCTTGTATCACGAATTGATGCGACCCGTTCACCGTCTGGGTCACCGACTTCGAGCTCGTCGGCGATGAAACCCGATCCGGATTCGATCCAGGAATTACTGATCCCGACATCGCTTTGAATTTCGCGGCTAATTTAGTGGTGATACAGCAAAGATCCCATGAGGATTACTATCCTGATCAAGAAGAATCGATTTCGAGAAACAAGATTTCTAGGGTTCTGAATTTCAATTTGGATTTATTTCAGGTTTCAGACCGTTTAAAGAAAATCGCGAGAGGGAAGTGAAACAGAACGTCTCCAGTTGTATAACTTACCAATATTATCAGAGACGAGCTAAAAAGGGATGTTTGGTTGTGGGTTTAAACCTAATCTCCTAATTGCAGAAAGTCAGATCTAACCTGATTGCCAAACAAGCCGTGGTCAACTGTGCTCTCACCTTGTTAACTCAAGTGACCTGTGTCGTCTCTCTATCAAACAGCGAAAGAAATGGCTGGTCATGAAGGTCGTTGTGGCGGCGAAGGAAAATCGGAGATGATACCGACGGAGGAAGCTCTGAGGATAGTACTCAGTGTCTCCGAGCGGCTGCCTCCGGTAGTCGTATCGCTGCAGGAAGCGCTTGGGAAGGTGTTGGCGGAGGATATTCGTGCTCCTGATCCTCTTCCTCCATATCCTGCTTCCGTCAAGGTGAATAGCATTCCACTTATAATGAAACTATTTTGGCGATCAAATTGGTTGGTTTACTGTTTATCTTTCTTGTTGATCTTCGTGGATCGTTTGTATCTTTGTGACTGATTGATCTAAACTTGAGGATACAGTTGTGTGCTTGACGCAATTAGCGAACATCATAGCGTCTTAAACTCTATGAATCGCTTGCTTTTGATTTCAATATGTTTAATTCATGGAAATTTGTTAAATAGAAATTGAAAGATGTTAAGCTCGTGATGATACTTGAATAGATTGTCTTATATGTTGTTTAGGATGGATACGCGGTTGTTGCATCAGATGGTCCTGGAGAATACCCGGTGATTACAGAATCAAGAGCTGGGAATGATGGACTGGGTGTGACTGTTACTCCTGGAACTGTGGCTTATGTAACAACTGGTGGTTAGTATATTGCATTCGATGTGATATCTCGTACTCATGATTTGTATCATTTGCTCATATGAGAACTTTATAGTGTTTTAACATTGAAAGTCCAACTGTTTTCTTTATTCACTTCAATTTGATACTATCTGCATGGGTGTGTCAGAAAAGTAGCTTTTTCTTTGATTTCAAACTATTTCTTTCTTTGATGTGTTTCTCTTTAGGACCTATACCTGATGGTGCCGATGCAGTTGTCCAAGTTGAGGACACTAAAGCAATTGGAGACGTCTCAACTGAATCAAAAAGAGTAAAAATACTGATTCAAACCAAGAAAGGCACTGACATCCGTAGAGTGGTATGGTTTCTTATTTCCCGCTTATATAGTCAGTCTTGTAGTTGATATTTTTGGGTTCCTTTATTTATGACTGTTTGCTAAATAGTTGTAGTATCATACTGTCTAACGTACTGCCATTTGTTGATCTAAGTAAACTTTAGGATGCATGTGAGACCAGTATGTAAAATGAATTTAACTGTTGTGTCGTTTGATGGTTAAGTCACTACTTTCTTTTATTGGGATAAGTGGTAAATGATGGCCGGGTTTTGAATATGTACTTGAATTGTTGGACACCTTTCCATCTTTGCTACCGTTTAGGTGTGAACATGCAATGCTTCTTACAGAAAAGGCGCTTCTGGGACATAGAATTGGATAGCTAAAGCATGTTTCCCTATTAAGATAAATCATCAAACCTAAAACGAAAATGATAGTTTTTTTCCAGCTGTTTGGAATCATTTTATGTTGATTGTTTCCACAAGATTCATTCAATTTATATGCAAGGGTTGCGACATTGAGAAAGATGCGACTGTACTAAAAATTGGAGAAAGGATTGGTGCCTCAGAAATTGGCTTGCTAGCAACTGCAGGAGTAACCTCGGTGAAGGTATTGCTGTATTCAGTGTTTAGAGTAGCATATTAGAGGTGTCCAACACGGAAAAGTAAACTTCCATGTAGGTATATCCTATGCCAACAATTGCTGTTCTCTCTACTGGGGATGAACTTGTGGAGCCAACAGCTGGGACTTTAGGTCGTGGTCAGGTATTATGCAGCATGAAGATTTCTGATGCATGTGATATTTATACCCGTGTATTTACTGGGAAAAGATATTGAACCCAACATAATTTTAGTGGCTAAATAATGGGATCTCTGCAGATTAGGGACTCAAATCGAGCAATGTTACTGGCTGCAGTGATGCAGCAGCAATGCAAAGTTGTTGACCTCGGAATCGTTAGAGATGATAGAAAGGAACTTGAGAGAGTTTTGGATGAGGCCATATCCTCTGGAGTCGATATTATTATTACGTCTGGTGGTGTTTCAATGGGAGATAGGGATTTTGTCAAGCCATTGCTCAAAGAGAAAGGGAAAGTTCATTTCAGCAAGGTAAATAAGCAGTATAAGTTTCCTCAATCATCTACGTGAAGTTTATTATTTTCTCTTCTTAAAAGCAAAAGACCTGGCTTCTATGTTTTCTGACGATATATTTTACCCAGTTCTACTGTTTGATTTTTCAACTTGGCTCAGAAAGTTGAAAATGTTTAGTTTAATCTACAGATCGAACTGAGAGGATTTTAAATTAAATATTTTCTTCAGGTATTGATGAAACCTGGGAAACCTTTGACGTTTGCTGAGATCAGTACAAAACCAGCTGAAAGTATGATGGGGAAAACGGTCCTTGCATTTGGGTTACCAGGAAATCCTGTTAGCTGTTTGGTTTGTTTCAATCTCTTTGTTGTGCCTACAATCCGCCAGCTTGCAGGATGGACAAGCCCCCATCCACTGAGGTTACTGAAGTTTACATAACTCTTTTTCCTAAATGAATTCGTTCTAAAATGATCATCACTGAAAGGGTAGATTACCGTCTAATCTTTGTGCAGAGTACGAGCTCGACTTCAGGAGGCGATAAGGTCCGATTCCATTCGTCCGGAGTTTCATCGGGCCATCATCAAATGGAAAGAGAACGATGGATCAGGGACTTCCGGGTGAGGTTTTTCATAACCATGTCTCTTGAGTAAAAACTTTAGCTGGATCTTACTGGATTTTCATGGAAGTTGCATTACGTTTTACTATCTTAATCAGAGTAATAATATATACCTGGATGTCAGATTTATCGCTGAGAGCACGGGACATCAGATGAGCAGTCGGCTTTTAAGTATGAGGTCGGCTAATGCTTTGTTAGAGTTGCCTGCTACGGGCAATGTGCTTTCTGCTGGAACTTCTATATCAGCTGTAATCGTCTCCGATATTAGTGGCTTCTCTATGGATAAGAAAACCTCATTATCAGAACCAGAATTTCTTCGGAAAGAAAAGAAGTACGATGAAGTACCTGGGCCTGAGTATAAAGTTGCTATTCTTACTGTCAGTGATACTGTCTCAGCTGGGGCTGGACCTGATCGAAGGTATGATTACTCTTAACCTTTTTTGATTGTCCTGTTACAAATCTTGATGAGTTGAGTTAAAGATGTTGGAACAGATACGTTTTTTTTTTTTTAATTTGCGTCTCTAAAAGAATGCTCACTTTTAGAAGATGAAACGGAAATAGCAACGCTGTGGTTAACTTTGTAATAGAATACATTGATTTTTCTTAAACATATTTGTCCTACATGTCTTACCTTCTGGTGATTTCGACAGTAGCTTGTTGATGGATGTTTTTGGTAGAGGTTTCTGTTTGTCTATACATGTTTAAATGACATGTTACTTGGTGACTATTTGATAAGAAATAAGCTAGAACATGAAATTTGTACTCAAAGTGTAAAACGTTTAGATTCAGCTTATTGGGTTTCTCTTTCAATTTGGCTTAATCGACGCATATATTAGTAATGCAGAGTCGATAATCTCCTCAGCCAGAGTTTAATGACAGTGAGTGAAAACTCTGGAACAGTGAGTTTTTCCAAGAGTTAATTTTCTTCGGAAAAAAATGTGCATCTCGATACACCTCACCAGTTCGTTATTCTGGTGAGGTCACTTATTCGATGCAATAGTTACACAGCAAAGTAATATTGCTCCTTGTCATAGTGAGACAAGAAGCAAGCAACATAGTGCTTTGCTACATCTTTAGGTAAAATCTGATCCTGATGCCATTCGTCACTTTAAATACTCATACCCTTTCCTAATAGTTTTTTTTTTCCTATTTTTCTACTTCAGAGAAAGTGTGATGGCAAGTATACTTTTTTTTTTTAATTCACTTCAATTTTTTTTCGTGGTCTTTCTGATTTTCTTGTGCTAGTGCAGTGGACCCAGAGCCGTATCAGTGATTGATTCCTCGTCTGAAAAACTGGGAGGAGCGAAGGTAGTTGCAATAGCTGTTGTTCCCGATGAAGTGGAAAGAATCAAAGACATTCTTCAGAAATGGAGCGATGTTGATGAAATAGATCTCATTCTTACACTTGGTATATAAACATTTAGTTACTTTTCGTAAAATTGGTCTATTGTTTGAGTCATATTTTGATGTACTTCTTGCAACTAGGTGGTACTGGCTTCACTCCAAGAGATGTAACACCTGAAGCAACGAAAGAAGTGATCGAGAGAGAAACACCTGGTCTTCTCTTTGTTATGATGCAAGAGAGCTTAAAGGTAAAGACTTACCCTACCTCTAGGGATGTTCAATCTGGATAAACTGAACCGATACATTATGAAAACCCAATTGAGAGTTAATATGGTTGGAATCCTATACACGGAAAACCGAATCTGATCGGGACCAAACTGAAACTGTACTGAAACAATCCATAACATATTTGGTTTTGGTTACTATTTTCCCACACCGAAAACTAAAAACCCAATTTGAACATGGTTGCTTTTCTCCATCATGGAAAAGAATGGCGGTGAGTAGTTATCTGATTCTCTGTCCTTTTCCTCTGTGAGCAGATCACGCCATTTGCAATGCTCTCACGCTCTGCAGCAGGAATTAGAGGCTCAACACTGGTACAAATCTCTAAAGTTCACATTGGTATTATCTCGAAGTTGTCATCACACTCACGTTTCTAGGTTTTTTGATCTCTCAGATAATCAACATGCCGGGGAACCCAAACGCAGTGGCCGAGTGTATGGAGGCCCTGTTACCAGCGTTGAAGCACGCTCTGAAGCAGATCAAAGGAGACAAGAGAGAGAAACATCCAAAGCACATACCTCATGCAGAAGCCACCGCACCGACTGATACATGGGACCGAAGCTATAAGTCGGCCTATGAGGGAGAAGAGACGAGAGAGGCTGGTTGTTCATGTACTCACTGAATCTTCCCAACTTCTCCGCTCAGTGAAATTCAAGTGACTGTGTAAAACTTTTGATAAATTTTGTAACATGAAACCCAAGTATATGGTGGGAAGAGCATTGTTGTAGCTTTGTAATAAGGGGTCTACTTTGTGTAAAAAATGCATTGCTCCTAATGTGGAAAACAAAAATTGTGTCAGAAATATCTGCAACTTACTTCTACAGTAATACCATGGTTATTTTGCAAATAGCTTCTCAGATTAGTACTGTAAATACCTCAAAAATACACATACTCATATACACGTATAATTAATACTACTAGCTGTTATATTTCAGTCTGGATGATTGTAAATTTTCAATTTAGTTTTGGTTTAGAAATGTTCTTGGGATTTTAATTTTGGGTATGTCTTACAAAAATTCTTCTATACTTGTGAGTGTCCATCTTCCCCGGACAGTGAACAGAAATAATAGGAGCAGTTTGAAAGAGAAAGTATAAAAATGGGTCAGCTCGCTCTTCAGCGACTCCCGCCGTTGGCTTCGCTTCCAAGACGCCCTCCTTCTCTTCCACCACCGTCTTCGGCTTCTCCGTCCCTCCCTTGCGCAACCGCCTCTCGCCGCCCCAGATTCTACGTCGCCAGGTTTTTCTTCTATTTCCCTCGGATTTTTTTTTTTTTTTTTCTGTTTGTCTTCTTCTGTTGATGTGTTTGCGTCTCTACTTATTTCGGTTTGTGGATTCACAACTCAATCAAGGAATCATGAATTCTCAAATTCAATTAAGGAATTATGTTACCATAGGTTGTTTCTTGTCATCCATTTGTATCAGCATCCAAAAATTTCCTGATGTTACACGTTTGATGAATTTTCCCATCTTGTTTGTGACGAAATAGAGCAATGTCATCGCACATTGTTGGGTATCCCCGTATTGGGCCGAAGAGAGAGCTTAAGTTTGCATTGGAGTCCTTCTGGGATGGGAAAACCGGTGCTGAGGAATTGCAGAATGTTGCTGCTAACCTGAGAAACTCCATATGGAAACACATGGCTGATGCAGGAATCAAATACATTCCCAGCAACACCTTCTCATACTATGATCAGATGTTGGATACCACAGCGATGCTTGGTGCTGTTCCCCCTAGGTATGGTTGGGAAAGTGGTGAGATCGGTTTTGATATTTACTTCTCCATGGCACGCGGAAATGCTTCTGTTCCTGCTATGGAAATGACCAAGTGGTTTGATACAAACTAGTAAGTAACGAATCCTCTTTCTTTCCCTGTTTTTAAAATGTTTTTCTCAGTTATAATGCTGATAGATGCTCTAACAGCCATTACATTGTTCCTGAGTTGGGTCCTGATGTCAAATTCTCCTATGCATCTCACAAGGCTGTGGATGAATTTAAGGAGGCAAAAGCAGTAAGTGTGGCTGGAACTTTATCACCTATTTTTCCCGGAATAGCTTTTTTTTTTGTCCCCCAAGTGTCTTATTCACAGCTGTGCTTTTGGCTGTTCATGTCACAGCTTGGCATTGACACAGTTCCTGTGCTCATTGGGCCCATCACCTACTTGCTCCTGTCAAAACCTGCAAAGGGTGTTGAAAAATCATTCTCCCTTCTCTCTCTGATCGACAAGATTCTTCCTGTCTACAAGTAAGGATATTTCGAGGCCATCTGCTAGGTTTTTGAAAGTTAGCTAGGTCAAAATGAACTCAAAAGAAATCAGTTTCATTTGGATAGTGCTTGAAACCTTAACTGGTTTCTGTGGCATTTGTTTTGTCAGAGAAGTTTTGGCTGATCTCAAATCTGCTGGTGCACGATGGATTCAGTTCGATGAGCCTATACTTGTGATGGATCTTGACACCAGCCAGTTGCAGGCATTTTACGATGCCTACTCACACATGGAGTCATCTTTGGCAGGCTTGAATGTTCTTATTGCCACATACTTTGCCGATGTTCCCGCTGAAGCGTACAATACATTAACGTCTTTGAAATGTGTAACTGGGTTTGGATTTGACCTCGTTCGTGGTTTGGAGACTATTGATTTAATCAAGGTAAATTTTCCTCGTGGAAAGCTACTATTTGCTGGAGTTGTGGATGGGAGGAACATTTGGGCGAATGATCTTTCTGCTTCAATCAAGACACTACAGACTCTTGAAGACATTGTTGGAAAAGGTGTCAGTAAAATGATTGCTTTCACTGATTTTTCCTACTGAGCTTCAGAATGATGTAAACCCTCCTCTTCTCTTTGCAGAAAAACTCGTGGTTTCTACTTCTTGCTCTCTACTCCATACGGCCGTGGACTTGGTGAATGAAGTTAAACTTGATAAAGAGCTAAAATCATGGCTTGCATTTGCTGCACAAAAGGTCGTTGAAGTGAATGCACTTGCCAAAGCGTTCTCTGGAGCTAAGGATGAGGTACATCTTTGTTTATTACATTAGGCACAACTTTTGAGGAATATTATCTTTGAACTTGCTGTAAGCTCTGCGTTTCTAATTCTAGAGGGTCTTTGAGTTATAATTTTTTCCCACGGTTGAAGTTATCGGCTTAAAACGTATGTTTGTATGACTGGAACTACATCGATGCCCAATGAATTTATATCCCATATACTGGACTTTGACCCGATCTCATGGATCATTGCTGTAACTAAGTTTTTATTTGATACAGAAGTAGTAAACTGTGAGCTTTGTATTGTCTTGGTCCCTTTGTAGGCATTGTTTGCTTCTAATTCCATGCGTCAAGCTTCTAGAAGATCATCTCCAAGGGTGACAAATGCAGCTGTACAACAGGATGTAAGGGGTTTTCCAAAAAAATTCTCCATCACATTTTGTAACCTGGACTTATATCTTTATTACTTTCTTTCTCAGGTTGCTGCACTAAAGAAATCTGATCACCGCCGTTCTACAGAAGTAAGTGTTAGGCTACAAGCCCAGCAGAAGAAGTTAAACCTTCCTGCTCTTCCAACAACTACAATTGGATCTTTTCCTCAGACGACGGATCTCAGACGGATACGCAGGGAATGCAAGGCCAAAAAGTAGTCCTATCTAATGCGATGATGTATCTGAAAAATTCTAACATGTCATTATTCTAATACTCATGCAACCGCTGCATTTGCAGGATATCAGAAGTTGAATATGTCCAGGCTATCAAAGAGGAATTTGAAAAGGTTGTCAAGCTTCAAGAGGAGCTTGGGATTGATGTATTGGTGCATGGGGAGGCAGAGGTGGAAATATACTGAAACTTAGGTTTATTATTCGAACTATTCCGTTGTTTACCCCCTTGATATGCCGTAGTCTTGCAGAGAAACGATATGGTGGAATTTTTTGGTGAGCAGCTGTCTGGATTTGCGTTCACAGCGAATGGGTGGGTCCAATCATATGGGTCCCGCTGTGTCAAGCCACCTATCATTTATGGTGATGTCACCCGACCAAAGGCAATGACTGTCTTCTGGTCGTCAATGGCACAGAAAATGACTCAACGTCCTATGAAAGGGATGCTCACTGGCCCTGTTACAATTCTCAATTGGTCCTTTGTTAGAAATGACCAGCCCAGGTGTGACAACTAAGCCTAGCTAGTTCTCATTCACTCTATATGGTGTTCCGTTTCACCATTATTGTTGTTTATAGGCATGAGACATGTTTCCAAATAGCACTTGCCATCAAAGATGAGGTTGAGGACCTTGAGAAGGCTGGCATCACTGTTATTCAGATTGATGAAGCTGCATTAAGAGAAGGATTGCCTCTCAGGAGATCCGAGCAAAACTTTTATCTAGACTGGGCCGTCCACGCATTCAGAATCACAAACTGCAATGTACAAGACACTACTCAGGTCATATTCGTCTCACTTTATTGCTCGCTTCCACTCAAAAGAATTATTTTACCAATATGTTGAGGGTCATGTTGTTTCCGCCATTTTCGTAGACAATGAAAAACGACAAAATGGAACTTGATATCAAGATGAAGGATGTGAAACAATGACTGATTTATGGAAGAGAACTAATTTATTCATGCTCGCCTTGTACTTCATGCAGATTCACACCCACATGTGCTACTCAAATTTCAATGATATCATCCACTCAATCATAAATATGGATGCTGATGTGATCACTATTGAGAACTCACGGTCCGATGAGAAGCTCTTATCAGTCTTCCATGAAGGAGTGAAATACGGTGCCGGAATCGGTCCAGGGGTTTATGACATTCACTCTCCTCGTATCCCATCTGCTGAAGAAATAGCTGAGCGTATCAACAAGATGCTAGCAGTTCTGGACAGCAAAGTCCTTTGGGTGAACCCTGACTGTGGCCTAAAGACGCGGAAGTACTCTGAAGTTAAATCGGCACTTAGCAACATGGTTGCTGCTGCCAAGCTAATCCGCGCTCAGCTAAATAAGCCATAAAGCCTTTCCTCAAGTAAGTTTGCTCATAGTACCACTTTCTTCTCCCTCTAAAATCTAAATATTTTATTTATAACAGTTGGTTAGGTTATTAATAGAATTTCTTTATCAGTGCCTGGAAAGAACTTTGCCACGACGGATGCATCAAGCCTCATCGCTTTTCATCATATTTTGTAGAATTTCTCCACTTTTAGGCTTTTAGCAGTTCGTGTAGGTTGGTACTTATTCTATATTTCTGATTGTTTTCATCAATTCTAGTAAAAGTTTCTGTCTCAGGAAATTCATTATACTAAAGACTAATTAAATAATCTGTAAAATGGAGCGTTTCTCATTTTATCGTTACACATTTGTACAGACATGTAGAAGGGGAATTAGCAAATATTATTTATTTTCTGCATGAGCAAAGGTTATACATCATGAGACGCAAATGTAAGGGTCACTCATTCCTCAAGTTTCCACACAAGGGTTGAACGTACTGCATTTCTAGCATACAGTAGGATTAGCAAAACCAATGAAATCGAAGCAGCCAAATTGCAAAGTAACTGCCTTTTGTTCTTAGCTTCCTTAACCACATTTCCAGTTGCCTCTTTGTACTTCTCGAACCATTTCGCTCCAACTTTGTCTTTGTCCTCATCCTTGGAACTCAAAGGTCCTTTAGGCTCGCCAATCGATTCCTTTTTGCCAGTCTGTACTTCCCTTGCTTTTTGATGTGCATCATGTTTCAGCTGTTCGGTTTTACCACCGCTCGGCTTCTCAACCGTTGCTTTTGAACCCTGGCCATGTTTTTTCTCATGTTGGTCATGTGGTTTCGTGATCACCGGTGGTTTTACGGGTGATGGTGGCTTAGTTTGAGGGATTTCTGTCTTGACTTTGGGATGTCGAATGTAGAGTTTGTTATCCTTGAACATAGCTGAAACCGAGTCGATGTCAGCTGTCAAAGGAACGGGAATTTCCTGGTGGAAGCGAATCCATTTGTTTCCACCAGTTGGTCGTTCTCCAGTTAGTCTTAGCTTCCTTGTTGCGGTGACCGCCACCTTTAGCTGTTCTTTCTTGAATCCTAACCATAGAAGACGATGCTTATGAGCTTAGTTGCTTTTACCAAACCATTTCTCTCTCTATTCCTTATGTTTGATGTAGAAAAAGGAAAACGAATAAACAAGATTGAGAAGAAGAAGAAGAAAGCGAACCTGGAAGATCAGCGACAAGGACCTCAGCGTCTGGTTCAGAGGTCCATCTAGTTGCAGGCTCAAATTGTTGGTAAACCCGTTCCGTTCCAAAGTTAGCCATTCTCTCTCACTTTCTCTTTTCTATGTGGTTGCTCTGTTTTTCTTTGGCTTATAAGTAAATGTTTTTATGTTGTGAGAAAGCAGAGAAAGATCTCTATGATTTTATAGGCAAAGAAGATTATTAGACAACAAAGAGTTTTGTGATTTGGTTTTAGTTTGAAGGAACGAAGGCTTAATTCTTTGGGTTTTCCACTTCCTCTTTTGTCTTCTTTGAGTTTTCTTTGTCTTGAAGATTTTGATGATTCTTTGGATTTGGTTTAAAATTAAGTATCCCTTTTCATTTGTAAATTAGAGAGTATTAAGGTGTGGAATAATTAAATTTATTATACTATTTACTATTCTAATATGAGAAGACGTTGTCTTATACACATGCAATGTTGGATGATGATGAATCCAAACACCAACACCACCATAGTCATGGTCACAATTTTCTGAAATTATTATCTACAGAAGGAATCTTTTTTTTTATTTGGTTAAACTATGTATAAATATAATTTTGATATGAAAAGTGATAAAGATTTTTATAATAACAAAAACAGAAGTTAAAAAGGTTCTCTCAGTTTATACATGGTGCAGCTTACTACAGAAACCGGTTTATTATAATCCCAAACATTGTTATGCAATCATAACATTGTTGCAAGCACTTAAAAGTTAATACCAACAAAAACAGAGCAATTATAATCACATATCAATACACACAAACACAAGCTATCAAAAGTTCTTCCTCTGCTGGACTTTCCATTCCAAGTATTTCTCGACGACATCGAGTCCACAAAACTCCTTCACAACAGGCATTGTCGCTGGAACAGGCAAATCAAAGGTCAGATCAATCCCTTGTTGGTTATTACTCCATGTCTGAATCTGTTTCTTGGCTTCTTTAACAGCTGCTCTGGCCGCGCAGTGAACCGAAGCCGCCAAAAGCAATGGCGGTTCACCCGAAGCTGTATCAAAGCCAAAAAACAAAAGTTTGAAAAAAGACTTTGGAGTTTTCATCTTTTGGATTTCACTAAGAACATAAAGAGAAGTCAAGTCACCTTTGGATGAAAGAACACGGTTCTTGTGGTGTCCACTGTTGAGAATCTCGACATTAAACTGTCTTGGGATTGTGTCGACCGTTGGGATCTTGTAAGTCCACGTGCTGTCTGTTACTATGAGACCGTCTGAGTTCATTAGGTACTCTTCAAGCATGAAGAACCCAAGTCCTTGAACAAATGCTCCTTCAATCTATGGTTTACCATGAAACAGAACAAAACAACATTACAAATCCAGATCCACAACAGAAACAGACACACATAGAGTAGTTTCACGGGTTTAACCTGTCCTAAATCCACAGCCGGATTGAGACTTTTCCCACAATCATAGATAATATCTGTGCGCAAAACTGTTGTTTCTCCCGTCAAAACGTTAACTTCAACCTGTTGATTACAACCAAAGAAGAGAAACTTTTTCATAAAAATGCAAGTAAGCTAAGAGGAGATATTCTTCAATGTTTGGAGCTTTACCTCGCTCGCTGCAACTCCATAGTTAAGGTATCCGCCAGTGGAGACATCCGGCGAGTATAAGCTACTAACCGACAGGTTTACCGATTGTTGATAAGCCTACACCAGAAAATTCAAGAATAAAAACCGTTCTCAGTCCACTCATAATAACCAGAGAACAAGAAAATGATGAATGTTTGTCAAGAGTATGGACCTGACTGATGATGTTATCCCAAGTCACAGGTCCTCCTGTTTTCTCCACCAAAGAGTTATTGACTGGTAAAAGCCTTTTGACTAACCCATCGCAGCAAGCCCTAACCGCTTCGCTGCTGGCCTCAGAGCTTGTGCTACCACCAGTTACTGAGCCTTGTACCAAACTCAATGTGTCGGATTGTATGACCCTGATCTTCTTGAGAAGCTCATCGCTTGTAGTACCGCACTGGATCAGTCCAAGTGAAAATGCAGCCATCTGTTTCACCTTTGTCCATAGCCCTTGTCCTATCTCAATCCCTGGAACCTCAACCACTACTGACCCGTCGCTCAATATACTTACTCTTCCCGGTGTTGATCTCATAGCCACTCCATAAATCGCAGGCACACGCGAGATCCCTCTCTTTCTCCACATGTTTGTTGCGTTAAACTCCTCAACCACCTTCCTCCTCTCGTTAAACCTCGAGAACTCAGCGAGTTTGTCCCAAAGCAGTGGTAACGTGTACTCGGGAGACTCACCAGCTTTGGCACTGTGAAACAACCTTAAGCTCTCATATGTATGGAGATTAACCTTCCTGATCTCATCCACGTCAATGGAGAGATATGAGGCTACTTTCTCGATGATGGCTTCTCCTATATACGATCCTTGTACATCCCCTGGAGCTCTAACCGCGGTTCTGCTCACGGTGTTTGTTTTGCATACTTTCACGTCGAAAGAGAGAGCACCCCAATCATACTTCATCATTGCTCCTTGTATCGCTGATGGCATAAGCGGGCTTATATCTTCACTTATCCCTGCATCAAGTAGCAATTCTAAATCCAAAGCAGTAATCTTTCCATTGGATTTGAATCCAACACTGTACGTTATTTTCATCGGATGTCTTCCTCCGGTAGTTATCATATCCGTTTTCCTGTTCACATATGTCCTCACTGGACGCTGCATTTTGGATGCTGCTAGTGCACAAGCTGCAGCAACCTACAAGACGTTGTTGCATAGTAAGCAAAAATGTTAAAACTAAAAACATCAAATACTCAAGTAACACACTCGAGAGTGCTTTCAAAAATGCGAACTCACGGGCATTGATTTCATGACTTTCCCACCGAATCCACCTCCAACTCTTCGAGTAATGACGCGGACATTATGCTCAGGAACTCCAAGACATCCAGCGATGGTTTGATGTACATACTCGGGAGCTTGAGTCGAGCTATAAACCACCATACAGTTGTCTTCATCCGGCACTGCAAGAGCCGTTTGTGTCTCCATATAGAAAAAGTATTGTGACCCGAAACTTATCTACATAAAAAACCGCAATCACAAAAGATTAGTATGATGATTAGTAGATAAGAGCAGGGCTTGAGAGGCATAAAGGAACCACCTTTGATCCAAGAATCTTATGTTCAGCTTCAGCCATTCCCTTAGAGATATCACCGACCGATTTACAACGTAGAGGTGGAGGGACCGTGAAAAAGCTTGATTTTTCGACTGCTTCTTCTAAGGTAAGTATAGGCGGCTCCAAATTCTCAGTGTCATAATCAATCACAACAAGATTTGCTGCAACATCTGCATGCTTTTGACTATCTGCAACCTGCAGGTAAAACCACATTATATCTAAGTAACATAAATGCTTCATAGAAAAAAAGAGAATTCTTCACCAGACTTACCAAGAAAGCGATTATCTGACCCGCACAGTTAGTTATTTCTTCAGCGAACAAAAGATCCGAGTTAAAGAATTTGGTACCGATATTTCGCCCGCCTTTGGGGATATCTTTGTAGGTAATTATACCAAGAACTCCTTCTGGAACTCTGTTTTCCTTGAACCTTATACTCTTGATCCGAGCCAGAGGCATTGTACTGTAGATGATTGCTCCGTATAGACAATTATCCGGAGAAGGAATGTCGTCTACATACACAGCCTCACCAGATGCTTGGAGACAAGCTCCAGACTTTACAATGCCTTTCCCGACCGGACTATATTCTTGATTTTCAACTATCTGTTGTGAAGATGACAACATAGCTTCAGGTCTTTTCAAAGACTCAACTTTCTGATCAAAGCCAATCTCTTTGCATCCTCCATTGACCCACCCGTTTGTAGCTTTAGCGTTTGTTTGAGTTAAAGAACCAAAGAACTCGAAGAGAAAAGCAACAGCCAAGCTTGATCTATATCCGGCATGAGAAGTACCCTTATCAGGTACTATCTCATCTTTAAGCAAGCCAATAGCTTCCATCAAAACCTCATCAGATATCACTTTTCCTGCAAGAAAGTCTTCGACTTTCCTCGCCCTGTGTGCGTGTTTTGTCCCATAAGCACCAAAAGCTAACAGGCAATCATGTACAACGATGTTCCTATCACTTAAGGAAACTTCAGCTGAGAAAGCAGCATTCATAAATGCCAATGCATTCCCTAGAGGACGTGGCGCTGCTCTGTAAGTCTCAAAGAGAAGATGAGTATCCGAAGAAGAAGAACCATTCTTCTTCATCATGGGCCGCCAAGAAGGGATCTCGACGCTCAAAAGAAGAGATTTGGTTTCAAGAGGAGGCTGTTGAAGAAACTCTTCCAAAGTAAACTGTTCTTGACCCGAGCCGCCACTACTCATGATCTTCACGTTAGCTCGAGCAGCAACAAGTATGGTCGTGAGATCTGACGGAAACTGTTTCCTCTGCGCCATCATGATGTTTCCTCCTATCGTTCCCGTGTTCCTCACGAATCTACTAGCAATTTTCTCCATATGAGCCGCGATTTTCGCAAGCATAGAAACATCTCCTTTCTCTCTTAGAAACTCAATAGCTTTCGAGATAGTAACAGCAGCTCCTAACTCAATTCCTTTATCATCTCTTCTCACCACAATGAGCTCAGGAATCTTTCTTATATCGAAAAATCTTTCGTATCTTCTCTCCTTTTCTTCTTTGTAATAACCGGTACTCGTGTTACCCGCAACTAACTTAACCGCCACTCCATTTTCAACCTCTAGTAACCCTTGAAGCTCCGAGACACTAACCGGGCTAGACCATCTGTACTTTCTTGGATCAAGATTCATATCAATCTTGATTTCCTTCTTCAAGAACTCCGGAAATGTAGAGACTTGAGATGATATATTATGATCATAACAAGGCAATCTTGCTAAAACCCCATCTCTGTTTTCTCCCTTCTTGCAAAAGGAGTTGTATCCAAGATCTTCGATATCCACATCCGATGCAAAACTCTTACAAGCGTCAACGAGCGGTCTGTATCCGGTACACCGGCATAGATTCCCGGACACAGCCTTCTCGGCTTCTGCAGCGGTTAGGTTAGAGAAACCGTTGCTGAGAGGTGGTAGAGACTTATCAGCGTTTAACAGAGCGGAAAACATGGAAACGCTCATCCCTGGTGTGCAGAAACCGCACTGTGTGGCGTGAAAACCGGCGATGCGCTCGTGGACCGCGTGGAACCCGACTCTGCTGTTCCCAAGGCCTTCTGAGGTGGTGATGGAGCAGCCATCGATGCTGCAGAGTAGCGTGAGACACGAGCTGACTGTGAAGTCCTCGACTTTTTCGAGCAATGGATCATACTTTGAAAGAAGAACTACACAAGCGCCACAACCACCTGCGTCCAGAGAAGATGTATGTTTACTTAGAACACAAAAGCCAACCGCAAAAGAGACCACAAAGAGGATTTATAAGGAAGTCTTTTCCAAATAGAAGCACAACCTTTTAGAGGTGTTATTTTATTCATGGAATTATCAAAGAGACCATAACTATAAACGCAAACCATTGAAAATCTTTTTATTTTTCATTTGTTATGGGATCTGATACTGAGGATTAAAATATTGTTGAACTGTTCGTATATTGAAAGATTGAAATGAATTCATATTAAATTTTATGTGTAAACTATATAAAAATTTTGAAATTAAAAAACTAATACAAGGTATAGTGACAATGATTTTGTTGTATTCACACATGAATTCACTCGATTATTAAATATGTGAAGTAAAATCTGCTTTTAACTGAAAAAAGTAACGCCAAAATGAGACAGATGTTAGACCAAAAAAAAAAAAAAATCAAATCAAACAGATAAACTGGCGTTTGCAATTTACACTATTTGACTATTTGTGGAATATTTTTACATATACAAGAGCCGAGCCAATTATCTGTTTGATTTTTCGGGCGTTACTTTTGCAATTAATCTTTAATCAGAAAGTCCTAATCAGAATCTTAAATCAGAGTCCTCTGAAATCTAAATGCCTTTTTAACCAAAAAAAAAAACATAGTCTTAATCGAATTAGTCTCTAATCTTCCAAGTTTTACTCTTCAATTTAATCTTTCAAGTAATCGGACATAGAATCCGAGGCAAAAACACAAAACATCAAGCTTCCAAGCTTCCTACATAGACTGCAGATTTAATCAGACTTCTTGGAGTTTGTTAGCAGGGAATCTCTCTAAAACTTTCGTTATCTCAAAAACATGAAGTCAGAGAGTTAACTTTGATTATAGGACAACTGTGAAAAATGTTTTATTTTCTGAATTTTTGTTACATAGAAATGCATGCGCAGAAATTAGTGATCAAAATCGAATCAGAAAAATACTCAATCTAATCTTTACAATATCATCTACTCTGTAGTTTAATCTCTCAAGTCTCAAGTAAGCACCGCACATAGATAGAATCCGAGGCAAGAACACAAAAACATCCAAAAGAGCTAAATCTTCCTACATAGACTGCAGATTTAATCAGATTTTCTAGGAATTTTTTCCTTCTTCTTGGGACTTATGTGGTTATTTCCAAAAATCTTGTTCTCCGACCAAAAAAAAAAAAGACTCGAGAACATGAAGATAAGGAGAGTTAACTTTGATAAAGTGTATCATCGTACCTTCGCCACAACCAAGTTTGACGCTCTTGAAACGAGTCTTGTTGCGCAAGAAATCGACGAGAGTGGTTGAAGGATCAAGGGAAGAGAGCTCGAGCTCGAATCTTTCTCCATTAATGGCGAAAACCAGAGAGGTCTTGCTCTTCATCGCTTCTTCTTTTTCTTCACACCTTTTCTCACCCACTGATTTGCTCTCGGTTTGATTCTCACTGCTTTCAGAACAAACCAAATTTTATTTATACGACATAAGTTTTCTCCCGGTTTAGTGTTGACGTTGAATTTTTTTCCGGTTGGTAAGTGACTGTAGTCTGTACAAGAATACGCGATAGGATTCGTGTAATCGTGTCCATCAATACATTTTTATATTTAAATAATCTCCTGACCAAAGTATCTTTGTCTTTATATTTATATACTATATATTGTTTTGTATAAAAATATTGGTACCGCTAACGTATTGGGATAAATTACTGAACGATAATGCTAATAACTACATTAAATATATGAAAATAGGGTTCGCCATCATTTGTTTGGTTTGATTAAGGAACCTTTAGACTAATCAAACTTGTTTGCCCCAAAAAAGAAGAATAATAATCATATTTTTACCTGTATTTTCTTATCGTTTACAAATTGTATACATACTTTACTATATTTGAATCTCCAATATCTTGATCTGAATGATACAGTATGGACTTATGGTTATATGTTATAACATTACTAAGATTTAAGTGCCACTTGACAAATTAAAAATAAATAAATAAGTGCGGCCGTGCGGGCCAACTAAACTTGCTACCTTTTCTCTATAATTAGAAAAGTTTAACGTGACACAAAATAGATAAATAACTGGGAAAAATAAAGATAACTGAGACATAAATGCCACTAGACTATATCATTTGAAAATGTTTTTCTTTTTTTCTTCTAAGTTAGAGATTTAAACGATAATCTAAACAATAACGCCGCTCTTGTGAAAGAAATTGGGTGATCAAGGATCAGTAGAAATCAAGGGAAACTCCTAGAAGGCTTGAACGTATGAATCCAAGAGCTGAATTATTAAGGTGCAGTACAGGGTGGCGCATCAGACGGTGTGGTTTTTGGGAAAGGCGACCCCACGAATATCTTCCCGAATCATGACTTTTTAACAACACAAAGTGCTTCTGAAATTGAAGTGTCCCACTGCTACTATTATATTGCCACTGGATATAATAACATATTATCATAATAGGTCAGTCTCTAAGTGTGGAACACTGTTGAATTATGGAACCTAATCTCTGTCACTCTGTGTGACATATCACGTTGATATTGACTTGGAGAAATAGGTGGGACAGGCAAAAACACTCATCAGGATGCACCTTCTTTTTTTTGAGAAAATGTTTCCATGAGTGCACCCCAAAAAAAAAAAAAAAAAATGATTCAAGAAGACCAAGGAAGCATTATTACACTCATCAGGGTGACACTTTGCTATCATAGAAAATGATTCAAGACTAAGGTCCTATAATGAGTTAGTTTTATTACCACGCCGAGCCTAAACTCAATATTTAGCTCACTCATATCTATGTTTACATTCTTGTGGAACGTATTTAATACGTTTTATTCGGATAATATGACCTGATTACTTTACCCAAGACTTTCAACCTTTTCCATTTCTCTACTTTTGAATATTGAACATTCAAGTGCACACAATCCCTTTCAAACATTAGATAATGAATTTTTCAACTTTGTTGAAAATGTATGGTGCATGCATTTAAAAATATGTCGAAAAAGAAAAAGAGATAAAACCCACGATTATTGATTCGCGAAAAATCTTATATGGATATTTAAATCTCTTGGAAAAAATTAATATTTTGTGTTTTTTTCAAGAATATAATTTTTGGATATTATTAAAAAAATTATTTTTTCAACTTTGTTGAAATGTTTCATATTTAAATATGTGAGAAAGACAAAAGCCCACCATGATTTGTTCATGGAAATCTTGTACGAGTCAACGAGTGTCTAAAATTTCTTGGAAATTAAAGAATTTTACAGATATCATTTTTTGACTACATTAATACGAAAACAGTACATATAGGATTTTTTAAAAGTCCACCCAAAAGACTATTCCTTCACCCAAGTAAGTAAACCACTTTTAATCTGTTCTGCACATGTTAATGTTTTCAACAGAATCTTCTTTGCCACCTAATTGATGATGTCTTATAATTATTTTTCAGTCAACTATTTGACAATTCGTATCAGATAATAAACACAAGAAACACCACAAAAAGACATATCATAACCTTTAGATATTGGTCAACTGTCGCATTGTATTTTGATGCGACGACTCTGGTGGAAAAGTAGTCAGAGCAGCCGAAATAGAATTCAGGGTTAGCATTTAGCACTCTAGCAGTAGTAATATGGTCTAGAAGGGACCAAAACTATACACAATTAAACGATAGAGTCGTGCTAACCAAAGCCATGCATGAGATTTTTTTAACTACAAGCGAGAAAAAAAATTTGACTCCTTAAAACTCTTCTTAATGCAGCTTATCCCATAAATAATTGGCAAAAAGAATAAAAAATGAAAGATATGCGCTTGGAAAGAATTGAATTCAGTTAAACTTCAAACCAAACATTCTTTCACCTATTCACAAACCATTTGGACTAACTTAAACTTTAAAAAATTGATCCCAAAAAAAATATTTAACTGAAGCACATGCTTCATTATACAGATGTTACACTTGAATTATTGATGCATCGGAGACATGTCTTCATTCAAGATCGAAGAAAATTAAACGCAAAAAACGCTTATTTATAGACATCAGGTTTTTAAGATCCCAATTAGCAATTAGGTACAAGTTTCATTAACCTAATGATCAGCCCATTAGAGATTATGTATAGGTTAGGCCCATCAGAAATTATTTACGCCCACTAAAGGATTAAGGATTCAATATCCAACAAAACTCTGGGCTGACAATCGGAGGTCTTGTTGCAGCATACGATTGGATTGGCTTCGGTTTTCATCAGTCACACTACGAGCTATTACTGAGGATCCTAAGTATTAAAGTTTATTTGTCATTCTTAAGTCTTAAACCTAAGACACGTTAATTTTAACCAGTAGTCCAAATTTTTTTTTGTACAATAGGAATCAAAATTAAAATGAGAAATTAAAGGGCATAAGTTCATACTTGAGGAAAATTGGTTTCAGAACCGGTTCTGACGTTATATCCCCAAATAAACATTTTTCAATGCAATAACTATTGATACAACTTCAAAACTTTGATTGATATGATTTTTGATACTCTGTTTTATATTTACTCAGTCTTCTAAACATTGAAATTATTTGTTATATCTTTCATTAGAAGACAAAAACTCTTTTTGCAAGAAGAAGACAAAAACTTTATTTTAAACACCAAAAACCCAATGATTCCCTCTCACCAAGACAAATAACCAATCAATAAAATGACAATAAAATGACTAATAACATCATGCACAAGTGTTGATTGGAAAAATGAAAATTAGAAACTTCGTTATATCATCCTAAAAAGAAAGTCAACAATCTCTAAGAAAAAAAAAATCACATTCAAAACATCATATTATCTTGGAATAAAGAAAAAAAAAAGAGGGAGAAATTGTAGGCGTTAGATGGGATCTGGAAAGCAAAATGTGACCGTTTGGAGTGTAACGTGCTTTACCTGGGACCTCCAAGCATCTTAACACGATTTCCTATAATGATTGACGCAAATAGTCGTTAGTCTATAGCAAATTATATCTTTTATCGTTTTATTTTTATCTTTCTTATACAATATATCATATCATTAGTTCTCTGTTTTGTCCGTTGCAGTAACTAATCAATACCATGTTATTATGTATTTGTGTGATTGGATAACCAATATAGTTGGTCGATTAAAAGTCATAGTATGTAGATACAGTCGTACAAATATAAGGAAAACAAATGCTTTTTATGTGTTATTATTTAGTTCATTTACTATAATTTACTTTCATTTTTTTTTACAGCTTGCAGTATATTTTCTCTGTTTCATTATAGTTGATTTTCTATGTTTTTTTTCTTGTTTCATTGATTTCTTATATCTAATTAATGCATATCTCTTCTTTAGATTGAATGATTAATATTAATGCATGTTGTTTTATTCCATTAATATACAATTAGAAAAGAAAAAGTAATAATAAAAATAATGAAATCAGTTGTAAAAGTAACTTAATTAACAAAATAAACAGTAAAGAATTGAGTATTTATATCTTTCTTAATCTGTGTATAAATATTCAGAAAATTAACTATAATGAAACAAGAGGAGTATTATAGCTCATGTTTTATAATGTTCGTCTTGTGATCTTTAATATTTATTATTTATGATCTTTTTTTATAGTTTTTTGCAATTCACGTGATAAGAAAACCCGCATGGTAAGATTTTTTTTATCGGAAATATTTTCAGCCTTACGACATTTGGGTAACATTTTGATATTAAGTCATAGCATAGTTTTGGTCAGAAAAAAGAAAGTCATGGCATAATTGGCATTATATAGTGGTTGTCAATACGAAAATGATGATATGTGACTTGACTTCATTGTCGTCCCACTTTCCTTGCCGAGTTTTAAGACAGACAATTATATCTAGAGATTTCTTAACAAAATTGAGAATATCTTAATTTGTGGATAGTTTTTGGGGATTAGACATAAGTTTTATCCGTAACATGAACATGTGTTTTTTTTAACAAAAACTTTAGGTTTGTGAAAATTAATTCTTATGGAGAAAGAATCTTAAAAAGGAAAAAAAAACAAGAAGGGAGAAATTACGTGGAAAAAAGTAGAGCAACTTTTCAGTGTTTTTATAAACAAGAGACTAGCACGAAGAAGCAGAGCACACTTCTCAAGATCTCACTCTCTCACTCTATCTCGCGTCTATCGTCTCCTAGAGAGGAGAGATTATTCAACAGTTTCAAAACCCAAAGATACTAATCAGAATACAAAGAAAAGTATTAAAACCCCTATTTTGTTCTATCATTTCCTAGACTGTAAGTTTCTTGTTTCGTCTCCTCCAATCGTAAGTTTTATTCCTTTCTTCTTGATTTCAAATACCTTCGCCTGTTTTTGTACCAACACCGAAAAGATTCTTCAGTGGTTTTTAACAACTCATTTAAGTTTCTTCTTGTTTTCTTTATCAGTGTCAATTAAGATCTGACTTTCCAAAAGCTGCCAGTATCTTAAACTTACAAAAGTTTGAATTTTTCAGCTCTTTCGGGTAATATACCTTCTTGAACACAACTAAGTTTTCGGATTTGCGAAGTGTTTCAGTTTTAAAACCAGCTTTGCCTCACTATTCTTCAGATTCTTGTGCTTTTGATATACAATGGAACAGTTCCTCTGAATCTAAGAGCTTAGATCTGATAATTTGCAGTTGAGTGAAAGAAAATGGTGATTCCGAGTAAGGCGTTATGCCTTCTGGTGCTGTGCTTTACCATGGCTGCTACTGCTGCTGGTGGGGGTTCTTTCAAGTACAAGGACCCAAAGCAGCCTATGGGTGCAAGAATCAGAGATTTGATGAACCGTATGACCCTCCAAGAGAAGATCGGTCAGATGGTTCAGATCGAACGCAGCGTCGCAACACCTGAAGTCATGAAGAAATACTTCATCGGTAAGAAGAACAATCCGTGGAGAAGAAGAATATCATCTGTTAAGTGTTCGATGTATTGTCTAACTGAGTGTGACTTTGTTGGGCTTAATGTATGTGTAGGGAGTGTGTTGAGTGGTGGAGGAAGTGTGCCTGCGCCAAAGGCAACTCCTGAAAATTGGGTGAACATGGTCAATGAGATTCAAAAGGCGGCTCTTTCGACCCGCCTTGGAATCCCGATGATCTATGGGATCGATGCTGTTCACGGTCACAACAATGTGTATGGCGCTACCATTTTCCCGCACAATGTTGGCCTTGGAGTTACCAGGCAAGTAGTCCTAGAAGGCCCCTTGTTAACTTCTTATGACAAAGTTGAAATGAATATCTTCTTGTTGAAATTAGTATGGCTATCAAATTAACAACAAGTTGATGTTTTTGTAATCTCTTAGGGATCCTAAGCTTCTAAAGAGGATTGGAGAAGCAACCGCTCTTGAAGTTAGAGCGACTGGAATCCCATATGCCTTTGCTCCATGCATTGCAGTAAGTATATTGAAGCTAACAGTTTGAACAGAAAACTGATCAAGGAACGTGTATGCTTAATATTTTCTGCAATGGGGATATGCTTTGACAGGTTTGTAGAGATCCAAGATGGGGAAGATGCTACGAGAGCTACAGTGAGGATTACAGAATCGTTCAACAGATGACTGAGATTATACCCGGTTTGCAAGGTGACCTTCCTACCAAGCGAAGAGGTGTTCCCTTTGTCGGTGGAAAGTAAGTATCTTTGCCTGTAATAAATAATCTCTGATATGAATTTCGATATTAACTATGAAAAGTGAAAGAAAAAAACTATAAGAAACTGCAATTAAGGCATGTACTCTTGCTATTCTTTGCGGTAAGGCTTTCTTTGTCGAGTAGATTTGGTTAGGATTTGAGTTGCTTTCTGTATGTTTTGAGTCTTGATGATCAAAGTGGGGAAAAGTCTCGGGTCATGATCACGCGTGCTTTCATTTATGTGGTCCTTGCGTGTTAAAAACCTTCTGGATAAGAGATGAACCAATATGGCGATTGTCAAATTACAAGTGCAAAGCCTGCCTGGCAATCTATGATTGGCCAACCCATGTGCTATGTTTGAACTTTATTAGGTTTAGAGTTCAGACAAGTCCTTCATCTGAACAAACCCTGTCCCACTTATTTATATCTTTCACACATTTGTGGGAGATAAAATGAGCATATGTCTCTGAAAACTTTAGTATATTGTTTTTGCTAAATTCATTATAACAATGAATAAATTGATGCATTAGTGTATGACATGAACACAAATTCCATTTGTTTATCGAAATGAGCTTATGACTGTTACAGAACAAAAGTCGCGGCTTGTGCCAAGCATTTTGTGGGAGATGGAGGTACAGTGAGAGGGATAGACGAGAACAACACCGTGATTGACTCGAAGGGGCTGTACGGAATTCACATGCCTGGATATTACAACGCTGTGAACAAGGGTGTTGCAACGGTTATGGTGTCCTACTCTGCTTGGAACGGTTTGAGAATGCATGCTAACAAGGAACTTGTCACGGGTTTCCTCAAGAACAAGCTTAAGTTCAGAGTAAGAAATGATACATGTGGATGCATTTTGATCTTGTGTCTGCTTTGGTCCTAAAAGCTCTTCTTTTTGTGTCTCTGCAGGGCTTCGTCATCTCAGATTGGCAAGGGATTGATAGGATCACAACTCCCCCACATCTGAACTATTCATACTCTGTTTACGCAGGGATAAACGCAGGAATTGACATGGTTGGTCTCGAAAGCAAAACGAACCCACCTTTATTTGGTGTACTCTCCTCGGTTAATTGATTATTTTGCGGCTTTATATTGCAGATTATGGTACCGTACAACTACACGGAGTTCATTGACGAGATCAACAGTCAGATACAGAAAAAGTTGATTCCAATGAGCAGGATCGATGATGCTGTGAAGAGAATCTTAAGAGTCAAATTCACAATGGGACTCTTTGAGGAGCCACTGGCTGATCTCAGCTTTGCCAACCACCTTGGTAGCAAGGTCTGTTGTTATATCCACTGTTACTCATCATTCCAATCGTTATAAAATTATCAGTAAGAAACTGAACAAAACATTTATGCAATTTTGACAGGAACACAGGGAACTAGCTCGTGAAGCCGTGAGGAAATCTCTAGTGCTGCTCAAGAATGGTAAGAAAGGCGATAAGCCGTTGCTTCCTCTGCCTAAAAAGACAGGAAAGATCCTTGTGGCGGGAGGACACGCTGATAACTTGGGATATCAATGTGGTGGCTGGACCATCACCTGGCAAGGCCTTAACGGCAACGACCTCACCGTCGGTATGTTCACTTAGAAAACTTCATGTTACAAAATTTGGACGTAAATTTATCCTGAGTTTGGTTTTATAATGGACAGGTACAACGATCCTCGCGGCTGTGAAGAATACAGTGGCTCCAACCACACAAGTCGTCTACAATGAGAACCCTGATGCAAACTTCGTCAAGTCTGGTAAATTTGACTACGCCATTGTGGTCGTCGGTGAACCTCCTTATGCTGAAATGTTTGGAGACAGCACAAACCTGACCATAAGTGAACCTGGTCCGAGCACGATAGGGAACGTTTGCGGGTCAGTGAAGTGTGTGGTGGTTGTGGTCTCTGGCCGTCCAGTGGTGATGCAGCCTTATGTCTCGACCATCGATGCTCTCGTGGCAGCTTGGCTTCCGGGAACAGAAGGCCAAGGAGTAGCTGATGCTCTGTTTGGTGATTATGGGTTCACCGGAAAGTTGGCCCGGACTTGGTTTAAGTCGGTGAAGCAGCTGCCGATGAATGTTGGCGATCTGCACTACGACCCGCTGTACCCGTTCGGTTTCGGGTTGACCACAAAACCATACAAATCATCGTAGACGTTTTCTTTGGTTCGGAGGCAATAAGTTTAGTTATTGAGCAACAAGGAAAAGAAAGATATTAAAAAGAACCTAAGGAAATAATTTCGATGAACAATTTTTTGGGGTTTAAGGTTGAGATTGTCTGTCTGCGAAACTAGTTATAATTTATAAGTAGCAGATGATTTGAACTAGCTTTTGTTATTCGTCATTATGAATCTGTATTTTGCTTCATAAGATAAAGAACGATTTGGACAAGGAACATGATTATATGATGGGACTATGAGAATATGCCACATGCAAACATGCAGTATTCAAGATCAAGGTCAACGACAAATTATAATAGTTTAGAGCGTTTAGAAAGCAGAGAAAGAAAGAAATCGCACAAAGAAAAGAAAATTTTAACATACTCTATATGTTAATATCATAATATGTATATGGAAAATATAAAAAAATGATTATTCTTCTTAACTATTTGAGAAACAAAGTTATTAAAAGTAATATTTTTAGTATGTTATCTTGCCAAATTATATTTCGGTTTCCGTAACGATTTTATCTCATTATATTCTTATATAAAAAGGAAAAGAGAATCTAATTTATCTTTTGGTGTTCTTAGTCACGGAAATGTTTGTGTCCACATACATATAATCATCTCACAAGCGTAAGTACAATACAAATACAAGAATATAGAAAGAAAAAAAAAAAAAAATTCAACCTCTTATTGCACTTGTCTCACTCCAAACAACAAAATCTGAACCTCTTTATTGATGTTCCTATCTCATTAGGAACATTGTAATATTCATAATCCTCATAAGTGTCTTCGTCGTCACATCGTTTTCTTGTCTTGTCCTTCTCAAACGGACAGTCTTCAGCTATTTTATTGTTAGTAGCCTTACTAGCCTAGTAGGTGTCGAGAGTGAAGGAGAGGCAAAGATGGGGAGTTCGAGTTACTTTCTGTATACGTTAGGGCTTCTCCTGCTCTGCTGTGTGGTGACAGCTAATAAAGAACCACTTGCGAACGCCAAGTATAAGGACCCAACAGAGCCATTGGGAGTCCGAATCAAGAATCTGATGAGCCATATGACTCTTGAAGAGAAAATCGGGCAGATGGTTCAAGTAGAACGCGCCAATGCTACTAGCGAAGTCATTAAAAATTACTTCATCGGTATGATTCTGGACCTTCAAAACGTTCCTGAGATCTATAGGGCTATTAAATTGTCTCAGACTATAATTTTGATGATATTTGACAAAATATAAAATATACAGTAGTAGGAATTTTTAAAATATAACAAAAAAAAATAACATGATTATGTGTCGGCTGAATTTGTATATGTTTTTAAAATCATTCGTGCATGGCTAGGATATATTTTTTATTTCAAAATATTCAAGATGAAATTTACAAGATGAAATTTATGCATTAAAAACGATAATTAGGTCTCTAAGAGTCAACCTAGCTTCGGTTAATCATTATAGTGAACCAGATAATAATTGTAGTTGTTTTTAAAAAAAATTGAATCAAAAAATTTGCTGTTAAAAAAAGTGGGAAGATCAAAGTTTGCTGTTAAAAAAAAAAAACAGAAAGCCGGGACTGGTCTCAGAATTATATGCGCAGGGAGTGTGTTGAGTGGTGGAGGAAGTGTGCCTGCGCCAAAGGCAACTCCTGAAGCTTGGGTGAACATGGTGAATGAGATTCAAAAGGCGGCTCTTTCGACCCGCTTAGGGATTCCCATGATCTACGGGATCGATGCTGTTCATGGTCACAACAACGCCTACAACGCCACCATTTTCCCGCATAACATAGGCCTCGGAGTCACCAGGCAAGTTCTTGTAGAGAATCTCATTCCAAATGAATCCGTTTCTAAACTAGACCCCATCGACATTGTTTTCAAACTGTTGTATTCATCTCTGTTAGGGACCCTGGCCTTGTGAAGAGGATTGGTGAAGCAACTGCGCTTGAAGTTAGAGCGACAGGAATCCAATATGTCTTTGCTCCATGTATCGCAGTAAGTAACATCTGGTCTGAACCAAAGCGGGAAACATAGTTGTTGTGATTAATCAACTTTGAACAGGTGTGTAGAGACCCTAGATGGGGAAGATGCTATGAGAACTACAGTGAAGATCCCAGAATAGTTCAACAGATGACTGAGATCATACCTGGTTTGCAAGGTGACCTTCCCAGAGGTCAAAAGGGTCTTCCTTTCGTCGCTGGAAAGTAAATTTACTATGATGAATCAAAGTATGGCTAAGAAAGCAAAAGATTCATGGAGTTAAACCAATAGAAAACTTGGTAAACTTACAGGACCAAAGTTGCAGCCTGTGCTAAACACTTTGTTGGAGATGGAGGTACGTTGACAGGGATGAACGCGAACAACACGGTTATTAGTTCAAAGGGATTGCTTGGCATTCACATGCCGGCTTATTATGATGCGGTAAACAAGGGCGTTGCAACAGTTATGGTGTCCTACTCGTCCTTGAACGGGTTGAAAATGCACGCCAACAAGAACCTTATCACGGGTTTCCTCAAGAACAAGCTGAAGTTCAGGGTAACTTCAATCATAGAAGAATCCTGCTTAAGCAAAGCATCTAGAAGCATCCCATATGAGATAGATTTTGAATCTCTTTGCAGGGCATTGTCATCTCGGATTTTCTAGGTGTTGATCAGATCACCACACCTATTCATGCTAACTATTCACACTCTGTTTATGCCGCTATCACTGCTGGACTCGATATGGTCAGTCTCAAAACGGTTCCTAGTTTCAAAGATATATAAGCACGCTTGATGTGATTAAAATCATCCGATGCAGATCATGGGTTCATCAAACTTGACCGAGTTAATCGACGAGTTAACTAGTCAGGTGAAGAGAAAACTCATCCCGATGAGCAGAATCGACGATGCTGTGAAGAGAATCTTGACAGTCAAATTTACAATGGGGCTCTTTGAGGATCCCATGGCTGATCGTAGCTTGGCTAACCAGCTCGGTAGTAAGGTCTGTAAAATTGCAGGGACAAGATAAAAACATCAGCTTTCATATAGAGATCCCAAACTCAACATTGGATGTCCCTTTCCTTTAACAGGAACACAGGGAACTGGCAAGGGAAGCAGTGAGGAAATCACTGGGTTGTTGAAGAATGGTGAAAATGCAGATAAACCATTACTTCCTCTGCCAAAGAAGAGCAACAAGATCCTTGTCGCAGGCACACACGCTGATAACTTGGGATACCAATGTGGAGGCTGGACAATCACTTGGCAAGGCCTCAAAGGCAACAATCTCACCATTGGTACACACACAACTTTCCTCTATCTATTCTAGTGATTCATCATCATCATCATCATCATTATCATCATATAGAACACAGAAGACTTTCTAAGACCATTCCAGATTCACTATTTATGTCATTTTCAGTTTGTTCTGATTCCAATATGCAACAACAAATGTCAAAGCAAAGCAAACCAATAAAATCCGGAACTCCAGAAGAGAGCATTACCAATCTGAAATTGAATTTTGCAGGTACAACGATCCTCGCCGCGGTGAACAACACGGTGGATCCGACGACGCAAATCGTCTACAATCAGAATCCAGACACCAACTTCGTCAAGTCCGGCGGCTTCGATTACGCAATCGTAGTCGTCGGAGAGACACCGTACGCGGAGGGATACGGAGACAGCAGGAACTTAACCATAGCCGAACCGGGTCCAAGCACAATCGGAAACGTGTGCGGATCGGTGAAATGTGTAGTGGTGGTTGTGTCGGGGAGGCCGGTGGTGATGCAGCCATACATCGCGAACATCGACGCTTTGGTGGCGGCGTGGCTTCCCGGAACGGAAGGTCAGGGAGTAGCTGATGTTTTGTTCGGAGATTATGGATTCACCGGGAAGTTGGCTCGGACGTGGTTCAGGACAGTGGATCAGTTGCCGATGAACGTGGGCGACCCGCATTACGACCCGTTGTACCCGTTTGGATCCGGGTTGATCACTAACCCAAATAAACAGCCTTTGATCTCATAATTGCTTAGAAAAACAACGCGAAACGATGAAACTGCATCAAACTTGGGCCTTTATAATGAGCGGCTTATGATAAAATGGACTTCGTTTTTCAGATATTTAAATAAACGCGTGTGTATTTATCCCATGGATGGAAGTTTTCGGATGTTGATTGTTTGATAAAAGAAAAATTATAATTAAAATTTTGATAGCCTATGTGATTACGTTGTAAACTAGTAACGTGTTTATGTTCTTAATGAATTTGAACTGTTGTGGGGTTCGTCTCCTCTGAAAATTTCGACATATATATAAAACTCCACAAGACTGGCCTTAATTAGCCTGTCAAGGATTGGGTCGATGAAGTATGAATGAATATTTCGTATGTTTGCAAACTTTGAAGAACCATGATTAAGTAACTAAAAGTAGCATTACTACTGCATGCTCAGTTGAATATATGAAAATAACTGAAATTATATAGTATTGAAAGCAGGGATAGAGTATTTTTATTTTATTTTATAATAGTATATCTTAATTAGGCTTCGAAACGGTGTCCGATGTTGGTGAAGACTTGGTTTATATCGTTAGCAGCCCTGTCCATCCAACCGTTAGGACCTTCGACATCATGGCTAGGCAGATCCGGATCAGTGAAATTGAGCTGGTAGGCAACGGTCACTAGGGTTCGAGCTGCACCAGCGGGACAAACCACGTATCCGACAGAATCCAAAACCAGGTCGTTCTTCTTGGTCCATTTTTTAATGGTCTTGTTAAGCCTTTCGGTGGTTATCGGAGAGGTAACAAGCATTGCCCCAGATGCGTCCTTGAAACATTCCCTAAGAAACCTCTTACGATCAGGATCATCTTCATGGACGTAGAGGCCAACGTAGTTTTCTGTATCATGAAACGGGACGTGGAAGATGTTTGCCCCCAAACGAGGATGCTGGATCGACTGGATGTACTCGAACACCACACCATAGGGAGCATTCACCAATTCAGACTTGACAGCAGTCAAGTAGTTAAGGTCACCTTCCTCCTCGTCATGATCACCTGCGGATGTCCCAAAAGAAACGCCCAACCTTTCACCAATCCTCTTCCTGCTGTTAGTTTGTGGTGTAGCCCAAGAGATTCCCAAGCACAAAATGCGAGTCATCCTCTGAGCCAACACAGTAAACCGTTTATCTTGGTCTTTCATGTCTGTCCATATATCATATATAGCCCATGCATTAGTTTTATCCATATATATATATTTACCTAGGCGTGTTATAGACAAGTTTATGTAATCAAGATTTTTTTTTTTGTTTTTTGATAAAGATGTAATCAAGACAAGTTTATGTAATCAAGAACATAAGTAAGAAAAAATAAAGATCTCACAACATTAGTTTTATGTACCTGCGGTGGCATAGCTATAGATGGATGGGCGGCGGCACTCTCTAGCCAACGTCTGAAACCACCGGAGAGACCCGAAGCCTCGACCGTTCTCATCAAGCAGCTCGAGGTAGTCGTCGTCGCTGGCCACTTGGCGGTATAGTGCTATATCGACCCACGTCACCGTCGAGGCTCCCGGAACGGTATTAGAGTTTTGCACAAGGCACGCTCGTATGAAAGGCAACTGCTGGTTGTCATTGGTGGGGAAGTCATACACCAGCCAATCACCATTATTGAGATGGACAGCCGTTCTAGTGAATTTGGTCTGTCTTATCTTCACCAGAGGAGTCAGCACTTGGAAGTTGGCTTCCATCTAATATTTCAAATCAATACAAACAAAAAAAGTTAGGCCTTTGGACCATAAATATTTTTTTTCATTTTCTTCTACAAATCATATGAGTCAGCGTTTGCATATATCTCCATTCTATTTTATTTGTTACGCAAAAACAAAAAATTACCAATATGGTTGCATGTTCTGTCTCGTATCCTATGGGCGCATGAACCTGGTTACGCTGCGGTGTATAAGGGAGCTCGTCGGCGATGATACAGGGGAAAAAGTTCCTCCATTTGACCTAATTAAGACACACACACATGTACAATATTGAAAATGATCGTGATCAAAAGCATGACCTGGATCAGTGGATTGTATATAAACTAAATATTATCACTGTTAATGGAGTAATATATTACGTACCGAGTGCATGAGGTGTTGGACGAGCGTTAAAGGCTCGATGATGACATTACCGATGGTTTTAGAACCTTCTGTCACAATGTCCTCATCAACATCACCGTTGGGACGACGGGATAACCCCGAGAATCTCATTGCAAACGCTTCCTTGTTAAGCCCCTGAGTCTGATTATTATTCTGATCACCACCTTGGATGTTTTCCCACAACCCTCCCTCACCGTTTAAAATCTCTAAGATTGTTTCCATCACCGTTATGGCTAAGACTGTCTCCATCGTCATCATTTTTTCTTTTCTCTCTCTGTCTCTCTTTTTTGCTCTTGTTCTTGTAACAAAGTTTGTAACGATTAGTGTGATTGTGAGTAATTAACGAGTAGTCATATATATAGGTTGTATATGGTGAGTGGGTAAAGTATTTGTTTTCAAAATATAGACGTATACTAGCATTGGATCCTACCTAAGTTAATGTATATATGTTTGAAATAAAACAAAACTTCATCGATATATAAATTTGGATATTTCGTGCTGAATTCAACTTACTTTTTAGACTCAGCACATGGATCGATTCATTATTATTCGATAACCACTATGATCATTTTTTTTCCTCTTCTTCTTTTTAACTGCCCGACGATGTCCTAGCGCACACCCAAAACCGGGATCTCGAGTGGGCCCTTCAGACAAGCAATTTTAAATCGGAGATTAACAATTTGATAATTTTAACTAAAAACAATAGCAACTTATATAAAAAAAAACATGTGTTTCGTAAACTCCATTTTATCCGCGTTTACTGACTATAATGCATGCATATTTCCCGCCTCATATTAGGTCCTCCATTAATGAAAAAATGGTGTATATTAAATGTTGTGCATCAGTAAATAAAATGTAAATATTATTAAAACAAAATGGATGAGCGAAACGTTATTTAAATAAATTTGTGTTAGTCGATAAAACGCTAACTTAATAATTCTTGTGGTTTTTCTTTCAAAGAAACTAATACTTGTAGTTTTAAGTGTGATTCATAAAACATGACAAAAAAATGCATACAAGCCACACAAACAGAGTCGATCCTGAGATTTCGAAATCAAAGAAAAAACTTTAGCCTCTTAATCAATTTATATAAAAACAGTAAATAAAAAATCATTTTAGAATTAAAGAAATCAGAGAGATAAATTACGATTGATGAAACAAAAATTAGAAGGAAAGATGTTGAAATCGAATAACACTGAACAAGATCAGAGATGAAAAAGTGAGGATGAATGAGGAAGACGTAAGTCAATTACGGTAATTAGATTTGTTTCTTCTTTTTTATCTTTACTAATTATTATCTAATTAATCTATTTTATTTTAATAAAACAAATTTTAATTAAAGAATTAAAAAAAAAGTGACAAAAGACAAAACGAAAAAGAAAAAAAGTACGAAACGTTGATTTACAGAATCAAACTTGAAACTAAGCCAAAACATAATAGGCCCAAACATAATATCATTCTAAACCATTTGTTGGCCCAAAATTTGTTTTATTTTTACAAACCCTAAACACATACTTTATGGGCTTTTACCCAGACCGAGCTCTAAACACATAGACCACACTTTACAATATGCATTTTCTAATGATCACAGTCTAACAATGATTTATTTTACTATATATATGTATTTATCTGAAAAATTAGAAATTTAAAATTAAATTTTATAATAATAATAATTTATCTAAAACAAAGATTTTGACATAAAAACAAGTATAAAATGATGGTTATGTCAGCTAATGAACGTTTTACGGCTAAAAAGCCTTAAGGTTCTTACATTGGGAGCTCAAGAATCGTGGACAGTCATCCAAATTCTCCCTCGTCTTTTATAGACATAAGTGCGAGACGCTGCAGCTGGCACGGTTGTGGTTCAGATGAGATACGTACGTGTCCGAGGTGGGGGTATGCATCAATGGACTTCTTTATAATCATGCTTTTCCTAGTGATTTCATAGTGAGCTTTGATGTGCGGTCAATAACATTTGAAACAATAAGAAAACCCGATGGTGCCTCTGATGTATATAACAAAGACGTGACATATGCCTTGATAAACTACCAAGGAAAGTTTAGCTTGGATTTGTTCTCGCACAAGCACTTTATGGGTTCTTGAAGATGCCCAAAACCATTGAATGGTCCTCATTGAGCTTCTTAAGCCCTGCATTTGAGGATCAAATGATTCCCTCCTCCAAACACTATTTTATTGGTGTCACTGATGCAAATGAAGTTGTTTATATGCCTAAAAGAAAAAAAGCAAACGTTTTCTGATTTCTACTTTCATCTCGAAACCAAGAGGAGAAGACAAGTCGCATACCAAGGAATTAAGCATAAGAAGTGTTACTACCACTCTTGTAGTCCTCGCATCCAAAAGAAGATGTATACTATGAGTCTATGACTACTTTCCCAATCATATCTAGAATTTTATGTCTCTGGAAAGCCTTATTTTAGCTCGTTCTTAATATTTTTTTCCAACAATTTATCTATGATTTTTTTTGGGTTAAAATACAAAATATTTAGATTTCAAAATTGATAATCCTTAGTTATCCATAAATTTTATTTTTAGTTTCGAACCTATAAAAATTCAAAATTGATCAATATTATCCATAATCTATACTTTTAATGAATGAGAGAATTCGAAAAAAAAAATTATATATCTAGTATACATATATTGAAAATATACACAATTAAATCTGAAATTTACGTGACATTATCTCAATCACTGGCTCACTCGTCAAGCTCTAAAGCTTTGAAATATTTACCATCTAAAAGATACGTTCCGATGGAGAGTCGAACTGCCCACAAGTCCTTAGGTTTTCTCGACACGATTCTGCCAAAAATAAAAACAATGCGATTAAAATCATACAACTGATTGTCTTTCATCTAAAAAAATGGAAGAAACTTTCACACCCATTTGCAAGCAAATTTAGAAACCGTAAAAGTTTGGCTCTATGTGTTTTGCCAACAAATTGAACATAGATAAGTTACTTTTATTATCCGTGTAAATTATGCAGAGGTCACAAAATTGTTTAAGCCAAAATTTAATTAATAAAGTAATATGAGAAATCTCTTCAGAGATCAAATGTTTGAGTTGTGTTAAATTGTTAATGAATAAATATGACTGTAATTTAATATGATGCAATAATGCATTTTCAGAGTCTAAAGGTGTGCCAGTTATCCAAAGTTACGGAATTCACATGATGCGAATAAATATATGGTATCAGTTCTGATCAAATTTAACCTCAGTAAAACTAAAAAAAAAAAAATGCAATGGTTGTAACAACACAAAAGACATGGTTTTCTATGAATCGATTAATGATTAGTCTGAGTTTTGTTCGAAAATTTACACAGTTATAGAAGAAAAAAGGAATGTGGAAGCAGAAGAAGAAGACCTTCCAACATCGCCAGGCTTGACCAAACCAGCGTTAGCCCTAAGACAAGGCATTGAAGCGGCTGTTTTTATCACTTTAGGTGCTTCCACGATGATGATTGGCGATCCGACTTGAAGCTTTGATTTTGGTCGTGGAGGCTCTTTTCCGGTTTCACAGCATCTCACGGTAACTCGTGGCATGTAGGATCCACTGTTCCATACCCCTGATTGCATCTTGGAGAATCTTGTTGAAGGAGCAAAGGATAAAGCCATGGAAGAAGAAGCAAATGAGATTTTTTGTGTTGTATGAGTGGATAAGTGGACTTTTGTCCTGAGGTAATTGCTTGTAAGCCAACGGTCTCAGTAGTTTGTACCAATTTTCGGTTTTGTCTTGGTTTACACTTCGGTTTATTTAGCTCCATTAGTCTAAATCCAGATTTGTTTTTATTCTCAACTTGAGAAGTAAACATGGCTGAATGAATTGGAGCCTGTATCATCTTCGAGTTTATGTTCTATTAAAAATAAACATGAAGAATATACATAACATATTACATAATTTAAGGAAGACAGACGAATAAATTCACCCGAAATTAATATGGTTCAAGAGGTCGGGAGATAAAAGATTAAAATAAACAAACAAAAACTTTATAAATCTATACAAAAAGAAAAAGAAAAAAAATCTAGGACCTGGTCCTTTAGTATCTCTGATTTGGTTATGAAGACTACAGTACACTCTCATTTCTTAGTGTAGGAAAGATATGGATCCTGTGCCAGTGTTAGAACATCAGGCCTATCTGCTTGGTTATATGTTAGACACCGTCGAATCAAATCCTGCAGAAAAAAATGCAACAGTGAGTGACCATGGGGATACATTTTTACTACCATTTGGTTCTACTACTTAAACCAGGTTTAAGGACAGGCACAGCTAATTTACCTTTGCTTCATTCGATATGGCAGGTTTTGCTGGGAACTCCACCTTTTTGGCTTTAATGATTGTGTCTTCTCGTAGTATCCGCTCTTGGCTTTGGTCATGTCCAAAGGGTCGCTTTCTAAATAGCATTTGGTAAAACAGTATACCAACCGACCATACATCAACCTGAATTTTGAACAAAATTTAGGGCCACAAAACTTTTAACACATTCTGATTAAGACATCATTCACCAATCGCTAACCTTTGATGAGATCATAGGAGTTCTGCTAAGCTCAAAACATTCTGGGGGCAAGTACCTGAAATCCAGAATTTTCAACCTTTGTTAGCTATTACGTCAGGAAGAATTGAGAGTGTTTAACAAAAAAAAACATGTCAATGGTACTAAAACTAGATTGCTCACCAGTATGTTCCAGCTCCCTGGGATGTAAGCTCCATTCCTTGAGAGCCAGCATTGTCTTCCACTATCTTGCTAAGACCAAAATCAGTCACTTTTGCTACTCCAAACTCATCAAACAGAACATTCCCGGGCTTCAGATCATAGTGGATTATCTTCTGTGATCTTTTGTTCAGATATACAAGGCCTTGAACTATTTGTACAATGATAATCCTTGCTTCTTTTTCAGGAAGATTAGGTGTTGCCTTTAAAACCGCATCAAGGTCTTTTCCTGCATTAGAAACTCAAACTTACGAATGAGAACTGCAAACCACAGACAATCCTTTGCATATCTAGAGAGAGAGCAGAGAATTCTGATTTACCGCTACAATATTCCAGAACAGTGCAGAATGTATCCAGGTCAATTCTAAACTTATCCCAAAGCCGGACAATGTGGTGATGCACAAGGTCTTTGTGGATATCATATTCCCTCATGGCATGTCGGATGTAACTTTGCTTCTTTTCTTCACTCCACTGAGCATTTAAACCATGAAGCTTGCATGCAACATATCTATGATCCACCAAATCATATGCCTGCTTAAACTCCATAACATCAAATTACTGCAAATAATTTCTCACCCGTAAAAGAATGTAGTATCTATCAATGTTCTGACCTTATAGACTTCACTAAATCCGCCTTTACCAAGAAGATTTAGAAGAGCATATCGGCAATTCAAAACTGGGAAATTGTTGAAACGAGAACCATCTTCATCCCGTATGCGCTTCATCTCCTTCATAAGCTGCCCCTTCTCCAATTCATACCTCTCTCTCTCACGCAGAACTACTTCCTCCTCCTGAGAGGTAAAATCAATAAATGTATGATAAGGAACCAGAAACCAATCAACGTAGAGAAAATAAGAGACTGAGATGATGCAGAAGGAGGAACATACCCGCTTGATACTAGCAAGGCGAGACTTGTAAATCTCATCGGGGATGATATCATCCTCCTGTGCTCCTGATTCTGTTTCAGTCCCATCACTCTTATCTACAAGCAAATGGAAAAACGAAGGGTGCTAAACATCATTACAATTTGCATAAGGAAAAAAGGACAGCATACAATACAAGAGATCGTGGAATGACTGACAAAGTAAGAAAGTTTGGGGAAACATACCACCATTCTGTCGTTTCTTAAGGAACTTTCTCTGTCTCTCGATAACCTCCTTGGTTTCCAGCAATTGTCTCTTTTCATTCACATTTATAGCAAAATTAAAGCAGGTAGTGCAGGAATTACCGATATTGTTTAATAAAATTATGTCGCTACACAGCTTAACTTACGAGTTGAGCATTCAGATCTTTCAACATTTGTCCATCCTCCCATGTCTCAGCTATGATGGTTCCCGTCCTGAAATCACCAAAATAGCCACACAGCTGATAGACTGAACTTAAAATCACAAATTTTCAAGAAAATAACCTCGTAACCTAGCAAAGAAGATTCTAAGCTACGGGTTGCAAAGAAATGCGAGAGTAAGCTCTATGCGAGATGGTTTGATGTTTTACTAAAACGCGATATTTTATTTGCTATACATGTTTTATTATACTTAATGATCACAGATATGAAGGATATATTGGACATACACTAAACCATAAGAACTTATATGAAAACATTATGGCAGACCTGAGTACACCAACGCTGCCTAATCGCAAAGAATCATGTCTGACTTTCGTTCTTGCTTCTTGTCTCTCAGTTTTGGAAACAGATATGAGAAGGTCAGATATTACTTTCGTTGTCTGCATCAATAAAAAGAAAGGTTATCCGCATGTTTTGCAATGTAAAAAATATGAAAATTACAGAGACGAAGCGAGAGAATATTGATAGTTTCTTCACCAAGAATATTCCTAGAGGATGTGCAAATTTTTCTGCCAGTTAAGGCACCAAAATGACATGAGAATACCCAGTTTGTTTTCAAAAAGTAACCATGTCACAGAAACAAAAGATTTTCTCACCTTTTGCTTCCCTTGTTGTTCCTGATCTTTTAGATCTTTTACCTCCTGCATAAATTATAATCAAGATTAGCAGGGAATGGAAATAGCATAACCAGAATTGGCTAAATCTACAAGGCATTCACACAATACATTTTCAAGCTTCCGGAAAAGATCGTGATACTCAGAAGAATCTCGTCGAGATTTACATAATTCCTCCTCCAGCATAGTGATTTTTGCACGTAAAGACGACACATCTTCCTGATTTATAAACAAGGAACAAAATAGTGAGAAAAGAAAGATTTCCATTCTTGAGGATAATCATATATAAATATCACGTTCAATTATTCTAACAAACTTATAAGATGCAGATAAGTCGTAGATGATGAGACGATTGCATATTCTCTGAGGCAGGATATATTACAGAGTAAAGAAAATAATAGGAGAAACTTACATTCTGGAGAGAGCATTCACCATTCCTGAGCTGTCCATCAGGCCTAAAATCCTGAAGAATAAAAGCAGAATTATCATCAATACACTATGTCTGGTTGCCATGATCAATGCAAATCTAGATAAATGATTCTCTTAAACAAAGTGGGAAATGGTTCTTTCTTAACCAGCTAATTTTTTTCCAAAAAGGCCAACAGATGGTTTTACTTCAGTTAGAACATAACGCTCATGTCCACATTTTTGTCATGAAATTAAGTCTAAAATATATAAATTCTCCATGACGAGAAGAGCGGTTGCATGTAAGATCATATGAAGTCAATAACATTAACCTTTTGATCAGAGACATCCAGTTGACACTTTGGAGCTGAGACCGGTGCAGGCAAAGATTGAGCTTTTGTCACATCATTATTAGTTTTAGAACCACGCCCTCTGCCTGTTGATGAACCCCGACCTCGACCTTGTTTCTTCTTATTTACATCAAGGCCTGTCTTGGTCTCCGCATCATTTTTCCTCCCATCGTAAGCAGCCTCTTGAGGCTTCAATTCAACAATATTCTTCATTAAAAGGAGAAATAACTTGTATCCAAATAAGTTGTTTCAATATCACATAGAAACCTTATATAACATACACCAGACTTTTATCAAAAAATATGAAACAGATAAGGGACGAAAAGAGAAATCCTTACTAAAGAATCACTACCTCAGCATAATCAACAACACTGGAGTTGCTAAACTCTTGAAGTTTCTGGCGCTTTTTGGTATTGGCTCGGATTAGGAAATCTCCTGTATTCTGAGACAGTAACAGCGAGAATAAGATATACCTACGAGGAACTGTGTTTCGTGTTCAAGAAAGGATATAATTTGCATCTACCCACATTGCGATAACCTCAATAAAGAAATGAGAGCATGACCTTTTATCAATTTTTGTTATGCACAAACCAATCAATACAAGAAGCTAGATAAATAGGACATTAGCAACAAGGGTGATTAAACACTGTCAACAAAATGATAGGCATTAAATCTCAATTATTATTTACAAAAAAAAAAAATTCGAAGGTACCTCATCGTCGGAATCACTGATAGAGGCCTCTGACAATCCTGCCGGTGCGGAAGCTACGACTTTGACAGCGGCGGAAGAAGATGACCAGCCGGAGAGCTGCTGCTGTTGCTGTTGTTGTTGTTGTTGTGGCTGTAGCTTCGCCGAGGAGGCGGTTTTGCCGGTCAAGCGGGCCTCGAGCTTGGCGATTTTGTCGGGTAAAGAGTGATCAGACTGATTGGAAGAATTCGAAGAGAAATGCATCACCATGTCATCCGACATTGCCAACACTTGAGCAGACTCCAACGCACTAATCTACAGATCAGCCAGAGCAGAGTAAACACCCCAAAATTCGAAAAAATTAGGGTTTTTTAAGCACAATTACCGAATTGAAGACTAGAATCTGGATGTGAATGAGAAACTCATTTATGGGTTTTTTTTCTGCTTTCTGCAATCCACGTAGGTGTATTTCTCTTTGAAGAGGAATAATAAAACGTAGAGAGAAAGATAGGAGAGAAGAGAAGTAAGGGGTTGTGTTTCGGTGAAAAGGAAAAATTGAGGAACCCTAAGGAATTAGGAGGGAAAGAGAGGAATTGGGTCAACACCTCACAAGCTCTTTTTACGACTGGTAATTATCTGGTTTTATCAGATTTAGCCTCAACATTTATGCTTAGTTAAATATATATTTCTTTTTTTCAGCAAAATTAAATATGTTTTCTAAATGTTAAAAATACTATATTGACCACCATATACTGTATATCGTTTTAACTTTTTATAAAATTAATGATATAGAAAGAAATGAATTTAACAATAAAGAAGAAATAAATGAATATAACTTATACGACCAAGTTGAGATTAGAGCAAATATTTAGATTCATCTAACAACAATAGTGTATTTTAGTAATGTTGTAAACAAGATCAGCTAAATATTTCCTTATTTGGTCAAAAAAAAAATTTCTTGGTTAGTAAAAAGTTTAAAACTCATTCAAACAGGGGTGAAAAAGACACAAAAAGAAAAAAAAAAGCAATCAAGTAATAATAATTTTAGAAAAGAGGACACATATAACTTGTAAAGCCTCTGAAGCAGACAGAGTCTCTCCTTCTTCTTAAACGTGACTAACCTAGAGACCGTATCAGAATCCCTTACCCATTTCTGTGACTGACTCCGTTGCTCCGCGCCGCGTGCTCTCTCTCTCAGGTTCCTCCCAAGCAACCTCCTCTTTGCACCAATTTTGCTTTCACGTCCTTTGTGAGTTTTCGTTCAATCCTTTTTCGATTTTTTTTTTTATTGATCTCAAAGGAAATCGTATTCGGAGGAATAGAGTAAAGAGATTTATAAATCTAGATTTTCTGCTGTGGAGCCTTGACCTAGAAATATTTGGGGTATAATCATATTGAATTTCATTCGGAGTCGAAATTTGTTCTTATCTCTTAGATGTTGAAATATTACCTATGTTCTCGTTGCGTTGCGATTATTAATCTGATGTAGAAGCCTTAATTTCGAGTAGACGCATAGTTTACACACCTTCAAAAAAAAAATCTACTTTTTCGGTTCTGCTATCTCTGTTGCAGATGTTTGGTTTTTGAGTTCTTATTTTATTTTAATGTTATTTTTTTCTTAGTAGCAATCATGGCTGATGAAAATAATGAGATGAAGGAAGAGGTGAAGGATGAGCAAGAAGTAAGTTGGGCTTTTGTTTTTAGGGGTTAAGGGATCCTCTTTCTGAAATATTAAGTTACCATATAGTTTTGGGGATAAATCATGATTGAATGGTTTTTGTGGTCATCCTTAGCTCGCACCCTTTGATCCAACCAAGAAGAAGAAGAAGAAGAAAGTTGTCCTTCAGGATCCTATCGAGGACTCAACAGAGTCTCAAGCGGAGAAATCTGACTCATTGCCTGGTATGTTGAAGAGAGAGAGACTATTTGCTGTCGAACTTCTTTATTTCTCTCTAATGGTATATCTGTTACTTCATTTATTTTCCTACAGCTAGTGATGGTCTTGAGAGTTCTTTTGCTGGACTGAAGAAAAAGAAAAAGAAGCCAGTGAGTGTTTAACGTTTTGTGTCTTCTAAGTTTTATTAACTCTTTAAACTTGTGTTTTAATGATTATGTGTCTCACTTTGTTTTTGTTTAATGGTTAGGTTGAATCAAGCTCATTGAATGACGAAAGTCTCGATGCTCCCGAAGATTTGGATGGTATTGTCTTAGTTACCTTTTGACTAGTTAACCGTTTCTCGCGGCTGGACTTTTATCCTCTTTGAATCTTACAGAGAATATATTGCAGAGCATGCTAATGACGACGGAGAAGGAGAGGGAATAGATCTGCAGCAGCAGCGTTACCCCTGGGAGGGAAGTGATAGAGATTACATGTATGACGAGGTGAGTATATCTTATATGTTTTTTGCATTAAACTATAGTTCATAGACGACGTTCTTTGGTTAGGACGACATTCTCTCCTTAAGTCAGTGTATCCTTTTAAAAAAATCCCACTACTTGGTTTTTGCTGACGGGAGTTGTATTTGCAGCTTCTTGGTCGAGTCTTTAACATACTCCGTGAAAATAATCCGGAGCTTGCTGGAGATAGGCGTCGTACAGTTATGAGGCCTCCTCAAGTTCTTCGTGAGGGGACAAAGAAGACTGTGTTTGTCAACTTTATGGACCTTTGCAAGACGTATGAACAAAGCCCCTTTATCTTCCTCTTCAAACTTATTCGATACTTCTAATATGTGATAAATTTGATGACTGTCTGGAGTTGCATGTTTCGTCTGTGTTAAATAAAAAAACCAGGATGCATCGTCAACCAGATCATGTTATGAATTTCTTGCTTGCTGAGTTGGGTACTAGTGGTTCCCTTGATGGGCAGCAAAGGCTGGTTGTTAAGGGGAGGTTTGCACCCAAGAACTTTGAAGGGATTTTGCGGCGATATGTCAGTAAGTATCTCTCTCTTTAGTCTCGGAATTCGAATTGCCATAGAAGAATATCAATTTGGAGTTCTTAGAGTGATTCCTTACGTGTATTATTCTCAGATGAGTACGTCATTTGCTTTGGTTGCAAGAGCCCAGACACAATTCTTTCAAAGGAGAACCGTCTCTTCTTTCTCAGATGCGAAAAGGTAAAACTTTATTTATGTAGTCTTTATGTTGAGACAACTTAAAAGAACCTTACATATGGCATTATCTTCCACTCATGTTTTTCTCAAGCCAAAACTCTGTCGTGTAATTCTTTTAAAACTACTGTTAGATGGGGGCCAGTGATAATTGAATTAGTTACCACCATATTGGTTTATGCTTAGTCTTGTAATTGATACTGAAAAAATCTAATCTTGGATCAGCTGATCAGGAGGCATACTTTTCTTAGTGATTCAAATTTCTCTCACGTAATTGAAGAGTCATGTCATGCGAGGCTGGTGATGATGTTGATATCGTTGCCTACATTGACCTGATCAATTAAACGAGTTGATTATGTTTAAGTCTCTGTGTTTCTATTTGCAAATATGATGAACGATATTTGTTTTGCAGTGTGGATCTGGACGATCTGTGGCGCAGATCAAAGCTGGTTTTGTTGCCCGTGTTGGCCGCAGGAAGACTTGAGAAAATGGTCGGTGAAGTCAGTGGTCTTTTGTTTTGGGAAACTGAAGAGTTATGGAGTTGAGATACTTGTGTTGTTTTATTTCTGTTTTGGAATATGATAAAGAATCTCCAGATTATTACTTCAACTCAAAGATGGAATAGGATCAAAACCTTTTACATGTGTTAGATTCATGTTGTTAACTTTAAAGGTCGAATCAGTAAATCCATGGAGTTTTTTTGGTGTCAATTTTCTTGTCCATGGAAAAGCTTGTTCTTTGACCAAAAAAAGGAAAAGCTTGTTCTTCTTCGAGTTCTTAAAGCAGAAATCAATATCCACGTCGTCAATATAAAAAATGGGCTTAAAAAGAAAAAGAAAAAGTCCATGCTTGGGCAACTTCGGTCAACGCGGCTAATTTTGATTATTGTTCTCTCCTTATACGACTAAACCAAAGGAAACCGAACCGGATTTGACCCGACCGTCTTCGTCCTTTCCTCCTGATCAAGAAAACTCGGCGCCTACAAAAAAATCTGAGAAGACGAGATCCTTGTTCATTTGATCCTTCTTACAAAATCCTCAACTAATACGAAACCCCTGAATTCTCCGTAACTTCTTGCAAGGAAAATTCTAATGGATCAATCGTCTTCACCGTCTCCTTCCGAGGAAAGCTTGAAGCTTGAACTTGATGACCTGCAGAAACAGCTGAACAAAAAGCTGAGATTCGAGGCATCCGTTCGGTCTATTCATTCTCTTCTTCGTGATCGCTACACTTCCTCCTCTCCTTCTCTCCGTAAACAGGTTAGTTTTATCGTTAGAATCCGTACCAAACAGATAGTAAAATTGCTCGGAATCTTAGGGTTATCTCCTGGTCGTGGTGAATTTCTGGCTGTTTGAATGTTTGACTGATTCGTGCTCAATTCTTATGTTTTATGGTGGTTTTTACTTGGAGGATTGAATTAGGAATCAAACATCTTTCTTTCTTGTTTTCTATTACAATTGTGGAGAAAGTTAATCTTCATGTCAATTGATCCGATATGAGTTTCAACGGACACTTGTTATTCTTCAATTTCTATGTTAATAATCGAATGTGTGTGTTGTTTAGTTAGCCTCTCTTACACAATTTTGGTTTGCTTGCCATTGCAGTTTTATATAGTTGTATCTCGTGTGGCAACGGTTCTTAAGACAAGATATACAGCTACTGGGTTTTGGGTTGCGGGACTGAGCCTTTTCGAGGAGGCTGAGAGACTTGTCTCTGATGCTTCTGAGAAGAGACACTTGAAATCTTGCGTTGCTCAAGCCAAGGAGCAGTTAAGCGAAGTAGATAATCAGCCAACCGAGAGCTCACAAGGTTATCTTTTCGAGGGACATCTAACGGTTGATCGTGAGCCGCCACAGCCTCAGTGGCTAGTGCAGCAGAATCTCATGTCCGCTTTCGCTTCCATCGTTGCTGGTGAATCCTCTAATGGCCCTCCTTCTGAAAACATTCTTGGAGAAACGGCCAACTTGATGCAAGAACTCATCAACGGTTTTGACGGTATCATCCCAGAGGTAGTTCTTATATCTTTTGGCATTGCCTAACCTTTTCTTCCTTAAACTAGTTTCAGACGATCTAGTTGTTGTGTGATCACACATTGCTGATAAAACGAGAGGCTTCACTTATATGTTTTTTTTTTCGCATATTTTGGTTTGTCCACTTGATTCCAATATGGCTGGCTAGGCTACTTTTCTCTTTCTTCTGTATCAAGAGTGTTTATCCCCAACCTCTGATATGAAAGTGGTAGCTTCTTTTTGCTTAGCATTGCGATTAAAAATGATATATATGATGTGTTCTGTGCAGATACTAGAAGATGGTGGACCACCAAGAGCTCCACCGGCGAGTAAAGAAGTTGTCGAGAAACTTCCAGTGATTGTTTTCAGTGAGGAATTGCTTAAAAAGTTAGGAGCAGAGGTAGAATGTTGCATCTGCAAAGAGAATTTGGTGATCGGCGACAAAATGCAGGAGTTACCATGCAAGCACACATTCCACCCTCCTTGCTTAAAGCCTTGGCTGGTAAACACAAAAACCCAATATTTATGCATACATAGTTATAAAAAGTATAGCATGCTTTATAGCTTTACGAGTAAGTAAGAACAAAAAGCTTATGATCAAATTGTTGTGGCAGGACGAGCATAACTCTTGCCCTATATGCCGCCATGAATTACCAACAGACGATCAGAAATATGAGAGTTGGAAAGAGAATGAGAAAGAGGCAGAGGAAGAGCGGAAAGGCGCAGAGAATGCTGTTCGCGGAGGTGAATATATGTATGTGTAGATTTTAATGAATTTATGTCACACTCCATTGTTTTCACTTTTACATCTCCCATTGTTATTCGCCAGTTATAATATGAAAGCTTATATACCAACGACAGAGTTCATTAATAATATTACACACAAATTGTATTCTGGAAGAGATAACAAGTTCAATAACATAACATACATCAAGAGTTATAAGTTAAAATAAGACAATAGTTTGTTCTTCCGTAGATGAGAAAATGATAAACATGTCGGACCACTCCAGACATAAACAAATCTTCGGTTTGTTAGACAAACCTGTACAGACACTACAATACAACACACAGCAGCATATATATGATACACTGTCATAACGTTTCACTTAGTTTGCTTTTGAAAATGATATGTTCGTTAAGCTTATTGTAGCCTTGGAGGTTGATCTTCTCTGCTAAGCAGTTGAATATTCCTCCTTAACAGAGGCATTGTCTGTTGGGACATCTGTCTTCTTGATGTCAGAAGCAGGGTAAGGGTTTCTGTTGACCAATCTGCAAATAAAGATTGCGAATGTTGCTGTTGGATGCAATCTCAAGGTAAAAACTATACAAGTCCCTCTCAGGTATATAAGCAACTTCTGAAACTGATCAGATTTTGAGTTTCCAGAGAAATGGAGAAAGGATCAAGTGTAGTTAGTAAGGATGAATACCTGTCCCGTCTTTTCTCAAGGAATCGTTGAAGCGAATGCCTCCTTGCAATTGGTAGATCTGAAATCGGCAAACAGATTAATGGAAAACAAATGAGAATTATCCATTTTCAATGTTTGAAGATTATGGCAAATACTTACCAGCCGCAGATCTACAAAACGAAATTGGGTGAATGGGAAATGACTGTCCAGCTGGTGAAGCTCCAGTAGATGTGCTGGAGAAAGAAGGAGCTCTGTTCAGTGCTGGAGAAGGAGCAGGGCTGATTCTTGTAGAGTTCTTTGTCTCAATGGATTTGGCAGTAGCAGAAGCAATACGGAGGATTTCTTGAATCTGTAAGCATTGGATCACGGTGAGGATAGGAAATCTGAGCATCTGTCAAAGAAGCAGAATATGCTCTAAAGGACCAACCTTTTCTGCTGGAATGCCATCAAACACACTAACACTCCCACCAAAGAAAATAGTAAGTTGAGATGGAAGGATCGCTGAAGCATCTGGCTCAGAGGACGGGACCTCCTTGGACCTTTAGTAGCGGAAATTCCATTAAAATTGTTACCGCACTTATAAAGATGGACTATTGATGCAACATTGGCAATAATCAAATAGCTAGGAATAAACCCTCCACCTACTAACAATGGCACTAGACAAGCATTTATAGAGGCAAGAGATGGTTATAATGAATGTTTATGCACTCTCTCATGTTCGAAAGGAAACTCCCAATAATCATATATTCACATTTACACGGAAATTCATGTACGCATGAAGAAATTTGAAGCACAAGATTGATACTCATAAGAAGTGGAAACCAATTTTCCAGCCAATAACAAATTGATCCCTCGGAGGAAGATGACTTTCCATAAATAGCAACTAAAATCCTTAGAATACATGCATCCCAATGTGAACAGATCGAAATGCTGATTCATAAAAAAATCTTGGCATCCCCACTCAATTTCCAGAACTAGACTCAAATGAAAAAGGGAGGCACAAATGAAAACATGCAAATCAACAGCAATTTCAAAGACAATTCATACCTAGCTTCGCCACTCGATTTCTCAGCTGAAAATCCACCTTCTCCGGCGACAGATCCGGCGTTGTCACCTTGAACGGTGCCGTTACCGGCGATTACAACCCCGCGGTGCTCGTCGCCGCCTTCACCGGAGACAACACCACCACATCCACCTTCTACGGAAACGCGTGGTTCATCTTCAACCTTAACCATGGTTAGTCTCTCGGAATTCGTAGATCCGTGTCGGAATTTGATATTTATCGTGCTTTGTTCGCTTTCTGTCTGAACGTCGTTCTTACTGGAACCACCGAGATTATCCTCCTCCGAAGCTTTTAATTTCGTGACACGTAGCTACCGATGTTGATTTTTTGTTTGACTTTGCGTAAATAAAAGGCATGGCAATTTAAAAACGTGCGCGAATACGATACGCTGTCGTTTTTAGGCCTTTTGGTCTCATGTGGGATATTTTTAAACAAGAACCGGAAACGTGTCTAATTCAGAGTCTCAGACTGAGACAGAGGACAGAAATCTCATTCTCCTAGCCTGCTACTTCTATAGTTACAAATTTAGTATTGGTGAAATTATCATCAGAATAGATGTGGTTGTTTAACCTTTAGATTCTCTCTGATTCACTTAACTTTCAACGTTTATCACTCTGTCTAACAAAAAAATGAATAATGTTTTCACAAATTCTGGAAATTGGTTTTGATTTCACGGCTCAGTATTCGGTTTTCCAAAAAGGAATAGATATGACGTTCTTCGAAAATCATGCAATTGTTTAATTAGTTTCCTTACTTACTTCCCACTAGGCCTTGATCATTTGGGCTCAAAATTTAATGTTGGGCTTACTCTTGAATTGTTGATAGTCAATGACCCAATCTATCATCACTTCTCAAATCAAATAAGTAAGTGTGCAAGTATTTACACACGACATTCGACAAAAATCTGGAAAATGAGAGGGTACTTTTGTCTTTGGGCTTTTCTTTTAGGGTTCTGAAGATCTGTGTTTTTGCTCCTTTTGCTCTCCTTCATTTCTACTCTTCTAAGCACACTCAATATTTCGAGTTCCTTTCGGCTTCTTCTTCTTCTTCGTTCGAACGACTCATCATCTATTGATCCGAGATTGGACTCGAGAGATCTCCAACACTGAAGAACCCTCCGTCTTCTCCTGATCTTCCCAATGCCGGTATGATTCTCCGTCGTCTCTTTCATTTCTTTTGCTATCACAGTGCTCTTGACTCGCCAAATTAACTTAGTTATTGGTATTTAGATCGACAAGATCTTCAAAGATGATGCTAGTGAAGAGAAGGGAGAACGTGCGAGGATGGTGAGTTCTTTTTATTGTCCCTTATATCAATGAATTAGGGTTTTTCAGATTCACTGTATTGTTTAGTCTGATTTGCTTTTTTTGCTTCTTCTAGGCATCATTTATTGGTGCAATGGCTGTTGCTGATCTGGTTAAGTCTACCTTAGGACCTAAGGGAATGGTAAACTTCCGATCCCCAATACTTAAAAAAAGCTCCCTTAACTTTGAGTTTTCACTCTATTGATTTTGGTTGAATCTTATTACTCGTCAGGATAAAATCTTACAATCTACTGGTAGAGGTCATGCAGTCAGTGTTACCAATGATGGTGCTACTATTCTCAAGTCACTACATATTGACAACCCCGCAGCTAAAGTTCTTGTTGGTATGCATTCCTGCAACATTTCTGGGTTGAAGTTTTAAGTTTCGTTTTTTGTGGGGTCTTTCTCACTTCTTGTACCTGATTTAATGCCCTTCAGACATCTCGAAAGTTCAAGATGATGAGGTTGGTGATGGAACTACTTCTGTTGTTGTCTTGGCGGGGGAGCTTCTTAGAGAAGCAGAAAAGCTTGTTACGTCGAAGATCCACCCGATGACGATCATAGCAGGTAAACTTCTAAATCGTTTGAACTGTATAGATGACAACGTTGTATCAGCTTCTTCCGATATGACAATGATGTCTAATTTTTTCATATTTTTGTCTCGTAGGTTACAGAATGGCTGCAGAATGTGCCCGTGATGCTTTACTGAAAAGAGTAATTGATAATAAGGAGAACGCAGGTAAATTGGCATTCTCTTGTTTGTTTGATTTCTTCAATGTTGAGTTACAGCAGTGTTTTCCTCCACATTTGTTACTTTGGAAATCCCACTGTTATTTACAGTATTTTGTTGTGTCATTGCAGAGAAGTTCAAGTCAGACTTGATGAAGATTGCGATGACTACGTTATGCTCCAAAATTCTCTCGCAAGACAAGGAACACTTTGCAGAAATGGCCGTAGATGCTGTTTTCAGGCTAAAGGTCCCATCTCTGCCTCCTTTCGAAATTTATTTAGCGAAGTGTTCTTTCCTTCACTTTCTTTGGAAATGTATGTTATTTCATGAATGAAGTGCTTTCATTGACGAATGTCATGAAAATAGGCTGCTGCTCTCATTTCACTATTAATTTCTTTCCCATAGATGCCTGGTTTCGGTTTGGAGTGTTATATGATTTGTCTCTGATATTCTGGTGTTGTCGTTCAAACAGGGAAGCACAAACTTGGAATCTATTCAGATCATCAAAAAACCTGGAGGGTCCCTGAGGGATTCCTTTTTGGATGAAGGGTAAGACAAAGCATAGTCTTACTTTGGAATGTTGATAGGCATCATGTCTTCTTGGTATTTTGGGTTCCTCTTTTTTTTGTTCATCCAATTATTTTGTTTTATGACATCTCAACTTAAATATATGCCTTTAGGTTTATTCTTGACAAGAAGATAGGAATTGGGCAGCCAAAACGCATAGAGAATGCAAAGATCTTGGTAGCAAATACTGCAATGGATACTGATAAAGTGAAAATTTACGGTGCACGTGTACGTGTGGATTCCATGACCAAGGTTGCTGAGATTGAAGGTGCTGAGAAGGAGAAGATGAAAGACAAGGTGAAGAAGATCCTAGACCACGGGATCAACTGCTTTGTTAACAGGCAGCTTATCTACAATTTCCCCGAGGAACTCTTTGCGGATGCTGGTGTACTTGCTATTGAGCATGCAGACTTCGAGGGAATAGAGCGTCTTGGTCTGGTTACAGGTGGTGAAATCGCTTCGACCTTTGACAACCCAGAGTCTGTTAAGCTTGGGCATTGCAAGCTCATCGAAGAAATCATGATTGGAGAAGACAAGCTGATCCATTTCTCCGGTGTTGAGATGGGTCAGGCTTGTTCAATTGTCTTAAGGGGTGCTAGGTACTTTCACTCCCATACCTTTAAGACTTTGTGTAGACTTATCCTGTTTTTTATTCTCTCGTGACAATTTTGTTGTGTGGTTTCTTTGTTCTTGCAGTCACCATGTTCTGGACGAGGCTGAAAGATCACTCCATGATGCCTTATGTGTACTCTCCCAAACAATCAACGACACTAGAGTGTTGCTTGGAGGCGGATGGCCCGAGATGGTGATGGCAAAGGAAGTAGATGATCTTGCCCGTAAAACTGCTGGCAAAAAGTCTCATGCCATTGAAGCTTTTTCACGGGCTCTAGTAGCAATACCGACAACAATCGCTGACAATGCTGGTTTAGACAGTGCAGAATTGGTGGCTCAGCTTCGTGCAGAACACCACAGTGAAAGCAGTAACGCCGGGATCGATGTCATCACTGGAGCTGTAAGTAAACTCCAAACAAAACAAAACAAAAAAACTATGATTGGGTATGGATTGTAATGGTAAGATGATAATGATTGATTGATTGATTCTTATCCAGGTAGGAGATATGGAGGAGAGAGGAATCTATGAAGCATTCAAAGTGAAGCAAGCGGTGCTACTTTCTGCTACAGAAGCAGCAGAGATGATACTGCGAGTGGATGAGATCATTACATGTGCTCCTAGGAGGAGAGAGGACAGGATGTGAAACTGAATACATGCACGTGGTGGGAGCGAGAATACATGATTACACGATCACACCCTCCCCTGTGACGTCGATGTCCAATGTCATTAGTTTTGTGTCTTCGATTTGGATCAGAAAACAACCTTTAGTGTTTAATGTTTTGCTCCCTAAACTAATCACTCTCGTTTTTTGAAGTCTTTTTTCGAATATTGTTTTTGATTATAAGCTCAGAGGTTTTGACGAAATGTAAGCTCCAAGGAGTTTATCTTGTCGTCTATTTACTTTCATCCTTTATTTCTTCTCGATCTCTAAGCCACCTGCATCCGCCCGGTTTGATCTGAATTTCACTAATATTAATTGGTTATCTTAATTATTGTATCTGTTTCGGTGGTTACATAAAATTATTCAAAAATGTTAGATAAATGAATTTCTTTTTCATATTTTCACAACTCTTTGTTTCAAAAATTATTCACATAATTGTTTACTTTTACAATAATTAAAGTTTACATGTTTGTAAAATGTATGCCATTTGTACACCATGAATGTTAAAATCAGTAAAAATACAATTTGAAGAAAAGAACAACATACAATATATGTATATATATATATATATATACATATATTGAATGATCCTATCTATTTGTAAAATATCATCTTATGTAGAGATCAGTCGTCACCTAAACTACAACGTTGTGGTGGTTTGGCGTTGTAAAGTTTGGTCAACCGACCAAAACACGTTATAAAGGAGAGCATATCCTAACATGGGACCTCATAATCGCGAGCTTTATTTACTTTATAAATTGTCTTACCAGAAAATTATGTTTTTTTCGATTTTGCAGCTTTATAGATGATTTGAATCGCAAAACTGTTCATGATTTTATAGCTTTCGATTGTCTTTACCATAACAGTTAAAAGAATTATCAAAAAGGGGACCAATATAATGGAAGTGCATAACAATATTGATCCGACATGAATTTATAGGTTTAAACTTAATGGCTTCACAAAAGTGTTCGAATCGGATTTTTCAAGATTATATCACAACTTTTTATTCAAGAAAATTTCTTTTTATCATCGTCCCTGGAGTTCATTTGAGTTGAGATCAAGGCATATTCCCTAGCATAGCAAGCATTATAAAATCTTGCTGGTACATCGTTTATTATTTGTTTCCTTAATCTCCGGATGACAACAGTTTTTTGTGGACTAGCACTTCATTAATTTTGAATCGTTATTGTTATGAAGCCAATCAATAAAATAATTTTGTAGGATACAAAATAAAATATATGGATTTTATGATAAAAAAAATAGATTCATTTAGTTAATGATTAATTCTTCTACTAACCACAAGACTCGAGAAGAGCATAACGAGAGAGCCCAAAAAAAAAGATGTAGTACTATTTTGTGCCGAAGACATGGCTCAGTTACATAAGCTACCGTGGATAAATTTGACTATTGTTAGTAAAATAAATTACTTGAATGGATAATTTAGGTACTCATCACATACCCGATCCATTTTAATCCATTTTATACCGTTGGAATATATTACATTGTTCCAAACGGAGAACTATAGTCTGTTACGATGGATATATGCATGAAACTCAGGGGCAGGTTAGCGTCTGATCGGGTCAAGGAGAAACCTGAAATGAACAGCTTTTAGTTACAAGAAGAAAAGCAATACGAATCGATTGGATCTTCTATTGATGTATGATATTTTAACTAGTCGATAGTTCTTTAGGAAAAAGTATAGCGTAAGCGCAAGTATTAAATAATAATTAAGAACATGGTCGGTCAATAATCACGTAGGTTCAATAGAAAATTGTCCTTGCGTATGGGTCAAAAGCCAGAAATGATGCCATATGCTATCAAGTTATCATAGTATAATATAAACTTTCAAAGCATAGATTAGGAAATGTGACAGTATTTATCTCTTTTTTGGGTCATCGAATGGTCATCTTCCATTAAAATCAAGATAACAAAATATAAAATAATGTTTCTCTTTTGGGTGCTTTGGTAAAGATTAAGAAAAAGAAAGGAAAAGAAAAGAAGAGAAACCCTGACTTAGTTGAGACCAGATGAGTAATGACACGAACGGCACAAATGTGCTACGCTCACGTCAGTTACTTGATTCTTATCGTCATATAGACTGTAGTCTTTTTTAACTTTTACTAAATTATGCTAATTTCCCACGTCATTTATTTGTTTCTTATCGTCATTAGACTTTTACTTTTAGCAATTTGCAATTTTGTCCCCTCACTCCGTCACTCGTTACGCACACGGCACATCTGTGAGAATCTTTTCTTTTTAACTTTCGAAAATCAACCCCTATATATTTTTTAATACTCATGTTTTGACACGAATCTTTTGGTGTTCTTCAGTATTTTGAAATTATTAATTTTGATTGATTTCTTGGGAAGTACAACTCCGAAAGCAGCAATGATAATTAAGCATATCTACTCCTTAAAACAGTATGATTAAAGCGAATATTCCCAATATAAAAAATACTAAGAAAATCATCCGGTCGACGTATCATTTCATTCTTTAGTCTAAAAACAAAAGTTTGAAGCATACATCATCACATTTGAAAACTTGACACCTATTGTGTAAAAAAAATTTCAAAAAAACTTCCTATCAACTTGCATATTAAACCATAAAATAAGGCTAATAAGCAAAATATATTTAATTAATTAACTATAAAAAGAATTAAAGGACATAAATAAAGAAAGGCACCACCACTAACAAAAAAAAAGTAAGCATCAGCAAAGCAAACAGCTTTATTCCTCTATTAAAAACGCATCTCATTCTCCATTCTTCCTTCCCCTTCTCTCTTCTCTCCTCTCTCATTCTCTTTCTCTCACTCAGCAACTAACAATGAGCTTCTTTATCGAAGATTCTGGTCTCATCGTCACTCAGCTTCTCTACAAAATGGCGGTTTTAATCACCGTCTTGAGATGGATTCTCGCCTGGATCTTACGCTACCGATCCAGATCTAGATCCGCCTCCTCTTCTACTACTTCTTCTTCTTCCTCTGCTCCTTCGATCTCTTCACAGGCCATCAAGGAGAGCCTCTCCGTGACGACGTTCCGTGACGCGGCGGAGCGATCTCCTGAATTGGTCAGCGACACGTGTGCGGTGTGTCTAGGGGATCTAGAAGACGGAGATGAGGTCAGAGAACTCAGGAACTGCAGCCACGTGTTCCACCGCGAGTGCATCGACCGGTGGCTAGACTACGAGTGCTGCGGCGGAGATGATAACGACGGCGAGGAAGATAATCACCGCACGTGTCCACTCTGTAGAACTCCGCTTCTTGCTGCTAATACGACGTCGTGTGGGGATTGGCCCGCCAAAAACGAACCCAGCTGGGCCGTTGAACGGCTTCTCTACCTCTTTGGAGACGATCTTCTCGTTTGATTTTTCATTTCTAGTTTTAATTTTTTTTTTCTTTTCAATTTTTATTTGATTTTAGCGGGGTCAATAGAAATTACGTTGGTCAAATTTTTGTAAATTGGGAATTCAAAGAGTAGAAAAAGGATATATAATAATAATATCAATTTTTAAACTTCTTGTGTATCATCATCATCAAATCTCTGAGGTCACTAACGTGTAATCTAACATTAATTTGGTATGTATGCGTTCATAAAATGTTCTTACAAAACTAAATACTAGCTAATTCTTAAAACTTCATTCACTGATTACTTGATTAGATACCGTACTGTATTTGGCTCGCAGCGATTTGAGATATTGTATCAGTTTAAAAACTTTCTTGTGTATCAGCAAATGTTACTCTTTCTCATACGTTCAACATCTTGGGTTAACGAATTGAAATGTAACTTTAATTTGGTGTGTTTGTGTTCATATAACGTTTTCACGACCATCGCACGTAGATATGATACATTTACTGAGTTAATGTATTTGTCTCACATAGAATTGACATTTTGTATCCTAAGTTCTTGCAAATTGTTTTGCCAAGTTTTACACTGAAAAATATATTTTTAATGATTTTAACCTCTAATGGGTTCAAAGAAAAAATGGGTTTGTTAAATTACTTATTAACTTATGAGGTACATGAGCTATGCTTATGAAAGTTTGTGATACATTTGCAAAGGACGATTATAAGGAGAGGGGATGAAGCAAAGTGAAGCACAGTCGTTTTAATGAGTAGAACGACTGTAGGGTCCACTTCTCATTTACTCTTTCTTCTTTTTTTTCCTGTGTGAGGAGAAATAAAAGATAAAGAGGAAAGGAGGACTAATAAAGGAGTGTGTTTTGTTCCTATCAATATCATCTTCAATGGCGGCACAGAAACAGATGCTCGATCAGGTTGATGGAACCGCCGATTCACTGATGGAATCCATGGGCGAGGTTCAAACGACGATGGCTCAGCTTCACTCTTCTGTTGGTGTATTGATCGATTCCATGGCGGAGATACTAAAATCCATGGCGGAGATGAAATCAGCAGTTCTTCAACACACTTCTCCGGCACCGACGAATGAGTCACAACTTACGGTGGAAAAGGACCTCCCCGCCGCTCCAGAGAAACAATCAATCGCGGTGGATAAACCTGTCGAAGAGAAACAGCCTCGCCGGATTTACGTGAAGAAGGTCAAGGCCAAGATGCCAGTTTTCGAAGGTCTCAAAGTAAACCTCTGGATTCTCCAAGCGGAAAGATACTTTGAGTTTGGAGATTTCACTGAGGCCGAGAAGGTCCGAATCGTTTACATGAGCGTCGAAGGGCAAGCGCTGAACTGGTTCGTCGTATCGGATCGTTCTCGACCTTTCACAGATTGGGAAGATGTCAAGTCTCGGCTTTTAGATCGATTCGGGCATTTGGAATCTGCAATGAGTCGTTTGCTGGCTCTTAAACAGGTGGGATCTGTTAGAGAGTATCTTGGCCAGTTCGAGGAACTCGCGACGCAGTTACCGGCGAAGGTTACACCGGATTTCTTCTTCGAAGGCGTTTTCGTCAATGGGCTCAGGGAAGAGATTAAGGATATGCTTCCACTGTTTCAACCAAAAGGGTTAGACAATATCATCTCAATGGCTCGTAGATTGGAGAATAGTCGTTGTTTTGGCCGATTGATGACTCCACCACTCGACGATCCATCGCCAGCTGATGATAGGAACTAGGAAGTAACACACCAATTAAACTCTCTACCCATTTTGGTTCTCGAGGCGTGTTTTGCTGTGAATAGGTAAGCTCCGTTAGATTCTAAACTCGTTTCTAGCAATCAAACATTTTTCTATTCTGGTTTGTTTTTTGGGATTGTTTTTTCTGTTGCTCGACGATAGTTTTCGTGGATTCATGCTTATTGCAACCTACTAAATCCGGGTTTTTAATCTATCTCCAATGGCTCCATCAATCGTTACAATTTATGTTCTTTTCCTTTGTAGATCTATTTGGGGGTATCTGATTGAAATTGGAAATATTTTGACATCTTTACTATGATATGCAATATGAGAAATCCCAAAGTTAGGACTTGTGATCATATATTAATTTGGATATTCGGGTCATACGAATGAATTGGTTAAAAGAAAGGGAAAGAAAGGTTGTAAATTTTCTTCAAATATTCTCTAAGAAAGACCCAAAACATGGTCTCCATCTCACACACTCCATACCTTTCTTCTTTCCCCTCCCTCTTATTATATTAGCATCAATGAATGAATAATCACTATGCAAAGAGAATATCATGTGAAATATTTTAACATGTTTGTGTTTGACACAAAAACATAAGTTGAAGCCCTTGCTTGGATGGTTGAAATTGAGGTTTAGCTCCAATGGAATCAAGTTCCTTATTGAACAACCCATCACAAATACCTTTCCTTTCCCCTCTTTCTTCCATATACTCATCTTCCCCGAACTCCTACATCTATATCTCTGTCTATATTTGTATATATAGACACACTTTCAAAACACATATTCACATTAGACCCCACATTCTGAATCAACCCAAAATCCCACACCAAGGAGATGGGTCGTCATGATACAAACCAAAAATTCATTTTCTTCTGCCTATCCATATTGTTATTTCACAATGTTTTGAAGAATGTGGATGGTTTGGCATGTAACTGGGGGACACAAGCGAGCCATCCTATGCCACCGAACATTGTGGTGAAGCTCCTAAGAGACAATCGGTTCAACAAGGTTAAGCTATTTGAAGCTGACCCTGGTGCACTAAGAGCCCTTGGGAAATCCGGTATTCAGGTCATGGTCGGTATCCCCAACGATCTCCTGGCAACTATGGCCTCCACTGTTACCGCCGCTGAGCTCTGGGTTCAACAAAACGTCTCTCAGTACATCTCCAAATTTGGAACCGACATAAGGTAAATTGTATTGCACTTCAATAGTAAATAGCGCAAAAACCTGCTCAAGTTTCTAAAGCTTGTATTTTTCAGCTACAAACAAGCTTTAAAGTTTCTAAAGATTTGATTTTTGAAGCTTACAAAACATGTCTCAGCTTTTAAAGATTGGATTTTAAAACCAAAAACATGCTTTGAAAGCTTGGATTACGCTATAAAAAACTAAAAACTTGCTTAAGTTTCTCAAGATTGGATTTCTGAGCTAGAAGAAACATGCTTAAAGTTTCTAAAAGATTGGATTTTTAATTTCAGATATGTAGCCGTGGGGAATGAGCCATTCTTAAAGACTTACAAGGACAGATTCGTCCGTTCAACATACCCGGCGCTGCAGAACGTTCAAGCGGCTCTGGTGAAAGCCGGTCTCGGCCGGCAAGTCAAAGTCACGGTGCCTCTTAACGCCGACGTCTACGAATCCGGCGACGGTCTTCCTTCCTCCGGCGATTTTCGATCAGACATCAAAACTCTAATGGTCTCCATCGTTCGATTCCTCGCTGATTCCGTCTCGCCCATTACTTTCAACATCTACCCTTTCCTCTCTCTAAACGCCGATCCAAACTTCCCCCGCGAATACGCCTTCTTCCCAGGCGGCGGCGGAGGAGCTAAGCCCGTCGTCGACGGATCCATCTCTTACACGAACGTCTTCGACGCGAATTTCGACACTCTGGTCTCGGCGCTGGAGAAAAACGGGTTCGATCCGAACAAGGTAGAGATCATCGTCGGAGAAGTCGGATGGCCAACGGACGGCGACTCAAACGCGAATCCGGCGATGGCTCAGAGATTCAACCAGGGACTATTAAACCGTATCATTCAGGGACAAGGAACGCCTCGTCGGAAAACGGCGCCGGAGGTTTTCATATTCTCGCTAGTGGACGAAGACATAAAGAGCATCGATCCCGGGAAATTCGAGAGACATTGGGGAATATTCTCTTATGACGGCGCCGTTAAGTATCCTCTCACGCTAGGTAACGGCCGTCAGTTAGTTCCCGCGAAAGGTGTTCGTTACCAGGCACGTGAGTGGTGCGTGCTTTCTCCTCAGGCGGCCGGGAACGGTGCCACGTGGAAACAGTCGGCTGATTACGCTTGCCAGCTGGCAGATTGCACTTCTCTAGGGCCAGGATCCTCTTGCGCCGCGCTGGACGCCGTCGCGAACGCGTCTTACGCGTTTAATATGTATTTTCAGAAAATGGATCATCGTCGTGGCTCGTGCGTTTTCAACAATCTTGGGGTTGTTACCAAGATTGATCCTTCAAGTGGCTCGTGTAGGTTCCCGATTGAAATCGACACGAGCAGGCATGAGAAGTTGCGCCCGCCGCCGGGGAGTTCCGGTGCGTCTGAAGTAAAGTGGAGGACGGTGGCAGCTGCGGCGATGGCGGTTGGGTGTGTGGTGTTTAATTGATCCTTTTCGTTTGTACATTCTTTTTCTTACATCTGTAAATACGACGGTCGATATATTGTACATAAAACCTTTTTCTCTCGCTTAGTATGTTTTAGCTATGATAAGTCAATGATGATTTGATTTCTGGCACATTCGTATGGCGTGTTGCAAATGTAATAACATGGCAAGAGTTCAATGGTTTCACTAGGCTGATTAGCACATCAAAGGCGACCACTTTTGTAAATTTACGTCAAAAAAAAAAAACAAATTAACTTGTGAGTTTCTACATATTTGGTCACAAACACTAGTTGGTGTGAGAAGTATGAGTTTGTGTGCTACTTGAAAATGGAGAGAAAACCTGAGTTTCACACATAACATGATATAGCAAAACTGGTTATTATGTCATTCTTCTGTAGAATTAATTGAACTTAACTTATTCAACAGAGTTGTTGCAACTAACAAAAACATCAATTTAAAGTTACAAACCAAGTGATGTAAAGATGGATTACATGCGAGAATAAGTTTTTTTTTGGGTTAAAGCAAGCCGCAATATTTTCTTACCAAATTCAATCGACTCCAGTTCAAAACTAAACATGAATGACCGAACACAAAACCCAATTTGTGGGTGTGACTTCAACCTCTAATTTGTTTACCCATATCTCAAAAGCTAATACATACAGTGTGTAAATATGTATATAAATTAGTTAGGGGCTTAATAATTAAATTAGGGGGTTATGCCAGATATGAAATTAACTAGTAGTTGACTCGACTATGTTAGGTTTTAAAAAGTGAAATAAATTTAATAAAACTTTGAAAACTTTAGAGCAAAATGGGTCCATAGCTCAGTGGTAGAGCAATTGACTGCAGATCAATAGGTCACCGGTTCGAACCCGGTTGGGCCCTATTTATTCACTTTTTTGCCTTTTGAATTACCTTTTTTATAAAAGCTCTAATGGATAATCCATTAGCATTTAGCATGTATTTGACAACTAACTTTCTTTGGGATGGGCATTTTTTGTTGTTGTTGGACAACCTTTATCCGATAAGAATAACCCAAATTACTCAAATGTAGTCAACGATCTCATATAGTTTTAAGAAAATATTCCTACACTTGCTCGATCATATAAAAGAAAACCAAACAAAATAAAAAATATGAGAGAAAGAAATGGAAAAAGTGAGGGTTAATTATCCCATCGAAGCCACTCAAGTCTCGATCTACTCTATGAGAAAAACGGTAGACCGCTAAACTAACTCACCAGACACTCACCTCATCAGCTAAAACCAACTTCTCCATTCCCTTTATAAACCATTGCTAATTTTAGTCATTTTGATATTATCAACTTTCCATCATAAACTAACCAAAGAAAACAAGCATAAAGTCATTTCTTTTTTATAGAAGAAATGGGTATTATGGATATGGCTTTGTTTGGTGTACTTTTAGTTAATGCCCTTCTTCTGGTTGATGCCTCCAGAAATATGCCATTTGCTTACCAAAGTCAATTGCAAAGACATTGTAGCACAACAAAGTACACTTCACTTTGTGTCCAAACCTTACAAGAGTTTGGACATGGATCTCTTCAAGGTCTCGACTTTGTGTCTTTCCTTGTCAACAGAACTATCTCTGACTCCGATCTGCTAATTCCTCCCCTCTCCTCTTCGATGGGTTCCTCCAAACTTGTTTCTCTGGAAGATTCCACATATAATTTGCCTTCGGCTTCGATCTCAGGTACACAAGCACAACATATTAATTTAGCACCGTTTCTTCACGATTATAATCAACACCTATAGTTTTTTTTTTATATATAAAAGAGAGAACCTTATCAAAATACATGATTCTTTACTGCCATACATTTTCAATCTCAACTCTCTTTCATTTTTATAGTTCACTACTTTCAATCATCGATTTATGAGTTTTTTAGATATTATATGATAGAAAATTATGGGCATGCCCATCAGGCCATCATCTACTCGGTTACTAAAACAAACAAACAAAAAAATTCATAAATTAAAGTAGTATTTAATTTATTATCTCTACTTCACCTAATGTTTATCTTTTATCTCTATCAAGTGCACCTAATAATTTTGACAAATCATGCAAGTACAAGTCTCAGTACATAATAGCCAAAATTGTTTATCGATTTAATCCAAAAAACTTCAAGCAAAAAAATACAAAACTTAAAGGTGATGATAGTGACTGGGATCAATAACGTTACAGATTTATGTGAACGGCTCATGAAGATGTCTACAAGACGACTTGGGCAAGCCATGGAAGCTCTCAACGGCTCATCCAGAAAGCGTCACAACAAACACGACGTCAAAACATGGCTCTCCGCCGCCATGACTTTCCAACAATCATGCAAAGACTCCATCCTCGATTCCCGTGAAACCTCTTCCTCCTCCTCCGTGACCGTTAGCCACATAACACAGAAAATGGATCACCTCTCTCGGCTCGTCAGCAACTCCTTAGCCCTCCTCGACACACTCATGGAGAATCCAAAGCCAAATTCAAAGCCAACCGTTCTTCCCCGGTGGGTCTCCGCCGGAGAACGCAGACTTCTAGCAGGCCGCACGTCTAGAAGAAGAGCACACGTGGTAGTCGCCAAAGACGGATCCGGAGATTACCGGACCGTGATGGAGGCTGTCACAGCTGCCAACGGAAATGGCAGGTTCGTAATTTACGTGAAAAGAGGGATTTACAAAGAGAAAGTACGTATCGAGAAAGATGAGATCACTCTGATCGGTGAAGGCAAAGACCGGACGGTTATTGTCGGCGATGACAGTGTCGCCGGAGGAACTTCCGTGCCAGAAACCGCTACAATGAGTAAGTACATACATTCATTCATATTACATACATAAGTGGGACAAATACATTATATGTTACACATTTGTAACAAAAAGAAAAGTTGGTTAGGTGATAATAAGAAGCTATGCATATTTTTTGCAGCGGTTACGGGTGACGAATTCATCGGACGAGATATCGGAATCAAGAACACGGCAGGGCCAAGAGGAAAACAAGCCATAGCATTAAGCATCACATCAGACCGGTCGGTGTTATATAGATGTAGCATCTCTGGTTATCAAGACACACTCTACGCAGCTGCTCTGCGTCAGTTCTATAGAGAATGCGATATTTATGGAACCATAGATTTCATTTTCGGAAACGCGGCTGCGGTTTTCCAAAGCTGCAACATATTCTTGCGTCGCCCTAGTGATATCAGGGCCTATAATGTGATTCTTGCAAACGGGAGGACGGACCAGCGTCAAAATACCGGATTTGCCCTTCATAGTTGTAGGATCCATACGGATTTGGAATTTTCGGCCGTGAAAGATATGTATAGCTCCTACTTAGGAAGGCCGTGGAAGATGTATTCGAGGTCTATAGTGATGGAAACGTATATCGGCGATGCGATCGCGGAGGAAGGATGGGCCGGGTGGTTAAACTCCGGTGAGGAAGTACTAAAGACATTGTACTTTGGGGAGTTCAAGAATTATGGTCCTAAAGCTAGAGTTTCCAAGAGAGTGACGTGGCAAGGGTTTCACTTGATTGGGTTCGAAGAGGCAAGTTATTTTAGCGTTGGTAAATTTCTTGATGGAGTTTCTTGGTTGCCCTCTACGGGAATTAGTTTCGCTTCGGGTATTTAGCTATACGACTAAGATACATATATCGAATGTAAATTCAGTTTTATATGGTCAACAAAATGCGATGGTCATGTGACATTTGAAATTAACCCGGTCACTATAAGTCTACAACTGAGTAGATGATATTATCGATAAGTGGTTTTGGAGGAAAACAAAAAACTTTCAATCATAGATATACGAGTTTCTAGATACTATATGTTAGAACAACCATCTAGTGTTTTAATGTTTTTGATAAGTGGTTTTGGAGGAAAAACAATTGTTTTGACTTTTTCAAATTTCTCCTATATTTTTACTCTATAATTTTGGATGGTATTACGTATTAGGTTGTCTTCGATATTACTGACATGTATAAATAAGATTGAAAATAGTCTAACTATTTTATTAAATTCCAATGATAGTACAAATATCCTACAAAATGTCTTATTTGAGATTAATGGAGGAATTAATTAAAAGTACAACAACAAAGTTTTAAACCAGTAACAAAACGTTCGGGCACGCATAGACCTATAGTCCCCGGTGGAAAATCAGGCGGTCCACATTTAATTTTGCACTCCTCGTCAGTATTGCACCCACCTCTGAATTTACACTCCATAGGCTGGGCTTTTTCTGTCTTCAATACTATAAATTGCATAAAAATCAAGAAGGCTCATTAGTTTACTATACTTTTTTTTCTACGAAATTATGTATTGATCGGTAAAGCACTGTCTACCAATTTGTATGTGGATGTTTTTTCTTTTTATAAAAGATAAATATTTATTAAAAACGTGTGTAGCAGAATATTTAAATAAAAAACCAATATATAAATAACGTAAACAAGAGAAAACTATCAGAGTGTATATAGTGACTGTATAGTAACACGTGTACATACGTATAGCTAAACTTGTATATAACACACATCTATACAGAGAATTACAATTAATGAGAATACAGTTTATTTACTCGTCTTCTCTATTATGGTATCAGAGCTTAACTAACTTTCGCTCATCTAATTTTCTTTCATTTTGATCATTTTCGCTTCAATTTCGTCTTGATTCGTCGGAATTCTTCCGATTAATCTTCTTCTCCGATCAATCCTTGTTGTTTTGCCGGTTTATTTTCCAAATTCTGTTCAGAAATGGCGAAGAAATCAACTCGGAATTGTCGGAATCAATCTCCTAGTCCCGGAGATGCTTCATCAACTCGGAATCGTCGGAATCAATCTCCTGGTCCCGGAGATGCTTCATCGGAACACCGTCGCTCATCCTTTACTCCTGAGGATCATGAGCAAACTCCGATTGCTCCGATTCGTCGTGCTTCTGGTCCCGAAGTGCGAAACAAAGCTTATGTTCCTCCTGGATCTGAATCGATTGACAGCATCCATAGTCCATACTTTCTTCATTCAGGAGATCATCCTGGTATGTCCATTGTCTCTGAAATCTTGAATGGAGATAATTACAATACATGGATTATTGCGATGACTGTTAGTATCGAAGCTAAGAACAAAATTAGGTTTGTGAATGGCTCCTTACTTAGACCAGATGAGACAGATCCATTATTTGCTATTTGGTGTCGTTGCAATAGTATGGTCAAAGCTTGGATTCTCAATGTGGTTTCGAAGCAGATATATGCTAGTATTCTATATTTCCAAGATGCTCATGCGATATGGACGGATTTGGCTAAACGATTTCACAAGACAAATCTATCTCTGATCTATCGCCTGGAATCAGATATTGTTCTTCTTAAACAAGGTTCTATGGACTTAGCATCATATTATACGGCCAAAGTCACCTTGTGGGAACAACTAGCAAGCACCAGACCACAGATTGTAGCTGACGACTATGATAATCCAAAGGTTAAGCTGTTGTTAGCTGATCAAGAAACGAGCAAGATTGTTCAGTTTTTAATGGGACTGAATGATGAATTTGCATCAGTTAGGAGTATTATCTTGAACACTAAACCAAGACCAAGCCTATCCGATATCTACAACATGTTAGATGAAGATGAAAGTCAGAGGATGAAATCTAAGGCTGCTCATAATCCTTCTACATTCAGTGTTCAAACTTCTGATGCTTCTCAGATGGCTATGGCAGTTACCAGTAATGGATATCAGAAGAATGTGGGAAAACCTCGTGCTGTTTGCTCTCATTGCAACAAACTAGGCCATACTGTGGATCGTTGCTACAAAGTTCATGGATTTCCTCCTGGCTGGAAACCAAAGTGGGATTCTAAATCAAAGCCCAACACACAGTTTCCTCCTAATGCTTCTGCAAATATGACTGTGACGGATTCTCCTATTTCTACTTCTGATATGGGTAATGATTTGTCTAAGGATCAGCTTCAACAAATCATTTCTTTCTTCAGCTCCAAACTTCAACCACAGAACAATATAACTCGTTCAAATGAAGCTTCTACTTCGGATGATTCTGGATCTCAACCAACAATTTGCCATGTCTCTGGTAACTTCTATCCTCCCATTTTTTGTTCAACTACTGGTACGAATCAGTCTTACTACTATTCAAATTCCCATGATGTGGCTGTTATGAATGATTGGGTAATAGATACGGGAGCTACACATCACGTGTCTCCTGATTTATCTCTATTTACTCAATTTCATTCTCTAGATAACACACATGTTGACTTGCCTAATGGAGTGGCAGTTAATATCATTGGATTGGGAACAATAGTATTGAACAAAAATGTGGAATTAAAGAATGTTCTCTACATTCCTCACTTCAGATTTCATCTGCTCAGTGTCAGTGCTTTGACGAACAGTTTACCCTGTGGAATTTGGTTTGACAGTAAGATTTGTGAAATTCAGGATCTTACAAGGGAAAAGACGATTGGGAGAGGTAGACAGCGCAGCAATCTGTATATTCTTGATATTGGCTCTCTCACCACTGTTCCTGCCATATCAGTTTGTACTACATCATCTACTAGTCCAGAAGTTTGGCACCAGCGTTTAGGGCACCCATGTCATCAGAGATTAGAAGTGTTGGCAGATACTCTTTTTACATCTTCTTCAAAGAATAAAGCTCATAGTCAGAGCCATTGTAAAGCTTGTCATTTGGCAAAGCAGAAACAATTATCCTTTGTATCTCGCAACAACATTTCAAATAAACCCTTTGATTTGGTGCACATTGATACATGGGGTCCATTTGCTGAAGCTTCTTATGATGGTTATAAATATTTTTTGACCATTGTAGATGATCATTCTAGAGCAACCTGGATTTATCTAATGAAGAACAAATCAGAGGCAATCACAGTCTTTTCAGATTTTGTTGCAATGATTGAGAAACAATATCAAGTCGGCATCAAAGGAGTGAGATCTGACAATGCTCCTGAGTTCAATTTCACACAGTTTTTTAAAGATAAAGGGATTGTGGCTTATCATTCATGTCCAGAGACACCACAACAGAATTCAGTAGTTGAAAGGAAGCACCAACATATTTTGAATGTTGCAAGAGCTCTCATGTTTCAATCAAACATACCATTGATCTATTGGAGTGATTGTGTTTTAACTGCTGTTTTTTTAATCAACAGAACTCCTTCTCCGGTTATTTCTCAGAAGACTCCGTATGAACTTCTAAAACATAAACCTCCAGACTATGATTCTCTCAAAGTTTTTGGATGTTTATGCTACAGTTCTACTTCTTCAAAACAAAGACACAAATTCGCTCCAAGGGCTAAAGCTTGTGCTTTTCTGGGTTATCCTAATGGATATAAAGGATACAAACTATTGGATCTGGAGACTCATACGGTTTTCATCTCTAGAAATGTCATTTTCCATGAAGATCTTTTTCCTTTTGCTGCATTTGATCATAAGGATATTGATCATTTGTTTGGTGATCCGGTGAAGATAGGACAATCTGATGGTCAAAACAAAGCAACCGTTGAGTTATCTGATGTGATTTCTGGTACTGAGGCCGTGACTGCAACTGCCGATAATGAAGTCATTCTGGATAAAGGAAAAAATGTGGTTACCTCTTCACGGAAGATTAAACCTCCAAGTCACCTTCAAGACTATCATTGTTACTCCATCCGTGGTACCACTCCTTATCCTATCACTGACATTTTGACTGATAAGTATCTTTCGTTATCTTATCAGATATATGTTAATGCAATCACCAAGGAGCATGAACCCACTTGTTATAGTGAAGCCAAGAAATATGACGTGTGGGATAGTCCCATGAAAGAAGAATTGAACAATATAGAAGTAACAGGCACTTGGTATGTAACTACTTTACCCTCTGATAAAGAAGCTATTGGCTGTAAATGGATTTACAAAGTCAAATATTTAGCTGATGGCACAGTAGAGAGATACAGAGCCCGCTTAGTTGCCAAAGGCTTCACACAGAAAGAGGGACTAGATTACATTGACACATATTCTCCAGTTGCTAAGTTGTCTTCTGTGATGCTGTTGTTGGGTATTGCTGCTGTTCTCGGTTGGTCTTTGCATCAACTTGATATTTCGAATGCATTTCTCAATGGAGATTTGACTGAAGAGATATATATGAAGTTACCACCAGGATACGCAACACTTAAGGGGGAGAAATTGCCTGATAATGCTGTTCTTCGCTTGATGAAATCTATCTATGGTCTTAAACAAGCATCAAGACAATGGTTCCTTAAGTTTGCTAATACATTGAAATCTATGGGTTTTATGAAGACTGGACATGATCACACCTTGTTCACTAAAACCTATGGAGAGATTTTTGTGGCGGTTTTGGTATATGTAGACGATATTGTGGTGGCCAGTAATAATGATGAAGCTGCAGAATTGGTCAAAACACAACTAAAGTCTCATTTTAAGCTGCGTGATTTAGGTCCTCTCAAATATTTTCTGGGCTTAAAAATTGCTAGATCCAAGGAAGGGATCTCAGTTTGTCAAAGGAAGTATGCATTGGAGTTATTGGCAGCAACAAACATGTTGGGATGTAAACCTTCTTCAATTCCCATGGAACCAAATCAGAGACTAGCTAAAGACGAAGGAGAAGTCTTTGAAGATGTTGAATTGTATCGATGTTTGATAGGTAAATTGATATATCTCACTATCACTCGTCCAGATCTCTGTTTTGCTGTTCAGAAGTTGGCCAAATATACATCTGCACCACGTGTTCCTCACTATCAAGCGTTGATGAAGGTCTTACGGTATGTGAAAGGAACAGTTGCACAAGGTTTATTCTTTTCTGCATCTTCTTCTCTGCAATTGAAAGGGTTTGCTGATGCTGATTGGGGATCATGTCCCGATACTCGACGTTCAGTCAGTGGTTATTGCATATTTCTTGGAGATTCCCTTATATCCTGGAAATCCAAGAAACAGAAGATTGTTTCGGCTTCTACAGCTGAGGCAGAATATCGAAGTCTTGCTCTTGCCACAAAGGAGATGGTTTGGTTGCGCAATTTACTTGGAGATTTTCACATTGATCAATCCAAACCATCGGTCATGTTCTGTGACAATACCGCAGCTATCAACATTGCTCACAACCCCGTCTTCCATGAACGGACGAAACACGTGGAGATGGATTGTCACCAGACTCGTGATCGGATAGATGAAGGTATTCTCAAGCTTCTTCATGTTCGTACTGATGCGCAGATTGCAGATATTATGACAAAGCCACTATATCCTTCTCAGTTTCAGAACTTGAAGAACAAGATGAGTTTGTCGAACATCTTTTCACCATCCTCATCTTAGGGGGAGTATCAGAGTGTATATAGTGACTGTATAGTAACACGTGTACATACGTATAGCTAAACTTGTATATAACACACATCTGTACAGAGAATTACAATTAATGAGAATACAGTTTATTTACTCGTCTTCTCTATTAAAAACCAATATTTACTCTTTGATTGGGACGTAAATACGAGAGAACATGCTATGAGAAGAGCTGCAAGTTGAAATTTTGACAAAGCCATTTCGTTAGAATGAGTATTTTGATAATTGTTTCTTTCTTGTACAAGTATATTAGATAAAAAAAAAAGAAGAGTATGCCTATATATATTGTATATATGGAAGAGTCAATAATATCGAAATGGCTTTTTGTTTTTCCTTAACAGGTTGAGAGTTTGGTAAAAATTATAAAGATAAAAAAAAAATTCCCATAAAAAATTATATGTGGTCAACTCTTGACCATGGGTTTGTACTTGAATTAGTCTTTTTATCAACAAATTCAATTTCCTTTGAAGAAACTTATTTAAATTTAAATTTGTAAATAATTATTCATGTCATTAACATTTACTGTATAAAAAGATCTATACATATGTCATTATTTCTATAAGTATGTCAGTATATGTATTGATTAATTTGATTTAATTACCTTCAATTTATGATTATTTTATTTGAGAGTATATATAATGATTAAACTGATTAAGTAATGGCTAACGGGTCAAGTTAGTTGGGCTTTAAGAACCGAGATGAGCAAAGCCCAAGAAGAAAAGCTGTCCAACGCAATCGAGACTTGTTGAGGAAGCCTTTGCCCATCATCTTGTTAAATGGTTGTGGCGCTTCTTTCAATTATTTTTCAGATTTCGCCATTTCCCTCCTCTCGCTAGTCGCAAATTCTCTTTTGCTCTCTCGCTTTCACTGGTGCCACGAATCTGTTCTGATAGAGAGCGATGACGACGATGGAGCAGCGTAGAAACCAGAATGCTGTTCAACAACAAGACGTCGAAGAGATCCAGCACGGCCCTTTTCCCGTCGAACAGCTTCAGGTACAGTTTCTCCAGAGCTTTTTCTTTCGTTTGTAGTGGAAATTTACTCTCTTTTTGCGTAATCTCCACCAGATCTTGCGCTAATCGAAATGGGCTCTGGTTAGTTTCTCTAAAGAATTCTGCTTTTTTCTCCACTCTTTGTTCGTTCTCGCGATGAATGTGAGCTAAATTTGGGTTTCGCTAAGGTCTGTAGAGTGAAACATTTTTAGGGTTTTGTTTGATTTCAGATAAAATTAACACTTTTAGGATTTTTTTTCCTTTGGCGATTACATTTTTAATCCGCTCAATATTGTATAATTTCTCTCTTGCTCTGTCTCCAATGTCATAATCTCTGTGGGTTTACTCAGTTCCTTTGATTTGTATTCATAAAATGGATATGAATTAATGTTTTAAACCCTTCAAACTTCAGGCGGCAGGTATTGCTTCCGTTGATGTAAAGAAGCTTAGGGATGCTGGTCTCTGCAGTGTTGAAGGTGTTGCATATACTCCAAGGAAGGATCTCTTGCAGATTAAAGGAATTAGTGATGCCAAGGTTGACAAAATCGTTGAAGCAGGCATGTCACCTGAGAAGAACTTACATTCCTTCTCTGTTAATTACACAACATCTCATTGATCCTTTTAGAGTTTATACATTTTCTTAATTGTGTTTCCTCCTGTGACAGCTTCAAAGCTGGTTCCTCTGGGTTTCACTAGTGCTAGCCAGCTCCATGCCCAGAGACAGGAGATAATTCAGATTACCTCTGGATCACGGGAGCTCGACAAAGTTCTTGAAGGTTGGTTCTGGTTTTTGGTGCATCTTAAAACGGAATATTGCTATTTTGATCTTACTTTTCCTTATACTCAACAGGAGGAATTGAAACTGGATCCATCACTGAGTTATATGGTGAGTTCCGCTCTGGGAAGACTCAGTTGTGCCATACACTGTGTGTAACATGTCAAGTAAGAACCCGTTTTCTGAATGTACCACTCAGCTATTATTGCTTATCTAGTAGGAACCAGTGAAGTTGAATTTCTTCGTATGTTTTTGCAAAAATGAGAAAGATATTAAGATTCATGTTTAAATGGTTAGCTTCCCATGGATCAAGGAGGTGGAGAGGGAAAGGCGATGTACATCGACGCGGAGGGAACATTCAGGCCACAAAGACTGTTGCAAATAGCTGACAGGTATGTTATCTTTGTAACACATGTGAGATCACGGTGGGCTCTTGAGAAAGTAGAATCCATAAGAAATCTATTAAAATGAGGCAGGTTCGGGCTAAATGGAGCTGATGTGCTGGAAAACGTGGCCTATGCGAGGGCCTACAATACTGATCATCAGTCAAGGCTTTTGCTTGAAGCAGCATCAATGATGGTTGAAACAAGGTTCATAGAGTTTCTTTTTGGTGTTCAGTTAAGTCCATCGGGAGAGTGCTAACCGTGAAAGTTATGATGTTACAGATTTGCTCTCGTGATTGTCGATAGTGCTACAGCTCTCTACAGGACAGATTTCTCTGGAAGGGGAGAGCTTTCAGCCCGACAAATGCATCTTGCAAAGTTCTTGCGAAGTCTTCAGAAGTTAGCTGATGAGGTGAACATTTGGTACTAGTTACTGTTTCCTTTCCAAAATTGCTCTGAGACACCATCACGAAGTTTTCTCTCACATGTTTAATGGCTCTAGTTTGGTGTGGCCGTCGTCATAACAAACCAAGTAGTTGCGCAAGTAGATGGTTCAGCTCTTTTTGCTGGTCCACAGTTTAAGCCAATTGGTGGCAATATCATGGCTCATGCCACCACAACAAGGTGTGTAATCTTTGCAAATTCGAATCCTTTGTTTCCTTTTTTTGTGTGTGTAGGGTTCATTGGGAAAATGTGTTTGTTTATGACGCAGGCTGGCACTGAGGAAAGGAAGAGCAGAGGAGAGAATCTGCAAAGTGATAAGTTCGCCATGCTTGCCAGAAGCAGAAGCTCGATTTCAAATATCAACAGAAGGTGTAACAGATTGCAAGGATTGATTGTTTTGGCTTGCTTCTCTGCCTTTTTGTGTTGTGAGCAACCCATTTCACTTGTAATGTCAAAGAAGCTTGTTCTTTTGTTTCTAGTCACTGTTGATTAAGAACAGACTGTGTAAGCATAAAAGTAGTGATGAGAGAGCAAAAACAAGTTTTGTAAGTAGGTTTACCCGGTAATGAAAGTTGCTTACCTTTTCCTTTTTTTTTTTCTGTGTGTAAACGCCTCGTGTGTAAAGCAATATTAATCTAGGTTTCACTGGACATCCACGATCCTTTTCACCCCTTTTTTTTGGGGATCATATTACTTTTTATAAACTTTAAGATTCACATTAACAAAAAAGTTAGTATACGTTTTCAACTCTTAAGTCTTAACAATATTCTAACCTTAGGCCGAATGATGCATAGAAAATGTTCAAGCCAATTGTGTAGACCTTTTTTTTAAGGTTTTAGTCTAAAATATAGTATTCTCGTCTAAAGATCTTTATACAAGCAATTAATTATTTTATTCCGTTTGTTCCGGCCAAATATTCGGTGTTAGAGTCACCGTTGGGTGTCTTAGATAATTCTTGTGCAACCGTAAGTAAACACGTTAGGCCCAAAAATAATACGTTAACAAAAAGTATAGTAATCGAGTTGACAAAAAGAAAAAGATAACACAATCCCTGCAGTTTTTTTTTGTTTTTTGGTTGGCGTCAGCAACACAGATGATCAAACATGGTTTTGTTTATCATTTTCAGAAAATCTCAAATTATTTGCTAAAATGCCTCGATGATTGATTATAGTTTTAAAAAAATAAGGATGTGAAATGAATGAAATATATTAAAAGAAGAAAGAGTAATAACTCCTCGAAAGTGCAGCTATTCCATTAGAGTCCAGACAGCTGTAGGTGTAGCATTGTCACGGGCTTTATTTTTATTTTTATTTTTCTCTCCATTGCAAATCCCTAAAATAATAAATAAATAAATAAATAGAAATTGTGGTTTTCGTCGTCTCTTTCTCTTCCGATCCAATCTTCTCCTTCTCTCTCGACAGAAACAAAGAAAACAGCTGAAACATATCATCATCATCATCTCCTCATTTTCTCTCTCTCTCTACATCATAAAACCCCCTTCCCCTCTCTCTCTCTATCTTCTTCCTCATATAAACTTCTCGTTGCTTCTAATTATTCATTCTTTCAACCAATTTGTCATCTCATCTTCTGTTATTCCCATTTTTCAATTTTCAACTTCTAATTCTGCGAATCTGAGCTTCCTTCTTCGTTTGTTTGTGCTTTGGACTGGTGATCTCCGTGATCGGGTTTGTTCACCTGCTTACCGTATTCCGTCTCTATTTAGTCGCATTTGTTCGATTCGAGAGCAGCAGGGAGGAATCAGTTGAGATTCTGTATTTGTTTTCGTCGGTTCTGGAGATTTTTTTTTCTTTCACGAGACTGCTCGGTTGTTTCTAAGTCCACGGTGCGAACCTCGGGGCAAGAGATTCGTGTTGTCCGTGAAATTAACGAGCTTCGACGCTAATATTGGTTGCCCCTTCTACCTGTTATTCGCTGCGGAGAGCATCTTTGATTTGGTTGCGTGTGAATTCGGCATCTTTCCTTTTCCCGAGTTAAGTTTGTACTCTGGATTTCGGAAATTGGTGAATGCTCCGGCGAGAGATTCCCTGAGCCAGCGGCTTGGGCGTAGATCTGTAACTCAAAGGCCACTGTCAAAAGGAGCGAGGAATTTGCAAATCAGCTATGACCGCATCGCCATCGGTGGATAATGGAGGCTCAGGCTCCTCTGGATCATCTGCCCTTCAAGGCTGTATGCAAGAATTCAAACTCTTCGAGACTCAATCGGTAAGTAAAGGTTCCACCTTGAGTATTCTCACTGCCATTTGGTTGTCAAAGGATAATTTGTATTACTGGTTCCCTATAGATACTTGTAGCGAGGTTCATTGACTGTCTCACTATCATGATTTTTTTTTTTTATTCCTCAGAATTTCTACATGATTGGTTGGAATGGTAGTGGAGTGTATAGAGTACTAAAGATAGACCGGTTGGATGCGTCTGAGCTTAACGTCAGTGAGGATTCGACTGCGTATACAAAGAAAGAATGCTACGAATTGCTAAAACGGATACACGAAGGGAACAAGGCGACAGGCGGACTGAAACTTGTCACTGTTTGTTTTGGCATCATTGGTATGTGTTTTGTCTCGAGTTATGTTTACAGGAGAGTAGGTGGTTTTACTTTACAGCTTGTTCTCACAACATTTTTTGGATCGTTTTATGTGGTCTCAGGGTTCATTAAGTTTTTGGGACCCTACTACATGCTGCTTATCACTGAAAGAAGAGATATTGGTGAAATTTGTGGTCACAGGGTCTATGAAGTGTCAAAGAGTGAGTTAATTTCATTGCAAAGTTCTAGTGTGCTTTGCAACATTGCAAATTCAAGAGACGAGAACAGGTATTTTGTTACGTTTGCTACAGTGTGCTTTTTTTTTTTTTGAATTCCATTGTTGAAGAGATTTCCTTTTTTCTTTTTCTGATTGGTGAAATAAGAGAATGCGCGTCATTAGTTATTTCACCCTTCCACCCTTTTGATGAACTGAAGTCATGTAACCCTTGCGTCTCCTTATCTGGTGCTTCCCACTTGATTATAATCAGGTACAAGAGGCTCCTGAGTGTGGTGGACCTTACGAAAGACTTCTTTTTTAGCTATTCTTACAATATAATGCGAAGTTTCCAGAAGAATATATGTGACCATGAGAGTGGAGGTGTTCTTTATAAGAAAATGTTTGTGTGGAACGAGTTTTTGACTCGGGGAATTCGACATCATCTTCGAAATACCGTGTGGACTGTAGCATTGGTGCATGGTTTCTTTAAGCAGGTAAGAATTGCATTTATTTGTGCACGTCACAGCTAGAAGAAAGAAAGTTTGCCTAAATCAAATGCACATATTCTTTTTCTTTTCTCACAGCCGTAGTCTTTTTTCATTGTGCACCATTTTCTTTGGAATCACTAATTTGCTTCCCTAAATCATGTTTTGTCTCGCACCAAAATGTCTCAAAAAAGAAGCTTTCTGTCTCAGATGCATATGTTGTTTTAGTTATGTATTATTTTGATATTCATATTCTTGGTCGTGCTATTTCAGATACACATCTATGATCACTGGCGTCTTTATTCTCAAATACCTTGATAGTCTCACAGTACTGTTTTGATTTAAGGGTCCTGAATATTATTTTGTTGTGCATGTAGACAACTCTTTGTGAAGCTGGACGGAATTTCAAACTCACTCTTATTGCTAGGCGTTCCCGCCATAATGCTGGAACCAGGTATCGGATCTCATCACTCCATTGTTTCCTGCTTTGTGTGGTAAAGATGAGTATTATAACTCGTTCTATATTTTAACCTTTAGCAGTGATACGAAATCACTGCAAATAAAGCTGTCCTCATTGTTAATCACATAAGAATACATGAGCAAGCACTGTATTCTATTTGTCCATCTCCAGCGTTCTTTCCAACATTATGGGATTTAAATTATACATCTTTACTTGAGGTAGTTATTATACTTCTTTTTTCCTAAACCGCTTTTGATTTTAGGTACTTGAAACGAGGAATAAACGAAAGTGGCAATGTTGCTAATGATGTCGAAACAGAGCAGATAGTTTCTGAGGACGTTCCTGAAGACCATCCCATGCAAATAAGTTCTGTTGTGCAGAATCGTGGCTCGATCCCTCTATTCTGGTCACAAGAGACCTCACGAATGAAAGTTAAGCCGGATATAGTATGTAAGTGTTATTACACTAGATATGCTGCCTGGTCCTCTCTCTCTCTCTTCTCTTTCTCTCTTCTCTTTATCTCTCTTTCTATCTCTAACTCTCCTTTGTGTTTGAATACCTCAATGTCAAATCCAGTGTCAAAAAGGGACCTGAACTATGAGGCAACTAGACTTCACTTTGAAAACCTTGTAGAGCGATACGGAATCCCCATCATTATTCTGAACTTGATCAAAGTGAGTTGCCTTTCATGATCTTATAATCTTTCACGCCTTAGGCATTTCACTTCCCTGGGTGCTTGTGTTGGCAAGTGATGTGTCTGCTTGCACCTTAGTCTAGTTATACTATCAATGACTGGAACTACTGTGAGTGCATTATAAGCTTGTTCTTGCACCTTAATCTAGTTAAATTACAATGAACGGAACTCCTGTTTGTGCATAGTTAATTTGATGCTCTCACACCTCAAAATTTAACAGATGTTTCCTGTTGTTTTTGACTATCAATAGACAAAAGAGAGGAGACCCAGGGAATCGATTCTCCGGGCAGAGTTTGCTAATGCAATAGACTTTATAAACAAAGATCTGCCTGAAGAAAACCGCCTAAGATTCCTCCACTGGGATTTGCACAAACATTTTCAGAGGTATCCATTTAAATTTGCGTCCCAGCTGCTTCAAAAAATGAATACCTTTAAGTATAATTTAGATAAAACCAGTCTTTTCTTTGTCTTTATTTCAGCAAAACAGCAAATGTGTTGGCATTTCTTGGCAAGGCAGCTGCCTGTGCTTTGATGCTAACGGGTTTCTTTTATTATCAAGTTACCCCCGCAATGAAGCTTGAGGGTTATATGAGCTTGTCTTCTTCTGAGTAAGCCTTTTTGCTTGATTTCATGTATTTCACTAGTTCATCATAAAAAAATTCTTCAATTTATAAGTCGCGCTCGGTTTTAAGATTAATCTGCCATAGTAGTTCATGGAATCATTCTTTTAGTTAAGAAGTCCTTTCATGGCTAATTGTCATTAACAATCCTTAATTTATGTTACTCTTTGGAAATGGGTAATAGCATTCAACTATAACTTGGTGGAAAATGATGTTATTCACTGTTTCTATTAAAGTTATATATCCTGCAGTAGTAAACTCTTACAGTACTGAGGTCTTAAAATTGCAGCGCCGACATGTCTCCACATAATAGTTCTGATGATGATAGTGGGGAATTTGATTCCCTTGAGAAGAATTTTCGCCCAAGTAAGAATGTTACTAATGGCGATTATAACATCAAGCCTGGCAGGCTCCAGAGGGGCGTGCTGAGGACCAATTGCATAGATTGCCTTGATCGTACGAATGTTGCACAATATGCATATGGTTGGGTTGCTCTAGGACAGCAGCTTCATGCTCTGGGAATTAGAGATGCTCCAACAATAGAACTTGATGATCCTTTGTCTAGTTCTTTAATGGGTTTATATGAGAGAATGGGAGATACACTAGCTTACCAGTATGGTGGATCTGCAGCACACAATAAGGTAATTCCGTGTTCACTTTTTTTATTTTCATGAAACTCTCTTATGTGAAATCTTCCGCTAGAGACAGTTAGTTGATACTAAGGCAGGGCTATTTGTTATGCACAAAGTAGATTCTATTTAGTCTCAGTTGGGAATGATTTATGAATGACTCCATAAGATGAATAGTATGCCTTTTCTCGTTAACAATTTTGAATGTTCACAGTTATTAATAACAGGCCTTGCTTTTTTTCTAAAGACAAATCTAAGCTCATGAAAATTTTAAGAGTTCATTTCTCATTATCAAAATAAATTTCATTTGTATTACCTTGGACCGTTTGGTATTCATCATATGTAATGAATTCGGTGTAAAGAGTAATGAATCTGGTCCACTTTTCTGATATTGATCTTTAATGTCCAATAATAAGTCCCCTTCTTAGGTAAATTGTTTTATTTATCATCTATGTTATCGCAATGCAATTGGACCCTTGGTATTTGACTTTCGTGAAAGTACATCGAACTTTAGACTAGTGTCAAAATTCATTTTGTAATCTGTCTCCTTACACCGAATAATGATGTTTGGATCTTCTGCACCGGACTCAAGTTACGATTACGTTCACTATTGTTTGGATACACTTTGTTGATTCATCGAATTTCTGGTGTGCAATAGGTTTTCAGTGAGAGGAGAGGCCAGTGGAGAGCAGCAACCCAGTCACAAGAGTTCTTGAGGACTCTGCAACGTTATTATAATAACGCATATATGGATGCGGATAAACAAGATGCTATTAATATGTAAGCTACTCTGTGTCACTCTCTCTCTCTCATATATCTATATTACGCATGATCTCCCAGAGTCTTACAGAAATTATTATTTGGGCAGATTTCTTGGTACTTTCCAGCCCGAACAAGGGAGGCAGGCAGTTTGGGAGTTGCGTTCAGATTCCCAATCTAGTGGACGAAATGGAGATATAAGCTCGGGGGAAGATGAAAGGTAGGTTTCTGTGACTGCAAAATTGGATTTCAGATATCCACCAATACAGCGTATATAACTTGTTGCTGCCATGTAGGTAGGTGTATGTATATAGACTTAATGTTCATCTTTTACCTAAGTTCTGAAAATCCATTTTCTTCTTTAAACATACTTTGATGATTGTAGGAGCTATACGAATATCGTAGACCTATTTGCAATGCGTTTTGCATAGGAACTTTGAAACAAATAGAGTCGTCATCTTTCGACATTATCCCTTTCATAGATGTCAACCTCCACCATAACTTCCAATTTCCACTTTCAAATTTTTTGACTGTGTTTCGCTACATCTATGATCATGGCTCTTAATAAAATTTTTTTCCAGGTTTCTTGTGAAGAGGTGCTTATCAGATGGGAATATTCTCCATGAAAGTCACACACCGATGTCCACAGTGAGTAGCAAGCATGAAAGCATATCACATAGAGGCTTCATGTCGTCACAACAAGTGACTAACATAATTACAGAGTCATCACCAGATATGCCAGCTGCTGGTGATGTAGCATTATCGAGGTTTGTTTAAATATTTCTTACTTTTTTCTTCTGATTATAGTTAAATAAAATATATACTGCTGGTTCCTTTAGCTTGAGTGTCCATGCTATGTATGCGTTATAATATTGCTGGGTGCAGCTCAATTGTGCATGACAATTCTATCCATAATAATAGCTCTTCATGTACTCAAAGAATTTGTAAGTGCTATTACACAGTAATAGTTGTCCCTTACTTATCTGTAACATCTTCATAGGTGTGTCCCGTCAATGCCTAGCACACATTTTTTTGGAGATGCGCAGAAGGTTCAACATAATGGTAGTAGCTCCATGTACTTGTCCGAGCAGGAAGACATGTCTAGTGTCTCAAATTTTGTTGATGTCGAGTGGCTTTCATCATCGGAAAATCTATGTGAAAACGATCAATTGTTCAGGTAAAAGTATTGTGCATTAAAGAGAACAGTGTTCGATTTTAAGCAGTTGATGGAATCACCAGATCTCGTGAGATATAAGCTTAAACGTTTCTATATCTATAGCATTATATTGGCCATCTTTCTAAATTTCCAGCTGATTATGTTCCGTCCAAAAATGTGTGTAGGGGTTTCACCATTGATGACCAAAATAACAATAATAGCCTATACCTCATGAATGCTCAAATCAACAATATTTTTGAATCATGGTTTAGTCAATTCACATTATAATTTTTTTGGCAGGCCGTCAGCGCTTACAAGATATTCAACCGCAGAAACGTCATCATCAGAGAATATCGTCAGTGTAGAAAAACAAGCGAAGCCAGCTATGAGCGAGAGTGGATCAAGTAGCAGGAAGGTCAGTTTATCCAAATTCTACTTTGCATATCTCTCCTGCGAGTTTTGTACTGTGAGAATTGGTGTTTCTTAGTTTCTGAGGCTCTAGACCGTAGTTTTATTTGTCTTAGCCTATTGTTAAAATTAGAAACACGAAAATTAGTCTTGAACGATCTCAGATTGGAAGCAGAAGCTACTATAGGATCTAACGAGTAGAAGATATCCAAAAATAACTGAACCTGTCTCAAATAGACGCTTCTGTTGACTCTCTTCTATTACAAAGTTTATAACCCCCAAGCATAAAACGTTAAGATTCATTTGAAATAGCTAGAGTCTGGCCAGTCTGTAATAACTAAGAAAAGAATTTGTCTGGTGAACAAATCCCAACGGTGTAATTTCATATGGTGCTGTTTCATACTTACCAGCTACCTCATATCACACTGCTCTCAGATTATGCGATTGTTTTGAGAGGCATATATTGTCATTTTGGTTACTTAACCTGGTTTATTTCCTTTGGCAGGGAAAGGAACCTATGGGAACCGAACCCTCTGTACACACAAATATTCGCGATGATTTTACAGATAGCTTCAAACAATGGGTAGCCTATGGAGAAGCACTCTGCCATTAAAGCTCTTTCGACTTTCCCAATCCAACAAGAACATGCTTTGCCTTCACCATACTTATGGTCTTTGATGGACATTTGGGTATTACGGTGCAAACATGGAGAAGTGACTGGTAGAGAGATCACAGTACCACGTATTTGAAACTTCACGGTGATGACCATAATGTCAAAAGAGGTATACACTATTTTAAGAGGAGCAAAAAATAAATAGCTGAGAAGCTTGAGTTTGCAGTCTTGCAGAGGGATAGGGAAATTTTCATCTTCGTGGAGAGTAACTTGTGATTATCTGAGACTTTTGTTAGGGTTTGTTTTGGTTTGACGTCTGTTGTAAATATCTGTTTGGTTATTAATCCATCTTGTAACTTCTTTTCCATTGGTAAAAATCTTAAATCGCCTTTAGGTGCTTCAAAACGCAACTGCAGTTATGCGTTTGTGTTTTACGGTGTGGAAACTGTGCCCTGCGATTTCATTGGTTTTAGAACTAATCTTGTAATTTTTTAGAGGATCTTTCAGGGCTTGTACTTTCGTTGTAGAGTTAGATTTCAAATTGGTAGAGAATCTTTTAGGCTTGTCCTCTTGGTATTTAGCTAAGTTACAAATTGTTAGAAGATCTTTCAGGGATCAACGCAATCCTAAGGATCTGTTTTTGTAAAATTTAAATCGATTTTTTAACTAATTCGACAGATTAATATAATCAACTTCAAATTAGTAGTGCTTCGTATATTTGACATGAACCATGGTGTTGTCTTATTTCTTTTGGGTAATTTACCATGGCGATACACATCAATTATTTTAAATTTCATCCACCAAATTAGTAGAAGACAGAAAATGTTTGTGGGTTTGATTTGCTAAATATATGGATGTGTTTAAGTTCCTTTTGCAGAAATTATTTCTCTTTTAGCTTCAAAGTTCCACTTAAATCGCATTTCCAGTTTTCACCAGTTTCCTGTATCATTTCATATAAATCGCAAGTCTGAGTCCATTTCCAACTAAACTATCATACATAAACTAATAATATGTGCTATGAAGATTCTCATAGGTTCTACAAAAGCTAGAAAAATAATGATATCATAAACACACATAAAATATGACATGGATTTGTCTCTGACGAAATAAAAAATTTCGTAGATGTTATCAGATGCATAGCTATACCTTTAATGAACAGAGAAATGCAAACCCTATTTCAAGAAAAGGCGACGTGTGATAGATATCCATAATACCGTGGTTTGTTAAAGAAAATGATGGATGATTGATTATAGCAAAAAAGAACTTTTGATTATTTGTGTTGCTTCAACCTGTATCAATTATCGAGGAAGATCGAACTTCAATTCCAAAAATTAGGCAAACCTAATGGAAATCATGTAATGTTTGACAACTACCTAAATAACCAAAAATGAATTTCCTACATATATATTTATTTATGCATTTGCACAGGCCCCCACCCACAACAAAATTATTTTTTCCATACCTCAAAACATAATGATTGAACCTTATTATTTGGGTTAGGTGGAAACTCTGTTGCTAATTGGTAATTAGGCAAAAGAGCTAGCTAGTGGAGATGTGATTATGAATTAAAATGATTCAATAGCAAGCATAATTTTACAAGGATTGCTATACTGTAGCTTAAAAAGTAACCCCCTGAATAACCGCGTTTGCTTTTTTTTTTGCCCATATTTTATTAGTCTTTAATATTTTCCACATCATGAATCTAAACCTTAGTCCAAAAAATCATTATCATCTCCTTTATTTCATTGGAACTTCTATCGCGAAAAGTTATCCAATGAAAATACAGCATTAAAGCATTTCTAATGGTTGGCTCTATTTTTTGCTCTAAATATAGAGTTCTCCAATGGTTGGCTCTATTTTTGGCTTTAAATATAGAATTCTCTAAAAATAGAGAAAGAGTTTACTCTAATGATCATCTTTATATCTAACTCTAAAAATAAATATTATATTTTATTCTTTATTATTAATTGCTGATAACACCTTCTACTTTTGAAAATTTATAAATGTTCTTTTTATTTTATTTTGAGTTAAAATAATTTTAAAATTTTAAAATTTTAAAATATATATTGTTATTAAAATTTAAGTTAAAATAATTTTATAATAAGTTATTAGTAGTATAAATTGAATTCAATGTAATATTGTTACTTATATTATTTTTTAGATATAAAATGAAAAAATATTAAAACTAAAGGATTGTTTTATAAATAAAAAAGTTTTGCTCTAAAAATAGAGCTATGAACAGTGTTACTCTTTGGAGCAACACTGTTCATTTCTCTATTTATAGAGCAACATATAAAGTACTATTGCAGTTCATTTTACTCTAAAAATAGAGTTTAGTGCAAGATATAAAGCACCATTGGAGATACTCTTACGAATACGATAAGAACTAATTCATCTCAACTTCCACCTTTCACAGAAAAAAAAAAAAGCGAAGGAATATAAAAGGTATAGAAGAAATAGAATTATCGACCACACATCACTTATAAATTGAAATTCTTACCACAACCATTTTAAAAAAAAAGAAATGGTTTCGTCAACAACCATTTAAATACAATAGCTAAACATCAAAAGATAAAGGAGAACAAAAACCACTTACATCTAACAGTCAAAACCACCCCACAGAAGCATATAACAGTGGACTGTGTTTAGAGTTTAGTGGACCAAGTATTACACTTTGCGTACGACAATGATCTGTTTTTGATTATACTAATACAGTAATACGTAACATAATTATAACACAGATTTGTTACTAATTGATTATCGAAAGTCGGTGGGAAGGCACGTCACAGTCAAAGTTGGCCTTATCCAAATAAATTGTAATCTCCTCCTGTTTAGTTGGTGTAGCTCCTAGATTCACTAATACCGTCACTCCGCGTGGTATACTCTTCGTCTTGTTCTACACGTGGGTGGTGGTAGATACAAGTAAGATAAAACATAATAGTATAATACACACAAACCATTTGCAATTTTTTTTTTTAAATGCTTCTGTCACAACAAATAATTTATAAACCAATAAAGCTAGGCAAATGGATGACAAACCATTAACGGATTTACATTAAAAACCATTTCAACGTTTTGCTTGACAAACCCACACAACTGGATTACAGTAACGTATAGATGGTGCTAATTAAAACTTAAAAGTATCAAGGAGATGATTGTTATGTCAACTGATTCGTAACCTAGTATAATTTGTTATATGGCGACATGATTGAACAACATAAACAATAGAACTGGATATATTTTTGTAAAATAACTATAAACACTAAAATAAACTAGTTTCAACTTTCAACATATTAAATCTACACACAAACCATTTAATTTGCAATTTATTTCATAAAATGTTTCTGACACAATAAATAATTTAATATTTAACCGATAATATAGCTTGGCCAATTAACGGATGACAAACCATTAACGGTTTTACATTATAAAACCATTTGAACGTTTTGGTTGACAAACCACACAACTGTTACTGGATTATAGTAACATATTGATGGTGCATGCTAATTAATACTTAAAAATATGCAAGTAGATGATTGTTATGTCAACTGATTCGTAGATTAGTACTATAATATAGCGAGATGACTGAACACCATAAACAATTGATCTGGATATATTTTTTGTATAAGAAACTAGTTTCAATAGATGAGTACAACTTTCATTTTTGCTACTTGTATTTTTTTTTTTTATCACATGTATAGTATCATGGTCACGTTTTAAACACATGATGACGTAAACTTTTGATAACTAACGTGAATGGTGAAAAAGTTATAAAGTCACGTTTCTATAAATTTGAGAAGGTTTGGATGTCATTCATCATGTAAGTTACAAACTTCAATCAACCATTTTTGTGTGTTTGGCGACTTTGTGCTTTGGCACTTGGAAATGTTAAGATGGACGAAAAGTTCGTGGACTTATCAGTGCGAAAAACAAAACAAAAAAACACTTGATTTTGTAAGACCTACAAAGTTTTTTCATGCACCGTTACTTTGTGTAAAGCGATTTCCATCTTGCCGAGTGTTTTTGGGCAATGCTAGCTTGTGTGGTCAAATTCCATTTGTAAATTGCAGAGTGAACGATGTCACCTCCTCCTTCTTTGTAATATAGTAACCGAACATCAACTTTTACTTTGTGTCACAAATTCATAACTTAGATGATGTGATATGCTTAGATGGTGAGTTTTTTCCCCCGTTATATTATATATATATATGATTTAGTATTTTATTTGTTTTTCATTAACTTTTAGTTATTGCAGCACTTTTTCATCATCTTAGTAAATCTTGTTAATAGAATTATATATATATATATATTTTAAAAGTTGGGAAAAAAATTAATTGAACTAAAAAAAGATAGAAGAAAAAATTATCAGAACTATAATTAATCATTTGCCTATAGAAATCTTGGTTTTTTTAAAAAAAAATAAGAAAAGAAAAAAAGAAAACAACACAGATCATTTACAGAAAAATTTAGTTTTTGTGTTGAAAATATTTAAATGAAAATTTATATTGAGATCATTATTTTGACACTTTAGATAATGTATTTTTATTTAATAGACAAATTTCAACCTATTTGTTTATTACAATGTCTCCATTTAGTTTGGTCAGACTTATAATTATGAAAGCAATTTAGAGGGTGTAATTATGTGTTTTTATACTTTATGCTGTGCTGGCACAGACACACCGAAAAGAAGTTTAATTTTGGTTCTACTTTCTAAATATGGTTCTTTATGTTAATATATTTTCTTGTTGGTCAAGTATTCTATAGACAGAAATCAATTCAGTATAATGTAATTTATCTTCATAATCCAAAAGATTAGATCGGATAGGATGTATCCCCATTTGAGGAAAATATATTGGTAATTAATTATTCATATATCCGTTTTATTAAATACTTAAGGAAAATGTACACACTTCTAGAACAATCTTTTTACCTAAATTTCCGTTTTATTAAATACTTAAGGAAATGTCTCGCTAGCTACGACATTTAAATCCATTTCTCTCGTTTTTCTGGGTTTGGAGCCCAAGAAAAGAAACGTAAAAGGATAGAGGAAGTAATGATTCATTTTCTTATTTATTTATTTTCATATCCACTTACCAAAATCTGTTTAAAGCTTTGACAATCCTTCTCTATAAATCTCAAAATCTATTGAACGAAAACTCCACAAACAACTCAAACCACTTTTCTCTACTCCAGGTTTTCTTCTTCTTCTTCTCCTTCATTTTCGAGTTTTTTTGTAAAAGCTTTGTAGTTTTTCTGTTACAGTATTTTAATAATTTTTTTATCATAGGCTAGCGAGACAAGATTTTGGTTTTCCTGTTTTTTTTTTTTTTTGTTTAAAAACAGGAAAATAGGACGAATCACAACAATATATTGTCCTTTTTCCTTTAGAAAATTCTTGCCTGAAAATCTCTTGGTTAGGAAAAAAACACCAAGCGTCTTTATATTCTGGAGAATCAGTCCTGCTTGTGTTCTATTTTTTCGCTTTCTTGTTTTTTAAGAGGAATTTTCTCCCACTGAATTTTCCAGCTGTATTCCAAAATTAAAAGAGTATCACGTCTACTATTTTCTTTAATTTAATTGATCATTTTCAGAAAATTCTTTTGAATGCTGCATACTGAAATCATTTTCTGAACAAATTTTTTTATCCAAATATGGAATCCATTATAGAGTATTGGACTGTTCTAGAAACTAAGAAAAATATTAGTTTTTCTTTAATTTTACCAACTATCTTATCTCTGTGTTTTTTTTGTTTTTGTAAAGTCTTATTTTTCTTTGAATGTACCGTAGATATTTGCATCCACTTTGAAATATGTTACTAAAGAATGGAATTTTTTGTCTTTATGTTATATTTTTGCATCCACTTTTATAAGGGTCACACTTAGATCTAAATGTATGTGACAAAGATAGATGTGAGGAGGCCTAAACACCATTGCTTTAAACGGATGGTTGATAGGAATATCTAACGAAACTAATAAAATTGATGGATAAGATAGATAGTTCATAAAATATCATTTTCAATTTGTACACGTCCAAGTTTTGTAGTCGGCTCAAAATAGTTTAATCACCTAGCTACTTAGGAAACAAATAATCATATAAAATGAAACAGAATTTTGCATTGCCCATCTGTAGTTTAGTGGTCAAGAATTTTGTATTTAATAACCTCTCTATGGTTCTTTCGTAATACCTTGGAAGCTTAAGGCCAAAAAGGAATAGAAAAAAGTCAAGCTTTTGATCAAATATCTTGACCTTTGTTATAATATCTAATTCATAGTTTTCGTTGTATATAATGTGAATGTGGGCAGCACAAGACTTTCATCTTATTTCATCATCTTCATCACTTTTCCTAATTTTTTGCGTCTTTCTCTCTGCAGTTTCCAAAAAAAAACTTTTTTTCACTGTTTCTGTGTCTCTTTTGGATCAATGGTGAACTGTGTGTTAACGCGCGTCCACAGCCAGCGTGAGCGTTTGGACGAAACGCTCGTTGCTCAGAGAAACGAAGTCCTTGCCTTGCTTTCCAGGTATTCCCCTAATTAAATCTATCACCTTTTCAATGGCTTCTCATGGCGAAGAAAGAAAGAGAAAAAGTCTGATCATTTCACATGATTTCTTAGGGTTGAAGCCAAAGGTAAAGGTATTCTTCAACAAAATCAGATCATTGCTGAATTCGAGGCTCTGCCTGAAGAAACCCAGAAGAAGATTGAAGGTGGTGCTTTCTTCCACCTTCTCAAAACCACTCAGGTACATTTCAAACCCAACACAAAATTCAAGTGAAAGTCTTGATCTTTTTTTGGCAAAAAGTTTTGATCTTTTTGTGTTGGTTGGTATAAACAGGAAGCAATTGTGCTGCCACCATTTGTTGCTCTTGCTGTGAGGCCAAGCCCTGGTGTTTGGGAATACTTAAGAGTCAATATCGATGCTCTTATCGTTGATGAGCTTCAACCTGCAGAGTATCTTCAGTTCAAGGAAGAACTTGTCGATGGAGTGTATGTGTAGCCATTTTCTAACTTCAATTTCTGTTTTTTTTTCCTGTGTTTTTGCACTCAACAAATGACGATTTTTGAAACGCAGTAAGAATGGTGATTTCATGCTTGAGCTCGATTTCGAGCCATTCTGTGCATCTATCCCTCGTCCAACGCTTCCCAAATACATTGGAGATGGTGTTGAGTTCCTTAACCGTCACCTCTCGGCTAAGCTCTTCCACGACAAAGAGAGCTTGTTTCCATTGCTTAAGTTCCTTCAACGACACAGCCACGAGGGACAGGTAACTGATAACTAATCGAAAAGTATCACAGCTCTCTTCTCAATTATCCCATAATCTTGTTTTGAATGATTTGTGTTTTGCTCTCTGTAGACCCTGATGCTGAACGAGAAAATTCAATCCCTCAACACTCTGCAACGCATCTTGAGGAAAGCAGAGGATTATCTGGCCGAGCTTAAGCCCGAAACACCGTACGAGGAGTTTGAGACCAAGTTTGAAGAGATTGGTCTTGAGAGGGGATGGGGAGACAATGCCGAGCGTGTCCTCGACATGATCCGTCTTCTTTTGGACCTTCTCGAGGCGCCTGACCCTTGCACTCTTGAGAACTTCCTTGGAAGAATTCCCATGGTGTTCAACGTCGTGATCCTCTCTCCACATGGTTACTTTGCTCAGGACAATGTTCTTGGCTACCCTGACACTGGTGGTCAGGTTAGGACCCATTATCCCCCTCTTCTATAGTAGAAATATACTTCTTGTTATGTCTTTATCGATGAGCTCAAATTTTGTGATCTTTCAGGTTGTTTACATTCTGGATCAAGTTCGTGCCTTGGAAACAGAGATGCTCCAACGTATTAAGCATCAAGGACTCAACATTACTCCTAGAATTCTCATTGTAACGCTCACTGTTGATTTTGTTCTAACATTGAATTCTTGCTTATGTCTGGATCTCACTGTGTTTTTTTGGTTCTGTTGCAGCTCACTCGACTGCTCCCTGATGCCGTAGGAACCACATGTGGTGAGCGTCTTGAGAGAGTTGATGGATCTGAGTACTGTGATATTCTTCGTGTTCCCTTCAGAACAGAGAAGGGTATTGTTCGCAAATGGATCTCAAGATTTGAAGTCTGGCCATATCTAGAGACTTACACCGAGGTGAAGTACACTCGTCCTCTTCCTATAAAACCCTGACTCTTGTTTGTTTACAGTTTTAGACTAAACGTGATTCACTCTTGCTATTTCAGGATGCTGCGGTTGAGCTTTTGAAAGAGTTGAAGGGGAAGCCTGACCTTATCATTGGGAACTACAGTGACGGGAACCTCGTTGCCTCTTTATTGGCACACAAACTTGGTGTTACTCAGGTTAGGGTCCTACCTCAGTTTGATGTTTCACATCTTTTCAAATGAGATATGTCAAGCATTCAAGCTAATGCTCTGTGAATTCTTTCTTACAGTGTACCATTGCTCACGCTCTGGAGAAGACCAAATACCCGGATTCCGATATCTACTGGAAGAAGCTTGACGATAAGTACCATTTCTCATGCCAGTTCACTGCGGATCTATTCGCAATGAACCACACTGATTTCATCATCACCAGTACTCTCCAAGAAATTGCTGGAAGGTAAAGAGATTGATTGCACTATAAACAATAAATAGTTTCAGAGAAGTGGTTTGTTCAGTATATAAAATCCCCTTGTTTTACTCATTTTGCAGTAAGGACACTGTTGGGCAGTACGAGAGTCACACGGCCTTCACTCTTCCCGGACTTTACCGAGTTGTTCATGGGATTGATGTGTTTGATCCCAAGTTCAACATTGTGTCCCCTGGTGCTGATATGAGCATCTACTTCCCTTACACAGAGGAGAAGCGTAGATTGACTAAATTCTACCCTGAGATCGAGGAGCTTCTCTACAGCGATGTTGAAAACGAAGAGCACTTGTAAGCTTTTTGGTGACTTTTTCATGTTTATCTTTAGTAACGTTTTGATTGTATATCTAAGCTTTCTGGATTTGAAACAGATGTGTGCTCAAGGACAAGAAGAAGCCGATTCTCTTCACGATGGCTAGACTTGACCGTGTCAAGAACCTGTCAGGTCTTGTTGAGTGGTACGGGAAGAACACACGCCTGCGTGAGCTGGTTAACTTGGTTGTTGTGGGAGGAGACAGGAGGAAAGAGTCAAAGGACAACGAAGAGAAGGCTGAGATGAAGAAAATGTATGATCTCATTGAGGAATACAAGCTCAACGGTCAGTTCAGGTGGATTTCTTCCCAGATGAACCGGGTTAGGAACGGTGAGCTCTACCGTTACATTTGTGACACCAAGGGTGCGTTTGTGCAACCCGCACTGTATGAAGCCTTTGGTTTGACTGTTGTGGAGGCCATGACCTGTGGTTTACCGACTTTTGCCACTTGCAAAGGTGGTCCAGCTGAGATCATTGTGCATGGTAAATCGGGTTTCCACATTGACCCTTACCATGGTGATCAGGCTGCTGATACTCTTGCTGATTTCTTCGCCAAGTGTAAGGAAGATCCATCTCACTGGGACGAGATATCAAAGGGAGGACTTCAGAGGATCGAGGAGAAGTAAAGAAACACTCATGACTCTCTTTGTTCTTTTACTGGTTCATTAGATTCTCAAGATGTTTGCTGACATATCTATTGTCTGTTTTGCAGATACACGTGGCAGATCTATTCACAGAGGCTCCTGACATTGACCGGTGTGTATGGATTCTGGAAGCATGTCTCGAACCTTGACCATCTTGAGAGCCGTCGCTACCTTGAGATGTTCTATGCATTGAAGTATCGCCCACTGGTATGCATTATCTTCATCCTTGGAGCCTTCTTAAACACTTTTGGTATTGAAAGAATGAAACTTTGTTTGTCTCTAATGCGGTATATATTTGCTGTTCTTTTGTGTGTTTATATAGGCTCAGGCTGTTCCTCTTGCTCAGGAGGAATGAAGAAAAGAGAAAAGACAGCGGAACCATTAGAGAGCTTGAAGAGAGAGAGAGGTTCCGGTGTTTGAAGAATAAAAATAATCTCTTTTTTATTTTTTACTATCATTCGGATTTTTAAGGAGCGCTTTTGTGTTCCTTTGCTTCTTTGTTCGTTTTTTTTTTCCTTTGCCACCGGCACTGCTTTGTATTCTGGTTGTTGAGGGATTTCCCTTGATAAATGCAATGAAAATTTCGATTTTTCTATCTTGAAATTTGTCTTGCTTTGTTCTCTCAATATAAACATATTTCACCATACGAAAGGCAAAAGAAGTGTGACTATAACTATGATTCTCCTTCCATGACATAGACTGCTTTGACCGTTATCAGATTACAAATGATCTACAGATCTACGAAGTAGGTAAGTATTATCCACTACTGCATACTTATTATAAAGGCTTAACTCTAATTCTGTTGTCATCATCTTCGATTAGCAGTGAATTGACAAATTCTAAGTAAAAGGCCCAGCAAAAAATTGCTCTTTCCTTAAAGGCCCCAAAATTTAGTTTGCTTAGGAACATACTTATAGTTGGATCGGGCCTGATTTCATACCTTCTCGTCGAATTTCAGACTAACAGCCATCGCTAAACCATGTTAAGATGTATGTTCCGATTAACAATTTCGTATTGAGATGAGTTACAACAATGATTAAACTTAGAAAAATGTGAAAGATATATAATGGTTCTAAACACATATACAATGATTACATTTACATTGAAACCTCATTTCATCTACGAATGTTGCTGCTCTTCTGCCAAATTGCGACAGAATCTATACTTGCAAATATTGTATTAGGATTTGGGAGTGTCATTAATCATGCAAGTGGAGAGTGACGCATAAGTCAATACACACCAACTTGTTTCACATGTCTTTCTTGTTTGGTATAGTTGACGATGGTCGATGTCTCACATGTGTATTGTAACAATCTTTGTAACAACAAGGATTTACTTGTCGATGTTATATAATAATATATGTGTGAAAAGAACATTATCAAATTATCTAAGTTGGTAGAGATTGGAGGATTGTACAATTTCTTGTGATGATCACAATTTCGAAGCATCTCTTATTTTTATAACCCTTGTGTCAGAATTATATCTTAAGTATGATTAGTCCATATCATTTACATGTATCTCCGCCGTGTGATTGAAGCATATATTGGATTTACAAAAATATGGTATGAATTGTTTCTTCTCATTATGTAATAATAATTTGAGAGAAAAGAGGGATAATAATACGGGTAGAATAAGAATTTTTGGGTTTCCGACAATATATTTTAATGATATGATATTTTGAATAAAGACATCAAAGGATCCAAAAGGGCCCTCGCTCACCAACATACACTAAGGATGGGAATAAAAACGGTTTATTAAGCATTTATTATAGTTTAGGAATCCTTTTTAATTGTTTCCTCAAAACAAATGTTTTGTTTTACTATCTAGAGGCCATGCACCACTTAAGAGTGGGGAACACACATGTGTGTGCATTCCCCTATGGTTTAGGCACTTCTGGAACTAATTAATTAAGAACTATTGTGTATCATCAAATTTATGAATAAGTTCCACAATGTATGCAATGGAAAAGACGTAAATTTTGATTAGTCGATCTAAAAGATGTGTTTATGCATAGAGGTCCCATGAGATAAATGGTTCGTCCACAGCTTGACGCTTTGCCATGTGAAGAGTCCGCCGTAAAATAAGAAGTTGGAAAATCTCTATTTTATATAAAGTTATGATTGGTCGATACTTGCATCTTTTTTCTATTTCATGCATCTTTATTTGGACTCTTCCGCCAATCTTTTCTCTCGCAATTCTAGTTAATATTATCTGTAGTTTTAATAAGAGGGTTGATAAATATTTTTCATTAATTTATAAGTAGACAAAGTAGGAGGAGGTGTAATTAAATACTAATATTATAGTTACATGATTAAAAAGACATTTGATGCTCTTATGTCGGCGTATTAGGATAACAATTTTTAGTGAAAACAAAAAAAAAAGTCAAATCTTCGGGAACTCACATGCTGTAACAGTAGTCGCCAATACAACGTAAATAATAAATAAACTGCACAAACAAATAATGTCGGAGTCTAGTCTAACCAGTAACCACAACAAAATGACAAAAAATTGCAATTTAATACATATATGTTTATAACATGTTATTGGTAAGAAAAAAAAGTTGAAAAATCTTTTTAATCAAAAGAAATAAAATTCTACATACTAGCCAATTACATACCTAACAAAATTAGAACTCGTAAAGCCGCTTTTAAAGTTCATGAACCATCCTTTAGTTGTTGGATTAATTTCTTATAATTGAGTGATAACAAAAACTTCATAGTTCTCATCTACATTACTCTTGGACACTAGTTTGGCAAGGATCTAAAGGCAATCTTTATACATATCTTTCCAGCTGAAAGTGCAATATAACAAAAAAGAAAGTCACATATATGTAACTGGAATTCATGTATCAAAACTCAGCTCATAAGATATTCAGTGTGGGTATTGTATAGTAGTTGTTCCAGCATGATTAGCTGAAATGGTTGATTAATTTAAATTTTGGGGCAATTAATGATGTACATTGTGACAGTGCTAACAACTTTTGGAGTGATGTGAGTATATAAAAAATATTTGTGTGTGACACTCGCTTTATCTTTCTAGTTCATCATCATAATATTTTCGAATAAAAATTTTCCCCGACTCTTGGAAACATATATAGATCATAAGGTTTGCTACCTAAATCGGTTGATAAGAGCATCTGTAACGGCGGTTTGAAGAAAGTTTTTAGGTGAGGTTCATGAATTTTTTGTATTTAAAATAAATCAATAAAACCTAAATTTTATAGAACAGGTTCTAATTTTAGAACTTTTAGAGACGGGTTTATGAAAGGTTCACGGGTGACTGTCAAAATTTTATTAGTTAGCCTTTTTTCTCTTTCATTTTTCTCTTTTTTTCTCTCTTTCTCTCTCTTCTCTTCCTCTTTTCTTCGACTTTCTCTATTTTTTTATCTTCTCTCTTTTCATTATTTTATTAAAAAAAAATTTAAGATGAAACTGGTTCACCATTGTAGATGGTCTAAGGTACCTGAGGTTTATCAAATTTTTAAAAAATTAAATTATACTCAGGAGTATACAAACCAATCATATAATTACGAGTCTACCCCTATCAACTTAGTATTATAAAAAAACTCCATTCTCCCTTTCTTGTTGGACATCGACATCTCTCTAGCTCTCCTTGTCTCTCTCTCTCTCAGTCACCGGAAAGCTTACTCCAACGTACATCTCCGGCTTCAGATTCCTCAAAACCGAATCGGAAATGGCGAAAGGAGGAAACAAACTGATGAAGCTAAAATCAGTTCTGAAGAAGCTCAATTCATTCAACACGAAGCCCAACCATCTACCGGCTCCGGCCAATCACGGCCGATCCTCCGCCGTGAATGCATTTCCCTCAGAAGACCTTCACACCGTCTACGTCGGCAGAACACGACGGCCGTACCACGTGAGCTCCGACGTCGTGAGCCATCCACTCTTCCAGCAGCTAGCGGCGGTGGATGGTGGATGCGGCGGCGATGACGGTTCGATCGCCGTGTCGTGCGAAGTTGTCTTGTTTGAGCATTTGCTTTGGATGCTTGAGAATGCCGACGCTGACGAGTCACGCCCCGAGTCCGTCCACGAACTCGTCGAGTTCTACGCCTGTTGACACTTAATTTATTGATTTAGGTGCAAAACGTATAATGATTTATGTTTGTATATTCTATACTTTGTATACTTTACACAGCCTTCATTATTTTTTTTCTTTCTTTTCAACAACCAATAAATAAAAATAATACTATATGTTAATGCGTAAATTAAGCTTGTCTTGCTAGTGTAATATAGAAGTGTGATTTTCTTTTATATAGTTTGTACGTATTATTGTATAAATGTATAACTCCAATTAATTGCAATGTCAATAGATTGGATATATCCCTTCGGAGCTAGCTTAGGACGGTCAAATGAGTTGACCGGACTCTGCTGGCGGCAAACAAGATTTATCACGGGTTACAAAATTTAAACCTTGATTAGTAGATTGATTGGCCCGTATGCTTATTAAATATTTGTTAAACTTGTTATTTGTTTAGTAGTTTTGATAAAGTCTAGACTGATGCGCCTCGTTCAGTTCCCTCGCAAATGAATAAGAACAAACTATAAATATAACAGACGAATATTGAACGTAAAATGTTTTTTATAGCAATATTTATGTCAGAAAATGATTTTTGTTTGCTAAAATGCAGAGCCAAATTTTAGCACCAAAAAAAATGCAGAATGATGAGGAAAGAAACGATTAACCATGTTTTTATTTATATGCCCATTAGCTTTTAAAGTTGGGCATTATGCCATTATGCATAGCCTGCCTGTTATGTGGACACGATAAATTTTGTTTGTGTCATAGTTTTTCCGAACTTTGACTATTTCTACTGGAGACAGCCGAGTTAAGATAGTTTATCAGAAGTAAGAAAATATATGTTTTCCTAGATTTCATGGTTCATCTGAAAAATGCGAAACGATCTTTGTTATTTATAGAAATTGGATGGCAACCACGGCCACCAAATATGGGTTAACCACGCTATGGTTGAATGCAAAGCTTGGTATGAGGTGTAAACGGTAAAACCAAAGAACAAGGGATGCTAGACATGGCTTACTAATTACGTGAACTAGTATAAAATGCACAAGGGAGTAAATTTCATACAAGAAATATTTTTCTTTGGAGATGAGAACACATCGAAAAGAAAACATATGTACAAAGAGACGCGGAAACCTCCGGACACATGTGGCAATGTGAAAATTGATTTGCCCTCTCTGAAAATAGAAAGACGTGCGATCAGCAAATTAATCTTCCACCACGGACGGATAAAGAAAAAGTATATAAAACCCAGAAGTATCATACTCATGAATCATGATTTGTCCCCACATGTCCCAAGAACATAAGAACATTATTGCGTGGCAACACAACTAGCTTAATTCATAAGAATAGACTGAGAAACACATAGAGTTATTCACAGTTGATCGTGATCCAACAATCCATATACACCTCAAATAAATACAAAAGTATATATACCACATCCGACCAATTCTTGTCAAATTGACCACAATCCATATACCTCAAATGAAAGTATATATATAAGTTTGTTGCATTGTTCATTAGACTTTCTTGATTGTCATTTTGTCACACATCATAATCTTTTTCGATAATTAGAATGGAGAATATAAATGCGCATATGTTTTCGTACAAGAGCTTATATTCTTTTTTTAATCTCGTATCACACTTTGACCACCAAATCCTTTCACATCTCTAACATATATGCCCTAAAAACTTAAGTCGTCCTTGAAAAAAGAATGGAGAAGAAGAAGAAAAAAACGGATTTCACAATTACACCCCAAAGTTGCCATCCCTAACAATTCCCATCAATATATGATAAAATTAAAGGATAATAAACATCATAATAACAAAAGAAAAGTTATAAGAATTTTTATCACTTGATTTGTATTTACTCTTCATTTGCTGCTACTGTATCCCCAGCTGCAAAAAAGACAAACAAAAACCATTAGCGTTGGCAGATCCAGATTCTCAAGAATAATCATATCAATGTCCAATAACCAAAATTTCTCTCTTATTTTTCACCAAACAATCTGTAAAGTCTTTTGAAAGTGTTAAATGGGGTTTAGATAAAATCATAAGACGAGGGATGTTATAATATAGCCTTAACAGGCTCGGCCCGGCCCATGTGGTTGTGATCTCTAGATAAGGGTGGTCCTTTTGGCTTACCGGAGCTGTCGTCAGGGTGGTGATCTTTAGTATTGTTCTCCATGCATTTAAGTAAGTACTTGAAAGTCTCGACCTCGCAAGGGATAGTGAGAGCCCCACTCTGATCAAACCCAAACTCTTCCTCTGCCTTCTCGAGCAACACCTTGAACAGAGAGTGGCCAAGATAGGTTGTAGGAATGATAAACCTTCTTAGATCCGGTCCAACATAAACCGCTAGATAGCCTTTGGGAACATCAGCAGGAGGCTCAGGGCTTTGGCAGTTTTCCTCGTCCGAGTCACAGTTCTTGACGGCTAATAGCCTTTTGTTGATCGCCGGTGAAATCATTTCTGCCGCTTGCTTTCCAGCTGCCAATGGAGGGACTTCTGACTTGGGCCCTATCGTTACGGTTTGCCATTTCTGCAAAATCTCCTTTAGCCTCACGATCTGCCTGATTCCTGTTAACTTTGCTGCGTTGTTTTCATCCATCTGCTTAATTATATGAGACCCGCAGCTTTTTTTTGTTTGTTAGTGAGAGATCAAATGTCGCATAAGATCTTTCTTCTTCCTTTGTAGCTGCATTACAAAATCACAAACAGTTGATTATTTTTCTGAATAAATTGTATCAGAATAAAGGAATAAATACATTGCACAATTCTGCCTGAGACTGTTGCTGACAAGAAACCTTCTATAAGAACCACAATCACAAAACATGAGAAAGAAACTTGCAAACAGAGAAATAAAAATCAATTAGCCAAGTCTATTATATATGACCCCCTAAATCAAATTGAAATTGTGTTTACATAGCTCCTGGCTAAATATTTTTGTCAACGAAACCAGAGAATATATACTATCTATTGTCATCAACTACAACAGGGGACCCACATCCACACAGAAACATAGTCCAAACTCCAAAGCAGTCTTTTTCAAAAGGAATGTTTTCTCAGATTCATTGCAAATCCTAATATTTGGGCCAAATTTTTATGAACTTGGAATCTGCAACACAAAGGCTTAGAGCTAGAGGTAACCTAAATATTAGATCAATCTCAAGAACATCAAACTCTATGTTGTTATTAGATGATTACTTTCACTTTTCCTATTTTTTGTTTTTTCCAGCAAACTCAACAGATCCACCTATATAACGCACTAAAGCTCACGGTTATAAAAATAAAAGGAGTCCAGATTAGATCAGGATCCGCTATATCCAAATTTCATAAATTAGAAATAATTCAGATGATGAAATCAAAACGCATCTCAGAAAATCTTACATATATATACGTACATTACATTGATTACCTGAAGAGGAAAACGAATTGAATCACTCTTAGCAATGGACCCGATGAGAAACACCATGCAAACCAAACAAAAAAAATAGGAAGGAGCTCCCAAAGATTTCTTCTTTCTTTTTGTTTGTTTTTTTTGTCGGTTCGTTCTTTTTTTAGGTTTTTTCTGTTCGAAGACTGGGAAGCTCAAACGATGATGAGGAAGAGATGTTTTCAAGTACTGAAACTAGAAAGAAAAAAAAAACTGAAAAAACAAAATTAAAATATAAATTTAATAGAATCTAAATTTTTTGGTGGGGCAAAACGAATAGAGAAGCGAATTTTGGGAGATCAGAAAATGAGGATTGGCTTATTTTGGATTTATAGTTTCATTTCATTGATTCTCGCACAAAATATTTTTTTTTTGTTGGCTTTCCCGTCACTTTCGCCTTTTCAGGTTCTTCTGTTTTTTCACGTTCTCTTCGCCGAAAGTTTATTTTATTACAATATGACCCCGTTACTCTCAATTCGTTACGAACTTATCCCCCTCCAGGCCTCCACTCCGTGCGTTATTAAAAAATTCTGAATTATATGTGGATACACTTAACCAGGCACTTAACTAAGGTGACCATATTTTAAAAAATATTAGACATCTTACATCTAATAGTACTAAGATGACTTAAAAACAGATGATTTACTAATTTGTGATACAATTACGAGACAAGAACATGGCATCTACTAGTGTATACGATTACAAACAATATTTTGCGGAGAATTTTAAATGGATTTTGCAATATCTTCTCACACATGTGCGGTGTTTTGATTCGTAAGCGTCTCATAATTCTATGTATTGTATATGATTACTTAAATTTAATGTATTAAAAGTACGCCAATGTATATTTGATTTGTAAATTTGGGTTTTGATTATATCTACTAAATTTCTAAAATAATGTTGTTTGTAAATTATAATTTTAGTATTGTTTAATTTTATAGTTTTTTGGTTGTACACTTTTATGTTTATTTGTTTGTTTCATTCCGCGGACTAAATCGACAATGTAGACTTGGCTTATGCATTTCTTTAAAATTTCACTAATTGCCGTGAAAAATTCATGAAGAAAAACGTTCCACCATTTCTCGTGAAAACAAAGTATGATTAAAATTGTTAGCAACTTAAAAGCTTAAGATGTATGAGTTTTTTTTCACAAAGAACAACACTTGGATTTGGGAATGCATTAGATCTTTAATTTAGTGCGATGTTCAAGCATGTCATTCTTTTAATTTTTAAGTTTTCACTCGAATATTTACAGCAGACTAGTAATCTAATCATGTAACACAGTACAAACATCTCAAAGAAATCCAAACAACATAAACTAGTCCGATTCACTTCAATAGTAAAATCTAAAAAGAAAAACTAAAAACAAATTATCACACTTTATGAACTAATAATTGTCACATTCATCCACGTACAGTATATTATATATGCCAACATTTTTTTGTTTTGTTAATATATATAGTATAATTTTATGGTGCCAACAAAGTTTGATAATTGATAAAACAATTCAAGGGGTTTTAAATAGCCCAGATATCATTGATCAGATGAAAGATGCATGACTTTGAAATGTTGAGGTATAAACAATTAAAGATTATTCAACCGCTTTATCATCCCCAAATATGGAGGCAAAGATAACCTTAATTATAAATATGCTTTAGATAACACACACACAGACAAACAAACAAAGAAGCATAAATTATAAGTTTTCAATTATCATTTTTGTGGTCTAAAAAACCCTATAATTAAGAAAGAAACTGTTAGAAAAATCCATTGCCCACAACGTTTTTTATAAAAAAAAAATCTATAATAAATATTGGTGATGGACGAACATCCTCCACCTAGTATTGTTGCTTCGGACATGCACACAATCGTAAGCAGAAAAGAGAGCCGTGTAATACTCTAAATTGTCTCGATAAAATAAAATATTATATAGATTTCATATCTTAAATATGTGCTGTTATATTTTTTGGGGGTCCAAACTCAAGCATTTGTAATAATACAATGTTATATTATTAAATTTTGGGGGCCAACCGATGGGAATAAAAATTGGGGCTGTTCGCATCTTCCTTGAAGACAAAGCATCTTCACTCTCGATTCTCAGCATCTACGAAAGGTTCATAATTCCACTTGACAAGATCCAACGGCTCAGCTTTCCTCTCTCTTTCCACACGACCCGTCACTCTACTCGCTCTTCATCCAACGGTCAATATTCCATCTCATTTTCTCTTTCTCTCTCTTCCCTTCTTTATATAATCACCACTGATTCATTCACCTCATTTGCTTATCAGCATTTCAAAAGGCAAAGATCAGAATTTGCAAACATGGTGACCTTGGATTCTCCATTAGAGGCTTTGGCTTTCGAATACGCCAGCTTCGGTGTTCTCGCCGTCGTCAACAACGTCTGGACATGGATAGCCGTCGTGACGGCAGCCGTCAGCTTCTGGAGGATAAGAGTCACAAGCATCGGAGACGAAGGCCATGGATGTGGCTTCATAGAGGAACTAACCGGCTCGAAGTCTGAACAAGAAGCCGGTTATCTCGAACCGCAAGCAATGTCCGGTCCGGTGGAAGAAACAACGTTTGCGGCTCCATTATTGAAGCAAAAGGTGGTTAAGAAAACGGAGGCTCGAGCGCCGTTAATGTGCGACGACGGAGTGACCAAAGGGAAGCTGACGATGTACTACGAGGTTGACGTTGACGGAGAGAGGTTTTGTGACGGAGAGTTAACGGCCGTTAACTACGGTGGTGGTGGTTTGGGTGATTGCGGAGAGTGGTGGGAGAGATGGGAAAGAGTGGTGAAGATGAGAAATGGTGACGACGGTTGGTACCGTTACGTGGATTTAACGGTGATTAACGGAAATGTCGTGAGGTTATGGGATGACAAACGGAACCCGTGACGGCGGCAGCTCTCTAAATTTAGAGGATATTCTTCCTAGTTTGGAATATTATTATTATTATTAGTCCTTCAAACCTCTTCTTGGTTTAAACTTTAAAGTGTAGTTTTGGTCGATTTAACTTTGTAATTTGTACATAATTTTCCCCCACAAGACCAGCAACGCTTGAATAAGAAGAAGATTAATATCAAAATGTTGCTTCTGAGCATTGCTAACTAGTCGAAATTTTGTATCTGTGTGTTGATAGATTCGGCTCAAGCAATACAACAAATATGAAAACGGTATTACCATCTATTTTTTGTACCACGATTCCTTGCCAAAAACGGAATTGCCATCTATTTTAATACCTTTATACTAATTCCAATTGTTTCCAACTATTATTACCACTTCATACCATCAATCTGATTTTTTTTTTGGGGTCAATATATCATAAATCTGATCCAACATGTCATTTTATTGATATCGTGAAGTCGGGATAAAGGTCATATATTTGGACACAAGTATGTTACGCTTGTTAGGCCCATCCAAAACTTGACTACACGCATATACTTGTTTGGCTCATTCAAAACTTGACTGCATGCATGGATTTCTAATTGCTTCTAACTATTAATCTATTATGCTATCTGTAAATTAAACTGTTGCAGCTTAACTATGAAACAAGAATATTACAAAAAAAAGGAAAACCTAAATTATTGGGGCATAAACTTTTGAAGAGTTTGGAGAGAAAAAACCCAAAGAAATTAATAAGAGTTTCAGTTTTCTTAGGGTTGGAAAGAAAAAACAAATGGTTAGGAAATACTTCTAGTATCTTGCGTATGTTTCTTTTCTAGTTAAAGTATTGATAAATCCAAGTTACATACAACTACCATTACTTAGAAGATAACTTACATTTTATTTTTACAAATCATCAAATAAACTTTATACATACTCATAACACAAATTTACTACTCAGAACACAGCTCGAAAAACAAATTATAACTTAATTAAAAGGTTGCACCCAAAAAAAAAAACTAGCTAAATTAAAGACAGATACAAAACTAGTAGTTCTTCAATATCATAACAAAAAATATAACCACTTCAATGAGAAACACACAGCTATTTCTTCATCATTATATTCATGGCTACGAAAATTATAGAACCCACCCACAAGATGATGATGATTATCACAACATGTTTTCCCTCTTGGTAGATGTCATGGATTTGGGGTTTAAGCTTGATCAATTCGTTTCCTATCTGTTCCAAAATAATGTATTGATCACCATTTATGTTGAATCAATTTGACATCTGTTTATTTGATGATTCGCTATTCTTATTGTGTCTTTGAGAATTTTGATTTCTTCTTTTTGTTGTTGGATGAAATCACGAGCCTCTAACAAACTTATTTGATACGGTACGTCCATGTGGGTACAAAGTGATAGGAGGCATGGTTCTTCATTAGCCCAATAGTCCATAAGAAACAATCACAAAAATTGTAACCAAGGCTACAAAGTGATAGTAGGCATGGTTCCTTTTATTGAGAACTCGTCATAAAGGTCTAAACCAGAGATCGATTTCTCTCAGTAACCACTTTCATTTAACCATTTGAAATAGTATACATCTTGTTTTAGACTAATTATGAATATGCTACTTGATAACTCTACTCATTTTAGCAGATTAGTCAAAATGGTAAAAATCCGAATCACCTGAAAAATAACATGATTACAGGTATGCTTTCACACATGAGTCTAGATGTATAAATGAATCTCCAAACAAATAAACATACGAAGATGGGACATTTTATATGTGGGTCATTCTAGTTCAGTTGGGTATCTTTACCTTTCTTTCTTTCGTTGGGCTGATAGGAAAACATCGCTTGAATTATTAAAAGCACAGGCAACTTTAACAAACCCCCAAAAAAATTATTAGAAGCAAAACTTTAGCATAGTTTGTTTTTATTTGATTTACCAATTGAATGTTGATTAACGAAAGAAGCTCTTTGTTTTTCAAACTCAATTTCAGAATGGATGCATTTTGAATCGATCTGAAGAAATAAGTTAAATTCGTTTTAAAATGACGTAATATAGAAATTCATTCTCAAAAATGCAAGAGTCGAGCTAAAAGAAAAAAAAGAAGGCAGATAATTAAAGATTTTTGTCACTTGAACCTCTTTTGTCAATTCATAACAAATGTGGCCCCCAAGCTTCTGAGTCTGAAACCTCTTTGAACATAATTGGGCACAGGTGACCAGTCGGCCAATAATTCCACAAAGTTTGTTCTTTTTCATATCGTTATACTTATACCATTATATATCATTCACAATTTTTTGTTATTAATTTATCTATTATGGCATTGAGGCTGGACAGTGTTTCTTCTGTCGCTAGACTCTGTTCTATAATTTGCGGTGCATTTAAGTTTACAGATTTTCCCCATACTCAACAGGTGCTGCATTCACCTTCCTACCCTCATCTTATTCGCGTACACACGTAAACAAGGGAAATATCTGAGGGTAATTAAGTAATAACAATAGATAGGTTCGTATGTTCCACGGTCCTACGACTTTAAATTCTTACCCACCAGTCACCACTCTCCTTTCTCATTTACAGAGCTAAACCCTCTTTTGCTCTCTCTCTATCTCACTCCGAGAGAACAAATGGCTACTCCACAGAAGCTCCTCCTCGCCGTCATTGTCTCCGCCGTCATTGTAACCGCTATCACCGGACGTAATGTCGGAGAAGATATCGTACATTCCTCATGCGAGCACGCGAGCTACCCATCGCTATGCGTACGTACGCTCTCAACTTACTCCGGTCCGACCATCACCAACCGCCGCGAGCTAGCTCAAGCCGCCGTCAAAATCAGCCTCTCACACGCGCAAAGCGCCGGGAAGAAACTCGCGGCGGTTCGAGAAACGGTGGGGAAGAATAAACGCGAGAAAGCAGCGGTTGTGGACTGCGTGGAGATGATTGGAGACTCGGTAGACGAGCTGAGCCGCACGCTTAGCGTTTTGAAGCATCTCCGCGTTTCGAGCGGCGGTTCGACGAAGGAGTTCCGGTGGCAGATGAGCAATGCGCAGACGTGGGCTAGCGCGGCGTTGACGGATGATGACACTTGTCTCGATGGGTTTCAAGGTATCGACGGCGAGATCAAATCGGAGGTGAAGCAGTGGATGACGAAGGTGGCGAGGGTTACGAGCAACGCGCTTTACATGATCAACCAGCTCGATGAGACACGTGGAAAGCCCCACGTCGTACGTTCTTGATGTTGTAATGGGATTGTTTCAATTTGGACGGTTGTGATTTTGTGTTAGTTTTAATCAGTTTCGTGTGTTATATAATTGCAAGAGATAATCTCTGCTATATAAACAAAAGAGTTTGAAATTATACAACGTCCTTTTTAGTAGTTGTGAACTTGTGATAATGGTAACTTAAACTCGTGAGTTTTTTTTTGTTTAATCTTTCTCCCCTATGTCACTATATGACTATATCGTACTATGGATCCGTTGGATCTCGACTCGAGCACGTGATTTTGTCTTCATATGAAACTGAAAATAAGATTTCTAAAAGACTGATAAACTAAAACGAAAATCATATACAGAAATTAATAAACTGACGTAGCGGAAAATTGTCCATTATTGGCAACTGCTGAAAACTATTTATACAAATTTAATTTTCCCTCAACAAACTCTCACACGCAATAACGCAAAATACTGAATTTGAAGGTAGATTGGGTAGCGGCACTAGTATAATAAATGAATTTCTTTGTTATTCTTATGGGTCAGAAAATAATGGAGATCAGATACAATAATGGGCCTAAATTTACAAAAACGGGCCTATGGCACGTGAACGAATAACAAATTAAACAAATTGTATAGTTAAAGTTTAATATTTACAATAATGGGCCTCATTGACTTGCATGGTTTGATTTTGCATCACTACTGTATGTTTGTTTAAGCACATGATTAAGATGTGTGTTGGTATTGAAGGGGATAGTTTGAAGCTGACAAATCTGGTGAAAAATGGAGGAGAAAATCATGATTTGGGTAGCGTGCAAATTTGACATACGTGACAAACTTAGTAACAATCTAAGATGAAGACGAAGCTTCCAAATTCATCGTTTGGTCATGTTAATCGTGAAATATATCAGTTTTTGAAGGCACTCATTAATTCTTCTTAACGAGGCTATGAAATTTACGTATACCTATGATTTGAGACTAATCCAACTCCACTGTAAAAGAGATTTGGCAAACTAGCAATCATGTCAACACACAACAATTAGAGGAGCCAATGTAAAATGGGGTGTGAGTGCGAACACGTCAGGTGGGATTTGCTGTGAGAGGCCCTTCTCTATTTTCTGTTCTTAATTAATCCATCCATTTTTTTTTGAGGTAGGGCTCAGAAATCCATCCTTTTCAATCATGATAGATAACCAATTTTCTCATTAATTTTGGTTCTTATACTAATTCACTTTTTATTTTAATGCAAATTTAAATCAATAAAAAAAAAGAAAATGTGTCGTATATACTTGGGACTGTTCATAATTTGCTAAGAAGGAAAGTCCACTGTTTCGACACTGTGCTATTTCTTTTAATACAACATTACCCCTATACTATCGAGCTTATAACTAAGATCATGCATCTGCATTTCGAGATTGTGTGTCAGATTTAATAATTTTTTATTGAATGAGAAGATAATACTACATTTATTTATATTTTAAAATACGACATTTATTGCTTTCTTCTTTGTTAATATCACCGATATTTTGTTACAGTTTCGAATAAATCTGGTTCGAATATAATATTTTGGGTAAACTTCTTGTTAGACTCGATCTCAAAACTACAAAAGTCCATAGACAGTTTTTGTCCTCTCCTCAAGCCATTTACACCACGCTCCCACTATCCATCTTCCATCTTCGGTAAAATTTGTGATTTTTTATTGCAAATATTCTTACTTTCAACTGTAATTTCTTGATTCGCAGTACATCCGTTCTGATTTATTGTTTTTCTTGTCAGTTCAACCCAAACACATGTCCAATTTTAGTTTTCCCGGAAGGATTTTCGCCGCCGGTCATGAACCAGTAGGTGAGAAGGTTAACTCTTACCAGAAATTGAAAGTCGTGAAGGCCATCCTTAATGCGTTTGATCATGAAGAAGCGAAAAGATTACGAGACTCACAATTGGGGAAGCTTCTGGCGACTATGGAGCAACCGTCGTTTTCCAGCAGTTTTGGCGACCCATAAACCATACTGATCAATTTCTCTGGTTTGGTTTCAACTTTTTTCGAGAGAACTAATCAAACTTGTTTATCTTATTTAAATCAAAGTTATTTTAGTTTCGTCTCTTCTCTGAAAGTATGTGCTGATGTAAATTAAAAAAATTTGTTTATTCTCTAAAATTATGGATCTGAGATTGAGAGAGAGATTGTTGAAGACGGAGATCTCGATGAGTTAAGTTGGAAAAATGTTTAATTTGAAAGTTAACAATCAACAAATGTTTATACCATCTAACAAATGTTTTAATATATCAAAATAATATATAGTTGGATAATATATAGCAGGTTATCTTTGAATCCAAAAGTTGCACTCACTCTAAATTATTTTTGAATTTAGAATTAGGTTTCTAAATTGAGTGTTAGATTGCTAATATATTTTACAGATGATTACAATTCATTTACTATACCATATAAATGTTTTGATATATCTCTAATATTCCACTTAACATGTTAACTATATTATTACACATATAAATTTAAATTAATACTCGATAAGCCAATTATAGCAACTGAAATTAAGCACGCTAACAAATTATATAGCTTTATAATATGTTAAGTAATTGTATAACTTATATGTTAACGTATATCAGATAAAAACAGCGCGCTAAAGAATTATTTATACTGCTACTGTTTCATGTATCTCTATAACGTATATGTTAACAACGGTCTGATATAATCAATTATCAAACCAAATATACAAGTGTCAAAGAAGGCAGCAATCTTTTTTTTTTAAAGAATGCAGAAACTTATCATGCTAACAAAGTATGTAGTTTGATAAAAAAAATTATGTAATTGTATAATTTATATATTAAGTAGATGCATACACATGAATAAAATTATTTAGACTGATAACGTTTAATATAACTGTATAATGTATATGTTAATGAGTTCTGATATAATCAATAATCAAATCAAATATAGCAACTCAGAGGTGTCAAAGAATACAAAAATTATTTTTGTTTCAAGAATACATAAACTTACTATGCTAACAAAGTATGTAGTTTGATAAGAAGTTATGTAATTGTATAACTTATATGTTAAATAAAGAAGATTGATGAGAGAGAAATTCCAAAGCTGTTATATTTTGTGGTTCTCAAATGCCTACAAACAGACTTACGCTATCTACAGGAACCTATAGATGTCGATATTATCTTTTCTTCCGTTATTTAAATTAAATCAAAAATACAATTAGCAAAACAGAAAAAGTTAGCTTGAGGGTTCTTTTCGTAATCTGCCACAATTTGGAATTCAAAATTTTCACCTGAAACACTACTTTTCCTTATTGGCAAATTTTGACCGGGTCTTAGTCTATATAGCAAATTGTCTCTAAAAAAACAACGCTTCTATAACCTTCAAGGCAAACCAATTTCTTTTCGTTTTTCAATCATTACAACTAGATAGTTAACAAACATTACCAAAGGAAAAGTTTTGGAGCTGCAAAACATTCGGTAACTTAACAACGTAGAAAATATACAAACTAGGATATAAGATTTTAACTGCGAGTTTTTATCCTAATAACTAATCCCTGACAAACAAAAACAATACTAATTAATGTCAATCGCTATTATTACTTTTGTTATAAGAGAATTATGAACCAAAACAAGAAATAATAGTTGGGAGTTATTTTCGGCCTCAAAATCCCTAAGTTCATAAAGGTCCCACCTTCATCCAATCTCCAAATGTCTGTCTTCACGCATTCAATGCTTAGGGACATCATGTCGCTGCCACTTATTTGAATTTATATCCATGCATACATACGCCTACATTTACATATGTTTGTGTCATATTGAGTTTATGCGTAATATATAGTTTCTATCTTTTCATAACCGGAAAAATTATTGACTTGAAAATCTATGCTAATCCCTAAAGACTGTAAAATGTTTACCTTTCTTTCAAAATTAAAACGTCTATAGACTATATACAGTAAAACCTCTATAAATTAATACTCGATAAATTAATAATCACTATAAATTAATAAATTTTATTGGTCCCAAGTCGGGCCAATGTAAAAATCCATCAAATTCGATAAGATAATACTATTTTTTGAAACTCTTATGTAAATATACGGTCCCAACAAAAACATAATTAATAATTATATAAATTTATGCAAATATATGTAAATATAATATTTTAAAATATAACTAATGTGTTTGTTTTTATTTAAAGTTGAAATTTCATTGATTCTTATCTCTCTAATTATTATATCAGTAGCTCTTATTGCTGTTTTACTATATACATTCAAAATTTATGATGATTTTTAGATGTGATAATTGATTTTCTTACATGTAAATATTTTTAAATGTATTGTAGTGTTATTTTTAATTTTATCATCAATAATATTGATAGTAGCCATGATTTTTTAATAAATGTTAAACTTATGAACATGTATATTTTACATGGACAATCCCAATATGGTGTTAAAACTATTTTATTGCGATAATTCTGATTGTTTATTATAATTTATACTATGAGATTTATTAAAAAAATTTAAAATATAATATTATTCTAAATAAATTTTTAAAAAATTATATGCGGAAATCAATTTTTCTTATTAATTTATAGATAATATCACGATAAATTAATAAAATATTATGATCCAACATTATTAATTTATAGAGGTTTTACCGTAGTAGTCGCCAATATGAAAGTATAGTGGATAAGAATTCGATCTCTACTGTTGACCGAATAGTCTATATATAAAAGCATATCATTGTTTTTTTGGAGTTGCTACATTGATATTTCTTTCAATTTTAGGTTTGATAATGTCTCAAGTATATTAAATTCGGAGAAAATTTTTATTACTGACAGTTAACAAGAAACATTTAAAAATGACAAAATCATATATGATAAAGTGGAATATTTTTGTTCTTACGTTAGGTCTCACCGGTCAAAAGAAAAAAGTTTTCGAATCTTCAATATGTTCCAACTTTCCAGCGTCTGTATTAAGAAAATTTTCTTTGTGCTTTCTTCCTTTGAATGTGAAGGCGGCCCGGTTGATATATAACCAGCGAACGTCGCACGTCTTCATAACATTATAGACGGAGTGTATATTCTATGTAAATCTGATCTTCTTCTTTTATCTGAAAAGAACAACTTTCATCCACAAATTAAAAAATATATGTTGTCGATCAATATGACATCCAAATAATCAGATTAACTGGTTATAATGTCAAATGACTCTCTGAAAACGTCGATATCATTTATCCCTTGATATATGAGAAACATAATTTTGTTAGATTGTAATATTGCCAAAAAAACGCAAAAAAATAATAATGATTGTAAGAGAAACGTCTAGATTTAAATCTTAAATTAAACAAAACTTAAACTATTTATTTACATTTTACAAGTAGATCGTATTAACTTTGAATATGATTACACCTAAAGTATATGTCAAATCACTTTTCGAGAATATGAAAACTTGATAAAAATTTCTGAATGTAAAACATAGCGAACTTGAAATTTTAAAATGTGAAAACATAAGAAAGTAACGTACCATTCTACACCATTATAAATAGTATACATAAACATAATAGTTATATATTGCATCGCTCAATCTGTATTTAAAGGTTGGTTTGTTAGTTTATAAAACTCATTTGCAAAACATGAGGATCTCTAGTAGTTCTCTTTCAAATAGTTAAACCTAAATTTTACGAGAATTTCATCTGAATTTAAAAAACCAAAAAATTCAGAAATTTGCATAAGTATATGCTTTGATTATAAAATAAATAGTCAAATTCGTTTTGTTTTTTGGCTGACATCTTCAAGAATGCTGTACCCCTATTTTGTGAAGTACGTCAATAATTGTATAACACAGTAAACTAACTTAATGAAAGAAAAAAACATATCACAGTTTCACTAAGGAGAAGAAGAAAAACAATAGTAAAGTTTATTTTTCTTGTTTTTTTGCCAAAAAAGTTTATTTCTAGAGGACATATATTATTAAGAAATTTTTATCGTGGCCAGTTTGCTAGTGAATATGTCGGCTCGTAAGCATTATTAAATAAAATAAATATCCTAAAAATTGAGAAGAAAGGAAAAAAAGGAGGAAGAAGAAAAGCTATTCCTGTGCTTTTTGCAGACCTTTTGGTAGTTGTCCTGGTCGCTGATCATCCATTTCCGACAACTCTGATGCTCCTTCTCTCCCGTGCGAGCTCTCTGCCATAATCTCCTGCTCCTCGATTCTCTTTCTTCTTCCTTCGTTTTGTTTCCTCTTTCGATTGTTTACCCATTTCCCAGATTTCTTTTTATAGAAACCCAACCCTCTTTGATGCGCCAAGAAAGGAAAGTAAAGAGAGCAGCTGAGTCTAAGTAAGTTTCTGGTTTTTGGTTCCTGGGTTTTCTGAATTGTCTGACGCGAGTTGAGAAGCTTCGTCGAAAACGGAATCTTTCTTCGTTTTGTCTCGGTCTTATGACTTATTGGTCTCTCCGGAGATTCCGCGTGCAAAAAAGTTCTAGTTTTGATCTCTCTGAGATACGTCAAATTTCCGAGAAATTGGAGGCCTTGTCGGAAGTAAAAAGCAGAGATCTTGGAGTTCCCATTTCAGATTGTTTCTACAGATTAACGATTTTTCTACTGTAAATTGGATTGTGAAGAAGTGGAGCAAGAAATCAGTTGTTTCCGTGGCCGATTGAGGTGGGAGAGAGACAGAGTTTAGGCTTTGATGTCTATGCTGAAGATGAAGCTCTCACGCAAAGAGCTCAGCTTTGTGTAAGCTCAGATTTAGATTATTATTGGGTAGATTCTTCTGGAGTAAAGTTCAGCAATCATGAAAGCTCCTTCATCAAATGGAGTTTCTCCGAATCCCACAGAAGGTTTGTATAATCTCTTATCCTGATAAATATCAATCCTTTAGTAGAAACTCCATTGCTGGATTTGTATAGATTCAGCTGGAAGTAGAGGTCACCATTTCTTCAAAATTGCTGGATATGGGCACCTGAATTGAGTTGATTTCGCTCATTTTCTGCTTTAGAAGTAAGCTAAGTAACTATTGTATTGATGTAAACAGCCTGTGGCTGTGGGAAGTTTGTGGGGTTTAGAGCAGTTAGCTCTTCTTGTTGTTTCGATAGTAGTTAACAAAGGAAGATCCTAGAGATTTGAAGTAATCACATCTTTGATGTTGTGTGAGTGCAGGAGATAGGAGAAACATCAACTCAGAATTATGGCACGCTTGTGCTGGGCCACTGATTTCGTTGCCTCCAGCGGGAAGTCTTGTTGTTTACTTCCCTCAAGGTCACAGTGAGCAAGTATGTTGTTTGAGAAAGTTCGATATCATTCACGGTTCTGATCAAGAATGAGTCTCTGATTGGAATTTCATGCGGCTGTTGATGTTTTTTTGTCTATTTCTTAGGTCGCAGCTTCAATGCAAAAGCAGACTGATTTCATACCTAGCTATCCGAATCTTCCTTCTAAGCTCATCTGTATGCTCCATAATGTTACATTGAATGTATGGTATCTCATTTAAATATTGATAATGGCCTTTACTTTAGATCTTTTAACATCAGTCTGCTTTTGAGTTGCTAATGTCATTTGCCAATTCCTGATTGTAAAAGGCTGATCCTGAGACAGATGAGGTCTACGCGCAGATGACTCTTCAGCCAGTAAACAAAGTAGGTTATATTTTCACTGATTAACTCGGCTCTAGGTGTGTTTGAGGAGTATGGACTAATTGTTCAGAGGATTTTGTTGAACAGTATGACAGAGATGCATTGCTTGCCTCTGACATGGGTCTTAAGTTAAACAGACAACCTAATGAATTTTTCTGTAAAACCCTCACGGCGAGTGACACAAGCACACACGGTGGATTTTCTGTACCCCGACGAGCAGCTGAGAAAATCTTTCCTGCTCTGGTGTATATACAATGCTTTCTTATATATCTTTACTTCTTGATAACTTGGATCTCTTTGTTGCCTTAGTTTCTTACATGGTTGGCAATATTTTGTTAGGATTTCTCGATGCAACCACCTTGTCAGGAGCTTGTTGCTAAGGATATTCATGACAACACATGGACTTTCAGACATATTTATCGAGGTGATTCCTTGTTTTTGGTTGATTAACCTATTCAGTCAATTTGGCTTTTGTCAAACTGTTCTTAGGTTTTGGATTTGTTGCTATTTATCAGGTCAACCAAAAAGGCACCTGCTAACTACAGGCTGGAGTGTGTTCGTCAGCACGAAAAGGCTCTTCGCTGGAGACTCTGTTCTATTTATAAGGTATGGTATATCAATCTCAATGTACCAATGCTCTTTCGGTACTTGTCAGTCAAGATGCTAACTTTTATTCACTTTCAATTAAGAGATGGAAAAGCGCAACTTCTGTTGGGTATAAGACGTGCAAATAGACAGCAGCCTGCGCTTTCTTCATCTGTAATATCAAGCGATAGCATGCACATCGGAGTTCTTGCTGCTGCAGCTCATGCTAATGCTAATAACAGTCCTTTCACCATTTTCTACAACCCGAGGTGGCGGCTCTTATATGTTTCTTTTTGTCTCCATTAACCTCACTAAATGCTTATTTCATGATAATTGCTGAGAGAATACCACCGGGGTTTTGCAGGGCTGCTCCTTCTGAGTTTGTGGTTCCTTTAGCCAAGTATACCAAAGCTATGTACGCTCAGGTTTCCCTCGGTATGCGGTTTAGGATGATATTTGAGACGGAAGAATGCGGAGTTCGTCGGTATATGGGTACAGTAACCGGTATCAGTGATCTTGATCCAGTGAGATGGAAAAACTCTCAGTGGCGAAATCTTCAGGTAGTGTGAAGTAAAACTCATGATGAATGCCAAATTTGTGATTCTTGATACATTGAAACCATTCATTTAAGTCATGCCTTACTTTTTTCTTTTTGCCTGCTAAAGATTGGATGGGATGAGTCAGCTGCTGGTGACCGGCCCAGTCGAGTTTCAGTTTGGGACATTGAACCGGTGTTAACTCCTTTCTACATATGTCCTCCTCCATTTTTTCGTCCTCGGTTTGCTGGGCAACCTGGAATGCCAGGTATAACTTTTTGTACAATTTCATTTTTACACAACATCTTTGAATCTCCTAAAAGACGGAAATGCTGGTGGTCTTGCAGATGATGAGACTGACATGGAGTCTGCGCTAAAGCGAGCAATGCCATGGCTTGACAATAGCTTAGAGATGAAAGACCCTTCAAGCACGATATTTCCTGGTCTGAGTTTAGTTCAGTGGATGAATATGCAGCAGCAGAACGGCCAGTTACCATCTGCTGCTGCACAGTCGGGTTTCTTCCCCTCTCAAACCGCGGCGCTGCACAACAGTCTTGGTGGAACTGATGATCCCTCCAAGTTACTGAGCTTTCAAACGCCTCCAGGGGGAATTTCCTCATCAAACCTCCAGTTTAACAAACCGAATCCGCAAGCGCCAATGTCCCAGTTGCCTCAGCCGTCAACTACGTTGTCTCAACAACAGCAGCTGCAGCAGTTGTTGCACGCCTCTTTGAACCATCAGCAACAGCAATCGCTGTCTCAACAACAACAACAACAACAATCGCTACAGCAACAACATCAACAACCGCTACAGCAACAGAGTCAGCAGCTACAACAGTCTCAGCAGCTAAGAACGCAGCCATCACAATCTCATTCGCATCCACAGCCACAGCCACAGCCACAACATTTGCAACCACATAAGTTGCAGCAATTTCAGCTTCCACAGAATCAGCTTTATAATGGTCAACAAGCAGCGCAGCAGTTTAAGGAACAACAAGCATCTATGCATCATTTGCTACCACAAGTCGTTTCGGAATCAATGGCAAGCAGTGTCATTGCGCCTTCGTCTAGCTCCCATAATCAAAGCTTTCAACAGCAACAACAGTCTACGCAACTTCATCACACACATCGTCATTTAGGTGCTAGCACTAGCCAGAGTAGTGTAATTGAAACCAGCAAGTCGTCATCTAATCTGATGTCCATACCTCCGCAAGACACACAATTTCCACGACAAGTAGAACAGCAGCAGCCTCCTGGTCTTGTCAAGGGACACAATCAACAAACACTTCTACAGCAGAAAACTCAACAGGCACAGGCACATGCACAGGTCCAACAGTTATTCCAGCAGAATCTCTTGGAACAACCGCATTTACAGTTTCAGCTGTTGCAGAGATTACAACAGCAGCAACAGCAACAGCAGCAGCAACAGCATCAACAATTTCTTTCGCCAGGAAGCTCGAGTATGCAGTCTCAGTTACTCCACCAGCAGTTGCCACAGCTGCCTTCTCTCTCTCAAGGTCAGCAGTTTCCGTCATCCTGCATTAACAATGGCTTATCAACGTTGCAACCGCCTCAAATGGTGGTGAGCCGGCCACAGGACAAACAAAACCCACCGGTTGGAGGTGGGGTCAAAGCTTATTCAGGCATCACAGATGGAGGAGATGCACCTTCCTCTTCAACCTCTCCTTCCACCAACAACTGTCAGATCTCATCTTCAAGCTTTCTCAACAGAAGCCAAAGCGGGCCAGCGATCTTGATACCTGACACACCGGTTGATATGTCTGGTAGTCTTGTTCAAGAGCTTTACAACAAATCCGATATGCGGCAAAAACAAGAACTCGTGGGTCAGCAAAAGGCCAAAGCTAGTTTAACAGATCATCAACTGGAAGCATCTGCCTCTGGAACTTCTTACGGCTTAGATGGCGGCGACAACAACAGACAACAGAATTTCTTGGCTCCTACCTTTGGCCTCGACGGTGATTCCAGAAACAGCTTACTCGGCGGAGCTACTGTCGATAATGGCTTTGTGCCTGACACATTGCTCTCGCGGGGATACGACTCCCAGAAAGATCTCCAGAACATGCTATCAAACTATGGAGGAGTGACAAATGACATCGGTACAGAGATGTCTACTTCAGCTGTAAGAACTCAATCTTTTGGTATCCCCAATGTGCCCGCTTTTTCAAACGACGTAGCTGTCAACGATGCTGCCGTTCTTGGTGGCGGATTATGGCCAACTCAGACACAACGGATGCGAACTTATACAAAGGTTCGGTTTTGCTCCAATCCCTCCTAGTTGAGTTACGTTTTAGGTTTGACAATGTTGTAAAATTTCCTGACAGGTGCAAAAACGAGGTTCAGTGGGGAGATCAATAGATGTCAACCGTTACAGAGGTTACGATGAGCTGAGGCATGATCTAGCGCGCATGTTTGGGATCGAAGGACAGCTTGAAGATCCGCAAACATCAGACTGGAAACTTGTCTATGTCGATCATGAAAACGACATCCTTCTCGTCGGTGATGATCCGTGGGAGTAAGTAGAGAGCTATTTTATTCATTCACACAAGACTGTTAGAAAGTTCTATTCTTTATTCTTTTCTTTTTTCATAACCTTTAAAATCTTGATTGTTGCAGGGAATTTGTAAACTGTGTTCAGAGCATAAAGATCCTTTCATCAGCCGAGGTTCAACAGATGAGCTTGGACGGGAACTTTACGGGAGTACCAGTTACAAATCAAGCCTGTAGTGGCGGCGATAGTGGCAATGCTTGGAGAGGTCATTATGATGATAACTCGGCCACTTCGTTTAACCGATGAATGCAGAAGATCTCTCACAGACACAGATTCTTTCTTTTTCCTTCCTTTTGTAATATAACTTCTCCTCTTTGATAACATGTCTCAAGTTTCCACTGGTCACTGTAGAGCATATTACCTGTATAATATCTTCCGCTAAGTTTACGAGAAGATTTTATTTGATGGTTGTTACAGATTCTATTGACTGACCAGCTTAAACCGTTTGAACCAAATTGATATGCGTGTTAATGGTAAGGAAAGGGTTGCCAACAAATCACCAATCAAATCACAATCATATTTTCAAACTCAAGAAGTCTTTTTATTCAAAATTATGCCAAGCCGTTCATTAAAAATTTCCACAATTGGGATACACGTTGCAGGTTACAAGGATATAAACTAAGAAAGCACAGCCATCACATCTGAAGCTCTAAGGGCAATGTAGTTGGAGCCATCTTTGCCCTTGAAGTCGTTACCCGCATACTTGGAGTAAAGAACTGTGCTTCCAGTCGATATTGATAGTGGCTGACGCTTACCTTCCTCATCTAGAGAACCTGGTCCAACTGCTATCACCTGCCAAAAAACAAAAATGAGATTATGCATATCTAACACTTCTGTATGAGCTGAGGAACACATCAAGCTATCAAGTGTGTGCTTACCGTGCCAATAGAAGGCTTCTCTTTGGTAGTCTCGGTTAGCAACAACCCTCCAGCTGTTTTCTCCTCTGCCTCAGCAACCTAAACTCATAAATTTCAAAACAAAGCTTCCTCTTGTTATCACTAAGATGCAACAAGATGATTACGACAAGCAAAAGATGCAAACCTTAATGAAGACTCGGTCATTCAAAGGCTTGAGATCTTTGATGTCCTCTGTCTCAAGAAGGCCAACAATATCATCTTCCTTGAGAATGAGATGCTTCACATCGTTGAATTCCACCTCAGTTCCTGCGTATTTGGAGTAAATAATTTGTGCTCCAGTCTGCACCAAGAAGAAAGAAGCATTTCAGATAAATTTATGAGCAGAAACGAAGCAAACGAAGAAAGAAGGCATGAAGGAAAGTGAGGCTGTTACAGGGACAGTGATATCAATTTTGTTCTGGCCAATAGTTCTTCCTTCACCGACAGCAACGACTTCACCTCCTTGAGGTTTTGATTGAGCTGTGGATGGAAGTAAGATACCTCCCATAGTCTTTTCCTCTGCCTCCTTGATCTTCACCAACACTCGATCTCCCAATGGCTTAATTGTCGTATACTATACATAACCAAACACGAGAAAAACCAAAACGAAACAAAGAAATTTTGTAAGTCATAACAAAAGAGAAGGAGCACATCAAAATGTCTCACAAGGCGCCAATAATATAAAAAAGCTAGAAGCATCTAAAGCTTAGTTTCTATAGATATCATACAAATGTTTGGATTATGTAACACAAAAAAAGGATGGCCAAAACAATAAAATGGATTGGTGAAGCAAAAGAACAGCAATCCAGCATTCAGACAAGCTCCACATGTTCAATCAAATATGTTCAATCAGACCATTTCAGAAACAACAATGAATCGAAAAAAGGAAGTGAGCAAGTACCTTAGGAGCAACGACAGAAGCAGCTTTGACAACCAAAGGACGGAGCTGGCTCTGTCTAAGGGTGCCTGGTTTCAAAGTTCCAAAAGAAGAAAACTTGGCACTCGAAGCTCGGAGACCTTCCAACGAGGCTAAGCTCCTAGCTGACACAGTCACTGGTGATGCTGTAAGTTGGGTCGCCGCCATTTCTGCAATACGTCAAACACACATAAACTCTCAATTGGTCAGAAATGAGAGAGAAGGAGAGAAACAAATAAGCAGAAACAAAGATTTCTCGCAGATTCACAACATTTCCCGCAACACCCAACCACTTTTTAACAAACCCGATTAGTTTCTCCGCCCAAATTTCAAACCTTTGTATTCAATTATAGTGGTGAACCCTTTCTATAACCTTAAAAGATAGTAAGAGAGTGTTGGTAAGTAAAGCGAAGAGATTCATACCTTGAGGATAAGAAAAGGGGATAGTGAGTTTAAAGGATAAAACCCTAAAAATTGCAGAAGAGATAGACTTACACAGGACTGCCCCTTTTTATTTGCAGTAAGAGTTCTATCTAGAACACTCTACCGGGTGGGTTTTTTAGCCTGTTAAACGGGTCGGGTCGGGTCGGGTCGTTACCAACTCCTCCTTGCATACTTTGTGAATTTTCTAGATTAATAATCTTCGGATATTTCCTTTTTTTTTTTTTTTTTTTTGCTAAACATGTAAATATCATATAAATGATGAAAGGTTGTTAACCTAATATAGTGCTTCCTTGGCAAAAATAAAATAAAAAACAAGGAAGCAATACAGCAAATTTGATGATAAATTTGTTACCGGAGCCAAAACGACATCAAGTTTCCAAAACGCCGTTTCTTTCGTCGAGCATTAATGATGTTTCAGATCTCTTTGTCGATGATTTTGAAGATTGTGGCCGCAGGGATGAAATGTTGGTTGTGGAGGATGTTGTTTCTCTGCTTCCAGATGTGAAACAGAGTCGCTTGAACTACAATCTTTCAGAGCATGGATGGAGCATTTTGGGAGGACGAGCTCGTCCAGGATAGAAGCTCCTTCTTCTTTTTTTTTTTTTTTTTTTTTTTTCTTTTAACAAAACCTTGGGATGTTGTTTTCTTTTGAATCATTGTGCGATGTTTAACTTTTAATCTTCCGGATGACTAAGACATTTTTTTTCTAAATTTTATTTCCTAATAGTATTCATGTACTCAAGATAAATTAAAATATGAGATTATACTAGGCCAAAATACTACAGTAGGCATAGCAAGGATTTTTAATATTGTTAAGAGAATGTTGTAAATAATGGGGAAACAAGTAGAAGTAGAAATAAAACTAGCAATGCGGATGATGAATTCGAATTATTTATGCTATAGAAATTATTAAGAGAAAAAAAATCCATTTAGATACATTGTTAAAGGTCTTGACCAAAGACTGGAAAAAAGATACATTGTTTTGATTGTATATAGACTGAACAAATAGAATGTGTGATAGAAGATAATTAGCAATAGGACAAGAGATACAATAAGTGTTATTATAGGTGAATTCTTGTGATCCTCATGGAACAAATTTCGTCAAGCAACAGAGTATCATTGCTTATTTTAACACGGTGCTATAAAAAATAAATTAGTGATCTCATAATCTATGTTTAGTCATTTTTGTTTTGTTTTGTTTTGTATTTTTGCTATAAACTGCCAAGAATCTGCATTTGAAATTTCACATTGAGGAAACATGGATTAATTAAGATGAGATGAACATTGAGCAACTAGTGGTAATCAAACAATCCATAGAATAAGATGAACATTGTTGGATAAGATGAACATGGGTTATGATGAGATGAATATTGTTGTTAGTTTTTTTTTATATGTTTTGATTTTATTGCACTATATATAAAAAAAAACACTTCATATTTGGATACTCCATTATATATTTGGAAGTTCAGAATTTACAAAGGATAACAAATTATTCTGAGATCTATTACATAAATAATGATAAATTTTTATACTTTTATTGCAAGAGCATGGGATGTACATGTTTTGTTCAGAACCTCTATTCATTAAAAAAAAGAAAATTAACACAAATTTTTTATTAGATTGTAATTTATTTCCATAACCCTACTACTTCCAAATCCATCTAAAAAACGTCTGACTGATGAAAAACAAGAACAACATTATTTAACCACCAAGATTAATCTAGATTATTTAAGAGATTATTGCAATCACTAGCTAGAGATAAGATCTAATCTAGCACTCAATTTCCACAAACAATCTTTTAGGTGAATCTCCACAGTCCAACTTAGATCCAAACACGTGGGAAGACACATTCATAGAGCAATTGGGTTTCCCAACACACTCTTTAGCAATGATCTTTGCAGCATCATTTGCTCCTTCGCAAGTGCCAACCGTGAAAGACCCACAATGGCCTGATGGATTTCCAAAGCTCGCGAACTTGACGGCTGAGATTGGCCTGTTGTTGCAAGACAACTCCACTTTATTGTGTTCATGAGCCCTAGCACAAACAGTTCCAATCACAACCGTTTTGAAGTTCACCATTGTCGGGTCACCGCCCATTTCTTCGAATAGAGTGATAGTGTTGTGTCCGGTCTCATTCAAGAACGATCGTGGAACATGGTACCTACAAAAATGAAAATACCATAATTTTCAGAGAAATTAACCATTAGCGATTATGAGCAAAATAGTCTGGAACTTTTGGAAAAAATAAGAAAGTAGTCATTATTTATTTCATGTTAGATTTACCATCTTTGAGTTGGTTTGCCGCACATAAAAGCGCATTTGTCACTACCATACTCGCCACGATAGTCACATTCCTCAGTGCAACCGTCATCACTAGAGTTGAAGCTTGGCCAGTAACGTCCGATGCTCTGACCGTTGATCCAAGCCTCTCCTTTCCCAAGACCATTAAAGTCGACAATCACTGGATCTTTACCAAGAGGAGCCTTGAAGTTTGCCTAGAAAAGATAACACTTTATTGTAAGAAGCCTCTTATTTGCAATACATATCAAAAGGATTATTAAAGAAAGGTTTTAATTGATACTAACCTTGTACCATGTCAACATCCGATCAGCAGGAAGCTTTTCGGTTGACCATTTAAGGTGGTGAGTCTGGTGACCAACGGATTTTGTACTGAAAAGTTTGTGATTGAATCCATTCAAACCAATCTTGTAGTCCCATTTATGCGCCGATAGATCTTTCTCGATCGTTTCATCTCCTTTGTATCCGACTAATTTCACTGGACCATTGATTCCAGTTGGACCGGTCTCAAAGAAAGCTCCATAATTCTATAACATAAGACCACCATTTCAAGTTTCACAATAGTTTTGGACAAAAAGTTATCATGCAATGCTCAAGAAGCTACATGGTTTCACTTCTTACCTGTAGTCCAACGGAAACGCTGAGAAGTGAAATATGATTAGTTCCGTGAACGAGATGATTGACCTTCTTCTCAAATCCGTAATCGAATTTGTTATCCTTGACGATTTGGTTACCCACGTATTTTCCATTGACGTAAGCATGCAGAACATGGGCATTGCTGTGAACCCGTAACGTCATGTTTCGGCTCCAAAGTGGATCTTTCTTGTCAAGATGAACCCTAATTTATCAAGACCATACACAAATCATGTAAATCATTAGAATTAATGATTTCACCTGTATGGAAGCAAAATAAAAAGAAAAAAAGAAAAAAAGACGATATTGTTGAACTAGTGGTTGTCTACATATCTAATTTTTGAATCTAGTTATCAATATAGAAAAAGAAGAAATAGAATATAAGATATTTATTTGTCGGATCATATATATACTATATATATACCTAGTCATGTACCAAAGGTAGTCACTAGCATCATTTGTAACGTCTTTTTGGTCAACAAGGCCCTTGGCTATGAGATCTCCACTGCCTTTAAGAATGGTCTTCCTCTCAAATTCCGGTCTCCAAGACCATTCCAGCTTCTCTGGCTCGCGAGAGTCTTGGGTCATGATGGAAGTTTGAGTGTTCACTCTTGCAGTGTTGTAAGCCTCTTTATCGCAGTCAGGAAGAACACTCACGGACCAAGCCGGTACGTTGTAGTCTTTCCCTTTGAAGTTGACCAAAGCATCCGCAGTTGCGTTCACATTTCCGATGAAGCAACTCGATCCTTCGTTTGTTGCGTAAACCGTCGCCTTTTTTTTTAAAGATACAGCAAGCCGGTTAATGATAACGTCATCAACTTTATAGTTAAATAAGGGACAGTAAGGAAACATGACCGAGTCTAACCGTGACTGAATTGCCAAGATCTATTGTTGAGATATTGCCGTAAGTTAAAGGTTTCTCCATCGATTTCAACAATGTGTGTAGCTGCTTCAAGTGACCCCATTTCGGCTGGTTCAAGTTACCTGAAAGAATGATATAATAAGTCAAGACCGTATATATTAAGCAAATATGTACAGATATATAAAAAAAAAAATATGTGAAGTTATATACCGAATTCATCAAGAGGAGCGTGGTAATCATATGAAGTGGTTATGTATGGACCTCCTGCGACTCTTCCAAAGTTAGTTCCACCATGGTACTGTAATATTTTCACAGATAACAAATAGATTAAAAAAACAGGGTTAGAAAAGTTTGGCTATTAATCATAATAAATTAATATTTGTATATATGAAGCTGAATCTGACCATGTAATAGTTTTGGAAAGTTCCACCGGTTTGGAAAAATCTAGCAACGGAATAAGCAAGATCCTCAGCGGTTCTATAAGGATGTTTGCCTCCCCAATTCTTGAACCAGCCGGTCCAATTCTCTGTCCACATCTTTGGGCTGCTTGGGTTGCTTGGTTTGTACTGGTCACAGTAGAATCCATTGCACGTCTCGATCATAGGCGCAGGAGCGTGGGGTTGTTGGCACATAAGCCATGGAACACCGATGTCCAGAGAGTTAGCCATGTTGGCACACCAATCAATGTACGCCTTACCCTCTGCTCCATACGATGAGATCACGTTTCCATACTCGTTCTCGATCTGAATTGAACATAACCGAACAATTTTTTTTTTGAAAACAAAAATTCTGGTTTATATCCTTATAGAGAAAACGCAGTATGTAACGTCAAAACGTTTATGATGATATGTAGCCATGTAGGGACGGATCCATAGCGTTTAGAGTGGGTGCACATTTTACGTTTTCCATGTTTTTGTATTAATGGTAGGATTTTCATTTTTTTTTATAGTTACATCCTTTTGTTAGTTTTAATTTCTTTACCGATTCCACATTACTTCCTTTTTTCTACTACTGAGACAAAAAAAAATGGTTTAAAGATTTTAATAATTTAATTTGCAAACTGTAATATGAATATTAAAATTAATGTATATTATAGATGTCTATTTAAAAATCTTAAATCGAAATATAATGTTGACAAAAGACATAGATAAATGACCTTCAAATAACATTAATTCTTAGTGATACATACCTGAGCTAAGATGATTGGACCGCCTTGTGAAGAAAAAAGATTTTCTTCCTTCATCATGTTTACGATTTTTGTAGTAAAATTTTGCATTTCATTCTGCATAAAAAGATTCAGACAAAAAAAATTTAGAAAAACCTCAAGACTCGGTTGGTCTAGAGAAGTTTGGGTTATACCATGAAACCGGAGTTAACGGTTCTGAATTTCATATTGGGCATATTGTGCAGCCACACTGGAAATCCTCCATAATTCCATTCTGCACAAACATAAGGCCCAATACGAAGAACGGAGTAGAGACCCGCAGCGTGGATGGTTTTGATGAAGCGAACAAGATCGAGATTTCCTGAGAAATCGTATTGCCTACGTGCTGGCTCATGGACGTTCCAAAAAACATAAGTCTCGATCGCGTCTAAGCCACCATCTTTGGCTTTGTTGATCAAATCAGGCCACATCTGCAAGCAAAACAACACAACATATATCACTAATGAAGGAAGCAATGTATATATGTATAAGTGGTGTGTTAAAGGTAATTAGTTAGTTACATCAGAAGTGCTTCGTGGGTAGTGAATGGAGCCTGAAATCAGGATTCGGCGTTGTCCATTGATGGTGATGGCTCGTTCGTCATGAGAGACAATGGTTGAGTTAGATGAAGAGAATGTGGTAATGAGAATGAAGAACAATGATAAGAGAAAAATGAAGTGTTTCATTTTCATAGCTAAGTGTGGTGTTTTTACTGTATCGATAAGGAATTGCTTTGGAGAGGTTTTTATAGTAAGTTCGAGGGAACAGTAAACTACCATTTTTTAAGATAAGTTTGTTTAATATAAATTGGTTTTGAGGATTGACTAGGTTATGAAGATTTAAAAAAACAACTAATGGAATTTGGAAACGATTTTAGTGGACAAAATAATTAGACCAAAACAAATATTTCATTTGAATTTTTTTAATTTAAATGGTTTTGATTTTATATATTATTGGAAAGTGGATAATGATTATGATTTTGATTTTTATAAACTAGTCAATCCTTAAAATTAACCAAAACGAATCACTAGATAACCTAGTCAATGTTAAAAATATTTTTAAATAAAAGATTGGATAAAAAAAATCGTTTGCATGGAAAGTGGAACACAAATTTCATATGAGATTGCATATTAGCTTATCCAATATATTAATGAGATAAATTTTTAGAATTGACTTGGTTTCGAAATGGATATATATTACATAAAAAAAAACACCTTTTATTATTTAGATTTTAGGATTTGAACGATTGACTAGATTATATTCTTCTTTATTCACCGATGGACCAGGTTATTTTAGATTGACTTATTATCTAATAAACTTGTAATTTATGTCTGCAAAAGAAAAAGAAAAACTTCCTCATTCGTATACGTGAAATCATTTTTGATGTTTATTGTTTTATCTAAAATCATTCTTGATATCTCCTTTATATAAAAAGGTTTATTTTCTAGACTTCCCAGCTACGCCACGTAAACAAAAATATTCACAAAAATAATCATCCAATCAGGTGAAACCATATCAATATCTTTCCAGCTCATAACAGGAGTAGAAATTATTTACACATAGAAGGTAAATTCACTACTCAAATACAAAAATTGTTTCCTTTAGGCTTTAGAATCTGATGGCCGTCCACCTCCTTCATAAATCAACGGTTAACATTGAAGAGATTCATTCAAGCTTTAAAATCCAGTGTCTCGATTTGTCTCCTCCCAAACTCTGCTTCTCGCTGGTTTAAAATCTATTGTCTCCATTCGTCTCCTCTCCAACAGTTTCCTCTAATATTCCAATTAGAATATGATTCTCATAATTCCAACGATGCTATACCTAAAGAATCAAAACCATGTATTTGGAAAAGAAGATGGAACAGTGGAGGAAATTACAATCATAGCCTATTTTCTAATTGTGAGTTAAATTCACTGCTTGAATTGATATTTCCTTCGAGCTCTTGGTATAATTTACTGTCATTGTCTGCTTTTTGGTTAACTGATATTACTCATGTATTTTTGTTTAGCTTTTTGGAGATTTGGTAGTTTACCATGACAGAAAAACGTTCTTTTAGTTGATGCAGAAGACAATCTTAGGGTATAGTGCATGATACTGAAAATATGAACACGTAGTTTAATCGTATAGCAAAAAGGTAAAAGGGATTCCTTACTATATGTCTCTCTTTGGGACTCTTTTATGTTTTTTGGCATTATGATTGATTGTGAGTATCACGACTTCAAAAATAATGTTTATTGTTTAAAGTTCTGAACCGACAATCTCTTAGACTCAAGTATCCATGGGTGCGTGTTGTCAACCATTCCCAAGGTGATTTAACAAGAATGTCTACATGATTTAGGCTCGGAGAATAGAAAGAGAGTACTTTTCCCGTACTAGAGAATATAGGCTTGCTCGTAAAATTGGTTTTGAGCAATCGGCAAAGATGTTCTCTGAAAGGTAAGTGCTCTCACGACTATAAAAGTTGTCTTCTTCATTGGTAGCATTAGAATTAAAATTCTGTTCAGAAAATTTTCCAGTTCAATCATATGTCTCTCTGCATTTAGTTGGAGTTCTGTGTGGCAGTAAGAAGAGGAGGAAGGGTACAATCGCTTTCTTAATTGACAGATTTTCCAAACTATCAACAAGCAACTAGAAAATGAAAGAAGGTGCTTCTGCTCCACTGAAGAAGAATAATTAAGGATTTTGGCCAGTCCTAACGACTACAAGAATAATTACAACTTGAAACGAATGAAACGGGAGTGACTCGACTAAAAGGAGACGTCCAAATTGACTAAACACGTTTCTGTCTATACAACCATTAGCTGTTTTGTTTGAAACGGAGTATAACTGCTATGTTTTCTTAAAACGGCATCTACAACACCTGACTAAAGTCGAGAATTTCAGGCATCCAATCGCCAGTTATAGAGCTGGAAACTCAACTAAGTCGCCTTCGAAAGCTTATTCCAGTTGATGTAAGAATAAGGTTGTCTGTTCCTTTGTCTTTTACTGTATTCTTAGAAAAAGATTTATTTACTGCTTTGGTGCAGGTAAAGTTGTATCCAATAATTGAAATATGTTTTTTTTTATTTTCATCGTATATCAGGCCCAAGGAACATCTTCATGGAGTGTACATTTTGACCCTTTCAGTTTTAAATTGTTTGACGTTGCTGATATTTAAGTCTGCACCATGAGTTGTGTATAGGGTGTGTATTGATACAAGAAAAGAAGAACTGGGGCAATGGTTGATTACTCATGTGTGCTGGCGGGGAAAAGGTGTATACACAAAAATACATGTTTCAATGTACCATGTTTTAGTTACCTATATTGATTCACTATTTCGTGTGTCATTTCTCGCAACCATTAGTATTTTTTTTGGTATGTCATTGTTTGAGTTGGTTTGCTCCGATTTTAGTTTTGGTCTGCTTTTGGTGTTTGTTCAAATTTTTGTATTACAGCAGCAATTTTTTTGGATTCAGTTTATATTATTCTGAGTTATAATTACCTGTTTTTTATTTACTTGGACAATAAAAGTATGATTTATGTAGTTTTTAAAACAGTACATTATACTCCCTTCGTTTCATAATAAGTGTTGTTTTAGATTTCATTTTTTGTTTCAAAAAGAGTGTCATTCTGCATTTTCGATGTAACTTTTTACCCTTATTTCCTGTTTTATCCTTCATTTAAAAATAATAGTTTTTGTAATTAAATGTTATAAAAGTATATTAATTAAAGGTATATTTGTATATTTTATTAATTTCTTAATTTGTGTGAAATGTGTTAGAATGACACTTATTATGAAACAGAGGGAGTATATTTTCACATGCTATTGAAGTCGTTAACAATAACAAAAAACATTTCCCAAAACTACAAAATTTATTATTCAGAATGAAGTCATGAAGAGCTAAAGAATACTTAAATAGTTTATTTAAAAATATTACTTTTAAATATTTTAAAGTTTTATATCATTTATATTTTTAAATATAAAACATTACCAAAATACTAATTATAACCTAAAACTAATAAAAAAAAATTATGAAAAACCCGTGCGTAGCCCGGGGCAATCTCTAGTTTTTTATAAAACAAAATAAAACAATAGCTACTGTGTTTTAAAAAGTAAGTTAACAAAATTAATTTCAACTAGATAATTTTCCTACTTTACGCTTTCCACTATAAATTTTAATTATAACGTTTCATTATTTTAAAATTTAGATGAGTTTTAAATTACTGTATGTGAACAGATTCTGTTTATCGGGTTTTGGATAATGTTGATTCTGCGAATAATTAGGAAGAAGAAAGAAAATGATATTTTTTTGCTTAATATATTTCAAAGGAGTTTTAGATAACGTTTAGACAAATTCAAATAAGGAAAAATGGAAAATAATGTGTAGATTACATTACTTATTTTTATTTTTGTTAAAACAACAATAAATAAATTGGATATTAAGAATGTAAGAAAAAAAGACATACAGTTAAAAAAAATTAAAATGATATATAGCATGATATTTTTTATCGCTGTTAAATATATATATATATATATATATATCATGATACAAAATAATGTGCGATCGTAAACAAAACTGTGTTTATAAAAACTATAATATAAAGACATATTTTACACCCACCCATTCATTTCTTCACATGTGCGTTAGTTTTTTTTTTCACATGTTCGTTAGTTGCAAGTCTTAAAACCTACAACTTCTTAAATTTTTCGAGAATACTCGTTTATTATATGGTTTTACACATTTTCAAAATAAACGATGCAATTGTTTCGATTCACTGTCTTTTTCTCATGTTAAATTAAATGTGTCTTGCACACATTTTTTGTTCTTCGTAAAAAAGAACGTTTTTGATGTCGCATATATTACCGAGTTTTATAAAACTCAAACACATGTTTTTTTTTTTCAACAATCAGAACTCTATGTTTCAGTTAAATGCAATCGTGTAGAATTTTGATATTCTTGTTGATGATGGATGATTATTTTCATCAGCAAATATTATTGAGTGCTTTTAATATGCACAAGGAAATGTACTTGAGGATTTTAAATAGATCAGATGATAGTTGAAATTTTTTTCTCATTTAAATATCCCTTACTTTTATAGTAAAGAAATTGCTATAATTTATTTTATTTTTTACTAAATTTTTCTGAAAATACATATGTAGGGGGATCTTAGTAGGGGAATGGGACCATGTGAAAAAAAAATGAAAAAAAAAGAAGAGGAAATATTGTATAAATAGTAACGTAAAATAGAACTCCGAGTCAGCAAATAATAGTGGAGGGTACAATGGAGCTGTTGATGAATGCCACGTATTCACATCTCATGAAAGTGCTCAACGAATCCTCTTTAATTAGCATATGGGACCCATTTGCGACATTGTTGATTTCGACTTTTTGTGTTTTGTGTTTGTTTGTTTTTTCTTTTTCTTTTTTTTTTCTTTCTAAATATTGTGTCTGAGTGTGGACCACTCTTTCATTGGCACCTCATCTTTATATTCGTTTTAATATCTCTATTATTACTTAGACCATAATTATTGCTGATACTCTTATTTGGATCTCTTAGTTTTTTTTTTAAATTAAATTGAGAAGAATGGTCACGTGGAGGAAGAAAAGAGGGAGAGAGAAGGTAGAGACCGTCTCTTTTAGTCTCAAAGTAAGAGACGTTCCGAAATAAGAGACTGTCTCTTTTAATCTCTTTTAGTTTTAAAATAAGAGACGTTCCCGAAAAGTTTTCAAATCAATTGATTAAAAAACTATAAAATAATATTTAGAAACCCTGTTGTATACTGCGATAATCCTGCCCTTATGTTCTTGTTTTTAAAATATATAGTCGGTTTCTAAATTAATATATTTGATATTGTTGTTGATTTTCTTGTAAAACAAATCCGTCCAATCTAAATCCCATTATTGTTATAAGCATTGTTTAGGGTTATGTCAATTCAGATTACACATATTATAACACTCCTCTAAAATTCATTAATTATCGAATAACAAATAAACCACGCATGTGTCGCTGTTATGTATAAGTCTGGGCAAATACAGAAGGTTGCGTTTGGTTTAGACATAATTGCTTACAAACGTTATCTTTGATCTTTGTGGCTGGATTATTGTGATTGCATGCATTTGAAACTAATTCTATAACGCCGTAAATAATTCCAAACCAATATTTTTGTTATTTTAAACGTTTTCATAGAAGAAATATATGTTATTACCGATCAATTTAATCCAGTCTTATTATAACCATTTTGTTACATGTATACTTTTCTGATTACAAATTTATGTTTTCTTAAAAATATATACACAAGCCAACAAAACAAAGTTTTGGCGGAAGGACGGAAGCTTAATCAAATAATTATGATGATGATGTAATGAACACAATATTTTATGACTAAAGAGCTAGCTATTATTTGTAGGACTATTGACTAAAGAAATAAAGTACCCCTTTTCTTAAAATAGGAATTTATTTATGTTAAAACTAGAAAAACATAACGTATTACCAGTTTAAAACCGTGTCACACACACTATTATTTGTATAAAGAAGTGCTGTTAATATTTGCGTCAACGTATTAGTAGCCATAGTATGTTGATTGTTGACTATCCTCAGAACGAGAATTGACGACTTAATGCATGTACTATTAAAACACTAGAGTACTAGTGAAACTATAAATTTCTTTATTTCTATCTTTTGTTTATTAAGCTCTTCTGGTTTTTCATCGATGGTAAGTTTAAAACCTGGTGCGCCAGCCAATTATCTCCCTCTCTAGACGTTCTTAAGAAAGAAAAAATAAATCCAAAAGATTTCGATTCCAATAGCTTCACACGTTTCGTGGTCTGTTACGTCATATGGTAGTTTCGTTTTTGAAGATAAACAGTAAGGGTTTTATTCGTAAAATAAGACTAGTTCACGTGAAATATTGTAAATATTGCAATAAATAAAAGTAATGTAAAGTTTCTCAACCCTCCCACCAACTCCACCATAAATAACACATCTCTCTTCCATCTCTTCTTTGTGGAGGTTTCACAAACACCACCAATCTTCTTCTTCTTCTTCTTCTTCTTCTTCTCTCTTTTCTTTTTATGTTTCTTCTTCTTTTTTAGTTTTTTGGATCAAAACCCTTTCTCTCGATCAAGATCATGCTTAGCAAAAGAACCCATCCCATGATCGGCAAAATATCGGAGCTCCTCGTCGGTGTTAACCGGTCTGCGGCGGCGGCGGCTCCTTTCTTCGACGTCTTGATGACGAGCCCTAAAAGCCCACTCGATTTCAAGATTCTCCCTCAGATATCTCAAAGAAACAGCTCAAAGAGATTCTACGATGAAAATCTTGGTGGGTCCGTTGGTCTAGGGATTGTAGCCGCACTCGAGAACTCAACCACTCGTCGAATCACGAGCGTTTGTAGATCGGAACCGAACCAATCCGGCCGGTCTGATCCGGTTAAGTTCATGAGCCATGGAGGAAGCACGGACGAAGAAGAAGACGAAGAGATGTTCACAATGGACGAGGAGGATTACACTTTGGTGACGTGTCACCATGGTCCTAGTGGATCTTGTAGTACAAGGGTTTATGACAGAGATGGGTTTGAGTGTTTCGCAAGTGAGATCAACGAAGATCGTCGTGAGAGACTTTTCGTGGTCGATGTAGGTATGGAATCTCCGGAGAATTCGCCGGAGTTTCAGGGTTTGGATTTCCTCAATTCGTGTTACTTATGCAGGAAGAAACTTCATGGTCAAGACATATTTATTTACAGGTATAATTTGGGAGCAAAAATATAAGTACTTTAATATTATAGTTTCAAAGCTCGATTTCGTATTATATTGATTGATTTTTTTTTTAAAAAATGCAGGGGAGAAAAAGCATTTTGCAGCACAGAGTGTCGATCGAGTCATATAGCAAATGATGAAAGGAAAGAGAGATGTAGATCGAAATTCTCAACCTCTCCTTACACCGCCGGCCAAATTTTCTCCGCCGGAGTTCTAGTGACTTAGCCGGAGTTCTTCTACTGAGTATATATACATATATATATATATATATATGGGGGATCGGGGGTAAATAAAATAATTAGGCATAAATAATCGGCGAGAGTAGCATATATATATATATATATATAAAAATGACATGCATGTCCATATAATGATATATGTTATATAATATATGGTGGAAACGAAACAACATCGAGAAATTTTGGCGAGGGGGTTAATGATAGTCAAGAGTGCTAATTCTTGATCGTTAAAATGGCGAGAAATGGAATTCAGCTCTTGTTTTTTTTTTTTTGGTTATTTTGTTTTTGTATTTTGTGATAATTAACATATTAAAATAATTTTGAAGTGAATTTTCCTTTTTCTTGTGTCCGTTCTTTTAAATTTTGTTTGAAAGGTGAGTATAATTGCTCCAAGCATCAGATCAAATAATTGAAGCGAATATTAGCAACAACAAAAAAAAATGGAGCGATGAAAGTTGTACAAAAAAATAAGAATGATATACGAATAATTTGCGCATAATTATGATGTATAATTGTATAAAGCATACAAATGGTTGTTGCGGTGTTGGTTTGTGTGTGGTTTATTCATCAATCAACTTGTGAAAGATACGAAAACTATAAAATAAACATAGAAAAAAAAATACTAGTAATAAAATAACATTGACCCATACGGAAGAAGCCAGCAATGAGAATAAGCCCAAAAGAGGGACATCATTGCTGAGTGGTTGGGCCCACCATAAATGTCTAATTATTAATTAATTATATTATATAGAACGAACAAGACAAAACCTAATTTCTTTGTGGTCCTATCATTAAAATTGGTTTGCATGCAAAATTTTAATGTCTTTGTTCTTATTCGAATTGAGTCCTACACAATTTTCAGGCTTTTGGGTCCATTAGTATGTTGCTCTTTAAATTTTGGTTACATATAGTAATATAGTATGATTGCTTGTGTTTAAAATGATACTCATTTAGGGGATATGAATTTTTGAGAAGTTTATTTGTAAGATAATGACATCGAGTGGTAAATAATCCAAAAAATCGTACCACTAAATGAAGATGACTCGTGTTAATGGTTTTTTCTTTAACAATAACACGTCCTCTTCAAATCAAACCAATCTCTATTGTTTTCTAAAACCGCTGTTTGTTTTTTTAATCTAAAATTAATTGGCGATGAGTGATAAATGTCGCTATCTTTTTATATTTGTGTTGAATCATATCAATTTTTCATGTGAAATATTATAGCTAACAAGAGTTATATTAATCGAACTTCTTACACTGCTAAGCATATTTATAAAACAAAATAGTAGTAATTATTGAAGTACGAAATTTTGATGAACATTATCTCATTAAATAGTCATAATCACCAAAGAACAGAGCTTAATCGGTAAATTTTGAACAAAAACCAAAACAAAACAACCCACAAGCCCCTATTCTTAAGGGAATGTCTATGGATACAATTTTGAAACCAGAAACAAACAAACAAACTCCCGGAAAATTCGAACTGATACTAGACTCATCACCGATTTTCCTCTCTGTCAGACAAGAAACCAAGAAAAATAAATGGTTATCTCTGACCCAAATCTGGTTAAATCAAATCAATAAGTCTAAGAAATTCATTGCTACCAAAACTTTTATTGTGTTTCTAAATTCGATGGTCTCAGATCTGAAGTTAGCCGGGCCATAATAAAGACACATAAAACCATTTCCATAACACAAAAATGGTTTACTATTGATGATGTGGCTGAGGAGCCTACTTAAGCCACCACTTATTCTCAACCCGTGGCTGCGACACGACTGCCAAGTGGTTGCCGGAGCTATGATATGGTCCTCGTCCTCCACACCTTCATAAATCCAATAAAACTAATTACCAAGCAAATCACAAATTTGAGAAATTAGAGCATATGAAGATATTATTATGTATACCTATCTATTCTCTTCTCCAAGAACCGGTGAAGCGAGTTTCTCCTAGCAATTGGGAGTTCTGTATTAACAAAATAAAAAACAGATCAAAAAAGAAAATTTCGTTAGATTTTAATTATTTTCTGAACGCATCTCCAATTTTGTTTTGTTACACAACAACCATACCGCAAGTCATGTGATCCATGGAAACTTCAAAATTGTTGACTTGATTTACATTTTCCTGAAAACTTGGGCACGTAACCGAACGATTACATTGATTAGGGTCGTTGTGAGGCGTAGTAGGAGCTAGTCGTTGATTAAGCTGAGTGTAGATTTTTGATGAAGTCCCTTCATGCGCCGCCAAGAGTAAGATTTGTTCAGCTTTCTCAGATGAGAGATCACTGAGCACGAACACCTTCCCCTCGTAGAACATTGTCACTTGAGCTCTATGACTCTCCTGTCTCATATTTTTATTCGTCCTGAATATAATGACATAGACTAAGTTTCCGTCCAACACAAACATAACACTTATAAGATGATAAAAAAACACAAAGATCAAGCGCACGGATAGTTGTGTCACAAGCAGCGAAGAATGAAAAAAACTCTGACGTGTATTACAAGCGATTAGGTGTGATACCAACAATGGCAAAAAGTATTCTAAAGAGATTCTATCAGTTCTCTTTCTATCAGTTCTTCGAAGTTAAGTGAGGAAAAGCTAACAAACCCGTAATTAGGCAAGGTATAGAGATCTTGTTTGGATGACGGATTGTGGAAACTAAGCTGCTCAGGGAAAAGATCCATTTGTTTATTGTGGAGATTGCAGAGAAGTTGGTAAGAGAGTGTTTGTTTTTGACAAAAATCTGATACTACATATGATTTTGTTACAACCTAATAAAGAGGATCTTAAGAAAGAAAATCTTGTTTTTTTTCCGATTTTTACCAAGTCTTTGTCGATTTTTTCTATAGTTAATTAAGATATGTGGATGAGATTATTGAATTACTGTTATTTTATCCATTTTATATTCTATTTTAATATTGAGACAATAATTTATGTCGTTGTCGTTAAACTCCTCTTTGCTATGCTAGGTATTGAACAATATATGTAATTTTACAAAAGAATTAATAAAATATGTTATATCGTATCTGGCTTTATGCTTATATATATCATATTGTATGTTATTGACAAAGAAAACAATCGGATGAGTTATTCAATCATTTCCAACAAAATCCTTGAAGATAAAAGTAAAATTAAAACTTGAGAATTTTCTCAGCTCGTAGTTTTAATTTTATTATTTTTTTGTTTTAAATTATCAATATAATAGATACAAACATTAGGCACTACAAAATCGAAATAAATAAAAATGATAAACCACATGGAACATCCTAGCTTTTTCTTTGTATTTTGGTCACGGTCATTTTTTTGTATTTTAGTCAAGGAATCGACAGATTTTTCTAAAGCCTACAATTCTGGCTTTTTTTTAAAAGCCACATTCATTTTTTTTTACAGTATAAGTTTTTAAGGTCAAATCTTACAACCCACAGTCTATATCAATCAGAGCTGAGGGAAAATATCCATTTGTTTATTGTTACATGTTGTGGAGATTGCAGAGAAGTTGGTAAGAGAGTGTGTTTTTTTTCGACAAAAATCTGATACTACTTCATTCAACTTTATTATATGGATTTTGTTACAACCTAGTAAAGAGGATCTTAAGAAAAAAAGTCTTCTTTTTACTGAGTCTTTGTCGATTTTTTTCTATAGTTAATTAAGATATGTGGATGAGATTATTGGATTACTGGTATTTTATCCATTTTAGATTTTATTTTAATATTGAGACATTAATTTCTGTCGTTGTCGTTAAACTCCTCTTAACGACAACTCCTCTTTGCTAGGTATTGCCCAATATATGTAATTTACAAAAGAATTAATAAAATATGCATCGTGTGTGGCTTTATGCTTATATCATATTGTATATTATTGACAAAGAAAACTATCAGATGAGTTATTCAATCATTTCCAACAAAATCTTTGAAGATAAAGTAAAATTAAAACTTAAGAATTTTCCCAACTTGTAGTTTAATTTTTTTTTTAATTATGAATATAATAGATACAAACATTAGGCACTACATAATCGAACTAAATAAAAAGGATAAACCACATGGGATATCCTAGAGCTTTTCTATTAGGATGGATAAAAACATGGCAAAACAGTGTTAAAGCATCTCCAATAGGAGTATTTAGAAAAACTCTTAACAACTAAAATAAAGAAAAAAATGAAAATAAGAGAGAGAAAGTCCTTAAAATCCTTAGACCATGTGCAACGGCGTATACACGTTGCGTCTCCAGCCATTTTTTGGCAATTAAATAAAACAAAAACACATAAAAAAAGAGAGACGTCGCCAAATTAGAGACTGGAGAAACGTTTTTGGCGACCACGTGGCGTGTTGTTATTGGAACCAAAAAAATAAGATGGAAGAAAATGCATTCTCTTTTTTTTTACCCGATAACTTTGTTTTTTTTTTGCAGTCTTCGTTCTCTCCGTCGGCGATTGTTCGTCAATTTATCTGGATTCTTCGTCGGCGATTTATCCGGATTCTCGTTGCGTATTGTTTCAGACAGAGGCGTCGATGTCCTTGCAACATCTGCTTAGCGGAATGAAGGATCAATTGAAGCTTCTGTCGGCGAAGGTAAGCAAAGCGTCAAGTTGAAATTGTTTTGATTTTTGTATTTAGATTCTATGTTTGGGATGAAATGGTTTAATAAAAGGGTGTAGATTTATCGGGTTTAGGTTGTGATTGGATATCTATGCCGATTTAGTCTAGGATGATATGGTCTTCGACTTTGGCTTTGATATCGCCTCAATGTGGAATTTTGTTTTTGTTTTGTCTGTTCTTGTATTGAGTTGTAATTCGACAAGATAGACAAGAGGAGAATTCATGCTCGACATAAAACTCCATTGATGTTTCAGTTAATCTCACGATTACATTTGGATCAGTTTTGGTTTGTTTAAGTTTGTCTTCCATCTTTGTATCAGTTTGCATATGTTTAAGTTTGTTTATAGTTTGACACGTTCATTAACTCTGCTTGTTTTGTTTAAGAAATAAGTTCTGAGCATTGGTACTTTATGGTTCCGGTTGTAAGCTAACCTGAACGTTGGTATTAGTTTGTCAAGTTCTTTATATTTGTTTGTTTTCTTTATAGTTGAACTTCATTAACTGTGATTGTCTTATCCATGTCTTGTTTGTGTAGTTGTAGTTCATTAACTGTTGTTTGTATAGGTTCTGTTTGCTAACTCTTATTTATTGTCGCCTTTGTTCTATGCACGACGAGTGAATGTTGCGGAATGACAGGAAGAGGAGAGAAGAAGCACATCTGCATAAAGCTATCCATCTTCACTATCCTGAAAAGGTAAGGTACAATCACTTATTAGGTAGTTGTATTAAATGGGTTTAGGTAGTGTTAGATAATAAATGGAATAAGGGATTAGTTAATGTAGAAGGTAGATATCTGTCTAGTCAAGTCTAAACCCTTGTGATGAATGCTTCTTGTATATGGTTGTGTTTAAGGTAGGCGTAGAATGATGAATGCTTCTTGTTTGTGGTTCTTCATGCTTTTATAAATTCTTCTCTTTTTCGCATTTCTTTCATCTTAGTCAAATTGTCTTCAAAGCTCACAACCTGTTCTCTCTTTCTATTCTCTCTTTCTGTTCTCTCGTTCTCATCACTTTCTATTCATCTTAGTCAAATTCTCTTCAAAGCTCACAACCTGTTCTCTCTTTCTATTCTATCTTTCTGTTCTCTCGTTGTTAACACTTTCTATTCAACCATTATGTCTTCTCGCTTCCCATTTAACAACCCCTCAAACTTTGTTGATCTTTTACAAAGTCAACAAGAGAGTGTAAACCCTTACCCAAATCCATATCCTTCATTCGAAAACCATGCCTTTGGTACCCAAGCTTCCATCGATGAAGAAGAAGAAGTTGGAGTGACGAGCAAGGTGATAAGACGACCTTGGAGCCCTGCGGAAGATACCCTTCTCATCAGCGCGTGGTTAAACACCTCGAAGGACCCGGTTGTAGCAAATGAACAGAAAAATGGAACTTTCTGGAGTCGCATAGCTTTGTATTTCGCAGCGAGTCAAAACGGAGGAGAAGTCCGAGAGGCAGGAGAATGCAAACAAAGATGGCACAAGATTAATGATCTTGTGTGCAAGTTCTGTGAGGCTTATGAGGCTGCAACAAGAGAAAAAACTAGCAGTCAAAACGAGAATGACATTCTCAAAAATGCCCATGCTATTTTCTTCAATATCCATAAGAAAAAATTCAGTATGGAACACGCTTGGAAGGAGCTGAAGAACGATCAGAAATGGTGTGATTTGTCAGCCATTAAAACCAATGCAAGCTGTAAAAGGAGGAGACCCGATGATGGAAATGCAGAGGGGAATGAAGATGGAAACAAGAATGGTGCAGCTAATCAGGGAATGGTCAGACCTCCTGGTGTTAAAGCCGCAAAGGCTAAAGGCAAAAAGGTCGACGTGGTTGAGGCTGTTAATGTGTTCAGCAACATGTGGGGTATGAAAAGAGAAGAACTGGTTTTGAAAAAAGAAACCCAAAAGATTGCTCTTCTTGATTCCCTTATTGCGAAGGGACCTCTTTGTGAAGAAGAAGAAGCTCTGAAGATGCAGCTAATCTCCGAAATGATGCAGAATCAGTGACTTGGAACTTGTTACATGGTCATGTTTGTAACTGTTATGTGTCTGTTAGGTGTCTGTTATTTTTATGATTTTCAAAATCATGTTTGTGTCTGTTATATTTCAGTTTTAGAATTGTCTGTTATGTGTTAGATGTGTTTGTTATGTGTAATGTTCTAATGTTTTTTGGAGATGGTTTAGAAGTAACCTTTATGTGTAATGTTCTAATGTTTGAGGAGAATCTTTATTGACCTGGCTTTTAAACTTATATCTTTGTATTTCAGTGTTCAAAGTGTGTTGTGGAGACATAAAGTGAAAAGATAGTCACGGGTGAAAAATTCAAAGCTTCATCAAAGTAAAGATGCAGCTTACACAAAGAGACAACAACATGTGGGTGAAAAATTCAAAGAGAATTATTGTTCTTTTGGGTCCATATTTGGCTTTGTCTTTGTATTATTGTTCTTTGTATTATTGTCCATCTTTCTAAGAGAAAATGATTCTCCATCTTTCTATATATATGTACGTCGTTTTTAATATACACAATGTCCACAAACTCGGTTTCTCAATACAATCTATACTCTCATCTAATCTATACTCTCATTTTCATTCTCATTCTGCCTTCTCAATTCCAACCTCTCTAAATTACCAAATTCTCGTACTCACTTAAACCAAATTCTGTCATCTCTTCTATTTTCTTATGACTTCTTCTTCCCAAAATCCCTTTGATGAAACTTATGATCAGATTTATGATCAGTTTTACGAAGACACATTCCAAAACTTCATAATTGATTTAGCTGATCAAGCAGAGGTAACCTCATCCAAGAAGAAAAGAGCTTTCATAGAAAGAAACCGAGAGGAAGGCCACATAAGATTGTGGAATGATTACTTCAGCGAAAACGCAATTTACCCCGATCACCTTTTCCGGCGACGTTTTAGGATGAACAAGGCATTGTTTTTGCGTATTGTTCATCGGCTCTCCAACGAAGTCGCTTTCTTTAAACAGAAGCAAGATGCTCGGGGTAGACTTGGTCTATCGGCACTTCAGAAGTGTACAGCCGCAATTCGTCTATTAGCTTATGGCACGGCACTTGATACCGTTGACGAATACCTACGTCTTGGTGCAAATACAGCCCGTTCATGTCTGGAAAATTTTGTTGACGGAATTATAAATCTCTTTGGCGACGAGTACCTCAGAAGACCCACAGCAGACGATCTTCAACGTCTACTTTATATGGGAGAGGAGCGCGGATTTCCCGGGATGATAGGAAGCATTGACTGTATGCACTGGGAGTGGAAGAATTGTCCAACCGCTTGGAAAGGCCAGTATACACGAGGTTCTGGGAAACCCACAATAGTCTTAGAAGCGATCGCTTCATACGATCTCTGGATTTGGCATGCCTTTTTCGGACCGCCAGGTACCCTAAATGATATAAATGTTTTGGATCGGTCACCCGTTTTTGATGACATTATAAATGGTCAAGCTCCGAGAGTTAATTTTTTTGTCAATGGAACGGAGTACAATTTGGCGTACTATCTGACAGATGGTATATATCCCAAATGAGCAGCTTTTGTCCAATCTATACCTAAACCACAAGGTCCAAAAGCATGTTTATTTGCTGAACGCCAAGAATCTGCCCGTAAAGATGTCGAGAGGGCTTTTGAAGTTTTGCAAGCCCGTTTCGCCATTGTCAAAAATCCGGCTTTGTTTTGGGATAAAGAAAAAATTTGAAAGATTATGAGAGCTTGTATCATACTCCACAATATGATAGTTGAAGACGAACGAGAAGGATACCGACACTTTAATGTTCAAGAATTCCAACAAGGAGAAGGAGGCGGAAGTTCTAATGTGGATTACTCGTACTCCACAAACATGGCAACAAATATTATAAATATGATGGATACCCGAAGAAAAATTCAAGCACCAGATGTGCATCACAAATTAAAAGCTGATTTGGTTGAACATATCTGGCAAAAATTTGGTTAAGCTAAAAAATCAATCACAAGTTTAATGTATAATATTTTATGTTCTATTTGTTGTAATGTTTTAGGATTTCTTCTAATGTTGTAATGTAAAATAAAAACTGAAGTTTAATGTAAAATTTATGTTTTTATGTCAAATTGAAGTTTAATAAGAAATATAATGTAAACTTTATTTAAAACAGAAGTTTAAAGTAAAATAAAAACTAGATTTTTTTAAAAAGATTTTTAAGAAACCATTAGGATTTCTCCCATTGGATCATACAAAAATACAAAGTCTTTCTCTTAGGTTTCTACTACTAAAACCTGACATTTTATTAATAAAAAAAGGGATAGAGACTCTAAATGGTCTCTCCTATTGCACATGCTCTTATTTAAGAGCTTCATTTGCTAGAGGCTCTACATGTGTCTTCTTTTGATTGGTTTGATTTTTGTTTTAGAATTAAAATTTTTAATTATATAATTATATTATATTAAAATATTAATATTTATTTGTTTTAGATACTCAAAGTGAGTTTTAACTATTGGAGGTGGTCTGATGTAGATAGCCATTTTAGAATACTAGTAAGAGGGAACAGTTGTTGGAGAAATAAGTGCTAGAATGTTTGACATATATATAAAGTGTTGGAGAAATAAGAGGGAACAGTTGTTGGAGAAATAACTGCTAGAATGTTTTACATATATATAAAGTGTTCTAACTGAGATTTAGAGACAAAATAGAAGAAGAAAATGGAAAATCTAAAAATATTTGTTTTTTTTTCTAATGAACAATTATGCTTTACTCATTGAACAAGGAAGAGACAGAGTATAGTTTTATATTTCCAAAGATCTGAAGATCACTTCAACCTTAAGGAAAAAAATACGTAATTCCTATTTACGTACCCAAGTTTGTTTTTTGGTTGCTTCACAGTCGTTAGTATTATATCTACAGACTCCGAACGTTTCTCCTCTCTCTAGAGTTTGACTGTTCCGATCGCGCTTGCGTTCTAAGCATCTCATCATGTTTTTACTTGTTCTATTCTTCTAACAGTTTCCCTCATGTCTAATCTCTCATCTGGATTACTTGCAATACAAGCTGCCCCAATCCGCAACACTTCCACCATTTGTTGCACTGAATCAGTATTGTTAACTATCTCTGGATCGATAATTCCTTCTTCTTTTTGCTCTGCGATCGAAGATTGCACCCACTCAACTATATCAGTCCCACCTTTACCGTTGTTCAAGTATTGAGAAGGGAATTTCCCTGTCAAGATCTCTAGAATTATGATTCCGAGGCAGTAGACGTCTGATTTATGCGACACCTGTTGGCTCTGCACAAACTCTGGCGTCTTGAAAGCGAACATTGCCTGAGACGCGTTGTTTGGCTGGAGGAACGGTAAGAATGCGTAATCACTGATCAAAGGCTCGTAGGTCTCGCTGAGGAGAACGTTGCTGGATTTTAGGTTACCGTGTGGAAGCTCGTAGGACGCAAACTCTTCGTGCAAGAACTGCATTCCATGCGCCACTCCTTGGATGATTTTCAATCTTGTTGGCCAAGTTAGCTCGGAATGATATATCCCACGATCACCTGTTCATGAGAGAAGATATATACTTAGGTTGAGTGGTTAAACATGTCTCCCCAACTTATCTTTTAAGTGACAAGAAAACTCGGTTTTAGAATACAGATGAATATGCGTAGTGGGTTACCGTGCAAAACGTAAAGCAAGCTGCTTTTAGGCATAAATTCAGAGACGACAAGCTTCTCTTCACGACGGTAGTGATAAGCTAAAGGGGCAAGAACGTTAGGGTGGCGAAGTTTCCCTAGCCGTCTCATCTCAACATCAAAAGGTTCACGAGCAAGTTTATTCATATCCCTAATCCTCTTCACCACAACCGATAATCCATTAGCCATCACCGCCTTGTAAGCTGATCCAAGGCTACCATTGCCTAGCACCTCAGCTGCTGCTTTCATCAGATCGGGTAAACCAAAAGAGCCCTTCTCGCTATTCACCATTATAATGTCACCCATCCCTCCTCCTACACCTCCTCCTCCTCCACCACCTTTCCATTATGAGACGATCCTTTCTGGTAGAACCTCACTTCGCTTCTTGCTCGATTCTGTAGACTTTTTCACGTCGTGGAATTCCGGTATTCTGACTTCACGCATCAAGTCGCGCTAAGACGTTCTTGTCCGAGCATCTTAAACTCGGGATTTCTCTTCTTGTCCCGCTTCTTTATAATTCCACGACATAAGAACATGATAAGAAACGTTATCGCTAACATGATCGCGTTCACCGTGGTCCTGTTCGAGTTGTTCGTTCCACCAAACGGCCGAGACGGCGGCGGCGAGGGTTTACATTCAATGTTGACTGCCTTGCCGCACAAGTTAACGTTCCCTTCCAATCTCATGATGAGATTTTTCCTATCTGAGATGCTCTCCGGGACGCTTCCTTCAAGTTGGTTGTTTGAGAGGTCAAGGATCTTGAGGTTCTTGTTTGTGTCGGTCACTGGAGGTATCTCTCCGGAGAACTTGTTACCTTGCAGGTGAAGCTCCTCGAGATAAGGGAGCTGCATAACGGAGGAAGGGATTCTCCCCACGAATTTGTTATGATCAAGAAACAGCCGCTTGAGCTTTGACATGTCCTTGAAGAAATCGTCAGGGATCTCTCCGGAGAAGCTGTTGTTAGAGAGCAATAGAGATTTTAGGCCGCTGAGTTTGTAGAAATGCGGGAGAGGACCCGAGAGGAGGTTGTTGTCGAGCCTGATGGTCTTTAGGTTTGCTAGAGCCTTTAGATCGTCGACGTTGATGGTTCCTGAGAGACCGAGCCGTGTGACGTGAATGCCTGAGACTGTCAGACCCTTTTGGCAATAGATCCCGAACCATTTTCCACCGCAAGGATCTGTTCCTATTCTCCATGAATTTAGGTCCCCTTTGGTTATGTTCACCGAGTTCTTGAACCGCACAAGCGGTTCAGACTCGCTTACGTGCTGCAAAGAAGGGGAAATTGAGAAACATAGGAGGAGGAGGATGGGGAAGAAGCCTGGAGACAGAACAGCAGCCATGGATTGAGGTGAAGAGAAGCTGCTGTTCTTTTTCTTGTTCGTAATTTTATGTATAAAAACAAGGACAATGATGTTGTTGTTGATGATGATGATGATGATGTTTGGTTCGTTGAGAGATGCAGTTTTGTTTAGATTTTGTTTGTTTTTCCAAAGTTTGGACATTGTTTGTTTGTGAGGGTTGAGAAGGGAAGGGTAACATTTTTTTGTTGTTTTTGATTGAATTAGCTGTCAAAGTTTAGACATTTCTTGCCAAAAATAGCTTCTTTTGTGTTCCCTGTTTCAACTTTTATAGAACCTGTTTGTTTGTTACTGAGAGATTAGAGAATTTTTTGGGATTTTCTCACGACCATGTTTTGTTTCTTTTCGTTTCAAGGTTTCACCCTCGTCTCTCCTTAATCGTAGCGGTTTTCTTTCTTCTATAAGTAAGAGTTTGCATTTGATTACAAGATTTTTCAAACAAATAGGTTTCTTCAATTACCTAACTCAAAAAGCTCACAAACAGTGTCAACATTTTGTGGGTTCTAACTCGATTTCACTCGAAATTCGAGTGCATGATAAGTACTACATTGACAATCCGCACATTAGCGGAGACAGATTTGCAGAACACATGAACATTTCCAAATTAACTCAAGGCGAGAGAAACAGATTTGCAGAACAAGGAATTCTCAAAAAAAATTGTTAATCGACTCAAAGACAAAGTTAAAGAGTTTATAATTAGTTCCGTAAATATGGTCGGAACCAAGCCCCAGTATATAATAATATATTTTTAAATTTGATTTCTAACTTTTACATACAAATTGAGTGACGTAGGCCAATGTTCCTTTACGTCTTCAGTAGGCACGCACGGCCCTATTTGGCTCAAGCCCTTTCTCTGAACTTTTCTGCTGATGATGTAACTTGAAAAACTTACATCATTGCGAGCAGGATTTCATTCCAGGTATCAGGAACACCGGGCAAGCACCAATGGAGGCAATCCTGAACTCCCCGTGAAGCCGAGATACTGAACCGTGATATGTGACCTTCGTCTCTAATATGAGATAAAGCTGTTATGTCCAAAAGCTTAACCCCTGTGCCTTTCACTGCATGACCCGCACTGAAATCGCTCGACTCCTCTTGCAAAACTTCTTTCCCGATAGACATCGGAGTTGTGTTATTGCAGCTCCCTCCGGTGTTCCATTCACCGCCCACGAAATGCCTCGGCGAGAGGCTCCTGTAGAATGCCTTAAGACCGGGATGGAGAGGGAGCTGCGAGCTCACCCAACTAACCGTGCTGTGGATTGTGAAGTTCTTGGCATTCCCAAGAGCAGCTAGCTTCTTGTTAGTATTGGGAACGCCGTTTACATGCATCACCCATCTGTTACCGTTGAGCTTCCCTCGGTTCCAATGGTGGCCCGTGTTCATTACCAACACGCTGATCTTATGAAGGTATTTGCGTAAAAACGCTGGTGGGCGATCCAGATGCATAGCGTGTTCGGTTGCGGGGTCAGAGATGTTGAGTGGTTCTATGTCGCAGAGTGTAGATGACCAATGGTATAGGACCGTTGTGTTGGTTTCTGGGAATCTGTAAGCCCATCCACCAGGACGAGCTCTACCTTCGGGAGTTATGAACCCAAATTCTGGTCCCACGTCACGGACATCGAGCCTCTCTTTGCCTCCAGTGATCATACACATCATAGACTGAAACTGTTGTCTTCCCAATGAGTCTCCAACAAAGGCTAGGGTTTTGTTCCGCATCCTGAGGGCATTTGATAAAAAGAGCCATGCACTGTTACTAAGGACTTGATGGGAACACTTGGCTACATCTATGGATACATGGTTTTAATACATGTATAAGATGGAATGAAATACATAAAATTTGTTTACCTTCTCAAGAACTTGGAACCCTCAAAGTCTTCCATAGAGCAATCTTTAGGTTGCCATCTTAACCTTTCAAAGGCGAAGTCTGTACGTTGCATCAACCTGCACGCCCACATCGAAGCAAGCCACTGTTTGCACTGAGATCCCGAATACAACGGACGGTGATTGTCCACAACCCATTTCCCTTTCGCGTAATTGCAAGCTGGGAAAAAAATTATATTTAACAAACTGTTATTTCACATAAAACGGAATCATACTGAGACAACATCAATACGGTGTAGAGATTTAAAACTAATAGTTTTACCAAAATGTAAATAGAATAGTCATGCCCAATTTCAGAATAATGAACTATCCTAAGATACTTTCACGCATCATAAAACCAAGGATCTATATAACGCGACTACCTTGATTCGTATTGCGAGGTGTTGATGTACTACCATCATCTTCCTTGGCTGGTAAAGTCCTCTCTTCATCTGTTGCAAGACTTTTACTCTCTGGATTTGAATTAGTCTCTTTGATATGTGTTTTCTTTGTAGCTTCGGTCTCACCAATAGCAACCTCATGTTTCACCTGTTCTAATTTCTTTTCTTCGCTAGTTGGTGTCCTCCGGTAGTTTGGCTCACTTACAGTAACTTCACGTTCCACTGGTTCTAGTCTATTTTCTTCAGTAGTTAGTGTCTTCCCTTGATTTTTCTCACCTACAGTAACTTCTTTCACTCGTTTCCCTTCTTCTTCTGTATCTCTATTATCGGTTAAATTCTCTTCGCTTTCCTCTGTTATAGAAAAAGCCAGGAAAAGAAATAAATTTATGCCAAGCTTATTTTCCTAGAATTCAGAACTTTTGAGCAGATTACAATAGGCAGATTACAATAGGCATGAAAGAGCTACTGTAAATGTAATGCATTACCTTTGTTTACAAACGGAGTAGCTGATGAGTAGCTGTCTTTAGTTACAAACGTATTCAGTGCAGTAGGTATTCTCTCAACCTTTTCTTCTACAAATGACACAAAACTAGGTCAGATATTCATATACCCCAGGATCTAACTGTACTATTAGTTTTAAGAGCATCTACAGTAATTTATGAAACAGTTACAGGAGAAACTACAAGTGCAAAAGAAAAAAATATAGATACTTTTGGCCAAAGAGATTTTTAGATCGGTGAAACATAAACAGGGGAAACTAGAAGTAAAACCATCACTCTCAGGCAGCTTTACAAAATCAATTAAGCTTTAAACAAAGTTCATATAGTATTACAAAATGTGCTAGAAAGGGAGTTAAGTGCCATAGTTAAACCTGTTTCCAGCTTTAGAAAGTGGCTTTCAGGTGGAAGAAAGGCCGAGGTTGGAGTTCTATCCCATGTCCATATGACTACGGTTGCACAAACAAGCACAACAAGCACAACAGAGATATCCCTAGCCCTCCGTCTAAGGGCTCCTCTTTTCATCCTATATACAAATTCCGATATATAAAGGTGTAAGATTTCATTCCGTCACACCTAATAAGAAATTACTAAACGATAGAAAGAAAGATGATATAAACTAAGGGGGCAGCCTTCGATTCTTCTAAACAGATAAGAACACATCACTCAGCAAAATAGCTGACTTATCAGCTTAGACTACTAAGTTACATACACATGTCAGCAAAAATCTACAATCAACTAGGAGATTTCTACCTATTTCTATGGAGGATCATGCTTCTTGGCGTTCCAGAGAAACTTTCGTTCATACTAGATCAAGTCATATGCCAGGTAGCTCGATGTTCAGTGTGATCCTCTCAAATCAGTTAGTGGACCACAGATATCTCATTTAGAAGTAGATGCCTTGCCAAATCAAATAAGATAATTGGTGTTTAGCACGGCCAAATAGCAAAAAAACAAAATTGAATCCAACCCTTTCATAATCATCGTTGTTGACAAAAGAAAAACAGTATCCTACACACTGATTCCAACACAAGAGACATCAAGCCAGGTTTTTGGTAAAATAGAAGCATTGAATAAGACCCAAATGTGCATATGGACTGAAAAGTTTTCATTTAAGAGTCAAAATGATTGGTAATTCTCTACACAATTAGCTAAATTAGCATCTCCCACCTACCAAGACAATGTTCCATTAGAACTAAAACTGGTAAAAACAAACAAAAACACGCATTACTTGAATTGATTAATTCCATAAGTCAAATCAAAGTTACAGAAAATGCTAGATCCCGATCCCAAGCCTAATCTAATCATAAAGCAAGTAAACACATCTCATCGATAGTACTAATTACGGAAAGTCTCATTAACACACCCAACAATCGACAACGAAACAAGAGGAAACTTTTATATTTTCTGCTACGATAAAAGGAACAGTTACGAGGGCGAAATAAACAACAAGTAGATCGGATCGAAAAGATAAAGCTGTAGAGCAAAAAAAAGGATTGAGAAATATACCTGGAATCAGAGATTAGCAGATCAGAAAACAAAATCTCCTCGTCAATCAATTCAAAAGAAGATAAATTGTTTTGTAGGAAAGTGAATCAAGGATTCGGATGATAAAATCACTCTCTATTTTGACTCGCTTGATATCGGCGATGAATGATGAAACCCGATTAACCGGAGACGCCGTACGGAGAGGCGTGTTCAGAGGAAATATACGTTCTGAGAAATCGAGAATAACAAATTCAAATAAATTTCGTAGAGAGGAAAAAAAAAAGAAGCTTTCTTCGAATTTGACGACCTGTCGGCCGTGGAATCCTATTTTCAAAGAGTCTCTTTTTGTGTAATTTGCTTGAATCTTGGGTCGCCCTTACATTTTGTTACGAATCCAAAATTAAAATAATGCACCGAAAATGTCATCAAAGTGTAATGTATTCACAAAAATGCATTTAGACTTCATTACTAACTTCGTTTAATCTTAGCCTCTAGAAAATCAATCATTAGCTAACTTCTAATTATGGTCATCCATTCCATACTCCAAAAAATCCTGTTTAAACACCTATAATCAAATCATCAACTAACTTTTTCCGATTCATTTTAGTTTTGATACAAATACGATATGATTCTGTTAACAAGTAATATGATTTAATTTTAAATTAAGCACCGCTCAAATGGCCCAACGAGGCCCAAATAACACTTTTGAAGCTTCCCGGGGATTTTAAAGATTATTCTCGCTTATTTCTAAATTATCAGGAATAGCACTAAATTTCACGAATACACCTAAAAACACACAAAATCATAAAATCCACTTAAAATTTCTTAACATCATTTTTGTTCTAATATGTCATATTACAATTCAAGTGTAGACTTTCTTCTTCTCCCCTTTATATTTTAGTGCACAATCTTTCATTTTTTTTTTTGTAAAGTAAGAATAAAACTTAAAATATCTATATTATTTGAGAACTTCCATCAAACTCTTCATTCTTGTAATACTTTTTGTTGTAACTTTATTCGGTCATAATATTCACTTCCATAGTTCAAATCTCAACAGTTAGCAAATAATCAACTCGAATTTTTTTTTATTAACTCGAACTTAATTGTTGATCCATTGGTTTATTCGCATATAATCTTGGTAAAAGTTTTTTTTTTTTTTTTTTGCTTAAGAATCTTGCTAAAAAGTTCTTTACTGAAAAACCTGCTCACTCCAGGATTTGTTTACACTTAGATGATCTGGAAATCACATGGTCTGTTACAAAAAAAATCACAAATTGCCGCAATTAGGCAAAGAACAAAAAAAAAGAAGGAAATGTGTTTAACGGTCGAGATTAGAAGGAAATTCATAACAGTAATAAGTGGGTGTTCTTATCATCCAATGCATGTTAAAGACAAAACCATGCCAGCTGTAACTCGATTTGCTTTCGTTGATACCTAATTACACGTAATTGACATTTTTTACGTTTTGTATTAATGTATCATAGTGTAAATCTATAACTAAACCTAGTCGTACTGCTCCGTTGTGTTGTATTTGTTGTACCAACACATATAGAGAAACACATGGGAGAGCGATCGATAGAGACAAAAAACATGTTGCTTCTTTAAGTAAACGATTCTAAAACGTAACTACTTATGATTGGTTACCATCTTGCTAGCCTCTTTAAGAAAACGATTCAAAAACGTAATTAACTATGAATCAAATGATTGATTATTACATCAACTATATGTATCTTTTTCTTTTGAGTTATGATGCTAAGTTGAATCTGCATGCCTATCTATCCAATTTACTCTTTATACCATCTCGAAAATGTAAAACATCAATAGAGATACTGGGAATGACTATATTGCAATTAGCATAGCGTATCACAAGTACTTTTGCAAAATAAATCTCCAGTAAATACAAACTTTCTGATTATCATAAGAGAAACCAGCTGTACATACACAATTAATTTCTTTATATGATTCGGACAATCAGATGTCAGTCATAATACTTAACTCATTATTAGCAATTTGGCATCAAGGGAATAATATTTTGTAGACTTGCGTACTAATTGAGATTACAAGTAGTAATCTTCCAAGGAAAACTCTGCGTCCAATACCAAATTTTGTAAGTCAGACTCCACTCAACTAAAAAGGCTCAGCAATCAGTATCAATAATCCTAGGATAATAGTTAGTCGTAGGAAGGAAAATTATAAAGCAAACATATTTACTATAAAATAAAGATAATAAAAGAAAGGCATTTACTAAAGTGATAAGAACAAAAGAGTTTCGGTAAAGATGAGAAGAGAGAACGAATGGAAGACGAAACTGAGAGATTTCTAAGTAGGCCAAGGACAAATATCGCTTTCTAAGCAGAAAGCTGCAGTACTTTTTTAAGCCTCTATATCACGTTCCTCAAATTTTAGGTAAATTTAAATTCCACAATGATGTAAAATAATCCTTTGAAATGTTGGTACGATTATTTATCATATAAGTGTTCACATATCACTCGTTGAATATTTGGTCCCAGCAATAGCATGTGATGGTAGTATAAATAGTACATCGTAAATATGGCTAACTATTTTAAAATTTAAAGGGTGTTATAGATTCTTGCCACACCACTAGCCACCATCGATTGCCGTGAGATAGCATCTCCGTATAAACGGTGGCTGGAGACTTAGGCTTCCATTATTTCACACGTAATATTTGCGTTTACATAAGACAATTTACATTTTATTTCGCATAAAATATTTAAGTTTTGGGTTAATTTAGAAAAAACATACACTAGTTTAAACAACCAATCGAGATCTTATTAATTAGCCCTCTATGAATTTATCGATGTGCTTCCATAGTTAGATTGATATTTCATCTACAGACAATGAAAGATGAAGATTTTTTTTTTTTAAATATTGCTCTCAATATATAGGATGTTAACAAAAGACATACTTGCCAGTGGAGTATTGCTTCAAAGACTAGGTACCTGACTACCTTCTCTGCTTCTAAGTTATTCCCAATAGAAAAACATGGACCACCTCTTCTTCTTTTTTTTTTTGGATCGGTTAACATTCACATCGATCCATCGACGGATAACCTCAATTTTAGGTCCACATTTCATCATTCTCGATTTATGCATATGGTTTCAAGCAACCATCTATTGCCATAATACTGTATAGTTTGATGAAGTAAGTCAAGTCATTTTGGTAGTAACAAATTATACTCCTTCGATCGACTCACAATGATCACCTGTTGCCACAACAAGTTGCACTATTTGCTCATTCATATTGATTCCATATTAATAGAATGATTTTACCTTAGTATTGTCTCTCTCTTAGCTCATATATAATACATTTAAGATCAAATCCCTCTGTTTATTTTTCTTGGTAATTTTTTTCTATAGCTAACCACATACGCGCGCGCACACACACACAAAGACTGAATCTGGACTAGTTATGCGCAACTTTATGGAGATTTGTTTTTATAATTGAGTAATCATAGTCGATGTCTAATTTTGAAACATGAGTTTTTGCTATTTAAAGTGTTTACAATTGTATATGTGGAATTTACATTATATAGGATATGAAATTTCTAGTCTAGATAGCCGGCAAGCACACATCATGCAATGGAATTACTACGGCTACTTATTATTTACCATTCGAGAGATATTGTAAATCTACAATTACTAGATTTATCCAAAAATATAATATGTTATTGGCAAAAAAACTCTCAGAAAAAGACTGAGTTTTGAACTTTAGATAACAATTTTTTTTAATAAAAACTATTCATTCGCAAAAAAAAAATTAAATAAATGAATACTAGACAAAAAGATATTCACCTTATAGTGTTCATCAGAATTTACCCGAAAATCATAACACTCTCATGTTATGTCGTGCGTGGAATCATTAATCATTTTTTTACTGTAACACCATATCATTACAAAAGATAGTTAGTAAAGAAGAAACGAGTAATTATATTATTCAAGGAAAAATTGAACATACACAAGTTTGTTCGATGTACAAGTTTAGATTAGTTTTCATAGGAGGAAAATCAAAAATGGAATATCTTGAACCGCAAGATTGAATAATTAATAGTATGAATTTATAACTTACTCAAAAACGAAATTCAATAATTATCCATCCACACCCACATGCAAAATTTAAGAAACAAACAAAACAATTCTCGCCACATTATCTCACTCACATGAATCCAAATCCTCCTCCAACCTCACAATATTTAACATACACATAATTTTTTTCTCAAATTAAAAAAAAAAAAAAAAAACAGAGACATATGTCTCCATGTATATCTATATAAACATCCAAGAAAGACTACCTGTATATGAATGATATAACCTTAAATTCAGAAAAGCCAGAGAGAGTCTACTAACAAAAAAAGAATTTTATTAGTCTCTCAATCTGATCATTTTTTTTCCAAAATAAACAATATGATGTCCTCATCATCATCATCACCAGCCACCGATACTAACACTAAGCCGTCGTCTTCGTCGTCGTTGCCGGCAGTTGAGTATGTCACGTGCGACACGTGCGGTTTCGCCGAGGAGTGCACGCCGACTTACATCCACCGCGTCAAGGAACGGTACAAGGGACATTGGCTTTGTGGGCTTTGCGCGGAGGCGGTGAAAGACGAGGTGGTTCGATCTCCGACTCGAATCTCCGTCGAGGAAGCTCTCCGCCGCCACACGACGTTCTGCCACCGGTTCCGTTCTTGGAGTCCCGACGAGGAAGAAGATCCTATTTCAGTCATTGGTAGGATTCTACGGCGGAGCCTCGACGGCTCTCCACAGAGAACCACCACGAGGACGAGCTCGAGCGGGGCTTTGCCGGGGATCGACGGCGTAGAGTCACGACGGTCCCTTCTCCGATCTGGGAGCTGTTTCCCGTCTCTCTCTGCTTGATTACTCTGTTTACTGTGTTAGTTGTAATGTATTTTTTTTTCTTTTAATTTTTGTTGAAGTTTATTATTTGTACTTATATTACATTCTAGAAGAGAGGAAATGGTTGGAATCCGAGGATGTAATTTCCTATGACGTTAGCCTTTCTTCGTAAGTGAGTTAATAAAATGGTTAATGAGCAAAGCTCATCTTCTGTGATCTTAAGATTTGCAGTGCTTAATTCTTTATCTTTTTCTATTTAATTTACAGTGCTTATTAAATGTAAGCACACCAATAATAGTGCAATATGTAGTACAAGTAATTTATGAGTTTTTACCCAATACGTTGCTATAAGAAGAAAAAATGTAAAACAAGTACTGTACCTATAGCATTGGTGTTAATATTTAAAGTTTTTCTATAGTTGAAACTCGTTAGAATGTAGTATGTTGTTAAAAAACGTTGGTCTAAACTGATAAAAAGGAACTTTTATGTAATACAGGGATATGTCGTTTGTTTGTATCATACTGTTATGTTGATGTAATTAGTTGTGAGACAAAGCTTATTTTAGATATATATATTACTAATCCGTATATTTATTGACTTAAATATCAAGAAACACTCTTTGAATTTGCTCATTCACAGTTGTCAAAAGAGTGTGTTTCAATTTTATCAATGCATCATTGTGTTACAGAGTCCAAGATCGCATAATTATTTCTGCAAGCATGTTTTTCTTTAAAGAGTTGAATTGAGTTAATTCCATAACTAAATTTTAATGTGGAAAGTGTATCAGTAGAGCTCTAAAACAACCTTATTTTGCAATGAGTTTTCCCACCAAACAACTTGTGGATTGTAAAAACAATCTCTAGTGTACTATAATAATACGTATAGTTTCATCAGTCAATTTATATTTATCAATATTCATTGAAACTATGTGTGCTATATGCTTCAGTTATCATTAAATCATATATATGCGCCACAGAATCATTAGACAGTTGAAGAGATCAGTAGACTACAGACCATATAAGGCAATGGCCTATGCCACATAAACTCATATACTAAGTGTAATGTCTTCACCAGAGTTCGTGTCATGATGCATTTTATATCTACTATCTACTTAATTAGTCCTAAGAACTGACTAAAATCTAGTCTTTTAGATCCAGTTAAAAAGTGTATGCATGTATACATCCGTATAAACATATATGCATGAATGTATAAGTCATATGCGACTGCATGCATAGCACATGCGGGATTTTCCAGCTTTGGTATGATAAGGAGACACAAGTGTATATTTCACATCACTTCCCTATTTGTGTGGCGCAATGGGTCCTTCCTCCTCCTCACTTTGTTGCCCACTTGTCCTATACACTCTAACTTGGCATTTTGTTTTCTATTTGCTTCTTAATTGGTTTTAATAAAAAGACAATTCCATGTTTTTTGTTTTTGTTTTTGTGTTCTTAATTTTCTGGTCATGTTTCGTTGTTTGGGTTAAAAATATCTCGAGCCCCTTTCACGAATATCTTTGAGTATACCCACCAAGATTTGTACCTACCTATTCATAAATTATTGCGTGCCTTAATTAACTAATTTAAGTATGTGACGATCAAACTATGATTTGATGAACTTTTACTTACACCATGTTTGTTAGTGGAAGACGAAGATCGATCGGATTTTTAGGGTATCCGAAATTGTTGGATCTGAGGTATAATTATCGGGATTCTGAGTTTTTTAGATCTATGGTCTTCGAACTTTAAAGAAATTAGGATATCCACGATATGGATGTTCGAGCCATAGAGTCATTTCTGATGTATCCATATTATTAGTATACAAAATCCATATTCTAATCTTTTAGATATCTAAATTTTTGAAAACGGATTAGATCATTAGACCCACAATCGGATCTATTATCTTGATAATTTTTGCAGCTCTGAATAAATGCTTTGGAATGATATATACAATAATGATAACAAATTGTAAGAACGCAAATACACTGTCATTGTCATAGACTCGTAAACTTTGATGAGAATTGAGAACTAACGTGAACGTGACCTGTTATGGACTATAATCATATTGGTAAGCCCATTGGGCAATAACTTTGATGAGAATTGAGAACTTATCTTGTAAACAAACCGCTTCCAACAACTTTCTCTCTGTAATCATTTCTCATCGTCGTCTTCTTCCTCTTCTTCTCTCACACACACGATCAAAGCTCAACCCAGAAAACCTCGCAAAGATGATGCACATGACCTTTTATTGGGGTATAAAAGCTACAATTCTCTTTGATTTCTGGAAAACAGATTCATGGCTCAGTTACATCCTCACCTTGCTCGCCTGCTTCGTCTTCGCCGCCTTCTACCAGTACCTTGAGAATCGCCGCATCCAATTCAAATCCCTTTCCTCCACCCGCCATCCTCCTCCGCCTCGCTCCGGCGTATCCGCGCCTCTTATTCCCAAATCGGGCACCAGATCCGCCGCTAAAGCTGCGTCGGTGCTGCTTTTCGGCGTCAACGCGGCGATCGGTTACTTGATGATGCTTGCGGCTATGTCCTTCAACGGAGGCGTTTTCATCGCTATCGTCGTCGGGTTAACCGTCGGGTACTCTGTTTTCAGATCTGACGACGGCGGAGCTGATGCGGCGGCGGAGAATCCATGCGCATGTGCTTGATTGACATCGAAGGTGGATTTCAATTTCAAAGGTGTGTTTGTTGCTTGCAAATCGGTTTACAGTTTGTTGTTGTGTATCTATGACAAGTGTTGATTTCTGTATAATTAGGTTTTCCTTCGCCGTAAACGGATTATAGATCTAAATGCGTTTCTGGGTTTGACGATAATGTAAACTATCTATAATGGAATCACCGAAAGTTGCAACTTTGATCGTTTAAATATTATGATTGAGCTTTAAAATCCCAGATTTAGCTCTTGCTTTGTTCTGGGAATTATACGCAAAGTTGATAACTTGCAATTACATTTTATGTATTGAATATCGATCAACAGATAGTGGATTCGCCATGAATATAGTCGAGTATCAAAGCTTGATCCACCTTTGCTTTGACTATTATATGATAAATAATCCTTCTTGTTTTCCTCCATGTCGTTCTTTATTCTTACCTGTTTCCATCTATTGTTATTAATCATAGATTAGTCTCCTTCAATTATAATCTCTACGACTTTTGCAACCAAGAAACTTGAACACCATTTCTCTTGGAATTATGCCACACCAATAATAACAAAAACAAAAAAAAAACTATTTATGAAACCCACTCAGCCCAAAGTTATATCCATAAATAAATGTCATTTCTTAACATATTTATATCCATAAATAAATGTCATTATAATTTTGAAACCCAAAGTTTTCACTAATTTTCGGGCTTTTTACTAAAACTAGTTATAAAACCCACTCAGCCCAAAGTTGTAGTACGTGTGCGAGATCCTTGACGAGGCCCATTGCATCACAATGTCGGCAATGGGTCCCTATATATATATATATATATATGTATGTAGGTTTTAGTTGGGGCTTGAAGAAGAGATTTGTCTGACCATGATAAGTTTTGCAAGCACGGAGGAGCTAAGATGTCGGATTTCAGACGAAGATATCGTGGAGTGTTATCTCCGGCCAAAGGTAATGGGGGAAGCAACTGCGATGCCGAGATTCATTGTGGAGGTTGGGGAGGAGTTGTACACTCGAGAGCCATGGCTGCTTCCGCAACAAACAGATCCCATCCTTAACCCTCGCGAGTGGTTCTACTTGGGCCCGAAATGGGTTCGACCGTTCCAAGGAGTCTACTTTGACGGATCGTGGGATGCCATAGAAGGCTTCTTCGTGATCCTGTCCAAGGAGACTGGTGAAAAAATCGGGGTAACGAGGAGATACAGATTGTACTGTAGGAACAAGAACGACGACAAAGGTCTTATGTTGCCGAGCGAGTGGTTCATGCGAGAATACCTTCTCTATCATCCCAAATTCCATAGCCATGCTCTCTGCAAGGTTACTTATAACCGACCACGTCCTCGTCGGTCAATGTGATCCCTCTCTTTGCTTATTTGCCTTATTTCGAGCCTTATTTAGTTATCGTCCACCCAAACCCAAAACCAAACCAGTCTTTGTAATAAACTGCTTTATATGCTTCCCTTGAATTGTCTTGTGTGCGATTGGTCTATTATCCTTTTCTGAATTGTGTTGTGTTGAATTGTGCCAACAGTTAAAAAATCGCCCTAATTATCTTGAATTATGTTGAATTCTACAGCTAAATCGCCCAATTCCAAGGCATTCACTGAATGTCTAAGCTTTCAAACCGTACTTGACAAGCAGCATAACTATCCAAGGCTAGGCAACACTTGAATTCTCTTGCATTTTATATTTCTTGTTCATATTGCTCGGTTCGTCTAGACAGTTTTATCCAAGAGTCTTAACGATGTTGATGCCAGTATTCATTCCTCAAGCTTGGTCACTATTTCCTGCTTATGTGTCAGAATGTTTTTCCGATGTGCAGTTTCCACCAGTAACGTATGCCAAAGAAATCTCTTAGCGTCTCTGCCTGAATAATTGGCATTTCTATGTGTTGGTGTGTGCATAGCTTACGCCATATAGTATCCATATGCGCAGAGCCTCTGATCCAGATGCTAATTGACATGAGATCATTTAGGTTTTAGTTCCAGACACAAACAAAGATGCTTAAAATGTCATTTTGGTTAGGTAGCTTACTAATCAGGCTTGTACATGTGGCATGTCAGAGGTGTCCAGCATCATTCTAACTCAAACCAACCCGTTTCCCAATTGGTTGAGTGTTAAATGAGGTTGATGCCAAAAGAATGTTTCATTTAAATTCCTCAATAAACTAAAAAGATCCAAGAACAAACATTAGAAGACATATCAAACAATAAAATACCCCTCCAAAATTTGAAGATCATGAATCATATACAAAAAACAATTAACTCGGAAGGTCTCAGTATATGAAATGACCCAACAAACAAAGAGAGCAAACAACTTTTGGATTAGTATCAATCAAGTTTCGTAACATTCTTTGGATCAGAGGAGGTTCCATGGAGAGAACCGATGGCGCTGTATGATTTTGACGAGGACGAATGTGTTCGCAGCCAAAAACACCAAACTCGCCACCCATAGCTGTAAAAAGACGTTAAAGCCTTTGAACTCAAACATGTATCCCCATAAGAGCCAATGTGTCTGAGCTCCGATCCACATGATGATGCATAACAAGCATTCCCATTTCAGCTTCATATGGCTCCATGGTAGAATCAGAGGTAGCAGGCAATAGAACCACACAAAGTACTGCGCGGTTATCACCTAAGAGGCAAATGGACCGATAAAACATTAGAACAAAACCAGAAGAATGGTCTTAACTCACTGAGGATTACATAAGAAAATGAACAATCCAAGACCTTTTTGGATACAAACGAGAATAGAGTGATGCATTTTATATACCTTATTGAAAGCCACGAGCGCAACGGTTTGGGGAAAGATGCAGAAAACTAGGTCCTGAGAGAAGCAGAAGACTAGAGAAAACTGTACTGTGAACTGAGGTAAAAACGAGATAAGCTTTTCCACAGCTGAAAACTGGCGCTCATAGTGAAGATATATGTGGTAGAAGTAGATGGAGAAGTTGTGCCTTGGATCCGTACGAGTGAGGTGATATAAGAGAGCCTCGTGCAGGAACTCGTGTCCGTAAAAATAGGAGGAAACAACATTGCAAGCTAGAAACACGCCCCCTGATATCAAAGCAAACATGATTCTCTCCCTAGAAAATAAACTTTTTAACATGGTCATGAGGTTGAGGTGAAATGCTTTCTTCTCTGTGTTGCCAGCAGGTGTCTTTCCCTGACCGGTATTCCAATCCTCAAGAATGGGTTTTTGACCTGATCTAAATACCTGGGGATCGAGAACCAGGATGATTGGTTACGCATAGATAATAGGATAGACCCTGAAATACACAACAAGCCCATACCAAAATGCAGCTTGTGACAAATTACCTACACAGCAAAAATATGTTGTCGTTGTTGTTGTTGTGTATATCTAAACTGAGTTGGTTTAAATTAGTTTTTTGGAACTCAATTCAGGGTACCAAAGCATAAAAAAGCTGCAAACTTGATAGATGTGTACCTTTCATTACGATGCATAATATCATGGCACAAACGATGGGTTCACAATTCCCTCTGGGATCGAGGAATGAAATTCCATTCAAGGATTAGCATTTATGCATCACTATCAAATCACCTTATTGATATATCACAATCACCTTTTTAAGTGATATATCAATATGTTTATCTTCTACGATCGTTTTATTAGTATATCAATAAAACGCGGCCAACTACGTCCCAGTATCAAATCAAACAATGTGCGATCTAGGACAGTCAGTCAGTCACTGAGGGATTAAAACACCCAGGCTGGAACAATGTAATGCATGAAGAAGTGGACAATTGCAAGGAAACAAATACATTCTCTTTGGTTCCATATAGACCAGGAATGCATTTCTTAGGAACCAAAAGTGGGTGTTTAGGATAACTGAAATTTCTTCTTGGTGTGGATGATATGGATGACCCTGATCTTGCACATCTGTCTAAATAGAGAAAGGTTTCTTTAGGTGTCTGTGTTTGTTTTGTATCAAGCTTTCAAAGTTTTAGTTTTCTTTTGATTACGCATACTTAAGCTTGTGTTTTAAAATTTCGTCTATAAATCTAGCAGCCAATTGACATATGATTGTCTGCCTTTAGATAAAGTAAAAATTTTAAAAAATCCTAAACTCAGTTGTCTTGGTGGTTCAAATTCACACAAAATGTTTGTAGCCGTCCTTTGACCTATCGTTGCTTGTAAAGCCAAGTTAGCCAACCAACACTCAAATCATTATAAACGACGATCTGAAAACCAACCCCATGTAAGATACTCTATGCTTTTCTTCTCATATAAATTTCAGTATAGTAATAATATTCAATATTCATATGATATATATCCTCAATCGCTAATTTTTATTTTACAGCCCTCAATGTCTAATTAGCGTCTAGGACGGGTCTAATGCTTAATCATTGTCTTTGGAACAAACTTTTCTTCGGAGTTTTTGTGACCATTTTGTAGAACGATTTGGCATGAGTTTTTCCGTAAAAAAATTGTGGCTAAGATCACATAAATAGTCCATGTTAACCGTAGATGTATTGACCGAATGGTCACGAAAGTAGTTTTGTCACAATTCAATGTTGTGACTATTTGCACTTACTTATCAACCGTAAATAAAGGCAAAATAGTCCATGATTTATGCACTTAGTTATATATAAACCCGTGGCTATTCACACATGTCTTTATAGTGAATCATCACTAGGGTCCTTCTTCCAGTGGCCGGGCTCTAGTGAGAGGCTCTCCTTGTTCTTAACGAACCGTATTGTCAAATCGATGTGAAGATGAATATTTTAGTGGCGTGACAATTATTATGCAAGTTATTTAGTAACTCATGCGGCACGAGCCATGCCCATATCAACTTTACTGTATGTAGTTTCAATATTTCATTAAACTCGAGTTAAAATATTGTATTTCAAAGCTTCATTCCATCATCCAATTAATTACCTCTGCTTTGATCTAACCAGTGAACTTTAAAATATTTTATATTTCCACCACAAATTTAAATCTTGAATAAAATACCCTATACTTTTTTTATTGGCCATTATCAAATATAAGAGAGAAACTAGACTCGATCTTCTATATATATCCTAACAACATTGAAGATGATCCTTTCACATCAAAGATCAAACACCCAAAATAAAAAAATATTTAGAAATGGAAAAAAAGCCAAAGATGTAACAAAGACACAAACACCAACATTGGCTTTTGCCTTCTTCCTTCTGAACTCATACAAAACATTTTATTCCATCTTTGTATACCTGAGATCATCAGAATGAAACTACTCAATAAGTTTGTTCTAACCACAATCTCTGACCAAAGTTTCATTCGACAACTCAACGACGGATCACAGAGAGACACATGGATCTTCGTCTACACGAGGCGTTGGCGTCGAGACAACGGTGTGCTCCACGGATTCTCCGACCGATCTGTACGGTGGTTTAAGATTCCGGTGGCTGAAATGTTGACCGGAGAGATTTTCCCCGGCGAAGATTTATATTTACTAACAGCTAGCGGTAACTTTCTTCTCTTTGCTTCTAATACTCATAGTGGAATCATAGCCGTTGATTTGGTGGACAAGAGCGTTAGAAGAATCAGCTCATGTCCGTTAGGTCCACGTGGAACTTCGTCTTGGAGGCGATCCGGTATGAAGCTTGTGCCCGATCCATATGATCCAGGTCATTTCCGGTTTATGTTTATTGAGATGGTAAATAACCGACCGGTTCTATTTACTTATCATTCTAATTCAAATACGTGGCATACTAAAGAAGCAGAAAATCAGAGTAATTTGGCTTTTAAGAAAAACAGTAGTAGTGATGTATTTTTAAGCTTATCAAATAGACCTCACGAGAGTATCGTGATGTGCGTGGACGATGAGTCGATGATAAATCGGTTTCCGGCGATTTTGAGACCGAGGATAAACCAAGACGCGATCAGAGAATGCCCTTCAAGTGTGGGATTCAGCAGGAACGATCTGGAGAGTCAATTGTTGCATATACATGGAGATGAATACAAAGTGGTTATTAGATTAGACACAATAGAATTATCGAAGATGAAGAAAATGAAGAGTTTAGAGGTTTGGGAGATAAGCGCGAATGGTGAGAAGTGGGAGTTAATGTCAAGAGCTCCAAGTGAAGTGATCAGCAACAAGCCTTGTGGCGTGATGATGGGATGCTTAGAGAGGAGATTAGGAGTGATTAGAGTGGCTCTAATGACAAATCATGAGGGTTTATGGAATATCATTTGGTTGGATTATGATAAAGTGAGGGATAAGTGGGAGTGGGTCCCGCTACCTCATTGTAGATTCTTGCAAGGATCAAATATGGCCGGGATTAGCTTCTCTTCTGGCCTCACTTTTTCTTTGTAACAACACTTAAAAATTTTAATATAAATGTCGGTATCAATCATCCGACCATACGCTTTTTTTTTTGTATATGATTGTTGGAATTAATAAATGAATTTCACGAGCTGGGACAGTGTCATGCTTCATGAGGATTCAAGTCAACCACGGATGCAAACTCTAGAAATTAATAATTGAATCACGGGCTCACATAAATATACTATTAGAAAATAATAAGAGGAAGCAAAATCTGTGTTATATTCCAATATACACAGTATGTATTTTTTTGGTGGTATTGGATTCAAAAAGCTAGTAGTTCATTTTTTTTTACCGGGACATGATATATAAACAAAGAAAAACATGCATGCAGTCCATTTTTGTTGTTGTTAACGCATTCAATCCCTCTTATAACAGCATAAATTTATTTACAACGGGACTGTTACCATTGTGATTCATTAGAGTCTATTACGTACAAAAGAAAATCATATTTTTCAAAAACTAAAAATAACATTTCAAAAAGAAAACCCATACAAGAAACCATACAATTCTATAACACTTTTTTGTTTACTAAACATGTGTGTAGAGATTCCTGTTCAGCTACGTCCTTCTTTCCCTTAGAATCTAGATCTCATTCGTACTCTTTACTGATTTATGTTCGTATGTGTTTATGCAGAGTAAAACAGAGTATAAGATGGTACACGAGAGTTACAAGTTCCCAAGGCCAAAATCACCGGCCAAGGTACGTCTTGGAGAGCAAAGCCAGCTCTCAAGGCATTCACTAAGAATCTGTGTGAGTTACAAGGTGCCTGAGAAGGCTATGGAGCTTTACAAGCAAGAACACTCACGCCTAGATCGAAGAAGAAGATGAGTCTTCTCTCTCTATCCGTATTCTCTCTAAGCTCACTCTCTCTCTCTATCTCTTCACCTACTCACACCTACTTGATTCTTATGCCTTACTTGTCTTATACCTGTGCAGATTCCAGCTCGTCACACTCGAGCTTGTTACTCTCTCAACTAACTGTAACTAACCTTATCCGAAAGGTTCACTGCACCAAGACACTTGACTCAAACGACATTCCACCGTGCGTTTTCGTCTCATTGAGCTGATTCCTCGACCTGATGCTTCCTGGGCCTTTCCTGTGATACACACACGAGCCCAACACCAATCCCTCAGCCCAATCTGAATGTAAGCGATCTCTCACATTCTCCACCTCGTGTCATTCAGACAAAAGATACCCGAGATAATCTCATCTGATAACCTCGTTCACTCCGACAAACTCCGCAGTCGAAACCCTAACTCAGATCCGAGCTAGATTCAGTCTCTGACCACTCTCAGACGACTCCTTCCTTCTTCAAATTTCTCAACTGGCACCAACTTCGTCAATATATCTGCCGGATTCACCTTGGTGTCTATCTTGGTAACCACGATGTCTCCTTCTTCGATGTAATCTCTGATGAAGTGGTAGCGAGTATCGATATGCTTCGTACGCTCATGGAAGACGCTGTTCTTCGCTAAACATATGGCGCTTTGCGAATCACAGAAGATCTCAACACTCTTCTGGGGAAAACCCCAACTCTTCGGTAATCCTCTTTAACCATAACGCCTCTTTTCCAGCTTCTGATAACGCCATATATTCGGCTTCCGTTGTTGACAATGCTACAACTTGTTGCAGACCTGAGCGCCAGCTCACAGTATTTCCTCCGACTTGAAAAGCATATCCGGTGATGGATCTACGTCTATCAAGGTCAGTTGCATAGTCACTATCACAATAACCTTTGATATCAAATTCCTGTGACCGCTTAAACGTTAGCTTGCAATCTGAACTTCCTTTTAGATACCTTAAGATCCATCTAACTGCTTTCCAATGTTCTGTGCTAGGAGAGCTCATGAATCGACTGACTAGACCTACTGCGTGAGCAAGATCAGGCCGAGTTCCAACCATCGCGTACATCACACTTCCTACGGCACTGCAGTAAGGTACTCTTCTCATTTCTACTTCGGCCTTAGTTTTATTCTCTGGCTTAGTACTAGATAACCGGAAATGGCATCCAATAGGAGTTTGAACTGATTTCACATCAACTGAATCAAAATTCTTTAACACCTTCTCAATGTAAGCCTCCTGAGATAGAACCAAAACACCTTTAGACCTGTCCCTTAAAATATCCATGCTTAGGATCATTCTTGCTGGTCCTAGGTCCTTCATGTCGAACTCATGACTCAACAAATCCTTAACCACCTGAATCTGAGCTAAATCTTTAGCAACAATTAGCATATCATCAACGTATAACAAAAGATACACAAAATTTCCTCCTCCATAAGCTTTGAAGTACACGCAAGTGTCAAGCCTGCTTCGTGTGAACTTCTGAGATTTCATAAACCTATTAAACCTCAAATTCCACTGTCTAGGAGATTGCTTAATACCATATAAGGACCTCTGTTATAAGCACACCTTATTCCCTTTAGTATAACCTTCGGGCTGTTCCATAAGGATTCTTTCATCCAAATCTCCATGTAGAAAAGCCGTTTTGACATCCAACTGTTCCAACTCAAGATCCAAATTTACCACCATAGATAAGAACAGTCTAATCGTTGTATGCTTTACCACAGGAGAAAACACTTCATTATAATCAATCCCTTCAATCTGAGAAAACCCTTTTGCCACTAACCGTGCTTTAAACCTTGGCTTCTCAATGCCTGGAATCCCTGGTTTCAACTTGAATACCCACTTGCACCCGATTGTTCTTTGTCCTACAGGCCTATCAATCAACTTCCAAGTGTAATTCTTTTCAAGAGATAACATCTCCTCATCTGTTGCACCCAACCATTCTTCTTTGTGTTCACCATTCATAGCTTCCTTAAAAGTCCTTGGTTCTTCAACCTCCATTAACTCAGCTCATGTAATGCATAGGCCGCAACATCTGAATCATCATATCTACTCGGTGGTTTGATGTTTACTCTTCTTTCTCTATCTCTCGCAAGTAGATAGCTGTCTGAACTTGGTGGAGAATCATCCGATTCTTCTGAATTTTTGTCTATCTCCTCATCTGAAACTACTCCACCTTCACCCGAAGTAGCTCCACCTTGCAGAGTATCCTCATCACTTTTGCTATCAATAACCGGAAAGGAAACTTTCTCCTTTCCTTTCACTTTAACTTCTCCTTCTTTATTGTTAGCAATATCTTTGAATAAAGTATCCTCCCAGAAGACAACATCTCGACTGATAACACATTTCTTCTCATCATAACTCCAAATCCGATATCCTTTCACCCCTTGAGGATATCCCATGAATACACCTTTCTTTGCCCTCGGTTTCAATTTCCCTTGGTCCACGTGATAGTACACTAAACAGCCAAACCTCCTCATATGCTTATAATCAGGTTTCGACCCTGTCCAAATTTGTTCTGGCACTTCAAAGTTCAGAGGAGTGGATGGAGACCTATTTATCATGTATACCACCGTTGATGCAGCCTCTGCCCAAAATGCTTCACCCAAACCTGTCTCACTTAGTAGACTATGAACCTTCTCAAGTATAGTTCTATTTAACCTCTCAGCAACTCCATTCTGCTGTGGAGTGTAGGGGCATGATTTATGTCTCATAATTCCATGAACCTTACAATGATCATCAAATATCTTATTGCAATATTCGAGACCATTGTCGGTCCTTAATGCCTTTAACTTCTTCCCACTTTGATTCTCCACAAACGTTTTCCATTCCACGAACTTGTTGAAAGCCTCGTCTTTAGTTCTGAGAAAATACAACCATACTTTTCTTGAGAAATCGTCAACAAAAAAAATATAGTACTGACATTTAGACAGACTAGGTGTCACATTCGGTGAGCCCCAAAGATCAGAATGAACATACTCCAACTGAACTTTTGAAGTATGCTTCCCAACCTTATATGACAACTTATGGGATTTCCCAAGAATGCAAAATTCACACTGTTTTAGGTCTTCAATGTTAATATCTTTGAGTAACTCCTTCTTGACCAAAACCTGTAATCCTTTTGCACTCATATGACCCATACGACTATGCCAGAGCATTGCTTTATCTGCTGTCGTAATTGCTGCATTAACCTGCTCTTTCACTGGTGTTCCATCTAGGATATATAGAGTATCACGATAGTCACCTGCCAGTACTTCTTTATCCTTGTAAAAGACCTGTAATCTGAAGTTCTTTGACTGAAACCAACAACCTTGAGATTCCAATTGTCCCAAAGAAATCAGATTCCTCTTTGCCGTTGAAGAATACCTGACCTTGGTTAAAATAACACTTGAACCGTTTCCTTTAACAATCTTAATACTCCCTATAGCCGAGATAACACAATGAGTATCATTACCCATTAAGATCTTTCCACCATCAATCTCTTGAATATCGAACATAAGATCCTTCCGGTAAGTTAAATGATACGAGCACCCCGAGTCAAGAACCCAACCATCCTTTGAATACAATTCTGAAGCAGTCAACACTAAGGGCTCGTCATCTATTGACTGTCCAACATTAGCATGAGAATTGCTAGCATGATCTTTCTTTGGACAATCTTTCTTAAAGTGACCTTCAGCTCCACATATCCAGCAAGCCTTCTTATTTTTAGTCTTGGCTTTGCCTTTGTCTTGTTGCTTACCCTTAGAGTTGTTCTTCTTTTCAGGTTGTTGCTTCTGCTGCATATACAGCCCTTCACTCCCTGATTTTGTCAAGTAAGTCCCCTTCTGCTTCATTTCTGTCTCCAAAGAATAGGCTGCAGTGGTGATCTCCTTTAGAGTTATAGTTTGCGTGCCTCCTCTATACTTTAGAGTATGCACCAGTTGTGCGAACTGTGAGGGTAAGCTGTTAAGGAGAATAACGGCTTGGTCCTCATCGCTTAGTTCCACATCAAGACTTGCCAAATCCGATACGAGTTTATTAAACACATCCAGATTTTTGTCTAAATTTTTACCTTCCTCCATCTTGAAGCTGTAGAACCTCTGCTTAAGATAGAATCTGTTAGGCAGAGACTTATCTTGATACTGTGACTCAAGAGAGTCCCACATAGATTGTGCCGTCTGATGTTTCAAGCCAACCTTTCTCAGTACCATGTCCGTTAGGCTCATGCTCAACAGATTCCTTACCCTACTGTCCTTTTCCAGCTTCTTAGGATCCGTTTTTACTTCTTCATCATCAACCTCTTTTCCCTTAGGATCTGAGGTTGAAACCGTACCATCAACGTTTAGAACTGAGTCTAAACCAAGAATCTCGAGCTGTGCGAGAATTCTATGCTTCCATATCGCATAATCACCTTCACCGTCGAATTTCTCGACCTCCCACTTCCCATGCGTAGGCTCAAGCATCTTGATCTGTCAGATCTGAGATCCCAGACTTTGACAATCACAGATTTCAAAAGATGACCAACACACAGCAAGTGATTCACGAACAGAACACCAGAAAACCGTAGAATACCAGAGAAACAAAATACTGACTCAGAAACCAGGTTGATCGATTCTTAATCCCTGCTGAGTCGTTGCTTCTCTGAAACCGATAGATCCTGATGACGGAATACCGAAAGAAGAAGCTCGAACAATCACCTTGATCGCGCCAACCAAGGCTCTGATACCACTTGTAGAGATTCCTGTTCAGCTACGTCCTTCTTTCCCTTAGAATCTAGATCTCATTCGTACTCTTTACTGATTTATGTTCGTATGTGTTTATGCAGAGTAAAACAGAGTATAAGATGGTACACGAGAGTTACAAGTTCCCAAGGCCAAAATCACCGGCCAAGGTACGTCTTGGAGAGCAAAGCCAGCTCTCAAGACATTCACTAAGAATCTGTGTGAGTTACAAGGTGCCTGAGAAGGCTATGGAGCTTTACAAGCAAGAACACTCATGCCTAGATCGAAGAAGAAGATGAGTCTTCTCTCTCTATCCGTATTCTCTCTAAGCTCACTCTCTCTCTCTATCTCTTCACCTACTCACACCTACTTGATTCTTATGCCTTACTTGTCTTATACCTGTGCAGATTCCAGCTCGTCACACTCGAGCTTGTTACTCTCTCAACTAATTGTAACTAACCTTATCCGAAAGGTTCACTGCACCAAGACACTTGACTCAAACGACATTCCACCGTGCGTTTTCGTCTCATTGAGCTGATTCCTGGACCTGATGCTTCCTGGGCCTTTCCTGTGATACACACACAAGCCCAACACCAATCCCTCAGCCCAATCTGAATGTAAGCGATCTCTCACAATGTGAAAACCTCAAATCATGATAAATTGATAATTCGCTAGACGCAGAATGCTCTGATGGTTGAACCAGTGCCATTTTATAAATGTAAGATATACAGTAAAAACAAAACAAAAGGAAACAAACAAAATATGTGAACCGGCGTTGTTATGCAGCATTCGTCATCCACAAATGTGGAGATCCAGTCAGATTGCGTCCAACCCACAACGCCAACTTTTCTTTAGTGAAAAAAAGAGTCTTTATAAGCTGGCTACGTGGATCTCAAAGCACATTGCTCTCGCGTATAAAGACAATAAGATAAGCTTGCACTAATAAGTGCACTAACGTATGCAAAGTGCACGGAGCCTATAGGCCCTGAGAGTGTCAATATAATAAAAACACATAATAAATCTCGTGGAATATACAAATTCATCTACAAAGACAAAGTCACCTCAACTATCGATTTTAGTGTTTAGATGGCGAAGAAGGTGTATACACACGTGAGAGCAATGGAAACATTTTTAGTCCTCAGTCTAGATTATATGGTACTTATGGTCGCTAGATCACTAAGCCTTTCAGGTTCTGCAGTTGCTTTCAGAGCTTCAAAATCGTTGTCAGGGTTACAATTATAGAATGCCGTCACACATTCAATTGTTCTGAATTAGATAAAGAGCCCACAAACCTGTCTCGACAGTTATGTTTCAACTGAATGGATTTAGACCTGAGATATAGTAAAACGTTTCAAAGCATGAGACTCCAACTACGTACTAGTCCCCAGACAGAACAATCGAATAGCCGATGGAACCCTTTACTGTTCTTTCACATTTTCATTAGAACAACACAAACAGAACACACCGTTTTTTCTGAGCATCGAACACACCCGGACATTTCTCAAATTTTGTACCCCAGAGGAAAAAAACATAAATCGAGTTTGTATAAATGGATAGGAGGATGAGAGGCAACATGTTTACAAAATTGATACCAGAAATGTTACTAGAAACCTCTGTAAAAATGTAAAAGAAAAAAAGGCTAGGATATTCATCAATTCGAAATCAAATGCTAAACCACGTTGCAAAAAAATTATCTTCTATTGTTTGGTTTATTCTGTAGTACTAAGTATTTATATTGTTAAGAAAGACAAAAAAACAAATAAATTGTTAAGATTGACCCCGAGCATCATCTCTACCGTCCATTTACCCACTCGTAAGCACAATTTTTGTTTAGTTCGATTATCAAAGCCGAAAATTCCATGAGCTGGACTTAATTGAATTTATTTGAGTCAAAACATAAACTGGTTTATGAGGCCCAATCTTACTTTTTGTCAACATCTTCTTTACTCTTTAGTCTTTAGTATTGTTCATCTGCTCTGTTTCTCGGTCAACGTGCACGTTCTTGTGGTTTAACCGGTCCGATGAGCTTAACCGGTTTAATTATTTCGATGTATTTTGTATAGAGAGAGATTGTGTACGAGTGCGCTTTCCCTCCACACCAGTCTTTTGTATCTGAACCGAAACGCAACTCATTCCCTCGTTTTCTTCTTCTCTTCCACCGTCTCTTTTTTTTTTTTTTCCTTTTGTTCTCCTCTCCCGCTTTTTTTTTTTTTTCGTTTCGACGATCTGCTCACATCCTCTTCCCGGAATCTCCCCGATTTCCCCCGCGGATCTTCCTCCGAAACCTTTTAGGTTCTCTGGTTGTCGAAGATCCGAATTCCTGGAGATTATTTTCGAGGATTTTCTGTTGCTGGTGGATTATCGAGATTCGAGAAATGTCGGAGTCGGATTCTGGAGATTCTTCTAAATCTGCTGTAAGTTTAGTGTCAATCGTGGCTGTGAATTTTTCAAGTGCTTGTTATAATTCTCGTGTTTCGATTTTGAGGCTTGATTAGTTAGATGGTGATATCATCGTGTGAAATTCTGATGAGAATTGAGCTGGGATCTGCTTCCGGCGGTGTAATTGCGTTTGGCGTCTTTGATTGGGCTGGTTTACAGTATATAGATATAATATTGCAACTTATTATTGTCTTCCGAGTGCTTTAGTTGCTGGACTAGGGCTTTTGGTGTTCTGTTCTTGCTAATTAGAGCAGATTTATGTTTTTTTGTATCTATCAAGTTAATTTACTGCTCGAATTTTGCTATGTTGGACTTGGAATTCGTGGTTTACTCTGCTTTTAGATTCAGCTTAAGTTACAGTATGGTGTTGATAGATACGTTAGAGGTGACATACTCTATCTCTAATTAAGCTGCCTGCTTGACGCATTACTCTCCATAACTGCGTGTTCCTGTTGATGCAGGTACAAAAGAGAGGGATATACGATATCACCAATGTGTTAGAAGGAAGAAGTTTGGTAAAGAATACGCTCAAGAACAGGATTCAGTGGAAGTAAGCATTTGATCCGAATATCAAATCTTGGATTCGTTTGATTTGATGCCTCATGTGTGAGTCACGATTTCCTGAGTTTTCTTTTGTCTGTCGTAGGGGTCTTGATGTATCAAAACCAGCGGAAACAATCAAAAACATAGCTAACCTACAGGTATAGAACATGCCTATCTATTCCTTTACCTGTCAATGATATGTTCCACTGCAAGTATTATCACCAGTTTTATTGATGTATTCGAGTTTGTAGATGTTAACTTACATTATCTTCTTGATCATCGTATGAAACTGCATTACTATGGTTTTTCTTGTTAGTTTTCTTTGTGACCTAGACGCGTTAGGGGGATAAGACTAGAAAATATACCATGAACACAAACATCGAAGACGTATAACCATGTGACTCTATTTTTTGTTTCTCATACAGTCTAATTACACAGATGTTGACTAAGTCAATAATTAGTTACTGCATTTCATTCACTTGCATTTTGTTTTGATTCTCTGTTGGAAAAACTATTTGGATCAAGTTCCCATTACCAGCTTTAGTTTGACATTTAGGCATCCCTTGATCTTTTACAGGATGAAATACAAAACCTCACAGCTGAGGAGGAAAAATTAGACGACCAAATCAGGTATTTTTCGTTAATCGTTTTCTTTTCCTTTTCTGCGATTGTTGTATCTTGTTGAGAATCGACCTGATTGCAGAGAATCGCAAGAAAGATTAACAAGCTTAAGCGAGGATGAAAACAATAAAAGGTAAGCTTCTATTGTCATTTCTCCTGGAGCAAGGCACCATAAAACATATTTCTTTGTTCTGACTCTCCACTTTTTAGGTATCTGTTTGTTACTGAAGACGACATTAAGAACCTACCATGCTTCCAGGTTTGGTTTCCTACGAGTAATTACGTGTTCCTCTTTCCTTTGCATTCGGTCAGTTTTGAAATTGATTTTGTGGCTTGTCTCATGCATCTCTTAGAAGAAAACGCTGATAGCTGTCAAGGCACCGCATGGAACAACTCTTGAGGTGCCAGATCCTGATGAGGTAAGCTTGAAGAGCACACAAAACTAAATGAGCGAAGCACAGTCTGTAGTAATTTACATATCTTATCCTTCCCTTAATCAGGCTGCTGGTAGCCCTCCAAAGTGTCTGGAGAACGATCCAAAAGGGGGTTCAAAGCACAGTGAGAACTCCATTCAAGGTTCAATGGGTCATGAGACGCCACAAAAGGGTACTCCTGATTGTTCTGAAGCTCAAACAAAGCTTCCTAGTATGGCAACTGAGGAAAAGCATGGAGGTCGTACGGGTGCTAATAGACAGGTGAACATTCTGAGATTGTCAAGAATTGTGCTGAAGTGAATATCAAAATCACTGATATGGAATTTGATTTTGGTGAACAGGTTGATGGCGAGGGACTTGATGAATCAAAAGGAACCGAGAACAGAGTTTCGTCTGGAGATGAAGCAAGAGAGTGCCATAAAAAGACAGAATCACCTGCGTCACAGATACCTTTGGAGTTACTCGTGGATGAGATCCTTGAGAGATTGCCATTTGAGATTCGAGAAATGTCTCAGCAGGATTCTCGAGATTCGTTTGAATCTGCTGTAAGTTTATTGTCAATTTTGGCTGTGATTTGTGCTCGTTATAATTCTCGTGTTATAAATGGTGATCATCGTGTGAAATTCTGATGAGAATTGTGCTGGGATCTGCTTCCGGCGGTAATTGCGTTTGGCCTCCTTGAGTGGGCTGGTTTACAGTATATAGATTTAGCATTGCAACTTATCATTGCCTGTCCGAATTTTGCTATGTCGGGCTTGAATCCTCTGCTTCTTAGATTCAACTAAGTGACCGTATGATGCTGATAGGATACGATTATAGAAATCAAGCGTGTAGGTTATCTACTAATTAAGTACTATTTAGTGGTTTCAGCTTCTGCTATTCATCTATTAAAGCTTGTTTTCCACTTTGGTGTATTAACTGTTCAATTTTGTTTTCCACTTTGGTTTATTTAACTGTACAATTCTGGTGTCTTTGTTGGCAGCTGAAGCGCAAGACAGATATGGTAAACCAGATAGATGAGCCCAATGAATTGAATAGCGGTGTTCTCCAAACACTTGTATCAGGGAAAGGAGGGAAGGCCAATATATTGTATAGGTCAGTGAAGTCTAATGAAACTGGAACGCAAGCTTCTGGTTCTAATGCAGGTGAGTTTGTTCTGAATGCTCTGTGTTTCCTCTCTAGATATTGCGTATGTGCTCATCTGAGCTAAACATTCTCTATTGGTTTCATCTATTTTTTTGTCTAACAATTCAACAATTCATGTAAGAGAGAATGGGACCCTTGCAATGTAGTGAGAAGGATCTTTTGTGTTGGCAGGTTTTCCTGGACATAACTTTGCGCAGGCTGGTACTTGTCGGTATGATAGTTCTCTAGGTAATAACTTATTGCACAAACTTATGTTTGGCGGAAAGTACTTTTGGATAATAAGCTTTTTTAATGATCTAATCTGCTTCAGGTCTTTTGACAAAGAAAGCCATCAATTTGATAAAAGAAGCAGAGGATGGTATCCTTGATCTAAATAAAGCAGCTGACACTTTAGAGGTGACATACTCAATCTCTAAGATTGTCAAAAGTTGTGCTGAGTTGAATATCAAAATCACTGATATGGAATTTGATTTTGGTGAACAGGTTGATGGCGAGGGACTTGATGCATCAAAAGGAACCGAGAACAGAGTTTCGTCTGGAGATGAAGCAAGAGAGTGCCGTAAAAAGACAGAATCACCTGCGTCACAGATACCTTTGGAGTTACTCGTGGATGAGATCCTTGAGAGATTGCCATTTGAGATTCGAGAAATGTCTCAGCAGGATTCTCGAGATTCGTTTGAATCTGCTGTAAGTTTATTGTCAATTTTGGCTGTGATTTGTGCTCGTTATAATTCTCGTGTTATAAATGGTGATCATCGTGTGAAATTCTGATGAGAATTGTGCTTGGATCTGCTTCCGGCGGTAATTGCGTTTGGCCTCCTTGAGTGGGCTGATTTACAGTATATAATTTAGCATTGCAACTTATCATTGCCTGTCCGAATTTTGCAATGTCGGGCTTGAAACCTCTGCTTCTAGATTAAACTAAGTGACCGTATGATGCTGATAGGATACGATTATAGAAATCAAGCGTGTAGGTTATCTACTAATTAAGTACTATTTAGTGGTTTCAGCTTCTGCTATTCATCTATTAAAGCTTGTTTTCCACTTTGGTGTATTAACTGTTCAATTTTGTTTTCCACTTTGGTTTATTTAACTGTACAATTCTGGTGTCTTTGTTGGCAGCTGAAGCGCAAGACAGATATGGTAAACCAGATAGATGAGCCCAATGAATTGAATAGCGGTGTTCTCCAAACACTTGTATCAGGGAAAGGAGGGAAGGCCAATATATTGTATAGGTCAGTGAAGTCTAATGAAACTGGAACGCAAGCTTCTGGTTCTAATGCAGGTGAGTTTGTTCTGAATGCTCTGTGTTTCCTTTTTTTTGTCTAACAATTCAACAATTCATGTAAGAGAGAATGGGACCCTTGCAATGTAGTGAGAAGGATCTTTTGTGTTGGCAGGTTTTCCTGGACATAACTTTGCGCAGGCTGGTACTTGTCGGTATGATAGTTCTCTAGGTAATAACTTATTGCACAAACTTATGTTTAGCGGAAAGTACTTTTGGATAATAAGCTTTTTTAATGATCTAATCTGCTTCAGGTCTTTTGACAAAGAAAGCCATCAATTTGATAAAAGAAGCAGAGGATGGTATCCTTGATCTAAATAAAGCAGCTGACACTTTAGAGGTGACATACTCAATCTCTAAGATTGTCAAAAATTGTGCTGAGTTGAATATCAAAATCACTGATATGGAATTTGATTTTGGTGAACAGGTTGATGACGAGGGACCTGCAGATGAAGCAAGAGAGTCGGAATCAGCTGCCACACAGATACCTGTGGATTTACTCATGGCTGAGATCCTACCGAGATTGCCATTTGAGTCTTTCTTGAAGTTCCGAACAGTATGCTTTAAATGGGACTATTGGATCATGTCTAAGGAAGTGATTTCCCGCCAACTGGATCGGTCTTCACAAAGATTTTTGAGAACAGAAGAGCTACTCCATATGGTCAATCCTATCGATCATTCCGTGGCATCTACGAACATCCCGGACTTCATTGAGCAAGGCTATTTCATATCGAGCCTCATCCATTGCGATGGCCTCTTTTTGTGTAACCATTCAAACAGTAGGACTGCGGAGGATAGACTTTTCCTGTGGAACCCGTTTAGGAGGCTTTCAAGATGGATTCCCGATCCTGACCCCTCATGGAAACTTAAAGTTGTTGTCGGCCTTGGGTATAAAGTGCGTCACTATTTCCAGATTGTGAGAATTTGGCAAACAGTGGGTGAAGACGAGGAGGGGCCACTTGAACTTAGGGCTGATGTATATGATACTAAAGCTAAGAATTGGAGAAGACTGAATGATGCACCATTATGGGAATTTGAGATTACCGGATCACAAGGTTTGTCCATTAGAGGAAATATGTTCTGGGCTGCTTGGACAGAAGAAATATTATCCATTGTCTCCTTCAACTTCACTGAAGAAGCATTCAGCATCGTGTGCCCATCCTACAGGGTGTAAGCACGATGTCCTATCACCATATGGGGACAGGCTTTCCCTTATGCATCGGCGATTTCCTGGTATAGATATTTTGGTGACAAACCCACTGTCTTCAGAAAATGTCCATTTTGCCCCTTATCTACAAATCACAGTAGATATACCGCTAGTGGAGGCACATATTTCTCATCCCGTTTTCTACATCAAAGACCCAGATTGTGTTTATCTGATGTGTATAGAGGATGGTGAAGAAGGCATAGAGGTTGGTGAAGAAGGCATAAAGGATGGTGAAGACGAGTATAGAGTAAAAGGCAGTGTCGTCATCAACCAGTTGGGCAGGGAGGGATTGTTGCACCGGAAGCCACTGCTGCACCACCCAACTCAGGAGCCACCCATGTGTGGATATGTCTACCAACCTAGCATGATACCTGTCCCTAACCTCCCTCAAGGTGTTGATTTACTATATTGATAGGTATCTGGAAAATACTCTCTCTTTTATTCTGGAACATAATACTTTGATATTGCTGGTGTTTTGCTTTGTGGTTCTAAAAGCCTGAGACTCCTTAATTTTGTTGTACGCTCTCCTGGAATACATTTGATGCTATTAGTGAGGTAAGAAACAATTTAGACTCTTGCAGATCAATTTTAGGTGGATTATTTCGTTTTTCCATATGCCATATAAATGACTCAAACAAACAAGCAGCTAACATTGTGGTATCTTAAAGGGCTCTCTGCCATATTAATATACTTCTCATGGTGAGATAGGCAGAGAATAAAATAATACTTTGATACTATACGAAGCCTTTGGAAATATCCCATGCATTCGCATTCCTTTTAACGGGACTGTGTGTTTATTCTTGCGGAATATGTTAGCATTCTATTCTCTATAGCAAACCCAAACTATCGAATCAATCACGTATACTGCTTTGCTGGTTTATTACTCAGATTTGTACTATGGATTAAAACTTAAAAAAGAAAGCTTGAGGTCTTGCAAACGCCTGTAGGAAATGTGTCCCTGTTAGAAATGTGTCCCTGTAGGAATATGTTAGCATTCTATTCTCTATAGCAAACCCAAACTATCGAATCAATCACATATACTGCTTTGCTGGTTTATTACTCTGATTTGTACTATGGATTAAAACTTAAGAAAGAAAGCTTGAGGTCTTGAAAATCCCTGTAGGAAATGTGTCCCTGTTAGAAAATGTCTCATCATTTGATTCTGTAGCAGCTCAGTGATAAGCTGGTTTTGTAACAATAACAAGTCAAACGACCAGTACTTTTCCTCTCTGGACTGCAAGATGAGATGGTCCCTCCATTTCACATGAAAATTGTAAGCCGAAGCGTCCTACTTGCATTCCCATTTTTTTTATGCTCTCACATTTTCATGCAAAATGGCTTATGAATATTTGAATATACTTGTTTGGTTTTTTTTTTCTATTTTCACCTCTGTCATCTTGTTTCTCCACAACGCTATACGAAAGCTCTTACTGAATCAATACAGAAGCCAAAACAAAAGATGGATATGTTAACCAGAGTAAAGTCTTTCATTTTCCATTTATCATCTTTTTTTTTTTCTTTTGATTTTTATTTATGTATATGCTGCAGGCTCTGAAGAACAGTAATTATAATGATGACACACTGTTGCAAGAATGTGGTGTCCGAATTGGCTCTGAGTTCCCTCAAGTGGAAGGCCGCGTACTACCAACACCAAATGTGATTCTTCTAATTCATTTTTGGTTATGGAAGATTTGTTGTTATAATTTATTGTCTGGGCTCTGGTTTTTAGAAAAAAAAAAATATCCTAAAACAGCTGAAAGTGGGCAATGGAGAGGACCTTTTGCCTAGAGATGGGAGTTGGAATTTCAATAACAAGGTCTTGTTGCTTCTGCATTAGCTGTTAAGCTTCACAGATGTTTGAAAACTTCAAATACTTCATTCAAAATCTCTTCTGCAGAAAGTTTCTGAGCCAGCCACATTTACTAAATGGGCTGTTGTGAACTTCTCTGCTCGGTGTGACACGCACATGATTGTTCGTGATTTAATCTGTAGGTGAAAGGAATTGTAAGCTTTTTTTTATTTCTTCATCAGGATCATTGCTTGCAGTAAAGAACACCAATCACAAAACTCTCTCTGGTTTCTTTTATTACTCAGGACATGGTTCCTCCATTAGGTGTCTTTGAAGAAGGTCATCGGTTTAAGGATGCACCTGGTTCTGTAAGAGTGGAGAAGATGTTTGAAGATATGAAACCGAAATTCCGGGACCAGGACTGGGGAAAGCCTCAATTCCTTCTTTGCATACTCTCAAAATGGAAAAATTCTGATGTTTATGTTAACACTAAGCAGTTAATATTACTTGAAACATACATAGATAATATACTTTTGTTTTTATAAACATATATATGACTGCAGTCTCTGAATAATTAAAATCTCTTTAGGTCCTTGGAAAAAAGAAAACTCTTTGTGAAGATGGAATTTTGAATCAGTGTATTTCTCCTCCGGACAACGTAATGGATTAGTATCTCAACAAATGTTCTCCTCAAGATTTTTATTTTTTTGAATTGAATGTTCTCCTCAAGATTAATGCTAAGGTAATAATCTCTTTAGACTCAATCACAGCTTTTACTGGTATGTATGGGTTTGGACCGTTTGGTATGGTCAAATATACATTTTTCAATTAAACAAGTTGGAATTCATATGATATCATTTTTAAATAATTAAGTGTATGTAGTTTCTGATACAGTAATCTTAAAATCTGTTCCATTTTCTGTGTAGCTTGTTAGCTATTGAGCAATCACGAGGGATCCCTGCGGTAAGGACAGTTCCTAGCATCATTATTGGGATGGATGTATCTCATGGTTCTCCAGGGCAGTCTGATGTACAATCTATTTCCGCGGTAACATTGATATTCTTGCATTTTTTAACTGTTAATATCTTGTGTTGTTCGCTTATAATGTCTGGAATGAATAGGTTGTGAGCTCCAGAGAATGGCCCTTAATCTCAAAATACAGGGCTTGTGTGCGTACACAGTCCCCTAAAGTCGAAATGATTGATAATCTCTATAACCGCGCCTCTGATACAGATGACGAAGGCATTATGAGGTAATTATATTTCAAAATTTGCTTTAGATAGGATTGTGAAAACGGAGTGTGGTTAAAAGACTCAATGCTGTTTTACAGGGAGCTCTTGAAAGATTTTGAGTCTTGCTCTGGAAGGAAACCCGATCACATTATCATTTTCAGGTATGCATGATATAATCTAGAGATCTTGTGAGAGTAGTTTAATACAAACTCAAGTAGAATGATAATACATGTAGGGATGGTGTGAGTGAATCTCAGTGTAACCAAGTTCTTAATATTGAGCTGGATCAGATGATGCAGGTAAGGATATATTTTTGCTTTTAGAACATTTAAGCTCTTAAGATTTAGCCTATGTTGGACACTTATGGTTTTAAGTAATTTCGGTTAACATTATAAGGCGTGCAAGTTTAAAGATGAGAATTGGGATCCCAAGTTTACAGTGATCATTGCTTAGAAAAAGCACCTTACCAGGTTCTTCCAGAACAGTAGTCCACAAAACATTGTAACACTTGGAAGAAAAAAAATACAGAAAACCTGTTTTCCTCCATGTCTTACTCTGTTCTTACCTGTTTCCATCTATTGCTATTAATCATAGATTAGTCTCCTTCAATTATACTCCCTCCGTTTCACAAAGAGTGTCGTTTTAAGGTTTTATTTTTGTTTCACAAAGAGTGTCGTTTTATATTTTCAATGCAAAATTTTAAACAATATTCCAGTTTTAACCCTATTAATTTAATGTATTTACTAGATAAAAATAAATCATTTAATGTATTAATTAGGACAAAGTTGTACTTTTAATAATTTTCTTAATATGTGTGAAAAATGTCAGAATGACACTCTTTGTGAAACGGAGGGAGTATTAACTCTACGACTTTTGCAACCAAGAAACTTGAACACCATTTCTCTTGGAATTATGCCACACCAATTAATAACAAATACAAAAAAAAATATTTCTAAAAGATTAGGAAAATTTTTATACTTGTAGTGAACAAACTAGTAACTAGTAAGAATCACCTGAGCTACGGCTCTGCTATCTGAATCTATGATGTTGCAAGCTCGATCTGCGAAAGAGCCTTTGACCGACTTCTGCATTCCCTCATTATCATATCCAAAATGTTCAGTGCTTGCACCATTCCTCCCTGTCAGGATATTGAATTCAACGGATACTATATTAACAAAATAACGGTTTACAGTCAGGTTTTGGTGTCTTTTTCAATTCGATTTCCTAACAAGACCGATCCTGAGTTTTGTGTTGCCCCAAGCCCAAAATAAGTTGTGGTGTTTTCAATAATATTATGGGGAACAAAATGAATAGAGAGCTTACACCATTAATGTAGAACGATTACACCAAAAAATTTAAAATGGCTCTAATATTTATTTCGAGAAGTGGTCCCAAAGTTTGAATATAAATTATGGTCCCAATCATACATTTTTTTCCGGCTTGGGCACAGGGTCAGTCTTGTTTCTTAACATATCTATATCCATAAATAAATGTTATCATTACTGAAAACTTAAATTTCCAAAATGGTTTGATTTAAAATATGATAATCTACTCTAGACCACTATTCAATGTTAAGAGATGTCACAAAAACAAGAAAAGTTCTAGTCTCGTTAGCGTAAGACTCATTTGACTGAAATCAAAAAAACATAATCAAAACTATACCATTAACACAAAGTTTATTACCATTTCGCGGATGAGAAGCAAATTATTACTATCACCATTTCTCAAGAGCAGCTTGCCTCTGGTTCCAAGAACTTCACACCCATCAACTCTAAACACTACTTGTTGTTAGCTATTGCTCACCTCGAAATCCTCCTCCGTTCACCATATGCGGTCTTCGCCGCACCACTAGCACCACCTCTTTTTCAGATGAGTATCTCCGGCTCACCACCGATCCACCGCCTTACTGCTTCTCGCACCCATTACATGTAGTTATATACAATACTTGGCCTTTTAATCATTATATATACACTTCATCACTTGTCTAGTCATAGACTTGATTATAATGATGCTGATTAGTGTCAATCTTTGTGACAAAGACTTCAAAAGCTTAAAGATTTAATTAACAGCAAGTTGATTAAATATTGGTGAGAGTGGGCATTTCTAAAGCTAAAATGAGATGCGAACATTTGAAAACCTCATCTCAATGCGCGTATGCGATAGAGGCTTTTTTTCTTTCTTTTTAATCTACATTTTTTTTGTATATTCTCCACTTATTGTCTCGATGAGATTATCCAAGACGTCAACAACAAAAAAAGATACGCGATATATACTTAAATGATGAATACTATAGTGTACCGTTGCCATATCAGTTTTCACACTATATATCGTATATCATGGGGTGTGATTGATAAGTGTTGTATAGCATTTTTACAACACCTATTTTGCAATCAGGTTTTAAGCTGTTGTAAGTGGAATTTCAGTTTATTTTTTTACCTTTATACAACAAAATCAATCTAAACATGGAAGCATAGGTGTTGAAAAAAAAAATGGAAGCATAGGCGGCCCTTTTAACAAGAAAACAAAAAAAAAACATGGAAGCATGAAGCGCTCTTTGGACTTTGGAGCCGTTATGTAAATATCATTTGAAGCCTTAATTTCTCATACTTGTAGGCTTGAGTTGTACATACGTATAGCAATTGTGACGAATTTTTGCTAACACATTTGAGTTATGCAACTTTAGAATCTCGAATCAAAAGTTATGTATATATATACATCATTCTAAATACCAGTCATAATAACAATAAAAAGCTGCATTAAATTTATCATACTTGTACATATAAATAGCAATTGTGATGAGTTTGCCCAACACATTCGTGTCGAGCTATTATTCGTGTAGATAAACATGAAAGTCTTTCAATATGATTCGCACATCATAGTTTAAAAGATAAATGATATAACGTATATATTTGTTCTCGTTTTCTTTAAATAAGATTACGAAGAGTAAATTGTACAAGGATACATTTGTTAATAGTCCCCCACCGATTAAATGGTTATTAAAAATAAGGGTATAAATAAGAGTTCAAATATCAAAGAGACACGGAGTCTTAAAAGGGGCAGAGAGAGGTAAGTAATTATCCATGTCAGGTACCATAATTACTGCTTCTGCCACCCACCTTCCTCTTTCTTCTCTACTATACTCACTCTCTTCTTCTACTCTCTCTCTCTCTTTCTCTCTCTTTCTCTCTCTCTGTCTTTCTTTCTTCCTTTCTTTCTCCTTTTCTTTGCATTGTTTTTCTCACTCGCCGCTTCTTCTTCTTCTTCTTCTTCGTTTCTTGATTTCTCTCGTCGCTGCATGTTTTTCTTTTGACTCTAACCATCTCTGTGGAATTTATACCCGAAGAAGAAAATGATGGCTGCTCCTTCAGGCGGTGGCGGAAGCGTAGGAGCTGGTGGAACAGGTTCGGCTCTTGCTCCGTCGTCTCTTCCGCCGCCTCGTCCGAAGTCTCCGCCGGAATATCCTGATTTGTACGGGAAACGCAGAGAGGCGGCGAGAGTTCAGATGCTAGAGAGAGAGATTGGTTTTCTCGAGGCAAGTACTTTATTAATTACTTATTTTTTTCTTCTATTTTTTTGTTTTTATAAAAGTACTAGTATCTCTCAGTCTCTCTTTCATTTCTTTTTTTAATCTGCCATTTTGATTACTCTGAGGAAGTGTCCGAATATTTTGAATTTTCATGATTCGTTTGTTTTATTAGTCTTAAAAACAAATGGTATGTAGTACTACTGTACTAGCTTGTGATTATAAAACTAATTAATCATTACTAGTCTTAAGTAAATTTTCTTGTGTTAATTAATCTTGTAAGTTGTAACCTTTAAGAGTTTTTTAAAAAATAATTACTAGTAGTATTTGTTTTTTGGTTTTTTTGTTGTTGTTGTTGTGAGAAAAGAGGTTATTGATTTGCCAAAACTTGGTCCCTACTATATCCAGGTTGGTTTGGACTCTGGACCGTTGTGTGTATGTTTGACAGCGATTATAGAAAACAAAGACATTTAGTTTTGTTTATTCTCTTAGATGCTATCAAAAAGAGTAATTAATTTATCTCATCAGACATATTTATATCAAACAAATTTCAAACAAGTACTATGGTATTTTTCTCAAAGGCAGTGAATGCCAAGACTTTTTGCCCATGTCAATTATATTAATTGCATGTTTTCATTAAAATTAATTTGAATCATCTAGTATAAGATTCTTATATTAAAAGTTTTTTAGTTGGGGGCTTTCAACGGATCTATTGATCAAACACTATATTATTTGGTTTCCCATACTTTTAACTTAACCTCTATTTTAACTTCATAAATTTTCAGAATAATAATTTTCACGCTAATTAACTTTCTGTTCTTACACCTTGAAAACTATGTATTTGCAATATAAAATAAATGATTTTTTATCGTCTTGTAGTGTGACGTGATTGATGAGACGCCCATTTACTCTGTTGTTTGCATCACTGAGGAGTATGTGTTCGTGCATGTGTACTATGAAAGTGAGTGCTTAGTCAAAGAGAGTATTAAAAGGAAGATATAAAGAAAAAGATGAAAAGGAAAAGAGAGAAATAGCGAAGCATTAGAGAAGCAAAGTAGAGAAAGCTTAGTGTATATCTTTTAGAAAAAAAAATATTGAATGGTTACCTTCATTAGCAATATTTTTTTGTTTGTTTTTGCTTTTCAATATCAGTAGATTTGTGAAAGTTTTTGTCTTTATTGCTATTTGCGTTTGAAAGGACCATTCTTGTTCACCTTTTCTTCATGTTGCTTTCTCATCTCCCCTATGTCTACTTTACATAACGCATATTTTTCATATATTTGAGAAATTTAATCATTTTCATACTGTGTATGTTTTGTTGCTCCTGCGAAGTTATAATGTTAAATTCTTCTTGTGTTGTGTTTTGTATCATTATTAAATTAGCTTTTGTTCTATTTATTTAAACAAGTCACTTTCGGTTAGTTAATGAAGTTTCTTAATCGATATTTTCGAATGTTATCATGAGCAGGGTGAAATTAAATTCATCGAAGGCGTACAACCAGCTTCTAGATGCTGCAAGGAGTAAGATGATCTCTCTGTTTCTCAAACATTGTATAAATTTTGATTTAGTAAAAGAAATATGTTAATGGAATATATCATCTTTTATGTTATTTGTTTTTATTGTGGCAGGGTCTCTGATTTTGTCGTTGCAAACTCTGACCCATTGATCCCTGCGTAAGAATATTTCTAGTTCACTCAATGACTTCACATATTTCTTACTCTGCCCGCTCTTACAATTCCATGTTTTTTTTTTCTCCATACGGGCAGACAACAAAAGAGTAGAAGACCCTGCCGGTTCTGGAAGTGGCTCTGGTAAGAATTTATCGCCTGAAATTTTCATTTTTCATTGTGATATATATAGACTTCTTTTAGACCAATTTAGCGTATTTTAGACGATGCTTGATCTTGACAAATATATATTTATCTATCTATTTTATCAAAGTGATACTAACAAACTCAAAACTCGATGCAGTAGCGGTATTCCGTGTTTGAGCCTGGCGAGTTTCTGCTGTTGTTGCCAATCCGAGTGTTCGTGCCACCTGAGGAAGCCCAAGTGCTGCAACTGCACAGGTTGCAGCTGCATTGGGTCCAAATGCTGTGACGGGTCGTGCTGCTCAGATATCTGTTGTTGCCCGAGACCAAGCTGCCCGAGCTGCCCGAGCTGCTCGAGCTGTTCATGCTTCCGAGGTTGCTGTTGTTCTTGTCCGGACCTATCTTGCTGCATTCCCACCTGTTTCCGTGGCTGCACTCGACCATCGTGTCTGAGTAAGAAGAAGAGCTCATGCTGCAGCTGCAACTGCAAGATCAGATGGTCTTCTTGTTTTAGATGTCCCAAGGTACGACTTTGTTGTTGTTTTTGCAACTGTAAAAATCTATGTTCTAATCCATGTTGTTTAGCTTTCTAAAACATTATTAGTATTACTATTGCTATAGCTAATTTTCTCTCTGAGTCATATTTTTGTTCATTTCTTATTTATCTGTTAAAAGGAAGGAAGTCTTTCTTAATTTTTGTAATTAAGTTGTGAATGCTAAAACCAAAAAATAAAATAAAAACTTGTGAATGTTTTTGGTTTTTCTTGTAAGTGATGATTTCCATCAAGCGAGTCTCCCATGAGATATGTCAGTATAAACACAATATCTGAATAAATGACCAGAGAAAAACAAGATACAGTTACGCAATCATAATACTCGTGGTTCGAACAATAGCTTAAGGATAGAAATAAAAATACATAAAGAAAAGACACATGCTAATCTCAGTGACTAATCTACCAACAATATACCTTCGACCAGTCTTCTTTGAAGAGAGTGCTCAAAAAGAAAAGAGATCAATTTAATAACAGTAAGAATGAATCCGATCAAATCTGTCTGTCTCTATTCTTCCTTCATCTTTATTTATTTTATTTTTTTCTGATCAGACTGTTCCAACAGAACAAAATAATGGCATTTTATACCAAAGATTTCAAAAGTATTTAAAAACAAGTGAAATGATATAGTTGTAGTTTTGAATGGATTGAAAATGTGGCCAAATATACACAACTCTCTTCTCTTGGTGGGGCCAAAATAGTTGTTTTTCATTCTTTTAGTATGTTTTCTACTCCTTAGGTGAGTAATTAGAAATTTTGTTTTTTTTGTTTTTTTGTTTTTGCTTTCTCTCAACTCTTTTTAAGAGAAGAGAAAACCCCGAAACTCTATGTGATTGCCTGATTGGTATGTATCAACCGATAGTAGACGAAATCCAACTACCCGATATATATTACAATTCTTTGCGTTTTCATCAAATGCCATGCATTATTCCAAGCATATATTATAATAATATCACTTGTTATGAACTTATGGTATTATATCTCGTCAATTTTACCCATCAACATAACATGGCTTTTACGGTTTTTTTAAAATATAAAAAAGGTAAACTTACACGTTAAAATAGCTTACGAATTATTCTTTGAAGTAACTCATTATAACAAATATGTCAAATATTCAACAAAAAGGTCAAAACACTCGTTATATCATTTGTTTTGTTTAGATTTATCGTGTTATCATTGTTTAGAATAACCTGTCTCAACGTTACATATATATATTTTAAATCACATGCACAAGGTAATATATTATATTTTAAAATATATTGGGACATCAAGTGTCAACGCCTATTGTTTGAGTTGAAAATTTTGTACATGTTATATTTCCTATGGAGACTCTCCCACCCATTTACAAGACATTTTCTTAAAAAAAAAACAAATCTGATCTTGCAAAGTTGGTAATTTTAAAACTATTTTTTTGGATCCATTGGTACATAGCTTATTAGCTCAAAGGACAATATACACTTCACACTTGCATTGTCTACTAAATCGATTAGGTAATGATATCAAGTTCGTCACGATTTGGTTTGTAACAGTCTGAAATCAATCAGAACTGAATACCAAAATTATAACCAATTTATAACGATATTCGTAGGACACAACTAGATACAAAATTGACGAAACATCTATAACAGAGGATCCGACATAACATTCATTGCTTTTGTCCGATGGTTATCCAATAAGATCTTAGAGATATTTGTATTAATTGCTAAACTATATTCTTTTTTTGATCAAAGAAGTCAGAGAGAATAATTCGGCAGAGGTAAAAACGATAGTAGATAGATTTCATGGTGAAAAAGAAAAAGATAAAATCGAATATGTTTGCGTAATAATTGATCAAGGGTTTCTGGGTTTGTACGGTACGGATCCAACTGTTGATCAGAAGTCAGAAGCGAAGGTCTTTTCTACTTTTTTTTTTGCTTTTTTTCTTCTTTCAGAGTTTTTATTGTATTTAGAGGTCCCATTAAAGACTGAGGTGTTGTCTATGTCAAGAGGGAAAAAAAAAGAGGGGTCGAAAACGAAAATAGAGGAAATTTAGGGTACAAAAAAGTGTCAGATATGAGAGGAAAAACAGAGGAGTGGACCTCTCTGCAAAGAAAAGTGCTGGAAAAATTATTAAATGCAACTTGTCAATTTACATATGGCTCGATGCATTATGTGAATTATTATTTACTGACACTCTTCGCTTGTTGTCGTCGATATTCATATCATTCATGTTTTTACAATAATTATATTCCTAGTAAAAATGTCTACTGATCGAGATGTCTTCATAATTAGCTTACTCTTAATTCCAGATATAAAATTGATATGATTTAGTGGTAAGATAAGACTAATGGAGGAGACTCTAATTGAATTCTTGTACATTTTCTTGTATATCCCTTACTGTTAGTATTGTTTTGTATTTTTTCACTTGTTGCTTAGTTTTGTTTTTCATATGCATGTATTTCTTTGTGGGCTTCTCAGTTTTGTGCGTTATTTTTCTAATGGGCCTAACTTACCTCTTTATTATTGCGTGAGGTCCAGTTTTTATGTTAACAAACCTAGTAGAGTTCAATCCAACCTGATTGGACCAAATTTCTTTTTTTTGGGTCAACGATTGGACCAAATTCAAGATGCCCATGCATTAACCAAGGTTTTTTTTTTTTTTTTGAGTAATATATCCAAATACCAATTGCCTTAAACAAAAAAATCATGTTTGTTTTTCATAGTCTAGAACTTATACAAGCATATCATCAGATTTAAATCCGGATTATAACCCGATAGTACAAACTAGTAGACTATAAATGTGAGAGTTTGTTTTTACAGTCTTCAATTTGGGTTAGAACTTACATGGCAGTATTTGGCAAAAAAAACTTACATGGCAGCAAATTTTTTACAAAATGCTAGAGTACAATGCGTAAAAGAAACACACAGATTAAAAATCACGATGCCCATGAAAAGAGAACATGATAGTAATTAAATGCCCTGAACAAGAGGGAACGTTGAAGAGCCACACAAATTTAAAGAGATGATGAGACGAAAGGATAAGAAACTGTGCAGAGGAGTCCAAATTAGAGAAGGGATCAAGGGAAGAGACATGTTTGCTCTTTACTAAATATTGGACCACACCAATCTCTCTTCTTCTCCATTCCTTTCGATTTTTCCATATCTTCTTTACAAAAATATCCAATAAAAAAAGCGGCTCCTAGATATTTTTTCTTCTTTGAACCACCATTGGGAGCTTCTAACAGTTTTTACCTTTCAAGGTTCGAGTTCTTACAACCTTTTATACCTTTATTCTATAGAATATCCTCAAAATAATATTCATAATGAAGCTTAATTAAGTCATACTAAGAAGTAGATGAGGTAGCTAAACCAAGTGAGTCTAATGCTTACTCAGTTAATCTTTTGGTTGCCGATTGCTTTTAATTTCATAAGTTTTCACAAAATCCTAAACTAAATGCCACTGATTGAAATATGATGAGTCATTGAAGGAAAGGACAAATGTCTCTTGTATATATACTACTATCATGTTTTGCTTTTGATATGAAATTCTTAAACATACTTGTCTAGAATTTAGGTCTCTAGGCGCATTATTAGACTCTCATGAAACAGTTGATTACTTTTACTCTTCTGCCAGTTGAAGAGAACTATATATCGTAAAAAGTTAAGTTTAAATCAAATTATCACCATTCTCCAAACTGACAAAAATCTCTGACATGATACCCCATCACAGCCAAGTGGACTTTTCCCCCACGTACGTACACCAAAAGTTCACATGCATGCAATGCTAACAAAAAAAAAAGGTTCGCTCTCTGGCTTGCTTCAAGACCATCCTCACGTTAACCATATCAATCTCTTTTTACGTCTCTATATAAACCAGACGGCCTCTCTTTCTTCCTCACAACTTCAAGACTCTTGTCTAAATCTATCAGAAAAAATGAAAATGATGATCCATTTTTTCCTCATCATCTCCCTGGTTTCATCCACCTCTTTTGCCTCTGTTCAAGACTTTTGTGTGGCTGATCCAAAGGGCCCTCAAAGCCCATCAGGATACTCTTGCAAGAACCCTGACCAGGTCACCGAGAACGACTTTGCATTCTCCGGTCTCGCCAAATCCGGAAACACTTCGAATCTCATTAAAGCCGCAGTGACTCCAGCCTTTGCCCCTGCTTTCGCAGGCACCAATGGACTTGGCGTCTCAATGGCTCGTCTTGACTTAGCCGGTGGTGGTGTCATCCCTCTTCACACTCATCCCGGTGCGTCTGAGGTTCTTGTAGTCATACAAGGAACCATCTGCGCCGGATTTATTTCCTCTGCTAACAAAGTTTACTTGAAGACTCTCCAGAGAGGAGATTCTATGGTGTTTCCTCAAGGGCTTCTTCATTTTCAGCTTAACTCTGGGAAAGGCCCTGCCTTGGCCTTTGTTGCCTTCGGAAGCTCCTCCCCTGGGCTTCAGATTCTACCGTTTGCTCTGTTTGCTAATGATTTGCCTTCAGAACTCGTTGAAGCCACTACGTTCCTTAGCGATGAAGAAGTTAAGAAGCTTAAGGGTGTGCTTGGAGGAACTAACTAAACTTCTCTTTCGTTTTTTCTAAGTTTTTTTTTAATTCATCGTTGAGCATTATGATTTTTATTTCAACGGTTGTTTTTCGTTTTGAGTTGTGTTCTTTTCGCAATGTTCCATTTGATTGTCTCTTTGGCTTGAATTGTACTAATAAGTAATAAGCATTACATTTGATTGTCTCTTTGGCTTGAATTGTAATAAGAATGTTCCATCTAAGATGCTATTGCATTAAAGCTATACTATAGTCTGCCATTCCATTAGGCATTAGCCATCAACCACCTTGCATTAAAGCATTAAAATATAGTATTCCACCAACAATTGAAAAAAGTGTTAAAAAAGTTCGAAACTGGTCACAATAATCATTGAAGCTACTACAACTCTGGAATCCGGATTCTATTGCTGTCAACAACAAATTCACCCTTTTTAGTATAAAATTGTTTACCTCAATAGAAAATATATAATGTTGAATGTCAATGAGGAAAATTCGTTATAGGTATAGTAGCTACAATGTCCAATATAAGCATAAGGAAGTAAACCAAAAGGAGAGAATGAATTTAACCATACCCAATATTCAAATTGACTAGTCCGAATATTATAGTCAAAATCACTATTTCAATATTTCAGACTTAAAAAGAGCCCAAGTTCAAAGGTTCTTGTGTTTTCCGTTATTTGTTTCATTGATCTATTAACTGCACCACAAACAGCGATTAGTTTGATCCGCAAAACCTAAACTACACGCATCAAACAGATGCAACATTGAAGTACAATTAACCACACCACATAACATTATATTAGCATCAAAAACACAAAGTTAGACACAGACTAGTTATTGTTTTCTTTCTTCCCATCTTCAGTTTCACTTTGGCATGATCACATTCGGGTTTCGCACGTGTGTGTTAAACTTTCCCATTTTCCCAAGCTCTTTCCATTTAGACCCAGAGCCAGAAACACTCCACAGCTTATCACCAGGCTTTGCAGAAGCCGATTTTGGTTTCATAAGAGGAAGCTTGTTGTTCCCTTTCCCCATCCCATTAGCCATCAACCACCTTGAGCCAGCCTGCACTTGCTGCTGCTGAGCCGTGATTCCCCATGGCTTCTTATCGGTCTCATTCTTCATGCCCGTTAGATGCACCTCTGAGATTTTGTACTGAGGGATTCCATGTTCCTCCAACATCGTTTTCTCTTCTTTGACTGCCTCACTGGCCTCTTCCTCTTCATCGGTTTTCCTCAGCTCTGAAAGTGTACTGTATATTATGGGCTTTGGAGGGAGAAACAATCTCTCAACCTGGATTAGAGAAAGCATAGGAGCTCCAACTGGTTCATAGTTTCTTAGCGGATCTCGGAGTTGCACCATTAGTGCTACGGTGAAGTTATTCCCCAGTAAACCGCATTTCCTTCCTTTTTTTCCTTTTCGCTTCTCCCCTTTTGATCCTTCACGGATAAAATTTAGTGGGTTTGCATGATGAGCAGCCAAGATTTTTGACGTTTGCTCATCTATTTCGTCTTCGTCGCCAATGTCACCTGAATCCAACTTCATCCACTCATCAAGAGTCAAGGAGAGACCCATTAATCCATCATCATCATCATCTCCGCCATCCTTTATGTCCATAAGTTGTAACCCGGCAGCTCCTTCTAGACCAATGCACCCGTTTTTCCCCTGGAAGGCTGAGATCTCTCCAATAGATTGCGCAGTGATCTCCGAGGGTGCATCCTCATCTGACATTCCTGATTGTATTCTCAATCCTTCCAAAGAAAGTGCTTCAATCTGATCCATAGCCAAAGGAGCAAGATCTTCAAGTGATACATACTCCGACCCAAAGTTATTGTTGCAAGAGCTTGAACCAAACTTTTTTGGCTTAGCTGCAAATGATGCTTGTCTTTCAGCTCCCCTCACAAAACCACTTGCATCATCAGATTCATGCTGTGATATATGATCCCTGCGTTGAGAAGAAAAACCAAAAAAACCCAACTTGTAATAAAAGCTGATTCAAGCGCAATTATCAAGTAAAGCTTTCCACAAATCAAAACGAGTGATGATAAGATTGATGCAAACCTGTCAATACCGTCAATTGCAGGTGAAGTTTCCCACAACACCTCTTCCATGGTTTTCCCTGTTATATCGTCCAACGGCATTACTTTATTCGCCTGCATCGAGAGCTTCTCAATTCCCGCAGTGGCCAGTCTCTGAAGTATCTCCATGATACCAGAGCCCATCTCAGCAGGCACCACCACTGGACTTGAAACCTGCATGATCAAGCTGCCTCCAGCCTTTGAGTTTCTGAACAGTAAGGGATTCATTGAACGCAAGAACCCTCCATTCTTTGTCTGCACAACTGGACCCAGGCCATCTCCAAGAGAAGGCAAATCAAATGGCTCCTTCACTGGAACATCAGCTGGATGAAACGCATTACGACCATTGTGAGGCGGAGAGTTCTGAAATGTGTTTTCATTCATTCCCCACTCACGCATCAGAGATTCCGTTTCCAAGCCTTCCAACATTTTGGCCCTGGGGTTGCTGACTCTTGCTTGAGTTTCCAATTGGTACTCTTCTTCTATATCATGAACGAGGGTTGCCAGATCGAAACCTTCTTCGAAATCTGATTCATACTCTTTTGAAAAGTTTTCATCACATTCCATCCCCGGATCATCAGCTTCAATATTAAAATCAAACAAAGAACCGGCCGCTAGAGTTTCCATTTCAAACTCTCTTAGCAGGCGCTCCCTTGGGGACTCAGGTTCACTCTCAGAACTTAGACCAAAAGGGCTGTGTTCAATGCCTAGCATGTCTAAGAACTCACTTGCCACAGATTCAGCCACATCTCTTGAACTTGATAATGCTGATTCCTTATTTGGTGTTACAAAACATGTTTCTGCGTCTCCATGGGTTTCTTGATCCTCCTCGTCTTCTGACGCCGTTGTTTCCAACATCTCTACACTTTTCAAAGCTGATTCGAGATCTTTCATTATCATTTCTTTCATGTCTCTCTCACCGTTCACTACTTCTTCATCGTCCCCCGGAACAGTACTTTCCTCTTCCTTTGGAGAAAGATTGCTTCCCTCCCCTGGAGATATATTTTCTGTACCAATTTCAACAACTTCCTCACTTCTGGTAATAGGAACTTCGCCAGCTATCTTTGATATCTCATAAGAAACATCAGTTTCATTCTTGTTTACTAAAGGCTCTTCTGAAGGCAAATTTTCTGTACCAACTTCCTCACTTCCAGCAGTAGGAACCTCTCCAGCTTTCTTTCTATCCTCAAAAGGAACATCAATTTCATTCCTGTTTACGAAAGGCTCATTGCTTTCATGTGCATTAGCTTCTTCGTTTTCATGAGAAACTGACTCAACAGGTTGAATATGTTTAGTGACAACGTCAGATTCGAACGGAGGCTCAGCTTCTGGATCAACCTTCTCCTCATCAAGTTTTTGATACAGAATGTTTACAGAACTGACAAGGTCAGATTGTGCAACTGGAAGAATTTCATGAAGATCTTTGATTTCCTCCACATCCTGGGACAGAGGATGAGAGTCTTTGTTAACAATACTATGATCATAACGCCGAGATGCGGACTTGCCATTCCCTAAACTAGACTTTGTACTGGTAGTTCTTGTCAACCCAGTGTTATTGCTAGTTTGTTTTGCATTTGAAACACCGCGAAAATTCTGAACACTACCCGATGAAGCAGGGGTACGAGTATCCCCAACAACAGTGTACCCAAAACTGATGCTAAGAGTAGCACCACTAGCCTTTCCAGTCAACTGAAATGTTGTTGACCAATTACCAGAGCTCTTCTCATCCTGCAACTCCTCAAGTGTGAGAGGAAGCAATCTAGTGAGATCCATCCGATGTTTTCCCAGATCAACCTCAGGAGATCCAACCAGAGAGGCATACAACAAGAAATGCTTAGCTTCATACTTAGCTGAGTGATGTTGTCCACTTCGGCTTCCATAAACTGAGCATGTATGTGTCATCTTGTCCTTAAAATCAGCTCTTCCATTTAAAACTTTTGCAGGACGAGTGCTTAAAGATTCATCACGACGTTTCCAGTGAACAGTAAGATAAAGATCCTGGAATATCGGGGGTAACCCGTCAATAGAATGGACTTGGGCAGAGAAACAACAATTGAATCGGCGGTTGCGGACATGAGAAAGAGCTCTGAGAGGCCAATTCCAAAACGATTTCTTCTCCTTTTGCGGCTCAGCCAAGTGGGTACGGCCCAACGGCTTTTTTGAAGTGTTACTAGGACCAGCCACTGAGCTCCGAGGATTCTTGTTCACATACAGAGCTTCACTTATCGTCTCGACCTCCTTCAACAATTTACGGCTACTAGAAGATTCCTCACTATTAGCTTTACTCATCCTCTATAAGGAAAACACTGAGAACCCAGAAGATGAATCACAAAGCTGCAGAAAGAAGTTTTCAGTATCAGAGAAGCAGAAGAGCAGTATTAACTGTTGAGGAAGGTATGTTGTTTAAAAGATTGGTAATAATGAAAAGGTTAAAGAAGGGAAAATGAGTCATGGTTTTGCTCTACTGAAAACTTACCAACGACTTTTCCGGAAATCAAGCAAAATCAAGCTGCACGAAAAACCATCAGAAGATTAGAAATTCTGAAAAGAATACTAGTGAGTGAGAACAAACATCAAGCCATTGAGAAGCACAAGAAAGTAAGAACAAAATCAGTACTGTGAATTTGAAACCCCAGAGTGAGAAGATTTGGGATCAAAGGATATGATTAAAGAGGGGGTGTTAGAAATGAATCTATGCCTTAAACATGAGAAGAGACTGTAAGAGATCTTAGGTCTTACCAATAGGTGTACAAGTCACAATTTAGCTACAAGCAGCAACAGTTTTCAAACAAAGAAATAGGAGTCGTCCTCTCATAAACAAACAAATCTACTGTAGCGTTGACTTCGACGCAATCATTAGTGAGAAGGGAGAGAGAAATGTGAGATTTGCAACAAGCTCAATGAGGTTTAACGACTAAAACGTATATCACGCAAAACTTTTTTTTTGCAGCTCTCCAATTTTTCCGATGATTTAACTTAAATTATCATTACATCACGAATTTCACTCTGCCCGTCATGGGAGATAGATCTGATTTTAACGAACGATCGGTGCTAATTTGGTCAGAAAATAGTCCAACGGAGCAACCCAACATCACTGTCTTCACGCGAAAAAATAAAATCCAGGAAAGCAAAGCAGATGGAGAATTTTAAGAAGAAGAAGAACTAACCGGGTGTGTCTGGTCAATCACGGAAAAGTCGGAAGCTTGAAGAGAAAATGGTGGAGGGGCGCGTCGGAGACGAAGAACACAAGAAATCCTCTCCGTGTTTTTATTTCATTTGTCTTTTTTTTCTTTTCTTTTCAATTTCTTACCTTTATTTGATTTCATTTCGCTGAACTTTTTTAATAATATTCTTGAAGTGCTTATACGTAACTATTTCCTACAATCCGCCTACAAAGATTATTTTAGTGATATGTCACTCTCGTATTCATTAGCTTTTTTTTTTTGACAGCCCCCTCGTGTTAATTGTATTTATTTATATTTTTGACCAAATGTACTATAAACTTATATATCTCAGATCCAATCCAAAATCACTATATCTTCAAAATCTATCTAGGTCAAGATTGAATCCGTATATTTTCTCTAGTTGTATATGAGTTAGGGACCAATAGAAAAAAAATGTTTAGTGAATGTCAATTTCCATTCTACCGCGAAACCATTTTCAAAGAGAATGTTTTGAAAAATGCTTTTTGCTTTTTATAAGGATATAACTGTATTTTCACAAAGGAAAAAAATGTTCATTTTCAAAAACTTAAAACAAGAGCTACTTTCCAAAGAACTTTTAATTATTAGAAAAATGTTCACAAAATTATTTGGGCGAAAAGAAAAATAGTCTAAAGATGAGGGTTAAAATGTAAAAAGATAAATGAAAGAAACAAAAGCTAAACCCTAACTCTTGAAACGTCTTTACTTTCTCTCCCAATTTCCCCTACACAGAAGCCTGCCGTCACATTCCTTCTTCCTTAGAAATCGATAACAATGGTGAAACGGAATCAAGTTTCGCAGGCTCAAGAAGCATTTCCAATTGAAGAACAATGTAAATCGCTGATTAAGAAGCTTGCTTCTTGCAAGCAGACCATTCGCGATAGATCCCTGCGAACTGTTCTTCGTAATTGGCTCCCGGAACAGACTGAAATCCCTGACGAAGACATGAAGAAGCTATGGCAAGGCATCTTCTACTGCATGTGGCACGCCGATAAGTCTCTTTACCAATCCGAGCTCATCGATCGTCTCTCCTCTGCTCTCCAATCCCTTCCTCTCCCTCTCGCTCTCCACTACTTCACCGTATTCTTGTTCACCATGCGCCGCGAGTGGTCCCGCATCGATCGACTAAGGTTAGACAAGTTCTACCTCTTGATTCGCAGGTTTTTGCACGCCTTCTTCTCTCTTCTCGATAGCAATTCGTGGGATTTGGATTTCACTCGCCGTTTGATGGGTGTTTTGTTCGATGGGACTTTCCTTGCTGGTGATAAGTTTCAGGGGAATGGTGTTAACTATCATATAGCTTCTGCCTTTGTTGAAGAGCTTAGATCGTTTCTTCCTCTAAGGAAGGAGGTTTTGGAACTTCTTTTTGCCCCTTTTGTGACAATTTTGGGCGTAGTTAATGACAAGATTTTGGTGGCGAAGATTAAGAGTAATTTGTTTGATGAGTTCCTGAAGATGGGGAAGAAGCTTCTGGATATCAAGAAATCTGGGAATGATACTGAGTCTGAGGATGATGATGTACTGGTTTTGGGATCCATTGCCCTGTCTATGGAGTTTGCAAAGAGGTTCTATGAGATGGGTTCTTCTCCAGATTGCCATCAGGGTAATAGGAAAGCTATATTTTCTCTTCACAAAGAGTTCTTGCAGCTGGAGAAGGATATGTCGACTTCTGGTATAGAAGTTTCTATCACAGAAGCTTCTCGTCCTGGCGACGATGAAGTGCCTGAACTGGTTCCCATGTCCGAAAAGGCGGAAGCAGATGAATCAAAAGCTGTTTCTGAGTCTAAGAAGGTTGTTGCAAATGGGTCTTCGTCAAAGAAAAAGAGTTTGAAGAAGTGTTCAAAGTCTAAAAAAGGCAGTGTCAAGAAGGACGCTGATGTATTGGATCTTGGTAAGAAAGATGAAGCTTTTGATGAGACTATGATATCGGATCTTCGACAGGAGTTTGAGAAGATTGCATCCGAAATGGGACCATCAAGAGCTGAGGTTGCGAGTGTCTGTGAAGAAGCAGAACCTGTGCCAATAGCCAAAAAGACCAAGAAGAGGAAAAGAGAGAACAAAGGGGTAGAGCAAGGTACTATTGTTAACAGAGATGCAGCAGAGACGAGCTTAGCCGGCCCGAGCAGTGAGAAGAGCTCAAAGAGAGTAAAATTCGCAATGAAGAACAATTTGGTGTGGAAGCCACATTGCCCTCTACCTCCACAAGACTTGAGGTTGCCTCCGTCTGCTACGCCAAGAGGAAGTGCTCTCAAGAAGGGAATCCCGGCCGGTCCAGTGAGGGAGTTGTCTTCTCAGAGTAGGAAGACGAAGAAGAAAGTAAAACCCAACCCACGCAAAGGAGTGAAGACGATCAAGAAGCTGAAGAAGAAAGTGTCGCCATAGAAATGGAGTCTTGTTGAGTTAACCGTTGCTTTGCTTTTTGCTTTTCTTTATAATTTGTTTTAGTTCCAACTCTTTAAGACGTCTTGGAGATTTTGTTTGCTGATTTGAGAACTACGGAAAAAACCTTCGCCGTTACAATAGAAGAAAACCAATTCTTTTCATCTCCAAGTACGATAATATTAAGTATACAAGATGACGTCACTACTATATCAGCGAAAACTGGAATTGGTCATTTGTTTCTTCTGCTCTTCTCTTCTCTTCTCTTCCTATCTAAGTTCGTTGATGTATGAGCTCTGCTACTAGGAATGTGCTTGAAGGAGCAAAGACGTGTAGATAAGATGGTTCCAAACATCGGGAACTCCCGGCAAACACCAGTGGCTACAATCCTGTCGCCTTGTCGACACTTTTTTACCATCCGTGTTGGTCTTACCGTAGATTGACGGATGTCCATCTTTGCGGAAATTAGTCAGCTTTGTCACGTTTAGAAGTATCACAGGAATTTGCATCTCCTTTATGGCTTCCTCTACGATCTTCATTTTCAAAGGATAAGAATCGAGGATTGAACCTTTCTTTACCGGTTCCACCTCCCCGTTGCATGACCCTCCAGAGTCCCACTCGCCTCCCCTGTTCAAGTCAGGACGCAAAAGAACTTAACGATTCTGAGAAGAAAAAATAACTGCAACAAGAGTACTGGGTGGCCTATAAAACAAACTGAACCAAATCCAAACCTAAGTGCTTAAAAATCGAAATGTGTTAATCCGCTCGGTTTTCTTATTTTAGAACCTAAAAACGGAAACCAAAACTGAATTTAGTGACAGAAACTCATTTGTAGGGTAACGAACTGAAACCAAGCCGTACATAGGATTCCTCACTCCTAATCAAGATGATATAAGTGACATGAACAATTGAAACTCGTTTGTAGTTGAATTAAAAAGATTCCAGGTGGTAAAGAAAAGATCGGCGGCTTACCGAAAATGGGCAGAGGAGTATCCGCGATAGAATACAAGCTGCTTTTTCGGATTCACATTCTCATCAATCCATTTTGCCCAAGTCTTCAACGCCCTTCTGTATGCTTCAGTTGCATCAAACTTCGGGTAGATGTAGTCACCTTCTTTGTAGTAGTTTTTCCTGCACTAGTTTTATCCACCAAGTCATTTACCATTCGTGGGCTGTGGATCTTCCTTCTCTAGGAAGATGTCATGAAACTAAATTATACAGGTATAATGGGATGCACCAGCGATATCAAGCTTTCAAGATGATGAAATTCAGAAGGTTTTAAAAATTAAATGGATGCTACAAAGCTATCAAGATATAAGAAGAGTAATAACGCAGAAAAGGAAAGAACCATACCCTCTGGCAGTCTTTCCGTGAACCCACCAGTGTCCAGTGTTGAAGACAAGAATGTTAGCTCGCTTCCATCGAGCATGTGTCTTGTCAATGCGATCAATCGAAAGGGTTGGATTAGTATTTCCTTGAGCATTTGCTCTAACTCCTTCCCTCACAAGAAAATGTGACCTCACAAACTCTACTGTGCAATTGTAATCCTGTCATTATCATGTAGAAAGAAAACATTGTCGAACAATTTACTTTTAACTTGACTAAAGACAAATCTGGCATGCAATGCAAGAAAAATATAGAATACAAAATTGTATGCTGGGAGTCGCAACATATTGTAGTACAGATAACCAGAATCCCAGGGAAACATTCAGCTGAAACACAAACACAGGCAATCAATAGAAGAGTTGACTTACTTCAAACTTGAATACAAAGTAGCCTCTTCCCTTCGTTATATTGTGGCCATGAACCTCGTACATTCGACTCTTATCAGATAAACCCTCTCGGAGAACGCAAAGCATTGATTCAAACTGGTTGCGGTTCATTGAGTCTCCAACCAACATCAAACTTTTACCTCGTAGCTTTACTAAGAAATCTGTAGCATTAAACCTATATTTGGAAAGTCGATAAGAAGGGAATAAATATTCAATGCACAAAAGGAAATAACATATGATCCATTCTGCTAATCCTATCATCTAAAGTTTGACAGTCATTAAATTCCTCTAAGGACTAAGTGTTCGTTATCAAGCCATGATTGCTACTATCTGATTCATTTATCTGTACATCCAAAACTATCATGCTTTCAGATAACCTTTAGCTTCACAATCAGCTAATAGGACACTGTGACTCATGAACACAACCACAAAGCTATATGAAAATCCATGACTGACTTAGAAAGTGAAATGCTGATCAGCACTTTATTTAGATCGACAATAACTTGCTTTAATCAGGATCGTAACAATGGAGGTTTGAAATAGATCAATTCGAAAAGCATCGTACCGTGGAAGGTCACAACCGTCAGGCTTCCATCTCCAATTGAGATAGTCGGAATCGCGCCTCCCGTTCCTCTGGCAATCAAAGGCTTCGTCCACATAAGGACACGATCCAGGCTGATACAATGGATACTCATCACCCTTAACCCAAGATCCCCTGTACAAATCGCAGCCTCTAATCTTCTCCACCACCGCCTGTTCCACAGATTCCGCATTGCTTTCCTCCTTTTCCTCTACGGACACTTCGCCGCGCGAGACTCCTCCTTCTTCCAGCTCAGGTTTCGCGGTGAGGTCTTCCACAGCTTTCAGCTCAGTTCCTACCGCGACGTCATCGTCGCCGCGCGAATCGGCTCCTTCCTCCTTGGGATTTGTTTCAGCATCGGGATCTTTGGAAGGAGGAGGCTCAATCTGAGGGAGGAGGAGCGTGGGAGAGCGTGGATCGGAGGAGGTTGCAGGGAGAGGGATGTCGGCGTGGTAAGGGGAGAGAGAAGGCTCGAGAGTGCGTCTGGTGAAGAGGAAGACGCTGCAAAGGAAGAAAAGGATGAAGAGAGAAGTTGCGAGAGTGTAGGAGAAGATGGTACTGCGAGGGAAGGAAGCGGAAGAAGAAGAAGTCGACATTCTGCCGCCACCATTGAAGGAGCTACGCAGAACTCATCGATCACTAATTCTCTCCATTTTCATTAAATTAGTATATAATGATGGAATCTACAATAGTTTCTATGTTACTCTCTGTGGAAATTATCTCAATTATCTTGTAAATGCTTCTTTAAATGCACAAATGTTTCTGTTATTTTTTCCTCTTTAGAAACTTTTAAGTTCGTGCCGCCAACATTTTATTTTTTTTCTTTCTCATCATTTCTCATAAAAAAAAAGCAACAAGATTCTTTAAACAAAGGTTATAATCACATGATTCGTATTTATTTGCTTGATTCCTTGTTGAATTGAAAGCTTAAACTTGTTGGCTTAGAATTTGAAAAATGAAACATTAACGCATAGAGACACGATCATGTTATAATATTCACCTCTGAGACTTCTTAAGGATCCACACTGGAGAGATGATGAAAATTTGTTTAGATCAAACGGAGATTTGCGCGATTAGGCCAAGGAAAGTCCACTCGGAACTTCATTCTTTTTTTTTTCAATTCTTTACATTAGATAGAAGAAACATATTGATTATGTAATCAAAACCAACATTTAGACCTTTGACACAAAAAAAAAAAAAATTAAACCAATCAAGGGAAAAACAATGTAGCAGCGTTATTGACTGGTTGTTCAGCGTCTTGAAATAAAAGTGCATACCAAACATTCCAATCCTCTGATTTCAAAAGAAGACGACGAGGTTACAGAGAGAGGTTCGAGGAGAGGATTTCATTTCACTGTGAAGCTTTGTATTACTACGCTTACTCTTCACATCTCTCAACAAATCTCCAGATTGAGGCAAGGAATATGATTCAACCCTAATTTCAAGCAAACTTCCCCTCCCTCTCTCTCACTTTGAAAGTATCGGAGATTACAGTTTTCACTCTCACAATCGAAAGACGAAACCCATACTAAAATGGCGAATCACCGACGCAATCCGACGACCGATGAAGACAATGCTATGTAAGCTCGTGATTTTAATATCTTTTTTCGAGCTTTGCCAAAAAATTTGTGTGTTGATCGGAGATCGAGCGAAATTCCTTGTGAGCTTTGATTTGGTCGATGTTCTTACTCTCTATTCTTTTTGAGCTCTGAATTTCGGAGTTTATTGTTGTTGTTTTTTCGAAGTGAGATCCTTTGATCGGTGTTTTATGAGCTAAGAAGTTCAAGCGCAGAACATAAGGACTTTTTTATCTCTTCGTTGACAATGGTTGCTCTGGTGTTTTCTGTTTCTGTAGTCACATCCAATTTAAGCTTCTAATTCAATGATTCTTTCTTTTCTTCAAAGTATTTTGCAGATTGGTCACTCCTCTCTGTATTTTATTGCCATGCCTTTTTCTGCCTATGACTCAGATGATATTATTATATAATCATTCAAGAATATTGTTTCGACCTCTTAATGGCTCCTTATCTAGTTTCAACACCGTTTCTGTGATTGTAGGTTTCTTGATATACTGCATGAAGCTCCTCTATTCGGTCATCGAGAATCTAGAAGTCTTGTTGGAAGTTGCATTTACCTTATCATATTGGCAAGTGCTTCCAAACTGTACTTTTTCCTTCTAATTCGCCATTGACCTTTTAACACAGAGCTTTGTAACGAACCCTTTTAAGGATAATGAGAAACATGAATGCCTGACTTTATATTTACTTTTTTGTTAAATTTAGGCAGGTTATGCTATTTTAGCAGCAGGAGCGCCGTGGATACTGCAGCCTGTACAGTCTCTTATCCCATCACTGCTTTGCAGCTGCAATGTTGCCCTATTAATGTTAACAGGTAACCTCAATACTCCCCGTCAGCTATTACTACAAAGCATTGTTTAGATTAAATTGTGGTAAACTACTGCTAGTGATATTGGGTTCTGGATCTTCACGAAAAAGTTTTTTTAGGCATGATATCGTTAATTAGTTAGTTCTTGCTAAGCTGCCAGTCTTTCAAAAAAAAAAAAAGGGAATGAAATTTGCAGCATATATGTATAGATTTTCATAAGTATTTTCTGCAACAGGTATGTTTCAGCAATATTTTGTCAATCAGGTCCAGAAAATACGCTTGCAGGTATCATTTGTTCTAACCGAGTACTGCTCATTTTATATCCTTTATTAGCTATACAGACATAAGTTAATATTCTCCAGTTTAGTTGCAGTCATTTCATCTGTAGACCTTCTGAAAGAACCTCTTATATTGCAGGGTTATTATAGTTTCAGCCAGAAATTGAAACATGTAGTTCGTCTGCCATTTGCCATAATGGCATATGGTAATCTTTAGTGCTACTTTTCCAATCATATATTTTACATATGCCTATTTGTTGCACTCAATAAAGTGACTCCGTTTTGTTTTAGGAACTGCATGTATGCTGCTTTTCATGGTGTGGAGACCATATGTCAGTGTTCTTCCCATTTTAACTGTGCAGAGGTATTCTTTTGTGCATTAACTGCTTATACAGTCGTAGTATTTTTCTTTTCCAGTTGATCACATTTTCTGTTTCTTTCTTTCTTTTGTTCTCGGCGATAAATATAGAATTAAAGAAAGATTCTTACTTCAGTAAACTTTTTTCAGTCTGGCGAAGAAATTTAGATATCACGTAATGAAAATGTCTAATTTATTGATAACTATTTTTATTCACTAAGGTTGACAGATTTTACTTAAACGTATTTACCATTTTCTTAGATAAATTTGAAAGCCTGTAATAAGTCTAACTAGAAATACTATTTGGTCGCTGACAATTCTTTCGTATTTTTATTTTGGATTAACATGGTGAAGTAACTATTATTTTGCCAAGGTCGAAAACGTACGCTTACGAATACATTATATTATTGCAGGTTCATCATGTTTGTTGAAGCAATTTCCGCTGCTTCTTTTATGATTGTATTTGTTGGTAAGCATAAGGTCCAAAAAATCATATTCACACTTTTAGACATGCGTACAGTAATACTTTATTTCCTTGACTAGAGCAGTATAATGCCAAATCGATTTCTTGGGCATCGATTGTTACATTATTCTGCCAGTTCGTTTGTCTGTAGTAAGAGATTCTGTGGCTAGGTTATTATTATGCAGCTTTTCTTATCTGTATTTGATACTGATAGGTTATGTTCGCCAGTATAACTCGGTGAACTCTCAGCCAGATGTCTTAAATTCATTATATTCTCCCCTTCAACCAGCTGCTTTGGAAGGATTGAGGTACTTTCACAATCTCAGTGGAACCTTATCTTCATGAAAATTTGTCGAGCATGGCATGGCAACCTTAGATTGCACATGCTCATACGATTCTCAAGTCTTACTTCGTTTTGTTTGCTTGAAAAACAGATACCATGAAGCTGGTCGCCTTTCTGATCAGCAAATGGCTCTACTTCAGTATCAGCGCGAGAATCTGCATTATCTCAGTGAAGAGGTGACATTACATGAAATATTTGTCATGAGTACTTTTCATTTCTGAATCTTGATCCTTGTGTTGTATCTTAGTAATGTACAGTTTCTTATTAGCAATCCTAACTTCTCTCTATAGTCCATCATCTACCATAATTTTGCTGAATTATCCCTTGTTTTCGCTAGAGTGAGTGTTCTGACCCATTTTTGGTGTGTGTTCAGATTCTGCGTTTGCAGGAGTCCCTAAGCAAATATGAAGAGGCCAATGGTAGTAGCACGCCTCAGGTTTGAACTACTCTTGCAAACTGACAAATTGTTTTTAGCCGAGCTTTAAGCCTGGATACATGCTTAACAACCTCCACAATAATTCTCAAAATCGATGTATTTCTTTCCACTGTATTTTTGAGTTTTCAAGTAATTAGTGTTGAAATTTTCAGGTTGATCTGGCACATCTTGTGGCGACCCGTGATCAGGAACTACGAACACTTTCTGCTGAGGTAAAGCTCCGTTAACAAATGAGTCACTTGCGAAATCATATGGATAGTTTTTCTGACCCCTTTGGTGGAAATAATGGATTTCATGTCTCAAGGCTAATTTCTTTATGTAGCAACTTTGAATGAAGGAAGATACTAAATGAAAATGGTATGTGTGTAGGTGGATCAACTCCATTCTGAGCTTAATCTCGCTCGATCTCTGATCTCTGAGAGAGATGGAGAGATACAGCTCGTCCGTAATACCAATAATCAGGTTTGAATCTATCTAATAAGAACATATTAGAACAAAACATATGAGAGAACAAAAGAGAAATTCATTTGTCTTCTGTTTTCAAACTCCTGAAACAGTATGTGGCAGAAAACGAGAGGTTAAGAGCCATCCTGGGAGAATGGAGTATGCGAGCCGCAAAGGTACAGTATTGTCTTCTTTCTATAGTTCCTAAGTGTTTTAGAAATGCATATGATTTGTGGAAGTCTATATCTTTGGATTGTTGTAGCTTGAACGAGCCTTGGAGGTGGAGAGGGTATCAAATCTTGAACTGCGGAAGAAAGTTTCGGCTCTGAGAGAGCAGAGGCAGATGCAATGAAAAAATAAAAAGTTGTGGGGTTTTAGCATATACATCATCTAACTATACATGAACTCAGATGGTTTGTAGACGAATATTGTGACATTATTTTGTAAGATCTTTCTTGAAATATTTGATTAGAATGAAACTCTTTTTCTTCTTCATAACTTCTATAAGCATTGACGACGATGTAATCATTTCACACTTTATCTCAATCAGTATCTGTTCTCAAATTTCTATGATTGGGTTATATCATTATTTATTTGGTTTAGATCTCTTCATTATTCAATTTTGAAAAAAGAAATATTTATGGATAATAAAGGGGGAAAAAATTAGATTTATGTTTTTTTTTTTGACGTCAAATTAGATTTATGTTAAATTGTAAAGGATTATGGAAATAAAAAGAAAAGTTAAGCGGATTATGGAAATAACGAGAATCCGGAATACCCGAGAGCTATTATAAATTGCAAAGCCCAAGACATTTTTACCGACGCTTCTTCTCCCGTCTCTGAAAACAACCTAGCGAGCTCAAAAATCTCTGATTCTTCGGCTTTCTAGGGTTTTTTTCGCTCTCTTCCGATCAAAGATCAATCAATGGCGTCTCTCGATTCCGACGTTCCTATGATTCCTGCCGGAGAAGCCTCCAGCAGTGTAGCCTCTTCTTCGACCAAGAAACCTAAGCGATTTGAAGTTAAGAAATGGAGTGCCGTTGCTCTCTGGGCTTGGGGTAAGCCGTGGAATCTCTTATACTACCTGGAATATGATCTTCGATGTTTTTTTGTTACGATTTTCTTTCTCGTGTTTTGATTATTTTGTTTAGTTAGGGTTTTATTGATTGATCTTTGGTTGGTTTGCAGATATCGTTGTTGACAATTGCGCCATCTGCAGAAACCACATCATGGATCTGTGTAAGTCCGAGTAACAATAACGATGATCTGAATAATCGGGAGATTCCTGAATCCCTGAATCTTTTAGGCTAACTTCGTTATTGTGCTCTGGTTATTTTTAGGCATTGAATGTCAGGCTAATCAGGCCAGCGCTACAAGTGAGGAATGCACTGTTGCTTGGGGTAAGTCTTGTTTCCTCTACGCCTTTGATTGCTGCATTTTGAAACTTGATTGGGTATAGCTAATCGTAATTGTGTATCTAAGACCACAAGAATTGTAATGCAAATTAGTGCTTTGCGAAACAATTCTAGTATCTAAGAATGCTTTTGTTAAGTCTTGACATTGAAATTTGCTTATTTGGTGGCGCTAGCTAGATGTATTTGTTTTACTCGATAGGAAGCCCTATTCTTCTAAATAGGTCGATGTGGTCTGCAGCTGATTAGATTTATGGAACTTCAGGATTTGCAAAGAGAAGCCAAACTGTAGTTATTGTTTGCATGCTTTCAAATTCCTGCAGTGATTTTGTACCTGCAATTATCTATGATTGAGGATGAGTTATAAACTCAGAGAATGGTCAAATTCACTGCATTACATATCTCTGTATTCTCAATTGCTCAACGTATAAAGGATCAATTTGAGGATGAATCTTGTTAGCTGTTAAGGTAGCTAAGGAAACCTTTGTTCTTCTCTGTTAGAGAGAGTAGGAAGTTTTCATTCAAGATATATATAATTGATGAGGCACCTTTTCGAATCCTTAATTATTCTACAACTCAAAGTCGAAATACATAAAATGTTGGTGCCTTCTTTTATCTAAAGACATTCGGTGCTGGTACTTGCAGGGGTTTGCAATCACGCCTTCCACTTTCACTGCATCAGCAGGTGGCTAAAGACTCGTCAAGTTTGTCCATTGGGTATGTCTTTCTCCGTCTGTGACTGACATCGCAGTTTTTGTTTGTTTGTTTGCGTGTTAATATTTCTGAGTTTTTAACAGATAACAGCGAGTGGGAGTTCCAGAAATATGGTCACTAAATCATCCAGTCGTTCGAGCAAATATGTGTCTAGTCGAAGATATCAGTTTCCGCACATGATACCAAGATTGATCAAGTTGTTTTTTTTTTCTTTTTTTCTCTTTTGTAATGTCTTTCACAAGTTGTGGGAACATAAGATTTGCATGCTCACTGAACCTTTTCTCGTTGTGCTTTTGGGCGATGTCTTTGATTTCAAATACTTAAAAGTGATATTTACTATAAGGCTAGCTCGAACCCACTTTAGTACAATTGGCTATCTGTTTCCTTGTGGTATAAGTTCTGCTTTCACACTTGTTTATGAGAAGAAAAAAGAAAACATTTTAAAAGATATCAAATATAATGAGTGTTATTGTGGATCTTGATCTTATCCCACTCTATTACAACTATCAGAGCATTAATTACTAATGCTTTGGGATAGATAGAATCAATAAGCATCTAAAACTCAAAACAACTTGTAGATGGGCTTCAGATCAGTAGGATAATACAACCCAAAGTTCTGTTCGGTCCCAGCTGGCTTCTGATTCTCGTTGAATGTCGCAAATAGAAACCCATGAATGCTACTGTTTGGCCTCTTGGGCGTCCCTTTACCGCTTCCCACATGTTTGACGAAATTTCCATTGTAGATAGACGCGATCTCCGGCGTTGTTAAGTTCCCGTTACCCGCGGATGGCCATCCAGTCTCTGATACCACCATGGGTAAATCTTTTACGCCTTCTTTCTCCATTGCCCACACGAACGCGTCAAATATCACATCGAACATGTTTGAATACCCCAGTGGCCCGTCTTGTACAACAACCGCATCGGTGTTGAAGATGGCATAATCAAGAAGAATGTTGGAGGGATCAGACGCGTAAGCGAAGTAAGGGTAGATGTTGACGAGGATAGGAGTAGTCGTTTGAGACAGGAACTTCAACACGGGAACGAGTTGTTCACGCGCTTGGGACGTGAACTCTCCGGAAGAAGGTGGATATGATTGGCCAAGGTTGGTCATAGCCACCGTGGTGCTGATCAAGATCGGGAGACTTCTCGACTTGACGAGGTTGGTCAGAGATTGCATGACGGGTAGCACGTGAGGGCCGATGTCTCCAGGGATGACTTCGTTGCCAACAGTAATGAACGTAATGTTGACGTCAGCTAAGTAAGGCTCAATGTTGGTCATGAACCATGTGTTAACAGCGTTTTCGCTAACCGCAAGAGCCGCCAAGTCTTCGTTCTTGACGCCTACAATGACTCCAATATCGCGGTTTCCGCGGAATGCGTTCAAGACGTCTGTGTTCGTGTCGAATATACGAATACTCGTAATGCCTAAGGACTTGTAGAGATTAATAACTTGGGACGGAGGTGGGAGGTTGTCTCCGAGGAGACCGTAGTTCAAGCCAATGTTTGTTGTTGCGTGTACAAAGCCACCATTGTTGTAGTTGAGCAGGAGTATTATGCACGAGATCATGAACAAGAACGACTTTTTAGGACAATCCATACCGACACGTGTATCTGCAAAATCATTAGCATTAAGGATAAAGATTATAATTTGTTTTTAATGTTAAACAATTTTCTTACGTGCAAGACATCAGAAGATCATACTTGTTTAAGGAACGGAGACAAGCTAAGACGATGGTATCAAACCAAAGTTGTTTCGTTTCTTCTTCACTTTTCGTTGCAAAACGTAGGTTGTAGGTACGTACAATTTATATACATAGTTTGGATATGTTTTCTATTTTGCTCATTTGACTAATATAGTGGTAAACGTTTTGTTTCTATCATGTTTGTTGACATGTTTAGTATCTATAAAGTCTAATTCCAAATTTGCTAATTTTCATTATTTATTTTTTGTCTAACTTAAAATAAACTACATATCTAGAACGTTTATGCAACGATCTGAACCTAAAAATAAACTAAAAATGCTGAACTATTACAAATACATAAGTGCTAATAAAATTGATTGTAAATGTCATTTGCCTCAAGTTAGTTTATATTTGTAGCAATAAACAACATAAACTATATAGATAACGAAGATCTCGAATGAAGCTGACTCTGAGGTTTTGAAGATTAGAAGCAAGAAAAAAAATCGGTTGTACAAATTTTGATCATGATTGATCATTTAACACAGTTTTTATTAAGCTTTATTAACCAATAAATTAACCAATAAATTTTTGAAAAATTTGGCCATTCAAAAATTATAAACTAAAAAGTTATTTTTTTATGTTTTTCGAAAAATTTATAAACTAACCAGTCCAAACTTTTGTTCGCACCCTACCGGTTGTAAATACGATGTCTTGTCACCAAGGCGACCAATTGTCGCTGTTACATCAGCATTTATACATCCATATTTATACATCTGTCTTAGTTACAATATTCCAAACTTGATCATTATCTGTGTCTTTTGGATCCCACATCTTCCACATTCAGTAGTTATGCACATCGCCAACTATAGCATCTCACATCCAATTTTCTTCATAAACAGGATAGATTGTTTTGTATATGTCACGTGTTTGAGAAATGAGGAGGGAATGAAGATGGAAAAGTTGATTATGTACCAAAAAAAAGCTGTGAGACTAACATGTAAACTACAAAGATATTTATAATATGAGATGAATTGATTTTGTACTCATATGAGATGGTCCAAACAAACACGTAATTTTTAAGTTGATCATGTCAAAATTTGCAAAACGAATGTTCTATTTAATTTATAGAACTAATTGATTGCATTTGATATAGTCAAACCGAACATAAATTATACATAATGCATTTTTTGTTTTTGGGTAATTGACATAATGCACTCTTATAGTTTTGCAAATTTTGACATGCATGTTCCAACATTTATTTTCGAACCAGAAACAAACGTTATTTTTTTATTAGTTTTTCTATGTATGGAACAATTTATAAAAAAAAAAAAAAAATTGGAAAGTCTAATTTCAAATGCCATTAAAAACTAACTCCAAACTCAACTCAGTTGGGCTTCAATATCTCATTATAAAAGAAAGCTGAAATCTTATGGTTATAGGCTTATAGTTATAGCTAATAAAGAAATTTGCCCCCACGCTATTACAAACATTATTAGATCGTTATATAACTAATAGACTAATAAACCAAAAATCTAAAAATCAAAACAACTTGTAGATTGGCTTCAGACCAGTAGGATCATATAACCCAAAGTTCTGTTCAGTTCCAGCTGGTTTCTGATTCTCGTTAAAAGTCGCGAATAGATAACCATCAATGCTACAGTTAGGCCTCTTAGGCGTCCCTCTTCCGCTCACTACATGCTTCACAAAATTTCCGTTATAGGTAGCCGCGATATGTGGCGTGGTCAAGTCTCCATTCCCGGCGGATGGCCATCCGGTCTCTGACACTACCACCGGTAAATCACTCACGCCTTCCTTCTCCATCGCCCACACGAACGCGTCAAACATTGCATCAAACATGTTCGAATATCCCAATGGTCCATCTTGTACCACGACTTCCTCATTGTTGGAAATTGCATAGTCTAGACGGATATTCACCGGGTCGGACGCGTAAGGGAAGTAAGGGTAGATGTTGACGAGGATTGGCTTACTTTTCTGAGACAAATACTTCAGGACCGGTGTGAGTTGTTCACGCGCTTGGGACGTGAACGTTCCTGCGGAAGGTGGGTACGACTCTCCGAGGTTAGACATAGCCACAACGGTGCTTATCGAGATCGGAAGATTCCTCGTTTCGACGAGGTTGGTGAGAGATTTCATTACAGAAAGCACGTGAGGACCGATTGGTCCGGGGATGACTTCGTTACCAACGGTGATATAAACGTGATGTTCACGTCGGCTAAGTAAGGCTCGATGTTGGTTGAGAACCAGGCTTTTACAGCTTCTTCGCTAGCTGCAAGAGCAGCCAAGTCTTGGTCCTTGACGCCTACAGTGACACCAATATCGGTATGGTCGCGTAAGGCGTTGAGAACATCAGTGTTGGGGTCGAAGATTCGAATTTTGGTAATGCCTATGGATTTGTAAAGGTTGATAACTTCGGGTGGAGACGGGATGTTATCTCCGAGGAGACCGTAGTTCAAGCCAACGTTATTTGCCGCTGCCACGATTATGGAACCGCTATTGCTGTACTTGTAACTTAGCAGAATTGCCGTGTACGAGATCAGCAACAAGATAACTCTTTCAGGACAGTTCATAGTGAACATCGTGCCTGCAAAATCAGTAGAGGTTTGAGATAATATTATACTATACTATTTCGAACATATACAAAATTTGAATGAGTGGAATATAGAGGCACATCACAAGATCTTACTTGTGTGAAGAATCAAGAAAAGGATGCGAAGGAACCAAAGCTTGTGTAAACTACTGAGGAAACAGTATTTATATGATATACACCAGGGGGAGTTTTTTTATAAACAATACACAAGAGGATTATTTCCATATATCTAATAGAATATTTCCATATATTATAACAGTTTCTATACTATTATCGATATCACAAAAATTATAAAATTAAATAAATATTTATTTCCTTTCGTGGCGTTGTTAACTTATATCTGTGTTTACAATTTTATTCCTTTTACCAACTAGAAATTGCATGTCAATTAGGGCCACCGGCTTAGCCCAAGCCCAACTCTGAATAAACCAAGGTTCGGTCTTAGATATCCGGAAAAAAAAAAAAAGAATAAGACCGCACCTGACTAATAAATATACAGGCTTTGTCGTTTTCGGACCGAGCCCGATTGACATGGCGAAACTTGCTCAGCTTTTGTAACCAGTGGCAGGAATCACAGTTCTACTGTTTGGTACTCAAGGGTTGTTTTGAGTCTTTTTGACCCAAACAGTAAAACACACATTGGACACTATGTTATAGTGTTACTTTGCCCATACTGTCGCTAGTTTTCTCTTAGTTATCAATCGTTTGCTAGAATTTTTAGAAATCACCCAAAAAAGATGACCCCAAAAAAACTAATAACTGGAAAATACATAAGTTAAAAAGAACCAAAGGATGCACATATAGAGCCAAAATAGACATTTTCCAAGCTTTAGCAATTTTTTTAAGGAAGAGTTTAAGAAACCTCCTTAAACATATTCCACAATTGATATTGATTTTGAGATTTCTGGGAGGCACAAGGAGTACCCTGTGGAAGGATTCTCTTTGAAATAAAAGAGAAGAATTACTTCAGCTGGAAAAGAAAATGAAAAACAAAAAAAAAACGGTATACCGAGAATGAGAAAATCAAATTCACAAAACCGTTTTGATGCATCGAGACCAGATATTTAAGACGATGATCACAAATATTGTTCATGTATCCTTGCCCTGTTCTCTTCCCACCATAGCCTCGCGTGCATCTCCCCGAATCTCTCTCGACTGCAATGCAAAAAGAGAACACATAGTGAGTGACCTTTTTGTTCTGTTCTTTTATTAAAAACAATGTAAGGAAGCATTTTGTTTTTTTGGTTACCTGAATCTAACTCTTCTAAGCTCTCTTTTCCCACCAGGTAAAACTTTGATGGTGATATAAACTCCAGGCTCGTCTTGCTCCACCCATTCGTTCTGATCAACATCACTCGCATTGCTTATCGACATTTCCTCTGACCGGTCTGCATCTCTCGACGAGCTGCTTCTTATGGAAGCATCCATGGAAGAAGTTTCCGTCTTGGCTCCGCTTATGCTTGAAAGTTTAGGAGTTGAGTTGAGTAGACCAGAGTCGTAAAACTGCTGGCTCTGCGTCGAACTATGGTCGAGTGAATCCGAGGATGAGTAAGCAGCCAATCCAACTGGCCGATGGATATTACGAGGCAGCCGTTCTTTGTTTAATGGCGGTGTTGCGGGAGTGTCCTCTGGATGATACTCTGCTTTTGCATTCTAACAAAGATTTTCAACAGAGGAACTAGTGGTTAGTCTCGGTTTATTTGTCTTGTTTAAAGATCCGATTCAGTGAAAAGCTAACCTCGTCTTCGGATCTAGGCGGCGTGGGAAGCGGGAAAGCTTGGCGGCTTAGTTTTTGAACATTGTAAAGTTCCATCACTTTGTCGTAGTTATCAGCCCACCATCGTTGAGCTTGTATCTTGTTGAACATGTCTCGGCTGATCAAGGAAAAGATAAAGAAGTGAGAAAAAAAGAAACCACATTTTGGAACCATGTTTGTCTTAATTTTTCAAATTTACACAACAACAGTGAAAGACCAAGATGTACCATTAAAATGCCCAAGTCAAGAGTTGTTTTTTTGATATAGCAATTTTAGCTCATTAGAGAAGGGTTAGATAGATAGACTAATCCCGGTAAAGCCATCCAATTTTATCGGCTAACACAACTTGGTTCACATAGATATTGCATGAGATTCAAAGTTAATTTCAATGGTTAAATCAAATTAGTAAAAGAAGTAACTTTAATCAGAACAAGCAGACAAAAGTGGGAATTGGCGAAAACGGATTAAGGGGAGATTTGACAAAATAACAATGGCTGATTTAAATAAACTTTTTGACAAATTGAACACATAGGCTAGGGCTAGAAAGAGAGTTGAAAACAAGAGACAAAGATGCAACAACCTTTTTGAGTATTGAATTTTTTTTATAAAGAAGATGTTAGTTTAATGGTCGACTAATAGTAATAATCAATCAAAATTTCGTAAACATAAAGGAAAAAAAAACATGGACGAAGAAACAGAGACAACAATGGTCAAAGCTAATAATGAGGAAAGATGATTATGTCTAACAGTAAAAAAAATAATGGGGGAGGTGGGTAGGAGAGAAATTCTCAAAGCAAACTCATTTTTAAATATATAGTAAATTCTCCTAAAGTTATTAATTTATATTTGTCTACCAAAATCGAAACTAAACAGTAAAAACACATGTAACTCAGGACTGTTAAGACCCAACCTAATCAGATTATGCCCTCGCTCTCAGGAATTAATTTGATCGAGCAGAAAACAATGTTTGTGAAATTAAACGAAAGACCAAAAAGAAAGACCAGGTTTTGACAAAAAAGACAGTAAGTGATAGAACTAGAACTGTGATTAATATGAAAGAAGACAAGGAATCGAAGCAAGGAAGAGACAAAGTACGTTGAGGTTGTCGTTTTCAATAGGCGACATAGCAGTGAACGAAACTGTGCTAAAGTCTAAAGCTATTTGCTTTATTATTTATATATTTATATCATCTTTGTCTTTTGGAATAATAAGAATAAACATTTTTTCCTATGCCCAACAGCAGCAATAATGTGAGTACAGAACAGAGACGCGGATAATAAGGCACTCATGGAATTAATAAAACAAAATTCTGAATTAACAAAAAAAACTTCGAAAAACAAACCTCAAAATATTGGTGAAAATGATAAAAAGATATAATCCTACCAACCAATGATTTTGAATCTTTCATTGAACAAAACAAATAAAGAAATGAAGCATCTAATAACTCCAGAAAGAATCTAGTTTTTATCAAGCTGGTGAGATGTTTTAGAGTGATTTCAAATCAAATTTGGATAGCTATATGTACGTTTTAAAAAAAATATAATGGGAACAGGAAAATTTTGAGTTTGAAGAGAACAAAAAGTGTCGTCAATCAACAAATAGCAAGCTAATTTTGAAAGAAAACATTAAAGCAAAGCAAAGAAAAAAGAAAAGACAGAATGAGAAGAGATGACCCCAAGAAGCACTTTAAAAAAGGAAACACCAAGTTTTTGCTTTTTGGACCTTTACGGCCAAATGCTTCTCATTAGGCGTGAAGCGTTACAGTCGACAATTATGGGTCCCATCCCTCTAAATTTTTACCACCCACTTTATTTACCCCTTTCTTTATATCTATCTATTTTCACACCAACAAATAATTAATTACCCTTCTTTGATCCTTCTGTTCAAATAGTACAAAAACTTCATCAAGCAAACAGTTTTGATATTGGGTGAATAATATTTTACCTACCGTCGTTTCGTAATTTAGGATATCTCCTATTTACTTTAGGTTAGAATTTAGCCAAACTTCATTGGCAAATTGTACTAAATTATGGTACTATTTTGTTTCACTTTCTCCTAGATAAACATATATATTATCCCAAAAATGGATAAAACTGAATGAATAAAATATCTGTTAGTCTTAGTTTAGAAAGAAAAGACGAACATGAATCATAATTGAATTTTTTGAATTAAAATACGGTTCTAAATTGGTTTCTGTTTTCCACACAAAAAATAAAAATATTGATTTCTATATAAATCCTTAAAACCATAAAAAGTTAAAAACTGAATTAAGACCAAACAAAAATAAACGTCCTATAAGAATTTGTAATTTATATTTGTAAACTCGACATACTAAATTACTTATACACAAATGTGGTAGATTTCTGTTGACAAAAAAAAAATTGTGGTAGATTTCTACAAAAAGACATGGCATGATTGCTACGTTCATATATTTTATTTCAGTTATATTATCAAATATCAAACATATATTGCCCAGACATGGAAATCCACAAAAAAATCATATTCATATTTTTAGATTTATATTCATGAACTGATTTTATTATTTAAATAAAAAATAAAATAAAAAACAGATCCAGTTCAGTGTTCCAAAGAATCCGAGCATCTTACGAACATTCTCACAAATCACGACCAAAAACAAACGTGGGAAATTAAAAAAAAAAAACGAGCCGACGACGAAGCCAAACGAAATTCTACCGCACGATGAGTATAACAGAGTCAACAAAAGAATCAAGACCGTTGGATTAAAGTGGCGTACCTGAAACGTATCCGTTTAAGATCATTGCCACCGCCGGGAAGAGAGACGAAGGTGATTAGAACCCCAGGCTCCACCTGAGCGACCCATTCCTTTGGCTCTTTCTCCTCCACAAACACTATCGGGTCGACCCGGTTCCTCCCGCTCGCCGATTTCGGAGTCGCCTCGCCGCTCGATATCCCTTTAAGCCTCGCCTCCATCTCCTTTCCCCAAACCCTTGGCTGTTGCGTCGCCGTCGCCGCCGCCGCCACCGACGAAGTAATCGAGCTGTTTGATCTTCCGTACAGCATCTTAAACCGTTGATCCGATTCGAAATCCGGCTTTGCCGACACCGGATTGTTCCTAATCGGACCCTGCCCTTGACCCTGTCCCGGCGCCGCCGTGCACGGCGTACAATGCCGGTAAGCACCCGAAGCTTTCAGAGCCATGTCCTTGAGCTGCGGATGAATTGACGAAAATACCCTCGATCAGAAGAGAGATTAAAAAAATGAGGTGGAGGAGGAGGAAGAGGAGCATAGAGTGAGTTTAGTTATACCTGAGATGTTAGAGATTTGGCGTGCTTGGAATCTGGATCGTCGGGTTGACCCGAAGATTCATCGCCGGCTCGCTTCGAACGAGCTATACACGTCAGCATTTTCCGGTGGCTGCTTCTTGGTCTGTTGATTAATTTTCTCTTTTTGGATACGGAGAGATGCTGTCAGTTTCTACTTTGGTTTGGGTTTGGTGCTCTTTTTATGTTTTGGTCTCTCTCCTCTCTTTTAGTTTTTTATTATTTTTTCAATTAAAAAAACTTTAACCGGGATTACCGGTTCCGTTTTATTAAAAATGGTCCCGCGTCTCTCTACGGTAATTCCGCAGTTCTGATCCCACTCGGTGGTACAAATATTAAAAGTTAAAAGGTTAAAACAATTTTGGGTCTACTGATTAGCTAAAAGCCTAAAACAACTTGAACGGACTCCACTTGTCCATTTAGCCTAAATCGAGAGAAAATACATTATTTTTGTAGTCTGTGGATTTCATTTCATCTTTCAGGGTTATCAAAGGGTTTTTCATCGTAGTCAAGTGTGCTCAAGGATTCAGTTATCGATATATGCAAAATTGACTCTTGACTTTTGAGAAACCTAAAACGAAAGTAAGTATATTTAAAAAAAAAAAAAAAAGAAAGTAAGTATATTTGTTGTGGCTCTAAGTTGTATACGGTAAATACAAGATGTTTTGAGAGGAAAAATGGAAAATTACATTTTTCACTTGACTTGTTTTTACTTGAATTTACATTACCATAGTCTCGTTCTCACTTTGTTTCCCTACATGAATTCACACTGTTATTTGTTTTTGTTGAAACCCAGACCAGTATCCGAAGCATTTAGAAGGTGAACATAAATTTAACAATGATGGGCCGATTTCGGCCCATTACCACGCTCGCTCGCTCTGTAGTTACTCATCTGGATTTGCGTTGTAAACTAAGAAGAAGCTCTTTCTCCTCTCCAAGGAAGAAAAGCAAAAAAGCACGAGAAACAGATAGAAAGTGGCAACGTCCGTTCGATTTCTGCTTCTGCTTCTGCTCTTGTTTCGGATTCAGATTCAGATTCATCTTCGGTTTCTGCTCCTTTAGCTTAGCAGCTGCGACCAGACGGAGGTAGAGAGGGAATGGTGACGTACGTGGGCGCGTTGTTCTACGGAGTAGGAGGGATAGTCGTCGCGGGAGTGGCGCTGCTCGTGGCCTTCCAGGAGAAGATTGTCTACGTGCCGGTGCTTCCCGGCTTAAGCAAGTCCTATCCGATCACTCCCGCCAGGCTCAATCTCATCTACGAGGACGTTTGGCTTCGATCCTCCGATGGCACACGCCTCCACTCTTGGTTCATCAAGATGTTCCCCGAATGTCGAGGTTTTCCTCCCTTCTTTTGTTTCGTTTTTCGCCTCAATTCTGCTCATCGGTTCGGTATATATATTTTTGGGTAGATTTGATTTATGCATTTCGGGCAGCTTCTGAATCTACTGAATTTTGGGGGTTTTAGGTCTTGATTGTCTCTTTCTTTAGCTAGATTTGGTCTCCTTTTGTCAGATTTGTGATTGCGTAAGTTATTGCTGCTTTTAATATAGTTCGGAACTCATAAGCCACCCAAAATCTATGTCCCAAACTGGACCTGTTCTCTTAGTTTGGTAACTTAGCTTAATTCGAACGAGTGTGATGTTTGCATTGCAGGTCCAACTATTCTATTTTTCCAGGAGAATGCCGGAAGTATCCTTTCCAGAGACATTTCTATGGTGATTGGTAGATATGAGAGTTCATGGTTTTTGGTTGTTTATTTATGTATGCTCTAAAAATTTCCTGTGCTTGGTCTTCTTATTTTACGTTCCATATCTTTTGGCTGCGGTTCTTTACCTTGTAACGGCCTTGACCATAGAACCCAAGATATCGCTCATCGTTTGGAGATGGTTCGCATCATGATACAGCGCTTGAAGTGCAATGTCTTCATGCTTTCATATCGCGGGTAAGTTCCAGTTAGCTGATTTTTTTGTCTATTTCCTATCTTAATCGTTTGTTTTTAGTTAAAACATTGGATTTGTTTACCCATATGCTATATAATTGATTGCTTTTTCCCTTGTAACCAGCTATGGGGAAAGTGATGGCTATCCCTCACAGCATGGAATCATAAAAGATGCTCAGGTTTGCTTGTCTCTCTAAATCTATCCACATATCTGTGAACTCTTTTGTAACGTCTTTATGTATATACAAACCATTTTCTGGCCTTTTACTTTTGTCAGGCTGCACTGGATCACCTTTCTCAGAGAACAGACATTGATACATCTAGAGTAGTTGTATTTGGAAGGTCCCTTGGGGGAGCTGTTGGAGCTGTGCTTACTAAAAACAATCCCGAAAAGGTAACATTGCTAGATATTCTTATTAGCAGCAGGTCTTGAGTAGAGAGAATATATTATTTAGGAGAGGAGAGAATGTAGTGGAAAATGTACTACTGTTATATGCACAATAACCTTATCCTTTTCTGGGAATGAAATTTGTAGATGCCTTTATTAAGTTAGTATTCTTTTCTTTTTTCTTCTTTTTGTTTCTACTTACAGTATTTCATTTGATCACGTCAAATAGTTATGTTTACCATTTTAAAATGTCTTTATATAGGTATCTGCATTGATTCTGGAAAATACTTTCACATCCATTCTTGATATGGCTGGTGTTTTGCTGCCCTTCTTGAAGTGGTTTATTGGAGGAAGTGGTTCTAAAAGCCTGAAACTCCTTAATTTTGTTGTACGCTCCCCCTGGAATACAATAGATGCTATTGGTGAGGTAAGATGCGATATACGCTCTTGCAGATTTATTTCAGAGATTCTTTTAGTTTACGGTTTCCATATGCCATAGAAATGACTCAAACAAGCGGATAATATTTTGATACCTTAAAGACCTTCCCAGGAAAATAAAAATAAAAATACTTAGGTACTGTATGAAGCCTTTGAAAATACCCCGTGCATTCGTATTCCTTTTTACGGGACAGAGTGTATATCGTTTACGGGATATGTTAGCGTCCTTTTCACTGTTGTAAACTCAAACTATTGAATTATTCACATATACTATATTGCTGCTTTATTGCTCTCTGATCTGTACTTAGGATTAAAACTTACAAAGGAAATAAGGGGGAGCTTGATCCTGCAAACCCCTGCAGGAAATGTGTTCTTGTTAGAAAACGTCCCATCATTTGAGTCTGTAGCAGCTCAGTGATAAGCTAATCTTGAAACAATAACAGGTCAAACAACCAGTACTTTTCCTCTCCGGACTACAAGATGAGATGGTCCCACCATTTCACATGAAAATGCTGTATGCTAAAGCGGCTGCCCGTAACTCTCGGTGCTCATTTGTGGAATTTCCAAGTGGGATGCATATGGATACATGGCTGTCTGGTGGTGACGTTTACTGGAAAACGGTCATGCAGTTCCTTGTGAAGCATGCGCCTGAGGAAAGGAAACAAGATACAGGTAAAACATTCTCTCGTGTTTGATTTTTTTAGATGCTTCTTGATATGTTTTGATGTTCTGTTCCCAAAGTGAAAACTCTAGGATTGACGTTGGTCTCTGATCTGACAGGAAGGTAACTAGTTGAGGATGCTGTGTTTAGAGGAAGTTTGGACTCACTTGGCTCCTTCTGCAAGACTGCAACCTAAAAACGTTTGTATCTTTATAAAGCATATGTGTGCGTATGTTGCATTTGGGAGTGACAGATACAACTTGTTCTGAGAGTGAGATGCTGGAGAGGTACTTTGTAAGCAAAACCAGCCAGTGAAGATGGTTTTTGTTTTTTGTTTTCTTCCAATACTTCACTACTGCTTCTCTTCTGATAATAACCTTTCATCTATATGATCATTGCTTTGTATATGACTAGTTGATTAAGAAAGTGCAAAGACACGGTTATATGATTAAATCTCGAGTTTGTTGTTTACGTCTGGTTTGTTATCTATTTTCTCGCATGTATGATGGCTGGTACTTGGCAAGTAAAAAATAATAGTATTGTAACTACCTTTTCTTTTCTGTTCTGTTTTTTGTTTTTTAATTGAATAAACTATATACCTACAAAATACGAGAAAATGTTATTTCCCAAACTTCAAATTAGTAAGTAATTTATCTAAACCATTTAAACTATGAAAAAGGTTGATGATAAAGAAAAATAAGCAATTATCTAAATAGGCAGTTGTGTTTTCCATATTCCGTTTGACTTTTAGATAAACATACATGGAAACAAACTTTCATTATTTAGTAAGTTTGTCAATTAAAAAGGAATGGGGGCAAAACAAGATTTGATTGTGGGGCACTAATTTAATGTTTAAAGATATTATATTCCCTTCCTCTGTTCAGAATTATTTGATGTTTAAGGTTTTTGCACATAGTTTAAGGATTTATTTAATTTTTATTTTTCCTATACTAAAAATATTATTTATAATCCATTTAAATATCATTCAGCTAATAAGAAGACAATCTACAGAATATAAAAGGTCAAAAACTATAAAAATTTATTAAATTTTGCATTGAAAAGTGAAAACATCAAATAATTCTGAACAAAAAAACCTTCTAAAACATCAAATAATTCTGAACAGAGGGAATAGTAATTATCAAATTTTCACTAGGTACAAGTCCACTTTGCTTTAATTAGATTCGCCCATGCTTCCAACGATGTTTTGAATAGCCGAGTGAATTTAGTTTTTAGGAATAGAGTGACATCTATTTTGTCAATTGTATAACTACAAGCGAGGGTATCAAATCAATAAAGTTATGATTTTTTTTATTTATTTGGTAAATCATAAAATGGAAAAGAATTGTTGTGGCTAGATTTTGTTTTATCTATTTTGTCAATTGTATAACCTGTCACTCTCCACGGAGAACCTTTTCGTCTTCATTCAATAATTTTATTTTCTCTAATTATAAAGTTTGGTGCTTTATCACTTCAAAAAAAAAAATCTGCTTTTTCAAAAAAACCCAAAGCTTGGTGCCGCTCTTTCATCGTTTCAGAGAGAGAGAGAGTGAAAGTGTAGGGACTGGAGATGGAAGGAGGAGGTGCGCAATACAACCCTCGAACTGTCGAAGAAGTCTTTCGAGATTTCAAGGGCCGTCGTGCTGGCATCGTTCGAGCTCTCACCACCGGTCTTCTTCTTCTCTTCTCTTCGCTTTTTTGTTTAGCTTGAATTTTGTATATGGATTTTAAATGTTCTCATGGAAGTTCTTCTCACGACGATCGTTTGGTATCTGATTCAGACGTTTGATTGACCAATTATGCTCTGGTGTTGTGTTGCTCCACGATTTAAGAATAATATTCTGATTGATTCACTTGTTATTTCCCCCTTTTTTTTGGCAGATGTGGAAGACTTTTTCCAGCAATGCGACCCTGGTTAGGGTTTTTCTCTCTCTCTCTCTATCTAGCCTTAAATATGCTTCCGTGATATCCTCTTCACATTTTATCCCTTTCTCAAAGCTGCTTCATTTATTATGAATTTCTTTTGTACTGTATAGTACTGTATCATTATGCAGATGTGGTTAATGTTCAGCTTGCTTCTAGTTTCGATGTTCCGTAGAATTATTTTCTGTAATTTTTCTTGTCTGATTTGCGGAATTGACAGCTTAAAACTGAGATGGCAACAGAGCCTTAACCAAATCAATAGTGACACTGAAAATTACATTATCTTGCTCTTCTGCTTTACTTTTGTTTGGTATTGGTGACTTGATTATATTGAATATTTGATCACTGTTTCTTTCTAGTTCCGTGATTTGGTCTCTCCATGGATTATAAAGTTTTCGCCTTTGGTGCTGTTATCTTTCTTCGTATAGCTTTAGCTCTTGATATTTGGCTTCAATGTCACAACCACACATGATTTCTCTATCAAGAAACACCATCTGCTGAGTCTTGCCTTTGTAGCAAAAGATCGTTTATTTCATGTCGTAACTTTCTGTGCTAGTTGAGTCTGGTTGAGAAACTGAAGTTTTTGTCCCGTGACTATTTAATGACGTATCAGAGAAGGAGAATCTCTGCTTGTATGGATTCCCAAATGAAGTGTGGGAAGTTAACTTACCAGCTGAAGAAGTTCCTCCAGAGCTCCCTGAACCTGCACTCGGCATTAACTTTGCCAGAGATGGAATGCAGGAAAAAGACTGGCTTTCTCTTGTTGCTGTACACAGTGATGCATGGTTACTTGCTGTGTCCTTTTACTTCGGTTCAAGATCTGGTTTCGATAAAGCTGACAGGTATCAACCTTTCTTCCTTGATTTGTCTGTATTTCCTTCTAACCTGATGTTTATTGTTTTAGATTTTCTCTGCTCATTTCCCTACGATTTTCATGGCATCTCCAGCATTTCCATACTAACTGGTACACTTACCAATTCAGGAAGCGCTTGTTCAACATGATAAATGAGCTGCCTTCTATATTTGAAGTTGTAACTGGAAATGCGAAAAAACAAACAAAGGAAAAGACCTCTTCAGCAAATCAAAATGGCAACAAATCCAAGTCAACTTCAAAAGTGGTAAGACTCATGCTGTCTTTTAATAAGATTCAGAACGTATTTTCCTATATTTAACCACTAAGAACAAACCAAACTAAAGAATACTACCATGAATTCTAGACATCCGCTACTTTCCTAAACCCCTTTCTCAACTCAATTTTTCGCTCTTATCACCTTTGCTTCTGTTCATAACTTCTCACACATTACACTAACTGTAACTGACCTAAGCTGTTAGTTAGTTGAGCTGGTAACTCAACTACAATCATATGAAAAAAAGGTCTACGATAGTTATAGACTATATCCTGAAAGTATTGCGGAAATATCTCTTGTGCCAGACTTAGACTTTCTGAATAGCTTCTTTTCGGATACTCAAAGCTTCTTCATTCGTCTACTCTTATCATCTTTTTTTTTTCTTTTTTTTTGTTGCAGTTTTCAGAAATTAGGAATGGTTAAATGGATATCTGAAAAAGCACAGCACTGGCATATGTTTTTCTCATCGTAAAGGGTTCAACCAATATATGGTTTTGTTCATACCAATCATTACATAATCTTGGAAGTCTCTTTAGAGAATAGCCGCTGCACAATTCAGTTACATCTTAACAGAACACCAAAATTATTACCTTGCTTTCTAACTCTTTAAAGACACTTTTGGAAGTATTTTAACATTACAATTTATGGTTAAACTTTATAGTTTATGAAAAGTTTTTTTCCCTCTTTTATCATCACTACATATACTTATGTGTCTGATAACCCATAACCATATTTGCATATGGTTAAATGATCAGAAGCTGAACTTTGTTGCACTAAGGTTTCTAGTGTAGCTTTCCTACTTCTCTCTTATTCTGCTTACCTGAAGCATTGCTCAACACACATTTTTGTTCCTCAAACATATTTTCATTATATGCACCGTAAGTAGTAAGATCTTTCACTGTTTGCTACTGAGCTTCTAAAAAGATAGACTGAACACAATCTTCTTACTCAACTGTAGTTTGTGAATCTTTGGAATAAGAAATCTCTAGGTTTGAGGTAGAACAAAGACGAGCAATGTCTTCAATTCTAATCGCTGGTTCTGTAATTCGAAGAGGCTGTTGGAATTACTAGATCAGCATGTACTGAAATGGCCGAGTTATCTTAAGTTTCCGATCCAATGACAGTTGTTGATTAGTTTTCTTGAAGGTTTTTGTTGTAAAACATTTATTTGAAGTTTACACTTGCTATTATGGTGTACCCGTGTAGTTAATATTTTCCTTGGTCCGGAATGCAGAGAGGTTTAGATGGCAAACACTCAAGGACAATGCAGGTCAAGGACGAGGAAGAAGGAGTCGAGGAAGAGGAAGAAGATGAAGACGAACACGGTGAAACCTTGTGTGGAGCTTGTGGAGATAACTATGCTTCTGATGAATTCTGGATTTGTTGTGACATGTGCGAGAAATGGTTCCATGGGAAGTGTGTTAAGATTACTCCAGCTAGAGCGGAGCATATCAAGCATTACAAGTGCCCTTCATGCAGCAACAAAAGAGCACGATCCTAAATGTTTTATCCCACATTTCCACTAGTCTTAGCTATCCGTCTCTCTATCCCCCAAATTGTACAATGCACTTTATGTCTGTTTGTTTTTAAGACGCAGCTAGTTCGAAGCATGTCTAAATTTGATTCCTCGTTCTAACTTTGTATAACTCAATTTGTAGTCTATGATAAGATATGTTGCACAAGGCTATGATCAAGCTGTTTATAATCTGCGGAACCCACTACAAATCTCATACAACTGGAAAAATTGAATTGTTTACACCTGAACATAATAAAGACAGTGTTCGCAATTCTTCCAACAATATGCAACTTATAGTTCAGCTCTTGTGTTTCCGGAAACACCAAGAAGCTTGGCTAGTTCCCCGCTCTCATGTGCATCTACAGTATCTGAAAACCAGAACAAATAACAATAAACAAATCTATCAATCAGCAAATGTTTTCATAAGCAAATACATTTTCTTAAAGGAGAAAGAGAAGGCGAAAGTAAGTTTTACCGTCTGATCCTCCGATGTGCTTTCCGTTGATGAAAACCTGTGGTACTGTTCGCCTTCCAACAATCTCTCCAAGTGCACTCTGGATGCTCCAACCATCTTCTGCAAGACCCAATTTTTACTATATTTAATTCTCAAATCTCTCAATCATTAGTCACAAATGAATCTTCTATATACATATATTGATCCTTGAAAGTTTCGAATAACAGATAAGAAACATAGTAGGATGAAATGATTCACTTTGATCTTAAAACGCACCTCTTTCGTCAAGCTCTACAACATGAGGAACCTGATCTAGCTCCTTGAACACAGATTTTGCTCTCCTGCAATACCTGTTGACCAACCAAGGATTCATAGTCATATATAGGTACGTGATCTTCTCACTGCATAACTCAAAAGAGGACAGCAAGATAACAAAGACACAACACATAATTGAACTCTCACATGTCGAGAACAAAATCCAACTTGATTACATCTTAGCTCAACATCATGTTCAAACCAATGAGTAAGTCACATAAATCCCAATCCACCGAATGCAATACAAAAAAGCTGAGCCACGAAGATGAAATTCATTGGATTAAAGTTAGACACAGAGTCAGATTCATTGGAGCCATCAAAGTATACTATAACGAGTATTCACTCTAGTTTCAGCTGATATGATCTTAAAATAAAAACGCAAAATTAAAGGCACCCAAGATCCAATTTTTTTTTCCAGAAAATAGGACGATCAGTGATTGAAAAGAGCCAGAGAGTGAGAGACAGAGAGAGACGTACGGGCAGTAGGATTTGGAGAAGATGACGATCTTGTGGGAAGAGATGGTCTTCTGAACAAAGTCGGCTTCTGGGGATGAAGCGGACGAAACCATAGAAATGGATGAAACTAGAGTGACGAGCAACATTGCCATCGCGATAGATCTGATCATTGCCATGGCTCTCTTCTTCTTCTCACTCAGATGCGAATCGCAGGATCAATACTGTAGGTGTGAGCAATTTGTAAGTAGAGGTGACTAATCCGGATTCAACCTAATCCGGTCTGACCCGGCCAATTCCGGGTCGTATTAAAGCCAATTCGGGTCTCTGCCTTTGATTCAACTTTAAAATATTCAAACAAGACAATGTGTTTTTGGAAATATTTTGTATTTTGTTTGTTACAAGTCTAATTGGCTAAAGCTTAAAGCAAGTCCACGCACTTTTGGAACTTTGTGATGATTTTCTGCAGAGGTTTAAACACAATATAACTGCCATTGATTCCTCTTAGCTGCATTAGAACCGATATTAGCTTCTTCTTACCTTACACTTGCTTGTTTTGTTTGCTTGAGTTGGAGTCTCAAGTTGCTGAAAACAAGAGAGGGAGAGTTGTAAGGCTGAACCTCTCCGGATTTAAATTGGCCGGTGCGATACTGCGAGCTCATATCACTTAATCTTGCAGATAACTCTTTTGGTAGTATCATCCCTCGAGAGGTGTGGGAATGCTATTTAGGCTTCATTTCTTGAACATGAGCTTTTAATCTTCTTGATTCCTCCTTTAGAACTATGTTCGCTTTCTAAGCTTGTCATTATGTATCTTGCTAATAACAACCTTACGGGAAAGTTCCACTCGTCTTTGAGAAACTTGACTTTGCATATAAGTATGAGCCCACTTAAAGAGGGACACACACAAAGGGTGTGTTTCTGCTTCTGCTTCTGCTTCATCGTAAAAGAACACCATTGGGAGTGGATGAGAAGGCTATTATATTCCAAGACTAGTATAACCTACTTTGTGAATCTATCTTTGTAGGCATAAACATTTTCACTATTTGCGCTTTCTCTTTCACCGTATCCCCACGGCCAACAATTTGGTTTTGTAGTTCGATATGCCAAATATAGTTTGATATCCCGCATTCTAGTTGCTAATTTCCCAATTACAAACCCATTTAATTTAATGTTTCTTATGATTATTATTGTTTTATTGTTATATTTAATCTTAAATCTAACTTAAGTCCATGTACATTATTAAAAAAGAAAGAAAAACCAACTTTTTGAGTTGAATATAATATTAGTGTTCATATATACCAAAGACTACATTAGGAATGATTACAACTATACCAAAATGAGTTGTAATTTGATAAATAAACATCTAGATACATTCCAATAAAGAAACACTTTTGCTCAAATGTTTTGGTATCCATTATTATTAGCAATGAACACCTCTTTCATCAATCGCTGTGGACTATTACATCACTCAAAAATCTGAGATTTAAAGCTCGTGACCTTCAAATTTGAACATATCGCGTATCTCTTGCGATATAGAAGATTTATATTACACAAGCTAGTATTAGAAGTCTTAACATCAACATCTAGCTACTAGCGGGGTCAATTTGTTTTCCCCTAAAACAAGTTATCCACAAATTAATCATACATTATCCAAAGTCCGTTGAAATAAGAGTCAAAGCATTTTAAATTTTAGACGTTGTTCACAAGTTCTAATCCCAGAAGGAATGTCAAAAATAAGAATAGCTCATCAAATTCAAAAAATATTTCTACATCCCGAAAGCTATTAGATAGAGTAACGGATTAGGAACAATATTTTATTTCACTTTTACTCAAATATATATATTTTTTCAAATTAAAAGACTATTTTTTTGGTTGGAGAAAAAGGGCATGGAAGTGTAAAAATAAGCAAGTTAGAGTCAAAGCATTTCAATTTTTAGACGTTACTCACAAGTTCTATCCCAGAAGGAATGTCAAAATAAAAAGAGAAATTCCTCATCTAAATTTAAAAATATTTCCACATCCCGAAAGCGATTAATAGAGTAACCAATTAGGAACAATATTTTATTTAATTTTTTTTTCAAATTAAAAGACTATTTTTTTGGTTGGAGAAAAAAAGGGCATGGAAGTGTAAAAATAAGCAAGTTAAAGGCCAGAGACAAAAAATAACGAAGTAAATTTAATTTCTGTTGTCTGTCTATTTCTTACAGATTCGGCTGCGTTTGTGGGTGGCTGACCACGAATGTCCAACTCGATCCACCTCCCTCACACCGTCCCTTATAAGTCTAAGTGGACCCCACTTGACCAATCTCAATTCTCAAGCACCCCAAAAAAACATTTTTTCCGAATATACAATAATTAAAAAAAAGTGTTAGAGAGAGAGAGAGAGAATGACACAGCTCAAAAGAAAACATTGCTCGAGGAGAGAGAAAAAGCCATAGACGTCTGCAAGAAGGCCAAGTCCCAGCTTCTTCTTCAACATCTGTTTCCACAGCTTTCTAGAGAGAGAGAGAGAAAACATACCGATTCAGCTTTAGAAAGATTTAGTATCTGCTTTGTTGTTTGTCTGATTTTTTCCCTGTCATCCGATCTTCCGATTTTTCCGTGTCTGCTGTGCTGACTCCGAGGAGAATTTTCCGACCACTAATCTAGAATCTGCCCGATCTGACTCGCCCAGTTGCCTGACTCGCTGAGTCGACGTCCTGCAAACTCGGTCTCTCTTGGATGAGCTAGTAGGAAAGGGAGGATCTATTGGGGGGAAGAGTCGCCATGGTATTCATGACATCTTCTTCCTTTCTCGGTTGCTTGCTTTATTCTGTTTTGTTTAATGGTTTATTGGAATTGATCAAGCAAACAGGATTGATTTTCGACAATTTTTTTGTTTGTTTCATTTGATTTGGTGTTCGTTGGTATAGAGATCTTCGTCTGAGATTTGCGTTTGGTTGTGGATACAAAGTTCCTTTTCTTGTTAAGTTCTCAAAATAGAGGAGTGAATTCTCCTTAGATTTTTACTCTATTGGGAAATGTTGGAAGAGTTTAAGGGTTATGCAACTTTGATCCTTCTTGGGAAGTGAATATCCGGATACAATTTAAATGGCATAATAGAGAAGTTGAATGAATGTTTTTGGGGAACATTGCAAAGTGTTGTTGGCAGGTAAGGTCCAAGTTCTATAAGACTTTGGACCATCCGAGTTATATCATTTCCTATTACATTTTCTTAGCGGCTCTCATAATTTTAGATATGTTTTTTTAACTTCTATTATTAGTTGCTCTGAACCTGCCTAAGATAGCATGTCGTAATGAGGTCATCTAAGCTTCTATGTTAGACTGTCTTCTTTATCCAAGGCTGAAGATATAAATTTGCAAGTTTTATAAGATTTATTTGCTTGATGTGCTAGATTCATTAGAAGGTCGCCAGGTTCACATTCCACTTACTATACATTGGACAGTGTACCTGCCAACAATCTGATTTTTTTTTAATGCTCATAGAATGCTTTCTTCAGTGGTTCTGATATTTTTACATGCATATTTCTTGTATAAGTTATAATATTATATTTAAGCATGGTTCTTATGCTTCCTACCTCTATCGTTTATTCAAGAGGATCATTGTATTACTAAACATTACAAATTATTTTAGGCCTCTCTTCCTCACTGATAAAGTATAGTTTCCCTCAATTCATATTAGAACAACAGCTTGTGTGAGGTTATTGATATATCTTTACCTCACACGTTCACTCTTTATATCCTGTAGGTTGGCCCAGTCAATATAATAGTTGGTTCTCATGTTTGGATTGAAGATCCAGGAGTGGCATGGATTGATGGAGAAGTTGTCAAAATTAATGGCGAAGAAGTTCATGTACAGACCACAACTGGGAAGACTGTAAGTTGTCTATCATCCTGCGATGTTTTTGCATTAAATTTTCCTTTTGAGAAAGAATATCACTGGATAGGGTGTTTCTACGTAGGATGTCTGTTTTCCTTGGCAAAAAATGTCACTACTACTATTACCTCTTTCCCCTTAGATACTTTTTGCTTCTCTAACATATGAGTTTTGCATTATTTTGCATGACATTGACATCCCTGTTCCGTAAATCTATTACAATCACTGAAACCAGATATTGTATTAAATAGTCAATCATATTTAATTTCAGGTTGTGGCCAAAATCGCAAACGTATTTCCAAAGGATACAGAGGCGCCCCCTGGGGGTGTTGATGACATGACAAAGCTCTCATATTTACACGAACCAGGTGTTTTAAATAACTTGGCCATGAGATATGAGCTGAATGAAATTTATGTAAGTAATTTTGCATTTTCTGCGCTGAGTACGAATGAAATCCCATATTTAATTTCTAAGTAGTACATTGTCCTAAGCTTTTCCATTAAATTGTCTTTGCAGACATATACTGGAAATATCTTGATTGCTGTAAATCCGTTTCAAAGGTTACCACATCTATATGATACTCATATGATGGAGCAGTATAAAGGAGCAGGTTTTGGGGAATTAAGCCCCCATGTGTTTGCAATTGCAGAAGTTGCCTACAGGTAATTAGGAACAATCAATGATTCCACTAGCAGAAATTCGTTTATGCACTCTTTATTCGTACATTGTCTCATGCTGGTCTATTGCTTCTCTGGGTAGGGCGATGATCAATGAGGGCAAGAGCAACTCAATTCTGGTTAGTGGGGAAAGTGGCGCTGGTAAGACTGAGACCACAAAAATGCTTATGCGCTACCTTGCTTACCTTGGTGGTCGATCCGGCGTTGAAGGAAGGACAGTGGAACAGCAAGTTCTGGAGGTGAGACCTTACAAATCTATGTTAGATATTATATTAATACATTTATAGAGAGTCTTGTAATGCTAGCTTGATTAACACTTTGGTTTTGTTGTTGGTATACAGTCAAATCCAGTTCTTGAAGCTTTTGGAAATGCCAAAACTCTCAGGAACAACAACTCCAGGTATGTGTATGTTCACTGAGAGGTTCTTTCCTACGAATCTTCTCTTTAAATGTTGTTGTGAGTTGCACAGTCAAATTTGTTCTTGGCTCCCAGTTTCTTCAGTCACTACTTGTCAAAAAAATTGTTTTGTAACCAAGAAACCAGCACAGATGACACATAAGAAAATTGATTCACATATAAAACACGTTAAGCTCTTGGCCAACTACATCTGTAAAGTGAAGGATTATTTTTTTTTCCAATCAACTCAATAGTTATACTATCCTACGTGATTGATTATTGTGTTAGAGAGTTATTCTAATGGCTTCTTCATAGAAGCGGATATCCTCATTGTAACTGTCTTTTAATCAAAATGCAGTCGATTCGGAAAGTTTGTCGAGCTTCAGTTTGACAAAAGTGGGAGAATATCTGGTGCAGCTGTCCGAACATATCTGTTGGAAAGGTCTCGAGTGTGTCAAATATCAGATCCAGAAAGAAATTACCACTGCTTTTACCTTTTATGTGCTGCCCCACCTGAGGTACTGGTGCTATTCAATGATACTAATAAACCTTGTTTTAAGGTGTTCTAATTTACACCTCATGAATAAGTAATAGGGATTTCATTTCTTTTGCCATTCTGTAGGAAAGAGAAAAGTTTAAGTTGGGAGATCCTAAATCATTCCACTACCTAAATCAATCGAAGTGCTATAAACTGGATGGAGTGGATGACACCGAGGAGTATCTTGCTACCCGACGAGCTATGGATATTGTTGGCATCAGTGAAGAGGAACAGGTCAGTCTTCCATTTGCTCCTTTTTGCAACAATTAATGATTTCTCTGGTAGAGCATCTTATTGATTACTCTGATAATTGCTACCAGGATGCAATTTTTAGAGTTGTTGCTGCAATCCTGCATCTAGGTAATGTCGAATTTGCAAAAGGAAAAGAGATTGACTCCTCAGTTTTGAAGGATGACAAATCAAGATTTCATCTGGATGCGACTGCTGAACTTCTTAGGTAAGTGCTACCTACTTGTTTAATCTTGATATCTATATTTCTTTCTTTTTTACATATTTGATCCTGGACTCACTTCTTTCGATAGGTGTGATGCAAAGAGTTTGGAAGATGCATTGATTAAACGTGTAATGGTGACACCAGAAGAGGTTATTACAAGAACACTTGATCCGGATTCAGCTACAGGTAGCAGGGATGCATTAGCAAAAACTATCTATTCACGCTTGTTTGATTGGTACTAAACAATCTTTCTCTCTTTAAATTTGAAGGCTCTTATGTATTATTTTGTTTTACTGTTTTCCTTAAGTGCACTCTTCTACAGAGAACATGTTTCACTTATTGTGCCAGTATATGTAATTTATGCATCAGAAATATGCCCCAGAAATGTCTAGATATTTCAGTACAGCTGTCACATGAAATTTCTAACTTCTTAAAACCCATAATCTGTTTTCTCAGGCTTGTTGATAAAATTAACAATTCTATCGGGCAAGATCCAAACTCTAAGACAATAATTGGTGTTCTTGATATCTATGGGTTTGAAAGCTTTAAGATCAACAGGTAAATTTTGTAGCTTGCAGAATTATTTCCTCTTATGTAAGTGTTAAAGGCTGTATTGAGTTTCATGTAATTTTTTTTCAGCTTTGAGCAGTTTTGCATCAATTTTACCAATGAAAAGCTGCAACAACATTTTAACCAGGTCTGTTGTGCTCTTACCCACTAGCTACCGAATGTCTTTTTCTCTCCCTACTTAGCTTTGACGTACAACAATTATTTTTCACAGCACGTCTTCAAAATGGAACAAGAAGATTATACTAAAGAAGAGATCAATTGGAGTTACATAGAATTTGTTGATAATAAGGATGTGTTGGAACTCATTGAGAAGGTGTCCTAATTTATTTTATTTACTTGTATTCTTAACGTATTTTTGTGAGAAGTTACAACTAACTCATTGTCACGTATATGTGTATGTGACTTGCTCGTACAGAAACCTGGTGGAGTCATTGCTCTTCTAGATGAAGCATGGTAGGCTGCTAAACTCTTTAGACTAAGCTGTTTGAGTTTGTGCTTATGGACTAAAAAACCTTCTACGGCTCTGATGAGGGTGCTGCTTTGCTTAATTTTACTGAAATCAAGTGTATAATGGATGTTCGATTCTTTTGCAGTATGTTTCCAAAGTCGACACATGAAACATTTGCTCAGAAGCTGTATCAAACGTTCAAAAACAGTAAGCGGTTTACCAAACCAAAGCTATCTCGGACCAGCTTTGCAATATCGCATTATGCTGGAGAGGTAAAACATCTTCGACATGCTTATGACAATTTTGGAAGTTATTCCTGTTAACATCCTCTCTTTCCTTCTGAAACAGGTAACTTATCAGGCTGACTTGTTCCTTGACAAGAACAAAGATTACGTGGTGGCAGAACATCAGGATCTTTTGATCGCTTCCCGTTGTACTTTCGTAGCTGGTCTATTTCCTCGCCTAGCAGAAGAAACATCAAGTAAAACCAAATTTTCTTCCATCGGGTCACGCTTTAAGGTATGGTGATTTACGAATTAATTTTCCCTCTTTGGAACAAGTTTCCTCTCTGCAGTTCCTGAAAGCTTTGTTCTTGTAAATCTGCTATGCTTTGCTCTCCGATTCCGTAAAAATTTCATTAATTTTGACTTTGTAATTGTTATTTTGGTTCTATGGCTTTCACCCATGTTGGAGTGTCATGATTTCAAACATTATGTAGCGGAAACTCTAGCTCAAAGTGTTAGAGATGTTTTTATCTTTTTCTTACAAGAAATACACTTATTTCAAATTCCAGCTTCAACTTCAGTCTTTGATGGAGACACTAAGTTCAACTGAACCTCACTACATCAGATGTGTGAAGCCTAATAATGTACTTAAGCCTGCCATTTTCGAGAATGTGAACGTAATTCAACAATTACGGTGTGGTGTAAGTACAATCGGAACCTTCCATAATATTTTTGTCTTTTCGTCAAAATGAACAATTGAGGCACGTCAACCTAAGTTTTTTGTTAATAAACTTACAATGTTAAATTTGTCTTAATTTTGTTAAGGGTGTTCTGGAAGCTATTAGAATCAGCTGTGCTGGTTATCCTACAAAGCGGACGTTTTATGAGTTTCTCAATCGTTTTGGTGTTCTTGCTCCGGAAGTTCTGGAGGGAAAGTAAGTTGCAGCTGATATAATTTTGTTTTTACTCTCGTAGTTTTGTATAATCCTGATCATGGACTTGGCTTTGACCATAAAATTGATGTATTTTGTTTCTTGCAGTGCTTTTCTTTGAAACATGCTTTGTACATTTCCCCTGTATCTAATGGTTCCTATATCTATGCAGTTATGACGACAAAGTTGCATGCAGAATGCTTCTGGATAAGATAGGCTTAAAGGGTTATGAAGTAAGTCAATAATAATTGCATTATGGTTATGGTGGTTTAGGAGTTATGTGTAATTTATCCATCACGCTACACTCGCAGTTAGGGAAAACAAAAGTATTCCTTAGAGCTGGCCAGATGGCTGAGTTGGATGCAAGAAGAGCTGAGGTTCTTGGAAATGCTGCTAGGAGAATCCAAAGGCAAATCCGTACTTATATTGCCCGAAAAGAATTCCGTGCTCTACGTGGAGCTGCTATCGTATTGCAGTCCAACTGCCGAGGTATCTTCTTCCCTAATCTATTGCAAAAGATTGCTCTTCTCTTTTGTTGCTATTGTTGTAGTTGCCCAGCATATTGGATTGAGAAGTTGTCTTGTTTCAATGTGTATCTATGAAATTAGTTCCTTGTTATTTGGATTGTCAAGCAATTGTGAAATACATTTAGTGTTTGTGTGCCTTTTCTCTTAGCGGATTGTATTACTTTTGGGGGAGTGAGCTTCTAAAACCTTTATATTGAATGCAAGGCAAATTGGCGTGCAACCTTTATGAGGAAATGCGACGCCAGGCAGCAGCGGTGAAGATTCAGAAGAGTTTCAGAAGACAAATTGCCAGAGAGTCGTATTTAAGTATTAGACAATCAGCAATAGCAGTTCAAACAGCACTAAGGGGAATGGTTGCTCGCAACGAGTTCAGATTCAGAAAGCAAATGAAGGCGGCTACTATTATTCAGGTCATTACTAAGAATCCTTTTAGAGTCATTCTTTTTTACCTAACTGAGAAAATAAGAGACGATAGATCATCGATGTGCAAAACTGATAGTTCTTCCTTTTCAAATTTAGGCTCGTCTTCGTAGTCACCTCGCACATTCATACTACAAGAAACTCCAGAAAGCTGCCCTTTCTTCACAATGTGGCTGGAGGAGCAGAGTTGCACGGAAAGAATTGAGGACACTAAAGATGGTTCGTTTTTTTAAAATGGTTCTCTTAATGTTCACGACTTCATGAAACGAACCAGGTTCTTACCTTTACAATTAATTGAATCAGGCTGCACGAGACACAGGAGCCCTTAGAGAGGCGAAAGACAAACTTGAAAAGCGTGTTGAGGAATTAACATGGCGTTTACAACTAGAAAAGCGACAGAGAGTAAGTTCATTTCCATACACTGGCATGATATCAAGCTTTCTTTACACTGTTATTGATAATCCGTGGTAATACAGACCGAGCTGGAAGAAGCAAAAGCCCAAGAATATGCAAAACAACAAGAGGCTTTGCAGGCCATGCGGTTGCAAGTTGAAGAAGCAAACGCTGCTGTTATTAGAGAACGGGAGGCTGCAAGGAAAGCTATTGAAGATGCACCTCCAGTCATTAAGGAGACTCCGGTATTGGTTGAGGATACTGAAAAAATCAATTCATTAACATCAGAGGTGGAGGCCCTTAAGGTATCTGTCTTCAACTTATCAGATCATCTTTTATATATTCAGTATCAAAATTAAGTAGATATATGTGGATAAGGCACTTAGTCTCGTAATTTGGATGTGGTAGTTGAAATCATATTTTCTTACAGGCTTCACTTCAGTCTGAACGAGAAGCCGCAGAAGGCTTGAGAAAAGCTTTCTCAGAGGCAGAGGCTAGAAATTCAGAGCTGGCCGTAGAACTTGAAAATGCTACAAGAAAAGCAGATCAGCTTCATGAATCGGTTCAAAGGTTTGTAAAGTATATCGATATAGAATCAACCAAAGACAGAGATATTCTGATTCCACATGTTTGTTGAACTTAGCCTATATACATTTACTGTTTCATTTTTCTTACAAGTTTTGATGCTGCAAAGAGACTCTTACTAGTCATTGTAATCCTTATTGGTTGATTATATCAGTTTCTTCTGTTCTGGACTTTTACATGTTGATTTTGCTTCGGATTTCAGACTAGAAGAGAAGCTTTCCAATTCAGAGTCAGAGATTCAAGTTCTCCGTCAACAGGCACTTGCTATATCTCCAACCAGCAGAACTATGGCGACACGATCAAAAACAATGCTTTTACCGGTGCCAACAACATATGAATTCTTTTTCTTCTTTACCTATTAATACAAAAATCCTGTTTGTTCATGTAATCTTTTCTTCTCAATGTTCAGAGAACTCCAGAGAATGGAAATCTTCTTAATGGAGAAACAAAGACTACACCGGTAAGAGGACGTGATTCTTTTCTGGTTATATTTGTAGGTTCCTTGTTGCTTCAATTGCTTGTCGTCTACATTTGTCACAGGACTTGGCTCTTGCTGTACGGGAACCAGAGTCTGAGGAGAAACCACAGAAATATTTGAATGAAAAGCAGCAGGTAACTACTCTGCGTGTATCACATACATGAATTTCTTATTCTAATTGTAATGGTGGGACCCCATTTCTTGCAGTACTGCACTCTGCTTTTCTCTTAACCTGTGTTATAATCTTTGCGTTATTTAGGAAAACCAAGATCTACTAGTCAAGTGTATATCACAAAACCTTGGATATGCTGGGGGCAAGCCTGTTGCTGCATGTGTCATTTACAAATGTCTCCTTCACTGGAGATCATTTGAAGTCGAAAGAACTAGCGTCTTTGACCGTATCATTCAAACAATAGCTTCATCCATTGAAGTAAGTTGGTTTTTTTCTTACTTCATTGTTCAGACTTCAGAAGCATTTATGTACCAATTCAACATGTTTTAAAGCCCAAACGGTGACAAATTTCTGAATACCAATTGAAAATGTTGTCTTCCGTACAGGTCCCAGATAATAATGAGGTTTTGGCGTACTGGTTATCTAATTCAGCCACACTATTGTTGCTTCTGCAACGCACACTCAAAGCAACAGGAGCAGCTAGTTTAACACCACAGAGACGAAGAACAACATCAGCATCCCTATTTGGAAGGATGTCACAAGTAAGACGCATATCTATTTGTTTTTCTTTTTTTTTTTTTTTTTTAATCGCTACTGGTGCGCAGCTTCAATTCATCTTGTGTAACTCTTTGAAAACTTAAATAGGGATTAAGGGGATCTCCTCAAAGTGCTGGACTCTCTTTTCTGAATAGACAAGGGCTCACCAAGCTTGACGACTTGAGGCAAGTTGAAGCAAAGTATCCCGCACTACTTTTCAAGCAGCAGCTTACTGCATTCCTCGAGAAGATATATGGAATGATCAGAGATAATCTTAAGAAAGAGATCTCTCCTCTTCTTGGGCTATGTATACAGGTAATTTTCTTGTTGCTTTTGTTTCATACAGTTTCAGTGATATGCTGATGCTTTTTAGCTTAAATTTCATTAATTTATCGAGTTATGTAAGGGCATATTTACATGATACAGGCACCAAGGACATCAAGGGCAAGTTTGGTGAAAGGGAGAGCACAAGCAAATGCTGTTGCTCAACAAGCTCTGATTGCCCATTGGCAAAGTATTAGGAAAAGCCTGAACACTTACTTGAATCTAATGAAAGCAAACAACGTGAGTTTGTACTTTCATTAGAAATTAACAAAAGTAAAACTTAAAAAAAAATTTAGGAATGTTGATTACATTCTATGTTTACATGATACAGGCTGCACCCTTCTTAGTCCGCAAAGTATTCACACAGATATTCTCCTTCATCAATGTTCAGCTTTTCAACAGGCATGTTTCACTTTTAATCTCTCCTTTTGTTTTCTCTTAAACCAGTGTTTCCATGGTTCACAGAAAGATTTCTCTGTGATAAAATTTGTGCAGTCTTCTTCTACGTCGTGAGTGTTGCTCATTCAGCAACGGGGAGTACGTGAAAGCAGGTTTGGCTGAATTAGAGCAGTGGTGTGTAGAGGCAACTGATGAAGTGAGCCACGATGTTGTCACTTTTTTCCTATTAATTGCTTAAACATTTACACAACTGTTGATTAAATTGTTTCATTTGATTACAGTATGCTGGCTCAGCTTGGGATGAGTTGAGGCATATCAGGCAGGCAGTTGGTTTCCTGGTATAATTCTTAGTCGAATGCTAAGGCACTCCTTTTATGATTCCATTACATTGTTTGCATGCGAACTTTGCTTGTTTTGGCTCTTTGTTCAGGTTATTCATCAAAAGCCGAAAAAGACCTTGGATGAAATAACAAGAGAACTATGTCCGGTATTACTCTCTTCTACTCGATGAGATCCATCCCTTGAATCGTTACTCTTTTTCCCTCGTGACCTGAACATTAAAATTGCTTTTCTGGTTCTCAGGTGTTAAGTATACAGCAGCTATACAGAATCAGCACAATGTACTGGGATGACAAATATGGCACTCATAGTGTTTCTTCAGATGTATGTTTCACTTGTATATAACTAAGCTCTCTTTTGTTTAGATATTTATTGATAGTGTTCTTTCCAAAACCACAGGTTATTGCAAATATGAGGGTTATGATGACAGAGGACTCGAACAATGCCGTAAGCAGCTCTTTCCTTTTGGACGATGACTCGAGGTAAGCTGAAATAATAAATATGTGTTCAGTCTCATCTGTACACTTCCCATTTCTCAACTAACCCAAGGCATGAACCAAAATGCAGTATTCCATTCACGGTGGAAGACATATCAAAGTCAATGCAACAAGTGGATGTAAATGACATTGAACCTCCTCAACTGATCCGTGAAAACTCGGGTTTCGGATTCTTACTCACACGTAAAGAAGGCAGTGCATCATAAGTGTCCTCTGGGAGCTCGGTATGGACCACCACGTACGATTGTTTCTGCTGCATATACATAAATACATCGTGTGAGCCACTGCATTCGTATGGGCATTTTGTGTATATTATCTTCTTTTCTTTTTTCCATTCTTTCTTCTTCTTGATTTGGGGGTTCAGTCTCTGGCCGTTGTATTTGTGGAAAGGCCGAGTTTATTTCATTCTTTGCATCCCTGTGGTTATGGCAACTCGCAGGGGTTATTTGTTTTCCGTTTTCCTTTTTTCCGTAGAAAGGCGTAGCCGCGTAGGTGTGTTTGATGCTTTCCTGCCCAGAGAGGGGAGGAGAGTATTTTTGTTTTAGTCAATCATGTATTTGTTGGTTTGGGTGAGTCTTTATAACCAACCCTTTTGGGAATTTGTAATGAAGAAACTAGAGTTTGTTATCACTATTAATATAGGTTTTTATTTTATTTGTTAAAATTATATATATATATATATATAGGTTGCACATCAAATAATATTGGTTCATATGATTGTAATTTGTTAGTTGGTTTCTTGTATCGTCCATTTGATTTTAACCGAATGGATGAAAATAGTTTATTAATAGCCTCTTGAATAGTCTACAATCACAGGACTGAAACGTAATATTCTATACAAAAACGTCATACTCACATTACTAGTACCTAAGGTTACATTAGTACTCGGCTGCAGCCACATAAACAGACTTCCTCTTGGTGTGAACTCATATACCAGATCTCTGAAATCATTTCCATCGGATTCCGGAACCTAGGCTTGAGCAATGCATGGCTTTAGTTGCATTTCTCTGATCCTAAATATACAGACACTTGTGGAGAAGACAATGTTGGCAGAAAAAGAGCTAATAAGTGAAAATGACTCTGGCTACAGAGACATTGTAAATATACGACTCTTCTCCTAACATTGTTCTGTTTCGATGAAGCAGAAGCAGAGACACATTCACTGCGTCCCCAGAAGTGCTCGAGATGGTGATTGCGTTCCACCAGTTTTGTCTAGATTGTATGCATGGCTGGATTTAACATCCATTCCTGAGGAGAAGTTTTCACAGCATCCCGAGGACTTAGCTCTGTAATAGTCTTCTTGAAACTGAAGAATTTAGATCTGATTGAGATTAGCTCGCGTACAGCTTCAGCCATTCTCACCCTATCCCTCGGATATTCTTCAGAACACCTTATTCCCACCTGCAAAACCAGTCTCAACCACTCATCAATGGCGTTGCTGCCTCCACCATCCTTCTCATCATCTCTCGAAAATATTAACTTTGTGTAGCTGTGGAGGTTATAATCGCCTGCAAATGATCCGTCTGTCGGTTTTTTCCCAGTGAACATCTCCAAAAGTAGAATTCCAAAGCTGTACACATCTCCTTGTATTGATGGTTGGCCTCCCAAACCATATTCTGTACATATTTTAAAGCAACAGCAGAAAATGAGATTAAATCATTCACAGTTAAACAATACTTTTTGCAATTAGATACTTATTTACCTGGTGCGGCATAGCCAATGGTGCCTCTGACACCGGCAGAACTAAAATGATTTAGGAAGGACTCTCGATCAAATTTATAGAGGAGCCGAGCCAAACCAAAGTCACTAACATGAGCAGTCAGATCATCATCCAGAAGAACGTTGCTTGGCTTAAGATCACAGTGAGCTACAGGGTCATGACAATGAACATGCAGATACTCTAGAGCGGATGCCACATCTATTGCGATGTTGAGTTTCTCTAAAACTGTTAAACTTCTCGAGTGCTCGTTTGCCCTTTCCAAATCTTCTGGATGAAGCCACATATCCAGACTTCCTTTTGGCATAAACTCATAGACCAGAGCTCTGAATTCGTTTCCTTTGGAATCGAGGCTTGAACAAAGCGTTATCAGTTTTACAAGGTTACGATGCCTTATACCCTTGAAGGTTTCACATTCCGCCATAAAACTTTTCGTTGCTCCATGCTTCAGGAGGTTCAGAACTTTAACAGCGACAAGTTTATCATCGCGGCCAAGCAATCCTTTATACACATTACCAAAGTTGCCTGAACCAATCAGATTGCTTGATGAGAAGCCATTTGTTGCATTATAAAGCTCTTTATAACTTATCTTCTCATAGCACAACCCCACAGAAGTAGAATCTGATGGGTTACTACCACTTGCATTGTTCTTGCTCTTTCTCCTCTTTTTCAACCAACACAGAAAAGCCAGAATTACGAATAAGAAAAGTGAGGCTATACCTATACCAATACCAACGGCAATTTTCTTTCTGACTGACAAAGGCTTTCTCGGCCTTGGTGATGCGAGCAGAATGCATGACTTTAATTGCATTTCTGTGATGCCTCCGCAAAGATTTTTGTTTCCAAATACAGAAACTGATGTAGCATTTCGAAACACTCCTGTTTTTGGCACCATTCCCTCGAAGTTATTCATAGAGAGATTCAGCTTTTGCAGCAAAGGAAATTTGGCCAGATATCGAGGTATGGGGCCAGAGAGATTGTTATTGGAGAAGTCAACATTTTTTAGGCTTACCAACCGACTTATATCTGGAATGGCTCCTTCAAACGAATTTCCTTGCAGATAGAGAAACTCCAGCGAGAGACAATTCCCTAGAGTTTGTGGGATGTGTCCTGATAATTTGTTGTTCGAAACACCTAGTCCAACAAGAAGCTCTAACTCTCCAACTTGTTCTGGAAAAGGGCCGGTCAAGAAATTGCTTGACAAATCCAAGTAAGCAAGGGATGGAATTTGCAGTATTTCCCGAGGTATAGTCCCATTCAACCTATTTGCATCAATCCATAGGTCTAGCAAGTTTCGACAACGTCCAAGACTCTGAGGGATTCTTCCTTGGAAACTATTGCTGTTCAAATGGATCTTTTGCAACTCAGTCATGTTGCCAAAATAAGAAGGTACCTCCCCCGATATTGCATTTGAATACAGATCCAGCATCCGCATTTCCAAAAGCTTCCCGAAAGAGACTGGAAGTTCTCCTGTCAACATATTTGTTTCTAAACTGAGTTTTTGCAGGCTTATGAGATTCCCGATGTCACGAGGAATTGTTCCAGAGATAAGATTTCCTCCAAGGGACAGGCTAGTCAATTTGGTGGACAGATTGGCTATGGAGGCAGGCAGCTCACCTCGAAGTTTGTTGTAACCAGCATCTAAGAACTCTAACTGAGTGCAGTTAGCCAAAGACCCAATAAACTCAAGATCACTGAACGAGTTAGTTCCCAGAGAGTTACTACCAATCCCTAACCACCACAGATTACGTAATTTTCCAAAATTCAAAGGGATCCTTCCTGTCAGGTTATTAGATGAGATATCAAACCTTCCAAGGCTTGAAATATTCGCAATTGTAATGGGAACAGCTCCGGTGAAATGATTGTCTCCCAAAAGAAGCGTTCTTAGGTTTGGAAGAAGATCACCAAAATCAGCTCTAAGTTCACCTGAAAAGCTATTGCCAGCTAGGGATAGAGACTCAAGCGAGGAGATGTTGTGTAACGCAGGAGGAAAAACACCTGAAAAACTATTCTGTGATATTTGGAAAAACACCATTTGAGTCAATCTAGCTACATCGTCTGGAATCTCTCCTTTCATATGGTTATATGCAAAGTCAAGCTCCTGAAGTGACGTCAAGTTTCCAAAAGAGGCAGGAAACCTTCCGGTAAGGTTGTTAATATTAAGATACAAAATGACAAGCTTAGAAAGTGAACCTAGTTCTGAAGGAACATTGTGTCCAAGATGGTTTGACGATAAATCAAGGGTCGAAAGTCGAGAGCAGTTAGAAAGACTAGACGGGATCCTTCCTTCGAGAAGATTAAAGCTCATGTTCAAGTACTGAAGCCTAAATAGCATTCCCACTTCTTGAGGGATGGTACTTCCAAAAGAGTTGTCTGCAAGATTAAGTAATCTGAGAAACGAGAGATTACCAATGGATGGAGAGATCACACCGGCCAATTTGAATCCACCAAGGTCCAGACTTATAACCCTTTCTTGTTTGTGGCCACATGTAACCCCAATCCAATTGCAGACCGGAGAAGAGTTATTCCATGAGGCCAAAACCTCTCTCTTGTTTTCAGCAACTTGAGACTTGAACTCAAGCAAAGCTTTCTTGTCAGTCTCATTTGAAAACCTGGATTGAGCAAAGACCACGGTGATAACTTCAAGCAGCATGAGAGCAGTGAAAGCAAGTGAAAGAGACAGCTTCATGTCGCTTATACAAAGGGAAAGATCGGTTCTGCTTCAACTCGAAACCAAGAAATGGAAACAAGTTTAAGGTTAAGAAGAAGCAAACTCAAGATACAATTGCATCAAAGAAGTCGTGGGGACAGTTTAATGCGATCTAAAAACTCGTTGAAAAATGGTCACAAAAGACCATAGACTTCTGAGAGGAGTCCTTTCAACAGTCAACCCTTAAAAAACGTGTTTAAAGAGAGTAATGGCAAAGTATTGGCCATCACCACCTCTTTGTCGTTTTCGTTAAAGTCTTTTGAAACTTGAATTGAAATTTGACAATCATCCTTCACAGAGTTTGAATTTAAAAAAAAAAAAAAAAAAAATTAACTCAAAGACATTGATAGCAACTCTCGTTTCATAAATTCTGAAAGAAATACATCTAAAGGATTAAAAACATCCAAAGAGAAAAACTTTCGTTATTGGTAAACTAAACATTTGTAAATGGAAATACAAAAGAGGATTCAACTTACGATTTTGAGTTTCCTGGATCGGCGCATACTCACGGCGACGGCCTTAATGAACTGATGTGTCGTCGTAAATATCTCCGTAAAAGCGTTCGCTAATTTGGGTAAAGTCATCGATTTCAGCGAAATCAGCTTAGATTGAATCTTCCGTCGAATCATCTGCGTTTGCGCCATGATCGAAATTGTTTGTAGTCAAGAAATCTGGTGAGTGAGTCTGTGACTGTAAATGGTGCTTATTATTAAATAAAACGCAAGTAGTTTTTTCTCGAAAAGATAACAAAAACAGCATGTAGTTTTTAAACAAATAGAATTGTGGGAATGGAAATACTTTTCAGTATTTCATTTTTAGAACAAATAGGAAAATAAGAAAAATTAATATACATATTTTTCAAATTTTTCATTTCTAAAATAGACTATATCAACAGTACTTAGAGATATGTGTAATTTACTTGATAAATCTGAAAAAAAAAATGTAAATCTATATTGGTTAGATTACAAATAAATTGTTTCTGAAAATTTAGTTTATAAAAGCAAACAATATCTAGTTATTTTGTTTTTTGGTCTAATTACAAAAACTGTTACTTAAAATTAATTAAAAATAGCATAAATGATTACATGTAACTATATAATATTAGAAAAGTTTCCATTTTACTAGAAGTATAGATTTTGATATCCAATTTTTTTAGATTTTTTTCTTTAAATGAAAATCTAATTTATATCATCTTTTTTAGATGAAATTTGTATAAGTAGATACATGTAGAAACCAGCGTCTCTGACCGTATCATTTCAAACAATAGTTTTGGCCATTAAAGTAAGTTGATTCTTTCTTGCTCCATTGTTCAAACAAAGTTGAACTTAACCATTATATTCTTTTGATAGTTTCGTTTTGCTAACAAATTGCGATGCTGTGCAAAGAGACCCTTACTAATCATTGTTATCCTTGTTAGTTGAATAAACAATTATTTAACTGTTTTTTTTTCTTTCTGTTCTGGACGTTTTCATGTTGGTTTTGCTTCTGCTTCAGACTAGAAGAGAAAACAATGTCTACACCGGTAAGCAGAAGTGATTTTTCTGATTAAGTTTTGCACATTTAAATAAGACTTGGATACTTTCTAGTTTCATTCAATTACTTATCGCCTATAAATGTAACAGGAAGCTATGCAGGAAACGCAGTTCCAAGTTGAAGAATCAAATGCTGCTGTGATTAGAGAAGGGGAGGCTGCAAGGAAAGCTATTGAAAAATCACCTCCATTCATGAAAGACACTCCAGTATTGGTTGAGGATACTGAAAAAATCAATTCATTGACATCAGAGATGGAGGCAATCAAGGTTTGTATGAGTGTTTTAACTTACTAGATCATCCTCTATGTATATATACTATGAATGCATTTACTGGTGCCAAGAACATAATAACTTATGTTCTTTTTGTGATACATATAATACAAAAGTGCTTGTTTGTTCATGTAATTTTTCTCTAAATATTGCACTCTGTTTTTTTTTTTTACCTTGGTGTCACTCAGGAACATCAGGAACTACTAGTCAAGTGCATCTCACAAAACCTTGGATATGCTGGGGGCAAGCCTGTTGCTGCATGTGTCATTTACAAATGTCTACTTCACTGGAGATCATTTGAAGTCGAAAGAACTAGCGTCTTTAACCGTATCATTCAAACAATAGCTTCAGCCATTGAAGTAAGTTGGTTTTTTCTTACTTCATTGTTCAGACTTCAGAAGCATTTATGCTGACAAATATCTGAATACCAATTGAAAATGTTGTCTCCCGTACAGGTCCCAGATAATAATGAGGTTTTGGCGTACTGGTTATCTAATTCAGCCACACTATTGTTGCTTCTGCAACGCACACTCAAAGCAACTGGAGCAGCTAGTTTAACACCACAGAGACGAAGAACAACATCATCATCCCTATTTGTTTTTCTATTTCTTCTAACACAAGTAAGACGCAAATCTATTTGTTTTTCTTTCTTTTTTAATCTCTACTGGTGCGCAGCTTCAATTCATCTTGTGTACCTCTTTAAAAACTTAAACAGAGATTAAGGGGATCTCCTCAAAGTGCTGGACTCTCTTCTCTGAATAGACAAGAGCTCACCAAGCTTGACGGCTTGAGGCAAGTTGAAGCAAAGTATCCCGCACTACTTTTCAAGCAGCAGCTTACTGCATTCCTCGAGAAGATATATGGAATGATCAGAGATAATCTTAAGAAAGATATCTCTCCTCTTCTTGCGTTATGTATACAGGTAATTCCTTTGTTGCTTTTGTGTTCATACAGTTTCACTGATATGCTGATGTTCTTAGCTGAAATTTCATTAATTTATCGAATTACTATGTAAGGGCATATATGTTTACATGATACAGGCACCAAGGACGTCAATGGCAAGTTTGGTGAAAGGGAGAGCACAAGAAAATGCTGTTGTTCAACAAGCTCTGATTGCCCATTGGCAAAGTATTAGGAAAAGCCTGAACACTTACTTGAATCTAATGAAAGCAAACAACGTGAGTCTGAACTTTCATTAGAAATTAACAAAAGTAAATCTTAAAAACTTGTTTAGCTATGTTGATTACATTCTATGTTTACATGATAAAGGTTCCACCATTCTTAGTCAGCAAAGTATTCACACAGATATTCTCCTTCATCAATGTTCAGCTTCTCAACAGGCATGTTTCCATTTGTAATCTTTTCTTTTGTTTACCCATCAACCAGTTTTTCCTTGGTTGACAGAAAATTTTTCTCTGTAATAAAACTCTGCAGTCTTCTTCTACGTCGTGAGTGTTGCTCATTCAGCAATGGGAAGTACGTTGAAGCAGGTTTGGCTGAACTAAAACTGTGGTGTATAGAGGCAACTGATGAAGTAAGTTGTTGTTTCATCAACTTTGCCTAATTGACATTGCCTGTTTTGATTAAATTGTTTCGTCAACTTTATTACAGTATGCTGGCTCAGCTTGGGATGAGTTGAGGCATATCAGGCAGGCAGTTGCTTTCCTGGTATAGTTCTTCGTTTAATGCTAAGCCCCTCCTTTTATGCTTCCATTACATTGTTTGGTTATGTGTGAGCTTTTTTGTTTTTGGCTCGTTGTTCAGGTCATTCCTCAAAAGCAGGAAAAGACTTTGGACAAAATAACAAGAGAACTCTGTCCGGTATTACTAGATGAAATCCATTTCTTGAATCGCTACTCTCTTTCCCCTCGTGAGCTGAACACTGAAATTGCTTCTTTTTTTTGGTTCAGGTGCTAAGTATACAGCAGCTATACAGGATCAGCACAATGTACTGGGATGACAAATATGGCACTCATAGTGTTTCTTCAGATGTATGTTTCACTTGTAAATAACTAAGCTCTCTTTTGTCTAGATATGTATTAATAAAGTGTTCTTTCCAAAACCACAGGTTAGTGCAAAGATGAGGGTTATTATGACAGAGGACTCGAACAATGCCGTAAGCAGCTCTTTCCTTTTGGACGATGACTCGAGGTAACCTGTGAAACTCTTTTTTGTTGTCAAATTTCTTTTTTGTACCATTGCCATTTCTCCAGTAACGCGAGGGCATCAATCAAAACGCAGCATTCCATTCGCGGTGGAGGATATATCAATGTCAGTGCAACAATTGGATGTAAACAATGTTGAGCCTCCTCAGTTGATCCGTGAAAACGCAGGTTTCAGCTTCTTACTCACTCGTGAAGAAGGCAGTTCATCATAATATGGCATTGGTGTGGTTTGATGCTATCCAGCCCTGAGGAGTGTATCCATCTCTTTCTTTCTTTCTTTTTAGTCATTCAAATATTTTGCTGGTTTCTGTATCGTTGCAATGAAGGAACTATAGTTTGTTCTTCACTCTTCTAATAGGGTTTGAAAATAATATATTTTTCTTATATGTTTTGCTCCGAATATCAACCCAAAACAACATAAAAATCCGGGAAAACTATTTTTTTTAAAGTGAAACGGTAAGAAGTTCTTCAGAAAGTGAAAAAAAAAAAACAGCCTTTTGACATCATTAAAGACATAATTTTGTTATATAATGTTGATCCAATTTATTGATTGAAAGTTTGAAACATCACAAGATAGTTTACTTTCTTTTACGTTACATATATTCCTTCTGTAAAAGACCAAGTGATAACATAATCATTAACTCCTTTAGGATGTTCTTGGGTAGATATCTCAAACCTGTTCTTTTCCTGAAAACTTAGAGTTTCTATGGTTTCAAAATCTTTTCCACGAGATCTTTCAGAGGATCCAAGTCTGCTTTATCAATCAACTGGTACTCCTGCATGTTGCAAAAAAACAAGTCGTTATAGAAATGTTTTACCATCAACTATTAGAACATGCCCAAAAAAAACTCATCAACATGATCCAGAGAAGATTTATCGACTCACAGATATGAAGAGGATAAAGTGTTTGAAGCAAGTGTTGAGATGAGCTTCTTCCTTGAGATTCACAATCTTCTGAAAGTGAGAATGATAGATGTGTCCATAAACCCGAAACAGCCTTTTCAAAATCAGCTTCACAAAATCCTCAAAGTTTGGTGGGAATGGTGCTCCTGAATATGATAGAAAAATAAACAAGTGTTACAACTCAAAACCAATTTTTTAGTTAATTAAAGATGTTTAAAAACGAATGAATTTAGCTTGGCAGCTACCAAGTTTTTGCGGAAAGATGCCTTCGTCATCGATCTGAGTTTCAATCCAATTCATGAGATACTCAACGTATTCAGGAGCTGAAACCCATATTGGCTTCGTTATTGTAATCCCATCTGCCCATCTATACTCATATCTGCATGCAAAAATGAAAATCCAAAAAAATAAGACCTAAGTTTATATGATCAACTCAGGTTTAATTTGAATTAATGGATTAGAGGCAAAAATGAACCTGGATCCAGCGTTCATGATTGGGCAAGTGGTGGGTGTGCAGAACTCTTCGAGAGTAGCGTACAAAACGTTTACTTGGTTGTAGAAATCTATGGCTAAAACAAACCAAACACACAAAGATAAATTAAGAAAAAATACTTGAAGTATGGATAAGAGTCATGAGCTATGGGTTAAATATAATGACAGTGTCTTAACTGTTAATGGCCAACCACTCGTTAATGTCTTCACCAGGAGGTAGTCTCACGGCTTCTCTGAGGTTGCCACTCCCGAGAGTCGCTGTGATGAGCTTTTCAAGCTGAGAACCCTTAAATTTGTTAGAATCTTACAGCTTTAAAATGTGAAAACAGAACCATATATTATTCAAACCATATGATCCCAAATTCCAAATCCACTAACCTTGCTCCCAAATGGATTATTCTTCTTCTTCTTCTTTGGTCGAAATGTCGTCTTCTGAATTTCACTATAAGACAGCATATATGATCCATCATGTTAGAGCCTAGAATGTCGTGTTAGAATTTTTGCTTCTATTCTTTAAACTCAAATGTTTGAAAGTGTGAGAATTAGCGTAACGGTTTCTAAGAGCACATTCAATGGGGACGCTTAAAATGGATTCTGAGGTATTTTTTAAAAAAAATAAATGTAAATAATTAATTGAAGTGAGAATCGACGCTTGTTCTAGCGTTTTAAGATGCGATGCTTGTGGACAAGTGTCAAATAATTAGAAGATCATAAGTGTGAAATCAAAACATTTTCTCTCTCTCACGACCGAAACATTTTTTCTCTTTCCTGAACTAAAATAGTTTTTCTTTCTTTTAATTTTAAATTTATTATTAAATATTGTTTAAGCATTCCATTTGAAGATCTAGCATTGAACATGCTCTAACAATCTAAGTTTATGGCTTTAAAATGTCTGATTAAAGCAGGATTATCACCATAAAGTTCTTATCAAATGTCGTTGTTCACTTAAAATTCTAGTTGTTTGATTGTAAACACAACACAACGGCAAAGAGAAATAAAGTTTTGGGGACCATCAGGAATTTGACTTTGTGCCAACAACAAGCAGCATCTATCCCAAAAAAAAATACTAGCAAGGATTGGGACCTAAACATACAAAGGTTTAAATACAAAAACAGAGAGAACAAATTAGAAATGTATTAAAATTTGGAAGATACCTCCTGCGAAAGTCCAATAAATTCATGTCTACAGAGACAGTGGCAGAGAATGAAATTTGCCCTCGAGACATAATCTGAAAAAAGCTTGCTCAACTTAAAAACTGAAGAAAATTATTATACTGAACCAAAATGAATCATTCTTATAACAATTTTGGGAGGGGCTAACAATGAATCAATTCATTCGTTATCAAACAATACTGTTGTATTGTTTCAAGCTTGTACTTTATCAAAACAAAAAAGAAGTCAACAATTTGAAAAAAAAAAAATATATACAATTTTGTTTTTGATTAACATGGGTGATCCGGGCCGCGGCACAGTAATGATATACAATTTAGATTTCAAAAAAATTCATTACCTCAAGGTTTTCTGATTGCTGGGTGCAACTGGTAGAACTACTTCTTCATGTAGTTTGTTGGATTCTCACAATACTCGTATAACGAACAGTGAATTCATAAATAATATATGAGCTCACAAAAGACTTGGTATATCATATATGGCTTTTATTTATATGGAAAGAAAAATGTCTAAACCAAGGAAAATGTTCTACTTTTTCACCTTTTTTCCTTAAGATTAATTTCTGTTTCACTAAAAACAAGATGGATTCCCGTAATTTTATTAGGAAAAAGTAATTACTAAAATTAATACAGTTATTTAATAATTATTTTATTGGAGAAATAGGAAAATTTAAGAGAGTGAGAAAAAATGAGCTGTACATTAGTATTATTTTCAAGGATTTTTTGTTTGTTTCTACGCTAATGATTACCTACATCTATAGAAACATATTTTATAATTTCCATATAAACAGTAATTAGAGATATATTTGGGAAAAATGAAACGTAAATTTACAAACAAATAGAAAGAAAAAGAAGGCTATGCTCCAAAATATTATTGGTTAGAAAGATTTTTCTCTGAAATTTCTTTTGGTTATAAAAGGTAAATTTATTCACTTATTTTATTTTCAGGTGGTGTATTGACGTGTGTCGACATTATAATTGTTACACTCTTGTATCCGTGTCATAAATTTGATAAATTAAGTTAGGGTCAAACCAGAAGAAAAATATTTACGAATGAGACCCACTTTTTAGACCTATCTAGCTTTCTGCCCCTTGCATAACTTTTCATTATTGCAGGGTAGGTCCTACTTTCTAGAACGCTCGCTGTCAAAGAGTTACCGCGATATCTCCAGCGTGGACCCCACTGTTCGGGTAGCTTGACTATCTCGTGTCGGAAAATCTATCTAACAAAATCAAAACAGAGCAAATCACAGCCGTTTATTTTCCCCTCCATTAAAGAAACAACCAGCCGTAATTACCGAACTACCCTCTCTCCTTAAACCTCTCCGCTCGCTCGGTATGTTTGTCAACACTCCGCTCGTGGACTCTCTAATTTATAATTATCCGTTTCTCAAACTCTCTTTTTCTTTGTTTGGTATACATATTCATGCAAACAAACAAAAGAAAAGAGATTTTAATATTAAAAGAAAATATATAACACATTGACAGTGGCCAAGATTCTGAAATAACCAGTGTGGTATTGAAGTCTCCGTCTTTTTTTTATACACTAATATCCTTTTGATCATCTTTCTTTACCTCTTTTGTGACATTGGATCATAGAATAGTAATCATCGCTCTGCCTCACCATTTTACTGCACAATCCTGGTTTTTTTGTTACCAAGGTCACTCACTGATTCTGTTCTCTGATCATCGTTGCATTTTTTTTGGCTTCAGTCTGAATTTTGTCTGTTTGCTGCCGACTCTTGTTGCTGCTTGGGCTATATGCTTTTTGGTTTTTAGTTTATTATTATGACATCATTTGTTTGCTTTTGAATCAGACCCAAAATCATCACCTCCACTTTTTTTTTTCTTTCCAAAATTAGATATCTGGATTCTGTTGATCACTAGGGGATTTGTTACTGTCTCTTTTATTTTTGACCTTTTTAGTAGCAAATGTAGTGATAACGATGATGCTTCAGTGACCGATTTAATATTTTTCTTCCCCTTTCGGCTCCCTGTTCCAGGAAAATATCTGGGTTCTCTTTGACCAAAAAAAAAAAAAAAACACTAGTGGACTTTTTGATCCTTAAACATAAAGTTTGAGTCTTTTCGTGCGTTCGATGTGGATTTAGTCAGATCATTGGTGATGATCATATTTTGCTATATATTTACATAGTTCTTTTCCCTTGGTGCATTTGAGATTAGATTTTGGTCTTGATTTTGTCCATGGACGAAATGTGAAGTGATTTGGAAAGATAGAGCATTACACAATTCTAACAAAATTTTGATAGTAACATCAAGCATAACATGCGTCATGCATGCACTTTGCTTTTTCTTAGTCAACAACTACAAGCATAAGATTGAACACTACTGGTTTCCACATTTGGTCCTAGTCTGCAAAGAATCAGTACAGCTCATGAAAGCAGAACAGTACTCTGTTCTGTTCTCAAAAAAAATTCTTCATATTAGTTCGCAGTCTGCGGCTATGTAGAAAATAGATATTAACATCCGTGTCTACTTGTTTGTATTGTATCTGGTCCTCTTAGCTACTCTTGAGTATCTGTCTTGATTCAGATTTCACAAGTAGTAACGATTATTAACCTAAGCCGATGTATTATCATCAGCACCAACAACGCAAGGACGAAAGCCATGAAGTGTTTACTCCCAAAAGAAGAAAGAGGTTGATGTCAAAAAAAAAGGAAGAGGAGGAGGTTCAAAAATCAACGTCTAAATGTGATTAGGATTTGTGTTTCTTTTATGAGTTCTTTTCATTGTTGGTTTTTTCTCTATGTTTCCCATAAAGAGGGATGACATCCCCAGTTATCAGAATCATCCAAACTGGACACAGTTTTGGAGACATTTCCTTCGGTGTTGTCTATTTTCTTGTTGTGTCTCATTTCCATTTTTTTCTCTTAGCTTTAGGTTTTACGTGGTCGGTTTCTTTACTCTATTGGTCCGACCTGCCAGATATATACTAACTTGTCCACATACAAAGGCCCACTTCAAAAGGCCAAATGGAGAAGATCAGAAAGCAACCTGTCTGATCACCGGCCGCCGTAGGGAATGGCATAGATAAGAATGTGGATACTCAGTATTCACTATGAATTTATTTACCACATTCATAGTGATAAGATCTTAAAAAGGTGAATTTATCAATTAGAAACATTCAGTATTGCCAATTGAAAGCCAGATTCTTTAATATAAAAATAAGGACCATGAACCCATGCTTGGTCAAAAAAATAAGGACCGTGAACCCATGCTTGGTCAGCTTGGGTTCGGTTTAGCCACTACCTTCTAGACAAGCCCTGCATATAACTTATTTATCACAACTAATCACAATACAAAAAAAATATTTTAAAATTGATGCTCTTAAAATTTAAATAAATTTTGGCGCGTAAAATTGTTGTACGCACTTTAGTCCGGACAAGCCCTACATATAAATTATTTACCAGAATTAATCATGATATCATATAAAATTATTTGAAATTTCAAAAATTCAATAAATTTTGGCGCGTAAAGCTGCTGTTTTACAGGGCAACAACATTACGTGGGCATTTAACATAGGCAAGCCCTGCTTATAACTTACTTATCATAACTAGTTACGATACCATATACAATTATTTGAAATTCTAAAACTTTTATAAATTTTGGCGCGTAAAGTTGTTGCCTTAGAGGGCAACAACATTACGCGGGCATTTAGCCCAGGCAAGCCCTGCATATAACATAACGTTTTCTGACTCCAGGATAGTAACTGGTTTGCTAGATTGACGTCACCGGTGCACAAACTCTTCTTCTCTTGTCTCTAGTTATATTCTTGTGGTCCCACTAAATGAAACGTTTTTTTTCCTAGGATGTTAAAAATTCTTGTGGTCCACAAAATCTTGTAGTTGGATACTGTTCCTTTTCTGGCGATCTTGGAGCTAAAACTATGAAGATATGTATCTGATTTTTTTTTGTTTTGGTTTTACTTGTGTAGCCATTGCAGGATCTTCAGGTTGGTTTACTGATCCACAAAAAGGCTATAAAGATGAAGAAAAAACGCTTCTATGATTTGAAGCATCCATTTGATCCATGCCGTAAGTGTTATTTACATTCCCTTGTATCGATTTCTTCCTGTTTTCTTCTTTGCTGGTTAAGTGCAAGTTAGTGCACTTCTTTTCCACTCCTTCATGTATAAATCGAACCATAAAAGTCCTCTCAGTCACAGAAGTGAACTTAAAAGTTATCGAAGAAATTTGAGTGTTATTTTTTAAATTGCAAATTATAGAGGCTAATTAACTAGAAATTGTTGGACTAAAATACAAAAGTGTGGACTGGATTCCTTTGAATAATCCAGAGCAGTGTTTTGGCTTAATACCGTTTTTTTTTGTTACTGTTTAGCTTTCGAGATCTTTAGCTCGGGTACATGGAAGGCTGTGGAATATCTAAGGATCGAAGATGGAAAGATGACAATACGTTTGGTAGAGAACGTTTATGTGTTGGAAGATATCCGTCCATTCCAAAGGCTTCGTCTCAGATCAAGAAAAGCCACTTTGAGCGACTGTACTTGTTTCCTCCGGCCTGGTATCGATGTTTGTGTTCTCTATCCTCTCTATGAAGATGACCCGGAACCGGTATATGTAACTTTTGGTTTTTAGTCTTCTTTAAAAACTCTGCATCTTCAAAATCTTATGTCAGCTCTATGTATATATCTGTTTCTTGCTTAGGTTTGGGTCGACGCAAGGATTGCTTCTATAGAGAGGAAGCCTCATGACTCTGAATGCTCTTGCAAGATCTATGTCAGAATCTATATAGACCAAGGCTGCATTGGTTCGGAGAGACAAAGAATCAACAGAGACTCTGTGCTCATCGGTCTAAACCAAATCTCTATTCTTCAAAGGTTTTTCAAGGAACAGAGTTCTGACCAGTTCTACAGATGGAAGTTCGCCGAGGACTGTACATCACTGATGAAAACGAGACTGTCGTTGGGAAAGTTCTTGCCGGATCTTTCGTGGCTGGTCGTTACGTCGGTTATGAAAAACATTGTGTTTCACATAAGAACAGTGCAGAACAAGATGGTTTATCAGATTGTAACAGATGATGAAGAAGGCTCTAGCAGCTCTTTGACTGCGATGAATATCAAAGTGGAAGACGGTGTTTCGTTATCAAAAGTGGTTCATTTCAATCCAGCGGATATTATAATAGTCGAGGATTCTTCTCAAGTTCTTGAATTAAAGCAAGAAACCGATTTCTACCAGGAAGAAGATGAGGTAGTGGAACTGCGTCGGTCCAAGAGAAGAAACGTGATACCGGATAGATATTACGGATGTGATTATGAACCGGATACCAATGCCGGTTGGGTGCGGACGATGCCGTACCGGTATGGTACTAAATGGGCTCTCGTTAGTATGGAGGAGAGTGAGGAAGACGAAGAAGGTGGTTGCGATGAGGATGGTGATAATACTGATGATGATTTGTATGTACCTTTATCGCATTTGATCAAGAGGAAAAGAAGTAATCCTCGAGAAGTGAGGCCGGGAAGTAGACAAGGAGAGATTGTTCTGGTGGAGAAAAACAGAGGAGGTAGGTTTGGTAAAAAACAGAGGAAAACAGATCTTTCGATTATTCCTTTCACTCCGGTGTCTGAGCCTATACCGTTGGAACAGTTTGGTCTTAACGCTAACTGTTTGGGCGGGAGTGGCGGTTCCTCAAGAAGCCATTACTTTGATGAGATTGACAAGTATCGAAGTAAGCCCGTGAAATACGGGAAGAAGAGGACGGAAATGGAAGAGATGATGGAATCTGATCTATGTTGGAATGGTCCTAACCACGTGAAGACAGTTCAAAAAAGAATATCCCGATCATCATCATCATCATTGCGGTCCGGTGCTCAGAAAACAGAGGATTCAGAGCAGCCACGGGTTTATAAGAAAGTAACATTGAGCGCAGGTGCATATAACAAGCTGATAGATACGTACATGAACAATATTGATTCAACAATTGCAGCCAAGGACGAGTCTACCAATGTTGTTGACCAGTGGGAGGAGTTAAAGAAGACGAACTTCGCAGCTAAACCGCACGGGGAGATGGAAGAAACCTCGAGTGAGGATGATGATGATGATGATGATGATGAGGGAGAGACTTCAGAGAACCAAGTGTTATGGAGAGAAATGGAACTCTCTTTGGCTTCTACTTACATTCTAGACGACAACGAGGTATCTTTTCTCTTTGTAACATCTCATATATACTAATAATACTATATACAAGCCTTTGCCAGTGCTAATTCCGTTGTTGTGGTGTGTCAAAATCTGTAGGCAAGAGTGGACAACGAGGCTTTCCAAAAAGCAAAAGGTGGCTGTGTACATGATTATTTACTGAACGAAGAAATCGGGCTATGTTGTAGGTTATGTGGTCATGTAGGAACTGAGATAAGATATGTTTCAGCACCTTTTGTAAGTGAAACTCACAATTTACAAATGCATAATATTACTTACCTAGCGTGTAAAATGATTTGATCTTCATGGTTTGGTTTTAAATAGGCGGAACATAAGAAATGGACTACAGAGACTAGGCAAATCGAAGAAGATGACTTGAAGACTAAAATGAGCCACAACAAAGAAGCTGAAAGCCAAGATTTCACTATGTCAAGTGATTCTTCGGAGATACTTGCAGCTGAAGAAAGCGACAACGTTTGGGCATTAATACCTCAGCTTAAGAGAAAACTACATACACATCAACAACGAGCTTTCGAGTTTCTCTGGAGAAATCTAGCAGGATCTGTGGAACCACCGCTAATGGATCCCACTTCAGATAACGTAGGAGGTTGTGTGATCTCTCATTCTCCTGGAGCTGGTAAAACTTTCCTAATGATTGCTTTCCTCACAAGCTACTTGAAGCTATTCCCCGGGAAAAGACCTTTGATTCTTGCTCCAAAGACAACTCTCTATACTTGGTACAAGGAGTTCATCAAATGGGAGATCCCGTTTCCGGTTCATTTGATCCATGGACGAAGAACCTACTGTGTATTCAAGCAGAACAGCACGGTTCAGTTCAAGGGAGTTCCAAAACCGAGCCAAGATGTTATGCATGTTCTTGACTGCTTAGAGAAAATACAGAAATGGCACGCGCATCCTAGCGTTCTTGTAATGGGTTACACCTCGTTTCTGACTTTGATGAGGGAAGACTCGAAGTTTGCTCACCGGAAGTACATGGCTAAAGTTCTAAGAGAGAGTCCTGGTCTTCTTGTTCTTGATGAAGGACATAACCCGAGGAGTACCAAATCGAGATTACGCAAGGCCCTGATGAAAGTTGGTACCGATTTAAGAGTACTTCTCTCGGGTACTTTGTTCCAGAACAATTTCTGCGAGTACTTCAACACGCTGTGTTTAGCTAGACCCAAGTTTGTTCATGAGGTTCTAATGGAGTTAGATCAGAAATTCAAGGCCAACCAAGGCGTGAATAAGGCGCCTCACAGGCTCGAGAACAGAGCTCGTAAATTCTTTCTCGACAATATTGCCAAAAAGATTGATGCGGGTGTAGGAGAAGAACGACTTCAGGGTCTCAATATGTTGAAGAATATGACTAATAGTTTCATTGATAACTATGAAGGAAGTGGAAGTGGAACTAGCGATGCTCTTCCCGGTTTACAGATCTATACGTTGCTGATGAACTCAACGGATATACAGCATAACATACTCACAAAACTTCAGAACGTAATGGAGACTTATCATGGCTTTCCACTCGAGCTTGAGCTTCTGGTCACCTTGGCAGCTATACATCCTTGGTTGGTCAAGACCTCAACCTGTTGCGCAAAGTTCTTCAACCCGCAAGAACTTGTGGAGATCGAAAAGCTCAAGCACGACGCCAAAAAAGGATCTAAAGTCATGTTTGTGCTAAACATGGTGTTCCGAGTGGTCAAAAGGGAGAAAATCTTGATCTTCTGTCACAACATTGCGCCAATCCGTCTGTTTATCGAGCTGTTTGAGAACGTTTTTAGATGGCAGAGAGGCAAAGAGATTTTGACCTTAACCGGAGATCTCGAGCTGTTCGAGAGAGGCAGAGTGATAGACAAGTTTGAAGATCCAGGAAACCCATCCAGAGTCTTGCTAGCCTCGATCACAGCTTGTGCAGAAGGGATTAGTCTAACAGCGGCTTCACGAGTCATCATGCTCGACTCGGAATGGAACCCTTCAAAGACAAAGCAAGCAATAGCTCGTGCGTTCAGACCGGGACAGCAGAAGATTGTTTATGTTTATCAGCTCTTGTCTAGAGGAACATTGGAGGAAGACAAGTACAAGAGGACGACTTGGAAAGAATGGGTTTCGAGTATGATATTCAGTGAGGAGTTTGTTGAAGATCCGTCTCTATGGCAAGCTGAGAAGATTGAAGACGATGTTCTTAGAGAGATCGTGGGGGAAGATAGAGTTAAATCCTTCCATATGATCATGAAGAATGAGAAAGCTTCAACAGGGTGATGGATTTTCTGCTACAGAAAAAAGGTTAGTTCTCTGTTTTTACCATGGCTTTGATGATGACAGTCTTTCAAGATCCTAAGTCTCTGGAACTTATGTGTCATCTACCAATAATGTGTCAGTAGTTAATGTGAGATAACATTGTGTTTCCATTTCTTCTAGTTCTCTGTGTTATATTCTATATGAACAGGTATTACCGGCACATTAAATCTCTTTGAAGCTTAATCTTCTTGTGATAGGTACCAAGAATGCTAAGACATCATGAATCTTTTGTTATTAAAATAAAACATACAACTTAACCAACAAACAAATCATATAAAAAAATGAAAGAAAAAAAGAACAGACAAGGAACTAATAAGGGAGACATGTTAATATAAGACATGAGACATCAAACTAAACTGGCAAAGGAAGAGGTAAGAGTGTAAGCGACATTAGCAAGAGGACCTCGTTGCTCTGAGAGCTCATCGATGTCTTTGACAATGTCGAATACTGCCTCAGGCTGAGCTAGTTTACGTGCGTTGTCTGAAGTTTGTTCCAGCTCATCTGTCTTTGTGCTGAACCATTCGCCAACGATCCTCGCTGTCTCTTTGGGACTTCTCGTGAACACTCCTGCACCATTCTCCACTACATACGGCACATTCCCTTTCTCCTGTTTGGTTGCAAGTATAACTGATATGAGAATTTCTACACATATATGAGCTGATTGCATCAAGTACTAATCTCAACTGACCTGTCCCGGAATAAAATCGTTGAGGATGATAGGAAGTGAACGGATCAGCGATTCAGCTATTGTTCCTGGTCCAGCCTGCAAGATTCGTAGGACATTTAGCTCATGAACATTTTGGTGAATATGAAATTGTTCTGTTCCTCTTACTTTTGTGATGATGCAGTCACAAGCTCCCATCCATTTCTCCATCTGAGTCTCGAATCCTCGAACCTGTAAATGTCAATCATATCCAAGCTTGAGTCTTGAAACCTATGATATGAATAATGCCAAAACGGTTTCTTTTGATCATAGACAGTAAATACCTTGACAGGAATTTTCCATTCAACGGCTTCTAACGCAGAGGCCAATTTCTTGTTACGTCCACAGATAACAACCATTTGACCAATGGGATTCTTGTTCTCTCTGTCATACAACGATTCTTCAAGAGCTTTGGCAGTTTCTTTCACAGGACCCATACCTTCCCCTCCTCCCATCAGTAGAACCGCACGAAGATCTAGATCCATCTCAAGCTCCTTTCTTAGATCATTCTTCACCAGAACCGCTCGTGCAAAAGATGGCCTCACAGGTAAACCAAAGACACGGACTTGAGACTCATCAAGCCCATCAAACAACGCCCTTTTCGCCACTTCTTGAGACGGGCAATAGCACCGATTCACCCCCGGATGAAACCTAAACCATAGAAGACAAAAAAACAAAAACAGAATCAATTTGTTTGCAGCTAGCATCTCTCAGAAACTATAAACCGGGGAGCTAAGATATACCAAGTAGGATGACAAGTGTTGAGATCAGTAATGACGGTAACAAAGAGGACTCTTTTCTGTAGCTCTTGCCATTTAAGAACCCACAAAGGAATGTGTTGCATCAGAGGATGAACACTTATGATTATCTCAGGCTTATATTCCATTAAACCCGCCTCTACTTCCTTGGCATAATAGGCTGCAATGGCTGCTAGATAGCAAGAGTGGATCCATTTAGGAGATGTGCTGTGGAAAGCAACTTTCCATAGCTGAACATGCTTCACCATGAACTTATATGATCTCTCCATGTCATTCAATGGCCACCCCGTGTATTCTTTCCACACATCCTTCACGATAATCTGTCAAAAACCCACCAAATTCATATCAAATTGTATCTGCAACTCAATTTAAAAATAAAAAGACATTCTTTTTTGGGTGAGTATACACCACAATCTCTCAAGATTCTTCTTTACCCTGTATTTGTCTCCGAATTGGATCTTGAAAGCGTCGCGAATGGCTTCAGCAGAGGCACGGTGTCCACCTCCAGTGTCGCTCATGAGGATCAAGACGTTCTTCGTCCTCTCCGCACCGATCTGGACAAGCTCCATTGCCGATTCGTCCTCATCGCTGTAGCAAACATCATCGTCGCTGTCGTCGTAGGAATGCCTGTGAATGTGGTGATGGGTATGACGGTGAGGCTTTTCGTCGTCGCCGCCGCCTGCGACGGAAAGGGTAAATTTGGAGTTTCCATAGACTCGTTCTAGCACTTTCTCTGTAATGGACACAACCGTCGTCGCCATTTTACGAGACGAGTCTTTGGAGTTCTTTAGGAGAAACAAAAATGGAATCTTTCCCGGAAATATCTCCTTCCCACGGCGGTTCGGCACCGGAGAAGGGGAAATTTCCGAGGAGAGAGGAATCGGACGAAAGATTTATGCGTAAGAGAGGAACATGGAGAGGACACAGGAGGGTGGAAGAAAAACAGAAGAGTGGTTTGTTGAATGGTGACAATACATTACAACCGTCGGAATCACTGTCTTTTTTTGGAATGTTCGATTTGAAAAGATTCGAATATCCAAGGGTCATCGATTTTATTCACTTTTCTGTTTCACCGGCCATTGATCTTGATCTTTTATTTATTTGTGGAAAACTTCTAAGAAAACATTACAATTCTTCTACTAAATAACATTGTCTCATACTTTAGTGTTTAGACCTCTTTATTATCTCAGAATTGCTACACAAACACAATGCAGCCTCACATTCCAACAGACAAAGCAATGATGTTCTGTTTTAAAATATCAAGTAACGAAAGAAACAGACTAATTTTGTGAAATCATTCCAATTTTTCTTCTAGATTAGTGCAGCTTCGATTGGTCTTCGACCCTGTTGATAGTAATCAAAGTAGAGCTCCACGTACTTCTTAACAGTTTTGTACAATCTTGGTCTTGCCTCAGACACAAGCCCATCTGCAGGCTGAATCTCTTTGTCTGCACCAGGAATGCAGAACGTTGCCACAGATATTCTTTCTTTTTCTCTGTTAGTCACCACTCTATGAACCGGGCTCTTATATATCCCATTGCTCATTATCTGAAACACAAACGAGATCTATGTCAAAATCTACAGCCATCTTCAAAACGATTTGCATATCTACATGAGACCTTACCTCAATTTGGTCTCCAACATTAATCAGAATTGTATTAGGGACTAATGGAGCTTTGTACCACTTGTCATCTTTGAGGAATTGAAGCCCTTCGACATCTTTGTCCGGTAAGAGAAGCGTGAACGCCGAGCCATCAGCGTGCGGCTTAACTCCAAGAACCTTGTCCGGTCTAGGACATGGAGGATACATGTTGAATCTTGTATCCATCGTAGCATTCTCTCCATACATATCTAGAAAGCAATTCTCTTCCAATCCCAACGATCTAGCCATGGCCTTGAAGAATATTTCAATCACTTGTTGTTGCTTTATTGTATATTCATGTAAACTTTCCCTGAAGAAATCTAATAATTGTCAAAATCACCAAAGTCAATGAACCAAGATCCTCTTGAAATCCAAAGGTATAAGGTTATTTTTACCTGAAGCCAAATGGGATTTCAGGCCAGAATTGAAGTTTTCGTTGATCTTCAGGGTAAGTAGTGAGATACAAACGGTCAATCCAATCGAGAACTTGATCATCCGACAGAATCATGTCGTTTCCATATCCTTGGATACTACCAATCTCTCTCGCGCCCCTTTGTTTTTCTTCGGTCGGAAGCGCAAAGAACTGCTTAGTTAGCTCGTAAATCTTGTCAAGAAACGCTTCTGTGATTCCATGATTCATCACCTGCTTCGATTTCAAACATTCCATGATTTCACCGGAACTTGTAAAAGAGTTCTGAATCATCACTAAAAGGGTTTAAATCAAACCTGAACAACGCCCCATGTAGAGAGCGCCAAGTGAAGTTTACTCAACTCTTCTCGACCGTCTTCAGAAGAAGAAATGAGAAGACTGAGATCGATGGCCGGAATATCCATCTCCGGCACCGAACCATTAAGAGGTTGACTTTCGCCGTCGCCGTTGGGTGTGTGGAGATATCTTTCCGGTAGTCCTTCTCCGGCTGCAATCACCTCTTGGACAGTCTTGAACTTTGGCTTCTCCATCGTTTCTACTGATTTGAGAGGAATCTTTGTTTGATGAGCATATTTTTGAGGTCAAAGGAGCTTATAGACAAGAAGACGATCTTGACTTTGTCCTCGGTTACAAAACCCAAAGATAATCTTATTTTAGTACGCAGAAGAAGCCAAGTTGCCCAGGAAAAAAAGAGATACCTTTGATAGCATTAATTTTTGAAACTTCGGAAAGACTTGGTTTTTCTTTTTCCAAAACAAAGTCATTTCATTTCCAAAGTTTTCTGATAGGCTCTGGTTAAGGGAGATTCTCGAGTCTATTGATCTTATCTCACCGTATGTTTGGAAGAAAGACGCTTGAGTTGCTGACCATGGAGTTGTTTAGGAGAGAGTGTCACGCAAAGGGAAGATTTTGATACTTAAGCGGGACCCACATTGAAGACGATTCTCTTCCACAGTGAGCCACACAAGCTTCTATTGCTCCACCGTGTCCTCCTCTCTCCCTCTTCTTCACTTCATTCTCAACTTTACTTCTTCTTCTTCTTCCTCCTCCTCCTCCTCTCTCTCTCTCTCTTTCTCTGGCACCAAAAATGGCGAGACTTCCCTTGAGACCACACAACCATTTCTTCTCCTCTCCCATCCACGCACACAAGCAACCTTTACTCTCCGTCTACACCATCACCACTCGCTTCTTTCCCCAACATCACTACCACAATCCTCTTAAATCAAGGGTTAAGTGCTCCGCTAGTGGTACTGAAAGAGTCAGAGAGAGCAAGAAGCTTCCGAAGGACCCTATCAAAGAAGAGCTTCCACAGCTTCCGAATCCGGGTTCCGATTCGGAAGTTGTGAGCTCGGAGACGGGTTTCGAACAGAATTGGCCTCCATGGAAAAACGTACCTGAGAGATATAAGCTTATCGGCGCCACTTCCCTCGCCTTTGTTATCTGCAATATGGACAAGGTATTCAATTTGAACAAATTTTCATTTCTTTCTCGTATGGGCATTTCTGGGTATGGTTTAGGTAGCTTTCATAAGATATGAGGATTGGAATCATGTGAATTTGAGCTCAATTTTAGTGCCAGGATCCTTTTTTAGGTGATTTATGGTAAGGATAAGAACACATGGATTCTTCTTCTTCTTCCTCCTCTTCTTGCCCTATTTTGTGAAGGAGATAGATAGACCGATGATTGTGGACCATATCATTTTGACTAAGTATATTGTGTGGTGAAAATCGTAGGTGAACTTGAGTATTGCTATAATACCAATGTCACACCAGTTTGGATGGAGCTCATCTGTCGCCGGGCTGGTCCAGTCATCTTTCTTTTGGGGTTATGCCCTGAGTCAGTTGCCTGGAGGTTGGCTTTCCAAGATTTTTGGCGGCAGGTTTGTCTTTTTCATTTCTTTAGGCTCTTCCCACTTCTGCTTTCAAAGCTGATCTTTCTTTTGTCTAATGTATCAGAAAAGTGCTCGAGATTGGTGTCTTTACATGGTCTTTCGCTACAGCTCTTGTTCCATTACTTGCTGGATTTATGCCCGGTTTAATCTTTTCTCGAATTTTGGTAAGCCTGTCCATATGTTTATGTCTTTATGTTGTTTTTTATGCTCTCATTCTTTTTTCTTGAGAGTCATGGTCTTGTAACACATTCGTTTGTTAAACTCATAAGTAATCCTAAGATTAGACTCTTGCTTAAGCTCTTTCGTTCTCTGTCCCCCCACCCTGCTCTAGCCTTACATTATGTCTTTGTCTTAACACAGAGATTTGTAACTCCAGGTGGGAATAGGAGAAGGTGTTTCCCCCTCAGCTGCGACGGACCTTATTGCCAGGCATGTATTAATCTGGAGCAAATTTGAAGAGTGCTCATACTTTAATATAGATGATGTGGTTTACTTGCTTCTGCTGCCTTGTCTTTCTAACTTTAGTTCACGATCTAGATATGAGAAACTATTGAACCCCATCTTTTCCGTAGATAGTAGCATGTTCGTCCATGGCCCATGGGCAAGTTAATATTCAGGAACTGAATTTTTTTTTTTTTTTTTTTATGAAGATCCTTTCTTTACCAAAGTTGGAATAACGTATACAAGCGTTTAGTCGCTTTAAGTTTAAAATTCTGGCTGAGCATATTGCTTTATAGCTTTTAGCCCCATTCTTTTTTCATATCCTGATTGTGCCTTCAATTGCTGAGTACAGGACGATACCTGTTGGGGAGCGCTCAAGGGCGGTAGGCTTTGTTTTTGGAGGATTGAGTTTGGGAAGTGTTTTGGGGTATGGTTTTCTTGATGTAATTCTTAAAACTATGAAAGTTACAAGTATGTGGCTTTATTTTCTCATTGTTACTTATTTCTTACTATCCTAACTAAGGTTATATTAGTTGACGACAAAGACTAACGCTCAATTTTGAGACTTGCACAGTCTTAACATTATTACCTCCGCAGGCTTCTCTTGGCTCCTCCCATTATCCAAAGCTTTAATTGGGAATCTGTCTTTTACCTGTTTGGTCTCCTTGGTGTTGGCTGGTAAGACTCATTTAGTGCCGACTATACACTTTCACAACATTGTTGTCTGATGCTTTGGATAAATCATCTTAACTTGCATTCAGCTGCAAATGTCTTTGTTCTCTATTCTTCTACATCGACTGAGATGCCGACATGCTAGTTTAGTATTTCTGTATCCTGAGTTTTTTTTTTCCTATATGTTGAAGGTTCGTCGGGTTTCAGTTTCTTAATGAGGAAGAAGTTTCATATAGAGGTGGTTTCTCCTTCCTTTTCCTTATTCAAACTTAATTTAATCTTGGATATCTGGCATCGAAGACCCATCTTTTGTTTGAGAATATGGCTATAACCAAGGAACGTAGATGTTACATAGTTGGATTTAGTACACATTAATTTACGGTGTAGTTTTTTTGCATGACTTATATCGTGAAAGCCATCCTAAAGTCTTTTCTGTTTGATAGGTGATGGGACCACTACTTCGCATAAACCAGAAAAGGCTACACGAGAAGAATTGGGAAACTCATTGAAGGTTAGGTTGTTAATATTCTGTCTACGTCTGGCTTTCTTCGTTTATTTTTATTTCTAATTGATAAGACGTTGAATTAGCGCTAATTCACATTGTCAGCCAAATCGTTTCTCCAGTCAATATTTAGTTGAAATAACTATAAATAAGAGAACTGCATAATTATGTTCTATCTTAATCCATGACTGTTGGCGAGTAAAAACAACAACAAATTCAGAGAACTGCATCCTGTCTTCGGACTATTTGTTTTTGTTCGTATGTATTTCACTCACTTGATGATTAAGATATGTCCCCTTAAACTGTGACAAAATTGCCAACAAACAACTGGTTTTGAAACCCAACCTTTTCATTTGCTTTAAAGTCAGTGCTTCGTCTTTCCGATTCTTACTACAGGAGATTCCATGGAAGTCGTTTTTCCAAAGCCCAGCTGTTTGGGCAATGATATACACTCACTTTTGTGGAAGTTGGGGTCACTATACCTGTTTATCTTGGCTACCAACTTATTTCAGGTATTCACTTTTCTACCTGTTCACCATGTTCCACTTAACTGTGCAATATGGTTATATTAGTATTCTGTCTCTTTGGCTCTGTATCTTTGTTGATGAAGAAACTAAATGTTTGATCGTATTTTCGGTATGCAGTGAGGCACTGAGTCTAAATTTGAGAGATGCTGCTTGGGTAAGTGTAGAACTGTTTTTTATTTTGTGTTTTCCCTGGATATTGGAAGTTTCAGCTTGCATTTTTCTATGAAGTGACATTCAGCCTGTGTTATGCCTTGCATTTAACAAAAGTTTCTTAGTACTCAAAACATATCACGTAAGATTTCGCCTACTTGGTAGACAATACATATTGAAGTCAATATTTTCCCTTTGAGCTCGAGTTACTTGGAAACAGAAACAAGAGAGCTTTTATTGATCTCTGTTACTAAGCAGTAGTGTTATGAAATGCTTAAAATGACTTTTCTTACATATGCATACTCAGTTACTTTGAGAGATGTTTTGCAAAGGTATAACATTTGAATTTAATGTGTGAATATGAAGATCAGGTTTCCATCCTTCCTCCACTGGCTTCAATTTTTGTGACAAGTCTTGCTTCACAATTTGCCGACTACTTAATTTCAAATGGAGTTGAGACTACCACGGTATAAAATCACTTCCCTTTTCCTCGTGTACAAATCAAAAGGGTCTTAATAAAACTCCTTGGGAATTTTCCATGTAGGTACGAAAGATTTGTCAAACGATTGCATTCTTGGCACCAGCGATCTGCATGACACTTTCATCTGTGGACATTGGATTGCCACCATGGGAAATTGCAGGAATCTTGACAGCAGGCTTGGCCCTGTCAAGTTTTGCTTTATCAGGTAACTGGAGATCTTCTATTTTTATATATTCCATCAAGAATCTTCAAGTGACATTATATAGAGAAGACCACCCGAAGAAGTTTATTGTACCAAAGTAACTAACACTGTGTTCCTTTTTACAGGACTTTATTGTACTCATCAGGACATCTCACCCGAATATGCAAGCATACTTCTGGTACATGTTGTTCTCATACTTAGACAATATAATGCCATCTAAACCCTTCTTAGTTTCCATTTCTCTAATTCTCTTGAGATATGTGAGCTATCATTAGGTAGAGACTTTTTCTTGGGTAAAACTGAAACCAAAGGAGAGTTTTTTCTTAGATTGAGTTATGCAATTAGATTTTGACTATGAAAACATAGCTTCCCGCTAAGCATGTCATGGAATCCTTTTTGTTGCAGGGTATTACCAACACAGTGGGGGCAGTACCTGGAATCATAGGTGTGGCCCTAACTGGTTTTCTCCTCGACTCGACCCATTCCTGGACTGTAAGTTGCTAACATTACCTCCAATTACGTTCAGTTTTTTTAGTTAATGTATGTAGTTAACTCAAAAGTTGTGATTATCGTGTAGATGTCTTTATTCGCGCCATCAATATTCTTCTACTTGACGGGGACAGTGGTATGGTTGGCATTTGCAAGCAGTAAGCCTCAGAAGTTCACTAAGGATGACTCATAAGTTTTGCTCTTCCTTTTATTTGACGCATCAAAAAAGATGGAGACTTTGGTCATGTATAGGTCCCTAAAAGTAAATGGTCAGATTTTTTTTTGGTTGTCAAAGCAAAAAATTAAAGAAAAGAGAGCAGTGGTAATTTTGTTCACTGCCCTATCCTGGTTATTGGCATAGTTGCAAATGTAACTTATATACGAAGATCTGTATTTATGGCAATCCGTGTGCTCTGTCCCAAAAACAAAATGGTAAAATGCGTATGCCTCTCTTATGTGTTATGTCTTCTGAGATTGATTATTCTACAGCCTCGGTAAATAATATCGAGGCATTCCGGTTTAAGTATTATTTTTGGTTTAATTTGTCCCGGTTAGCGAAAATAAAATATTGGCCAAAAAACACATGAAATCCTTTTATGGAGGCTATTGGGCGAAATCGAAAATATTAATTAGGATTTCTTCGGGTAAGAAGCAAAATTTCATACTAACTAAATTGGAAATACGAAATTTTGAATAATATTGGACGTATATTAAAGGATTGACTCTGGTTTTCCCATAATCCAATTTGGTACAGACTCTGGTTTATTTGTTAATTTTCATTTTTTACTTATAGGAAAAAAGGAAAATTAAAGCGTGCACTGCAAGAAAAAAAAGAAGGAAAATTAACAATTCAGCGTCTAATTAAAATTTACAATTGTAACCCTCGACACGATTTGCAACCGCCAGAGAGATCTGCGTAACCTCCATATATAGATGCGAATCAAACGGAATCGGTGAATCTTCAACAGAACCCATTTAATTAAAATTACCAAAACAAAATCTCTCTCTCTCTCTCTCTTTAATCGGTTTCTTTCAATATTTTCTCTCTCTACTGCAGTCATGGCGGCTACTGGAAGATCAAGCGCTTCATCAGTTCTACGCCCTCTCTCTTCTTCTTCTCACAGATTACTCAATCACAGTCACAATCACAACCACAATCATGATCATCATCATCAACGATCCGCGTCTCCTTGCAATCTCAACCTCTGTTTAAAGAGGGTTTCTCCGGCGAACACCCCGAAACCCTCCGTCGCCGTTTCCAGTCAGAAGATTAAGTGTTTATGCTCTCCCACGACGCACCCCGGATCTTTCCGGTGCTCTTTTCACCGCCGATTGGAAAACGAGAAGAACGGAACCCTAGGTTCTTCGTCGGCGAAGCGAAACACATGCGGTAACACGACGAGGAATTCGGCATTGAATCTGAGAAAAGCGGCGTTGGTGAATTCGCTCGCGAAGATCGGAAGCGTTGAGGCGGAGCGATTTAGGAAATCTTTAGCGGCGACTATGGTTAAGCCTAATTCTTCTCTCCATACCCGCCGCCGTAATGAGTTCCGGCCACGACCTAGCCGCTTTTACGCCTTGCATAAAGATCAAGATTGAAATCTAGGTTTTTGTTCGTATTTTAGGTTTTTCTTGCGTAAGAAGGAATTATGTTTTTTTGGTTTTTTCCTTCGCGCAGTACTTTGTGTAGATTTAACGATAACATCAGTAGCTAGCTATGACTCTGTTTTAGTTCTGTTTTCTTAATTTTCATTAGAAACTTTACTTACTAGTGCTGATCTTGATGTAATTAGGAGTCATAAATTCTGGAGATGGTCTCTAAACAAATTCGCTGAAACTATGAGCTTAACTAAACATGTTTAGTTTCCACTTTTTTGTTTCTACAATAAGAGACAGAATAATAATAAGAATTATATATAACGTGAAGAATGTTTTTCCTCTTTTTCCACTATTGAGGGTGATGCAGATCTTGTTGCACATCCCTCTATACAGAGAATAAGAAAGAAAAATATTCTTGAGAGAATCGATGATGATGCCAAGTTTTTTGTTTTTTCCAATTAACATATGATATTATAATAACCAAATATCTTACGAGAGCCGACTAATAAACCGGAAACTTTATCCCAAATTAAATATCTTACAAAAGGATGATGCCAAGCTTAATCTAGAGTGTATTTTATTCTCATTGTCACAACACGCATTATGATAAGACTTTATAGCTTTGTTGGAATTTGGGACTTGGGAATACATTAGCCATGTCCATTGCATCATACATGACTAAGGGTAGAAGTATTTTTATGTTTTGGGTCAAACAAGCTTATTGTATAAATCATACTTTCCAAACAAGGAGGATTTGTTCAAAGCTACAAAAGCCAACGAACCTACCGCAACAATAGCTGATCGAGGAACACAAACAAAATAAACTAAGATTTAACATTTACTTTTAGAAATCTAGCTGCGTTCATTGACCCTTTTAATAGAACTAAGAATATAAGATGAAGATTTGGAAACCCCTAAGCATGAAAGCTTCTATGAGTGCACATTCGAAAGCCATGGACTTGAGTACTTGACTATTTAATCAATGATGTTACAGTTTGCTGAAAATTTGAGATAAGAATAGAATATTGCGGGTTTGATCAAAGCTATGCACTCGGCTATTGAATCAGCTGCCTTGCTGCTACCATTTGCTGATTTTTGAAATTAGAAAAAGTTACTTGGATCCTAGAAACACCAATCCATCCCACAGTGTCCAGGATCAGCTCTCCAAGCTGCAATGACGGAGCAGCTAATCGCCATAGGAAAAGGAGAACTAATATCACTTCTACAAAACAACAGATGCCAAAACTTAAATCTAGACCATGCCTAAAACAATAGAAGTTGTTAGCTTGACAAGTAGAAATCTCAATACATGGTAAAACAATATCACATATTATATGGAATTGGATATGAGAGATTATTCGAAAGCAATCCATGCATGCAGCACTTAGTATCACTCATGACCATGACAAAGCATTGTTGAAGAGTGCAAGGTGCTATGAGATTTGATTGGTTATGGTGGACGTGGGAGTATCATTATGGTAGACTGGTAGTTGGTATGAGCTCATGTTTGCTTTATAAACTGAGTTTTGTATAGGTTTACATGACTCATTTTAAAAAAAGAGAACCAATATTCGACTAATTCAAACTCATGAAAAAAAAAATGACTTGAATACAAATCCAAACTACACCTATTTTTCTTTAATCAAGAGGATCAACCCCAAAACTTGTGGAAAATTTTATCACTTAAATGTACTTATAATTATCAAATTATGATTAGAATCACATGAGAAAACTTGAATTTGGATCTATTAAACCAGTAAACCACATTATGAATCTGCTGAAATATCATGAATTTTGTTAAGTTATTTATGTTTCCAGTTAAGAGAAACACATTATAAATCTTCTTTAAGATAAGAATTTTATTTTGTAAAGATAATTGTATCTTCTACAATCACTGACCATTAAAATCGAATGAAATATTAGGATACAGTACATGAATTGGTTGGTTTAAAGTCTTAACATACCTGAATCAAACACATACTGTATAAAGTATAAACACACCCGTAAGTCTTTCACGGAAATAAAGCGCACTGACTAAAATTCCCAAAGTAATTTCGCTGGAAAAGTTCAGATTCGACACGTGTTACAAAGTGGGATTCGATTCGATTATTTTATTTTCTTTTGCTAAATCCGATTATCGAGTTTCTTTCTTTTTTACTGACGTCATTTGGTTCTTTCTTCTTCCCTTTCCCATTTCTCTAATTTTAATAAGATATATATATATATATATAAATATTTTTATAATGTTGGCTCTACCATTACAGGCTTTGTCGTGGCTTTTAGACAAAGATATCTCATTACAGATGTACAGAGCCACATGGTCTCTTAATCTTCTTCTTCTTCCTTCATCCTCTTTCCACCGCTTCTTCTTCCTCCCCATCTCTTTCCCGGAAATTTTCAAACCTCTTTCCCGAGAAAATTTCGTTTCAAAAGACACAGCTCGGGAAATTGCCATTTCTTTTGCGATTAAGGATCTCGATTCAAAGAGGTAGACACATTTCGTGTTCTCTCTGTAATCCAAATTATAAACTTATTATTGTAGTATATCTCCTTTCTTTTGGGTATCCACTGTTCCATTGCCAGACCTGTGAAATTAGCTGTCTTTAGTTTCTTTACCGAAGCTCACATGAAATTCGACATAGAGAATCTCATGTGCGGTTTCAAGTAGTAATCTTTGGTAAAGGGTATCTTGATTTCTACAGCTTTCCGCTTGATTCAATAGTTGCTGATTCTCTTCCTTCTCAATATTTTGGAATCTTCTCTTGTTCTTCTGAGAAATTTCCATGGAGAAGCTAAAGGGAAAGTTAGAACCCGAAACAAGCCAAAGTCAAGTGGATGGTTTTAAGCAGGGAGATTCCAAGGTTGAATCTGTAGATTTCGTTTCAAAGGCACAAGGATTGAAGGAAGAAGGTAACAAGATGTTTCAGAAGAGAGATTATGATGGTGCAATGCTTAAATATGGAGAAGCAATCAAAATACTTCCCAAGGATCATGTAGAGGTTTCTCATATTCGGGCTAATATGGCTTCATGTTATATGCAATCGGATCCGGGAGAGTATGAAAAAGCAATCCATGAGTGCGATTTAGCTCTTAGTATCACACCTGACCATACCAAAGCATTGCTGAAGAGGGCAAGATGCTATGAGGCCTTGAATAAGTTAGATTTGGCATTAAAAGATGTTTGTATGGTTTCGAAATTGGATCCAAAGAACCCCATGGCATCCGAGATTACCGAGAAGCTTAAGAAAACTTTAGAGAGCAAAGGGTTAAGAGTGAAAGATTCAGTGATAGAGCTGCCTCCAGATTACGTTGAACCTGTTGAGGTTTCCCCTGCACTGTGGGCTGAAGAAGGCAAGGCACAAGCGAAGAAAAAGAAAAGGAGCAATCAAGTGCAAGAGAAGGGTGATGGTGATAATGCAGAGACAGAGAAGAAGAAGAATAGCAATCTTGCAGCTGAAAAAGGAAAGGAAAAGACTATCGATAAGCAGAGCAAAAAGAAAGTGAAAGGGAAACAACAGTCGGATAAGAGAAGTGTTACGAGCAAGGAACAGGAGAAAGTGATAATTGAGGATAAAAGTATCGGAGATGTAAAGAAAGCTGTGAAATTTGTGTATTCTGACGACATTAGATTGGCTGAATTGCCTCTAAATTGCACTCTCTTTCAGCTTAGGGAAGTTGTTCATGAGCGTTTCCCGAGCTTAAGGGCAGTTCATATAAAGTACAAGGACCAAGAAGGAGATTTAGTGACAATCACAACAGATGAAGAGCTAAGAATGAGTGAGGTGTCAGCAAGGCCACTGGACACTATGAGTATGAGGTTCTATGTAGTGGAAGTTAGTCCTGAGCAGGATCCCTTTTTTGGAAGACTAGTTGAGATGAAAAAGCTCAAGATAACCGCTGATTCTTTTAAAGCAAAGGTAAATGGACGAGGTACGTGTAAAATTGAAGACTGGATGATTGAATTTGCTCGGTTATTCAAAATTCAGGCTAAAGTTGAGTCTGATAAATGCCTGAATCTTCAAGAACTTGGTATGAAACTGAATTCAGAAGCTATGGAAGAGGTGGTAACCTCTGATGAAGCTCAAGGGCATTTTGACAGAGCAGCTCAGCAATTCCAAGAAGTAGCAGCACGATCATTGTTAAAGTTAGGAAATGTGCACATGTCAGGAGCAAGGAAAAGGTTGAGCCTCCTACGAGGTGTTTCGGGAGAATCCATTCTTGAACAGGTTAAAACTGCTTATGAATGCGCTCAAAAGGAGCACGCAAAAGCAAAAGAAAAGTACGAAGAGGCCATGAAAATAAAACCGGATTTGTTTGAAGTCTCTCTGGCGCTAGGTCTCCAGCAGTTTGAGGAAGCAAGACTCTCATGGTATTATGTACTTGTCGGTCACATTGATTTGAAAACATGGCCATATACAGCTGTAGTACAGCTCTATCAAAGCGCCGAAAGCAATATCAAAAAGTCAATGGGGCTGAAAAATCTGGAATCGAAAGTACATGGTAGCTCAACTCAAGACAACCCAGCAGATGAAGCAAAGTTAAAGTCTTGGCTAGATGTTTTATTATGTGCTGTACTTTATGAGCGATCAATCATGGAGTTCAAACTTGACCTACCAACATGGCAGGGGAATTTGGATGCTGCAATGGAGATATTTGAGTTAACTGGAGCTTGTGAGGATGTTGCTGCGGTGATAAGTGATGATTTGGTGGCAGACAATACTTTACGAGGTACGGCGTGATTTAGCTTTTTATCGAGTTTGAAAAACATGAGTCATGATATTCAATATGATACTTTTTTCATTATGGCAGATCTAAGGTTTCACATGGAAGAGATAATACAGATATTTGATGAGATAAACGAAGCAAAACGATGGCGAAATGTGATCCCGTCAGACCAGCTTGAGAAGATATTAAAGAGGAGGACTGGGAATATTTTTCATGTGTCAAATACAGGAATCTAATGTGGTTAAAGGGATTTTCCATGATAAAGTGGCACACAAAGACTTTGGTCATTATCTTGATCAAGCTTCATTTCAAGGTACATATATAACATTATCACGGAATTGTTGCTCTGTATAGAGATATAAATCTCAAACAGGCTAAAGTTTTTTTTTTTACTCCGGAAAGGAAATAGGTAGTAACTTCATTGATCACCATATTACAACTTTACTTCATTAATTTTACAACATTCACTTTTTTGTTAAGTTCCTTTCTTTCTTTGGAAGTTCAACGTATGATCACAGAAATCTGGAATCTGTTATTTGCAATAGTACTTAAGTATATTTCGTGCTAATTTGGAATCTGGAAAAGAATTTCTGGCAATAGGTTGAAAAGAACTAAGAATGTTATTGGCCACTGTTGAGTCTAAGCCTCTTACCTCTATGATTATGTGCATTGGTGATCAAGATGTTGAAAGAACTTAATCGGACCAAATTATGCTTTGTCCGTTGCATTGTACAACAACATCGTATGCTCTGTCATTCACCTAACTATTATTTTACCAATTGCTACAGTTGATTCACATTCAGGATCTAACCACAAAGATGTCTCTTTGCAGGTTTTGGTTTGTGGTACAGGAGGATTTCAGATTCAGATTTTTGTAGTCAGAAAGAAACATATATACACATATATGTGCTATTTTGTTTGTGTAACATTCATACAATTGATTTGGCGAGTAGTGAAGCAAATATCTTGCAGTTTCTGTCACCGGGTGAGTTGTGACTTTATTCGTTGGTCCTGACTCAGATTTCACTTGGCGTGAAACATTCATACACACACCAACATTCTTTCTTTTTCCTTTTTTGGGACTTCCACAAGATTTTGGTGCAGAGGCATTTGATTGAGAATTGAGATAGGATTGAGAGTTGAGATAGTCAGTCATTCTCTTGTAATCCGTTGTTACATATATAATCTGTATTGCTGTGTTTGTGACGATTAATTTCCATTTGGTTATGATTTGAAAAAGACAAGGATTATCAAACTCTATGGATTCAAACTTACCATACCTCAACTCAGAAAACATAACGTACAACCATTTCTGTTAAAATACTATCTTCACCTGAAATGGGATATGTTATCATGACCCGACGAGAGGACACGTGGTTCTTACAACACAAATGCACATCTGAAGAACATTTGGGACACGACAATATCATGGAGGTACAACAGGTCGGGTTGTGTTCCGACCAAGACCAAGTCCCAAACCCAAAGGAACACTATCACTCTTTGACTTACTGCTATGGCTATGGCTGCAGTTTGAAGAATGAACATGTGACTGCGAATTATGTATCGGGTTAACATCGATAGCAACATGGCCATTGCCATTTTGAATATTAGAACTCCGCTGCATCTGCATCATGCTAATACCCTCTTGTCTCGGTGTTGTGTCTTCTTCATGACACTCAATATCTTCGTTATAACCTTTCACCAAGAAGTCCGAGCAGTTTCTTCTGCAACCTAGATCATAAGGATTCCTGAAGCGACCACCTGGACCTCTTAGGTAGCTGTAGCGCAGTGCATTAGCCATTTCATTTGTGGTTATATTCCTCGATATCTGCAAAGGGAAAAAGAGACAGATGATCTTCAAATTGGATAAAGAAAAACATCCCATCATGAAATTAGATTAATCCTCTCTGGTCTACTTCGTGAGTTCTAGCTCCTCCACTGAAGCTAACGTAGAGATGATTAATCCGGGGGACAGTCTCTGTACCATTTAGATCACAAGAGATACAAAGACGCGCAAATAGGAAAAAAAGGAATGCGGACTCACCTGAGACCCCTGTATGACTGTTAAGACGGCGACTGAAAAGAAGAGGCAGAATTCAACAAGAAGAAAGGATAATGCGCCCACATGATTACTAGCGACATGGCTCATCCATGCTCCAAACGAAGATGGAGCTAAAGGGTCACTCAAGACTCCTGCATGGATATAATACATCGTTTACATTTTTGTCTGAAAATTTTCTCCAGATTTACATATCAGGATAAGCTTTAAAAAGCATCTTTCCACTACAAACATACTTGCAAGAGTGACGCCACCAGTTATTAGCATCGCTAAAACTTCAAGTAGAAGAAAAAGAAAAAAGTCCCACTTGTTTTTCTGCAAAAGTGAGTAGTGAAAAACAAACCGATCCACATGTTAGTATCATGCTCGAGCTGCAAATCTAAGAGATCAAACCACTAGGGATCAAAATAAATAAAAGAGATAATGCGACACCAAGAAACATCTCTGTTGATTTCTATGCCCAAATATACCACTTAAAACATTAAAATCGTCTTAAACATCTCTGAGAAAGAACAGTAATTTATGTCAAATCAAAAGAAACTAGGAAGAATAAGGGACATTTTAGTATCAAAAAGCCTGATATTTTCTCTACTATCTAATCAACTTATATTTTCCCAACTAATATGGACGATGGAAACTGTACTTACTTTTCCAACACAGTTTGATACCCAAGGACAATGGTGATCAAATTGCTCTACACAACGATCACAGGTGGAACAATGCTTAGCTCGAAGAGGTCGAATAATCTGAACAAAAAAAAACAAAGTAGGCGTTAAGAAGTAAATTTTATGATGTGCATGGCGGAGCATCAATGGTTAGATATTTAGTGTTGATATTAATAAAGACATTAAAGGGAAGTTGAGGAGATACCTTGCACGTTGCACAGAGCTGCGTCCAATTCCCAGCAAGCAAAGCAGGGTTGTTTAGCTCTATTTTCAACAGTGGTTCCTGTTAAGGGGTAAGAAAAACAGTAATGACACTTAAACAGAAAATAACTACTCGAGATTATCTCTAATTATAAAATATGGACAATTACGTCACTTAAACTTGAGAACCAATAAAGTTAATGGTACCAACATCATCTTTCATGGTCTGCGGATCGTGGATGTTCATTCTGATGTAACCTGGATCCTTTCTGCAAAAACATATGTATATTGTAAAACGATAAGAAAACCCACTTCTTTCGATACAAAGGTATTTTTGTACTACTACACAGAAAAACAAGAAATTCACAATTGAAGTAAAGGCTTTAGATGACATTGAAGTAAGATAGAGGATATACTTGCTACAACGATAAAACAAAAATAGTCCTGCAGTTGCAAGAAGGAATCCCAGCCATGCAAGCGCACCGATCCCAGTTGTTAGCTTTGGCAGATTGGATGCTGCATTACGAAGGGTTCATAAACTAATAAGCAAGCATGCATAGACTAGTTACTTGATATGTTGCACCCAAAAGAGATTCAAGAAGACCAAGTTACGTACCCAAAATAACAGAATTAGTATATATGAGTAGAAGCAGCAGGATCATGAACCAAAGAACTGGAGCAAGTCCCAACTTTGACAATCTTCCAAGGGGACTGCTTCCGTCACACCGCTTTTCAAGCAGCCTTCTAGCATTACCCTGCAATGAAGTGTTATCAGACAGATATTAAGAGAGAATATATGGAATAAATTTCTCAAAATTTCAAAGCATGATGCTGTTCATTTTAAATATATATCAAAAAATTACAAGTTTGAAGAAACTGACATGGTGCAGCTACAAGTAGAGTTTAGCAACAGTAATTTGTTTCCAGCAAAGATCTAATGTGATGCACATGATTGCCAACAAACATCAGGCCAGTAGAATGATTCAACTACCATATATTGCTAGAAGTAGCAGCCACTACGAAAGCATCAACTAAACAGTCTAACAAAAAATTGCTACAGAAAATGTGAAAATGTGAAACGAATACCTACAAGGAAAAAAGAAACTTGTCGGTGATTCTTTTCAGCAGCAAGTTGTGCGGGCGTAAGCCCGGTATTGTCAGTAATCATCAAATCCTCTTTCTTCCCAGCCTGCACCAAGACAGTGCAAGCCTCCAAATTACCTCTAATTGCCGCCCAGTGCAAAGGAGTGCAACCTGATAAAAGAATCAATAGAATGGAGAATGGAGAAAAGACTAAATAAATATTTTATTTTCTAATCCAACTATATAGACAAAGAGGATTTCACAGAAAAATTATGTTTCTAAACCACCTTCTTTGTCCTGCCGTCCTCTATATGCGTCTAGAAATAAAAGAAGGCGAATGGAATCTGCAAAACCTTTATATGCAGCCCTGAATTTCTCAAAACATGAGAAGGAAAGAAAGACAGTTAGAGCTGTCTCCAGAATACATACTGAAAAATATTGATATAATTTGGAGGTCACCATAAGCAAGCTTGAAACCATGCAGCCGAATAATGCATCCAACAATAAAAAATTTTCAGTAGAACTACGAGGTAAAAATTAACAACACAATTTTAGTCTCAAGGTCGAAACAGAAATACATATTTCGGAGATCTTCATAACAAAATAAAAAATACTCGACAACCAGCAAATAGAAAATTTGCCAACTAGGACAGCCTAGAAGAACGATATGCAAAGAAAACAAATAAAATCAAATATCCATGCAAAACTAAGCATCATGAAGTAATATGAAAAGAAGCCAAAAACCATTAACTAAGTAACAATTTCAAGAAGGCAAGCTTGTGTTCCACTTTGCGGCAACCTTACCAGTGCAAGGGGCTTCTTCCATCATTATCGGGAACATCAGGATCAGCATTCCACTTTGAGACGACGTGACAGAGAAAAGCAGTCTGGCCATACTGTGCTGCAACATGTGTTGGCTACAAACAGTTTAAGATGGCTGTTAACATGCATCCATTGAGAACTAAACAAGAGAAGGGAAATTTGATAGGATCCAGCAGAGAACTTTAACGCGTAATCTGAGCTTTACTAAGAAATTTTGAGAATAAGAAGACCTCGATTTTTTAACCTCCTAAACCAACGAAGATAGCAGGGACAAGGTCTCTACAGATTATTTTTGAATGAAATCGATATTAACATTCTAAAAGCTGATTAATCCAGACAATATGAAAGTTCTCTCTATTTTAGATAAAGCTTTGAATAACGGGTCATGAGACTGCTCAATTTCGTTCCAAGACAAGTAAACTAATTTTCCAAGGACAAGCCAATGTTGGTTGAACATACCCTAACTGAAACAAGCGGCAAAGTACGAAATGCTGATTTACCTACATGAACCCCAGAACACATTCATCGAACTTAAAAAATGCAACCACAGCATGACACGCAATACTAGTTATAGAACCTGAGCCCCAGCCCGAAGCAATGTGCAAAATAGAAGTTTACTAGCATTGAAACAAAACACAATCTCTTTTAAATTCATAAAGTAGTTAAAGAGGAGTTGAACCTGATATCCATACATATCTGTTGCATCCACCCTTGCACCCTCTTGTAGTAAGAGTTCTGCAACTTGTATCGCACCACGCACTGCACTCCAATGCAACGCAGTCTGTCCAGTATGATCCGTCGCGTTGATATCTCCACCATGCTGGAAAACCCGAATCGAGATGGATCAATTTCAGTTCAAAACCAACAATCATTTCAAACGATTCACACGCCGAACAGAAGAAATACAATGGAAACAAAGAAGCTAGCATGGGAAAGTAAACAGAGCCTCCTGACCATCAACAAACAATATGTTGAACAATCCGTTGGAATCTTCACGAGCTAAAAGCATAAAATCTCAGATTGGAAAATACAAAACAAAAAGGATTGAGCGTTGTAACCTCGATAATGTACTGGGCAACGGCGGTGCGGTTGTTCAAGGCGGACCACTGAAGAGCATAGTAGCCAAGGCCATCGGGCTCAGAAACAGAGCAACCCTCACACTCGACCAATCTATGAAGCTTCTCCAAATCACCATAAGCCGCCGCAGTATACACATCGTTCTTCAAACTCTCGTCTTCAATCCCTTTAGAGCTCGATTCCCCGTTCTCCTTGGGATTCGATTGGACTTCCTCCACCACCTCAATCTCCGACGACATTTTCTTTTTCTCGGCCTCCACCAGATTCTACAAGATCGATCGCGATTGTGTGGGTGTGAGAGGATTCGAAGACCTTTTAAGCTTTCATGGGTTGACCTTGAAGATTATTCTCCCCTCACCCACCTTGGCATAAACTAATCGTGAGATTTGGGGGAAAATGAGAGAGGGTGCGTACGTGATAGGGTTTTTCTGGGAGAATCAAGAGGAAGAAGAATGATTGATCTTACGATGGCTGTTGACTCGGAGGAAATGAAACCAAAAAATCAAGACCGGTCAGAGTCAGTCCCCTCAGATCTCACCGTTCATTGTAATCTAACCATGTCAAAAAAAAAAACAAAACCAAATGCAATCCATCATCACCTTTTTGTACGTAATGTGAATTTTTTACCGGACTGGTAATATACTATATTCAATGGAATGAGTGGAAAAAAAGGAAATGAATATCATGAAGTGAAAAATATAATCAATGAAAGATAACGATTACATAAATCTTTACTACAAGAAACAAACATCACTCTATAAACTGAGCATAATTTTTGGGAAAAATATAGCGGGATTGTCTGTCTCTAGTGAAAAAAAAGCAACAGTGTAAGATTTTATTTTCTCTCATGTAAGTTTCATGGTCTCAGATTGATTTTATTTTAATGCTTATGTCAACCATCAAATTCAATATTACAAATTTTTTTTTTTATTACAAATTATTAGATTGGAAACAAAACTCTAGACAATACACCAATTGCACAGACAACACGGATGAAATGCATATATATGGCATACTCTGTATTGGATTGATGAAGAAACAGTGTACGTTCACTAGACCGAAGAAAGTAGATTTAAATACAAAGTCAATTAGATCTCACCTTCTCATAGAAATCAATATTTTAGCTTATAACATGAGTTAAAAATTGTGGAAACTCTTAATTTAATTCGCTAACAAGTACAAGTAGAGCATTTTTAATAGTGAATCGGGAAAGTCTTAAGAAACTTTCACACTCAAAACAGCTTGTAGATAGGCTGCATATCACTAGGATTATACAAACCAAAATTTTGTTCAGTCCCTGGTGGCTTCTGATTTTCATTGAACGTTGCGAATAAAAACCCTTGGACACCATTGTTAGGCCTCTTAGGCGTCCCTCTTCCGCTCACTACATGCTTCACAAAATTTCCGTTATAAGTAGCCGCGATATCCGGCGTGGTCAAGTCTCCGTTCCCGGCGGATGGCCATCCGGTCTCAGACACCACCATCGGTAAATCACTCACGCCTTCCTTCTCCATCGCCCACACGAACGAGTCAAACATTGCATCAAACATGTTTGAATATCCCAATGGTCCATCTTGTAACACCACGGCCTCGTTGTTGAATATTGCATAGTCGAGACGGATGTTCATTGGGTCGGATGCGTAAGGGAAGTAAGGGTAGATGTTGACGAGGATTGGCGTGTTTGTTTGAGACAAGAACTTGAGCACCGGTGTGAGTTGTTCACTCGCTTGGGACGTGAACATTGACGCAGAAGGTGGGTATGATTGTCCGAGGTTTGACATAGCCACGACGGTGCTTATCGAGATCGGAAGATTCCTTGACTTGACGAGGCTGGTGAGAGACTGCATGACGGGAAGCACTTGAGGACCGATCGGTCCAGGGATGACTTCGTTACCGACGGTAATGAAGGCTATGTTAGCGTCGGCTAAGTAAGGCTCGATGTTGGTCGCGAACCAGGCTTTAACAGCTTCTTCGCTGGCTGCAAGAGCAGCCAAGTCTTGGTCTTTAACGCCTACAGTGACGGCAATATCGGTGTGGCCGCGTAAGGCGTTGAGAACATCAGTGTTGGGGTCGAAGATTCGGATTTTGGTAATGCCTATGGACTTGTAAAGGTTGATAACTTCGGGTGGAGACGGGAGGTTATCTCCGAGGAGACCGTAGTTCAAGCCAATGTTATTTGTTGCGGCTACGAAGCCACTATTGTTGTTGTTTAACGTCATCACAATATAAAGGAGGAAGAACGAAAACAAGTGCTTCTTAGGAGAATAGTGCATAACGAAACTTTTGTCTGCAAAAGTAATATGATCACAAGATCGTATTTGCCTAACTAAAGAACAAAGAAGAAAGAACCAAACTTGTTTTTTCTCTCCTTTTTTGTTTCGTTGCAGAATATATCGCGAAATGACTAAATATATGCGCGTAGCTGAGATCTATTTCCAGTTTTATTGGTATCAGTAAAATAGTAAAATTCTTTTATTTTTGTTTTCGTTGTGAACTTAGCCGTCGATCTAATTGCAAATTTGGTGTTTTTCCTTATTAACTAGTTATACATTTTTTCCTTTTCCATTTTTTGATTAACCGAATCTTACTATTCATATGTACTGAAAATAAATATAGGTTACATTCTGTTATCTAGAAGGAAAATATCTAAATATACATGAATATATTTGATATAATCATGTATAATCTCGAAAATTAATACATGCATGTATATAGACGGGGTTTGATTGGATTTACTTTCTTTTTTTGGATTCAAACATAGAATAGAAGGGTTTTCTAAGCTCGGATTGGACTAATTAATTTTACCCATTTTTAACATCCTTAGTTTTTTTTTTTTTTAATATCTATGCCTACAAATTTTGATATACATCTATTTCTCAGCAGTCTTAAAAAGTACATAGATAACATGTTGATAACATTTTTTGTGTTGTCAACATGCATTCTTCTGTCAACTAAACCGTCATTTAGAACCTCAACTTTCAATATCAACCAAAATAAATCTCGATTCCATAAACCCTTCTAATCGTAATCGACTTTATTTATTACTTTATTGGGCTTTAAAAAGGCTATTAATGTGTAACTTTATTTTGTCGGCTTATTAATGTGTAATTTATCTATGGAAATTTATCTTTCTCATCATTTTAAGGGAGACGTGCGAGCGTGAATGATGATGTGTGAGCAGTTGACCATAGCTTGACCAGAGAGAGAAAAAAAAGGAAAGAAATATAAAATGAAAAGAAAAAGAAATTACCTCGTTTGGGAGGCAATGCAAAAGCAATGGGACAAAGCAAAAAGCAGCCAATTCTCATCCTTGCCAGTCACAAGTTTTCTTCCTTCTTCTTTGACCATCATGCCGGACGCTGAAATCGGCGACGATTTCTGCTCACTCGACTGTGATGCAGACGCTTCCGAAACTCAACTCTCTTCTTCTTCCTCGTCTCTTTCTTCTTCCTTTGCTACTTCTCCTTCCTCTTCTTCTTTCTCTTCTTCCTACTCGGCGCCTGGGGTTGATTTTGGCGCTTGTACGGATGATCACTCAGCCAAATTGGAGAAAGACCCTAGAAAAATTGCCAGGAGGTTCGATTTTCGTTTTTTTCTCGTCGTTCTCTACATCTTCACAGCTTAAATTTTCTTCAGTTTGCTTGCTTCCGCGATTCTGTTTCCGTACAGTTTCGTATTTGGCTAGTGATTTTTCAGATTCTGTTGATATATCTGTTACAGCTGCAAGTTTGTAGATGAGTAAGTTTATCGGATTGTTAGATTAACATGCAATCTGAAAAAAGTTGATCGGATCGTCTTGGTTACAGAAGAAAAGCGGAAATTCTCAAACGAGTTTTTCTTGTTGATTGTGTTGAAACTCTTTTTGAGGGCTAAACGATTTTCTTTGATTTCTGAAGGTATCAGCTGGAGCTGTGCAAGAAAGCAATGGAAGAGAACATTATCGTGTATTTGGGAACAGGTTGTGGGAAGACTCACATTGCGGTGATGGTTATATATGAGCTTGGGCACTTGATTCTTAGCCCTAAGAAAAGTGTTTGTATATTTCTTGCTCCCACTGTGGCTTTGGTTGAACAGGTGAGAGGATGTTCCTCTTGATTACATCAGTGTTCAATGGAGTTGATTTTTGTGGATTGATTTTCTTTCTTCAAGTTTACATGTTAACTCTCTTTTGTTGTTTCTTACAGCAAGCCCAAGTCATAGCAAAGTCTATCAACTTTAAAGTTGCGATACATTGTGGCGGCAATCGGACTGTGAATAGCCATTCCGACTGGGAGAGAGAGGTTTTAGAGAATGAGGTGATTTCCCTGTTTTCTGATTTTCTTTCTGTCCTTTTAGCCCTATAACTCTCATTAAGTTGTTTGTTTATACTCTCATTAAGTTGTTTGTTTATTTCCATTTTTACATTTTATGTGGGAACTATTGGTTTGACCTATTCGATCATCTTTCAGGTTCTAGTTATGACCCCACAGATACTTCTGCATAACTTACAGCACTGTTTCATCAGGATGGAGTGTATTTCCCTTCTAATATTGGATGAGTGTCACCATGCTCAAGAACAAAGCAACCATCCTTATGCACAAATCTTAAGGGTATCCTTCTCCACATTCTTAGTGTATGGTGTATGAAACATTTTTAACATATAATCAACTTTTAGGAGCTTCACTATGTTTCAAATGCAGGTTTTCTATAAAACAGAAGGTTTACAACGACCTCGTATATTTGGAATGACTGCATCTCCAGTTGTTGGCAAAGGTAGGCCCCATTTTTCTAATGTTAATTCCGGATTCCAACCTCGTTGCTGTACATATAATTCATTATGAAGTGGCCTAAAAATCATTCTCAATAAGAATAAGAGAAACTTGTAGGCAAGGTTTATCTATAATTTAAATTTCCCTTTTTCTGTTTTTCTTAGGTATTGGGTTAACATCATTTTAAAACTGTGAATGTCATAAGCCTTCACCTAGCAAGAGGAACATACATTCTGTAGAAAGTATATAGCTAGAGTATTAGATCCTGTATTGGTTTCCTTTTGTTTTTTTTTTCTCTCTCGGTTGTGAGGTTTGTCGTGATCTCGATAATAGCTGCGACCTTTGATCATATTCATTCTATTTATGGTCCAGCTTTTGACAGCTCTACCTACTTTCAGGGTCTTTTCAATCAGAGAATTTATCGAAAAGCATAAATAGCCTTGAAAATTTGCTCAATGCCAAGGTATGCTGGTTCTTAAATTCCCTATTTTCATTGAGAGGTTGACTGTTGACAGAAAAACATAAAGGCATAAGTAATTCTCTAAAAGCGGAAATTCTAGTTTGTATTTTTGGTATTTCGGTATGCAAGATATTTTTCCTAGGCATGATCGATGCCAGCTAATTTATTTTAATCCCTGTCACACTGCGTTTATTTGGGTGATACCGAAGTAGAAATAAAACTCTCGCTAATGCTTCGATCTTTAATTTGGTATTGTCTGCAAGTCTAAAGCAGAAATATCTTTCTCATGGTAGCATTCATACTATTGTTCTTACATTCAGTTTGCCTTTCCGAACAATGTTCTAATATTTCCCTTTTTCTTTTCCGTGATCTCACAGGTTTACTCAGTGGAAAGCAATACTCAGCTGGATGGTTTTGTTTCATCTCCTATAGTCAAAGTATATTATTATCAGTCAGCTATGAGTGAAGCATCTCAATCGACCAGTATCTATGAAAACATGCTGAAGGACATCAAACAGCGGGTTGTCTAATGTGTCTCATAAATCTTTTTGCTCACTGTTCCTGGAAATATGAGCTGATATTTCTTCCTGACATGAACAGTGCTTGGCATCACTTAAGCAGCAGATTGATACCCATCAAATACAGAGCCTCTTAAATATGAAAAGGCTTCTCAAAAGAACTCATGATAATCTCATATATAGTCTGGTGAATCTTGGCCTCTGGGGAGCAATACAGGTAGACATTTCATCTTAAACCAATTTATAGATTTGGTATCAAGTTTTGGTTTCAGATATATATATTCCCAGGCTCCTTACATGGTGTATTGATTACTTGTATTTCATGGTTTCTTCAATGTTTTACCAAGCAGCTGATTATATGTTTTAGGCTACAGTCAATACACATTTGCAAACTATATTCATTTTTGCATTAGTAGTGTCCTAGATCGAGGTCAAAGACTACACCGATTGGCATAAGATTCCTTAGGAGTACAATGTGTCTTAATTCATGCTGTGGCCTGCTAATGATTCTTCTCTCATTTATTGGAGGCTGCTAGAATCCAATTGAATAGTGACCATAATGTACGGGAAGAGCCTGTGGAAGAGGATCCTAAGGCTAAGATATGTGACACATATCTTTCTTTAGCTGCCGAAGCCCTTTCTTCCGATGTTGCTAAAGGTAGGATGACATAGTATCCTAGTGTGTTTTTTTTACTGAACATTAATTTCTTTCTTCCAATACTGCCATGGTAGAAACTGACACTTTTTTCATTGCATATGTTTTTTTGGAGTTGCAACTTCTGAAATTTTTATTATATTCTAAACTGTATTTGTTATTCTCATGTGAATGCCCTATTAAACAAGCCATTGTTGCCTCATTATTCGTTCTGTCTTTAATGTGGTTGTAGATGAGAATGCATCTGAACTCCTCGGCTTAGCAGCGTTGAAGGAACCACTTTTCTCTAGAAAGCTATTACAACTGATTAAAATCCTTTCGGCATTCAGGTTGGTGCTTGAGAGAGGTGACAAAGTCTTGGAATAATTTGACTGAATATAACATAAATTAAGCATGTGTGAAGTAAAGAATGAATGAACTATCCTTACCTTTATCGAGTGGTCACTTAACCAAAACCCATACTGAATGTGCGTTTTCTCATTGGTATCATCTGCCTTAAAGATGACAAGGGTACTTTATTTGAGAAAGTCTAGTCCACACTTAACTGTCTTTCATCTTTACTTTTTCTAGTTTTTTTCTTTTGTACGATACGACTGAGAAACCTAGAAGAAAGAGCTTTATTGGTACACGAGAAAATTGCCTATACTCAATAGATCCTGTTCAGTAGTCGGAATATGGCCTTTCCTGAATAAAAAACTTCCTGTTCTTAATTGACCTTCAAGAAGACAATGGATATTTCTATATGAAAATGGTAGTTGTTATTGGCCACTGGGTCCTGTGAAAACTGGATTGCTTTAAATTGCATCGTGCTTAATTCAAATGTCATGCTAAGGAGTGCATTAGAAAGAGAAGCCAATGGTATATTTTGCAGTAAGCTTCATTTTTTCTTTTTCTTTCAGGATAGAGCCACACATGAAGTGTATAATATTTGTCAATCGGATTGTGACTGCAAGAACGTTGTCATGCATACTAAATAAGTTGAAACTTCTAGAGTCTTGGAAGTCTGATTTCCTTGTTGGACTTAGTTCTGGACTGAAGAGCATGTCAAGGAAGAGTATGAAGACAATTCTTGAACGGTTCCAATCTAAAGAGGTGATACTTTAGCCACCTTTAAACCTATTCTTCGTATTGGGAGGTTCCTGTACTTTATATGCCTACACACATAATAAATAAACAAAGATACGATCAATCTTCAAGCCACTTCGAACCAACTTCTAGAGATTCCTCTCCTTTTTCCAGCTCAATCTACTGGTCGCCACTAAAGTTGGCGAAGAAGGCCTTGATATTAAGACATGCTGCCTTGTGATCCGCTTTGATTTACCAGAGACTGTTACCAGCTTCATACAATCCAGAGGCCGTGCTCGAATGCCTGAGTCTGAATATGCGTTTCTAGTGGACAGGTGTGTAGTAATGAAAAGATGATAACGCCATAATGTGTAGTAATGAAAAGATGATAACGCCATAATGTGTAGTAATGAAAAGATGATAACGCCATAATTATGAGTGCGGTTATCCTCTCTACGCGTTTAACATTGTTTCTTCTTTCATGATTCAGGGGAAACGAGAAAGAGATGGATCTCATTGGAAATTTTAAAGTAAATGAAGATCGAATGAATCTGGAAATTACGTCCAGAACGTCAGAGGAAACTTGTCCTAGTCTTGAGGATGAGGTATACAGAGTTCATGAGACAGGAGCTTGGATCAGTGGTGGAAGTAGCATCTCCCTTCTGTATAAATATTGTTCTAGGCTTCCACATGATGAGTAAGGCTTCCAATTTTTTGTTAATACTTTTTGTATTCACCTTCCACAGTCGATGGCGGCGAGCTTGTTCTCGTCATAACTGAATTTTTATTTGCCACATTTTTGTTCCCTCAGATTTTTTCAGCCTAAGCCGGAGTTTCAATTCAAACCTGTTGACGAATCTGGTGGAACTATCTGTCGTATAATTTTACCTGCTAATGCTCCTATTAGTGAAATCGTCAGTTCACTACTACCTTCGATTGAAGCTGCTAAAAAGAATGCTTGTCTAAAGGCGGTGTATAAGTTGCACAACTTGGGTGTACTTAACGATTTTCTGTTGCCAGATTCAAAGGATGAAATTGAGGACGAATTGTCAGATGAGGAATTTGATTTTGATAAAGTTGAAGGTGCATAAGTGGTTCAGTTGTATATCTAGGTTGTTTATGTTGTTCACTCGTTATGTAACGACGTTTTTTCTTTATTTCTTGCTAGGTGAAGGCTGTTCACGAGGTGAACTGTATGAGATGCTTGTTCCTGACTTGTTTAAACAAAAGTGGGATCCATCAAAGAGTTGTGTCAATCTTCACTCTTACTACATAAGGTTTCTGCCTCATCCCGCGGATAGGACCTACAAAAAGTTTGGTCTCTTCATGAAGTCACCTCTTCCCATTGAGGCTGAGACTATGGATTTCAATCTTCACCTTGCTCATCAAAGATCTGTAAGTGTGAAGATTTTTCCAGCGGGAGACGCGGAATTCGACGACGATGAGGTATTGAGCTTTTAGTTAGATAAAAAATGAACTAGATGAACTTATCTAATTTGATATGTTTATGCAGATAAGGCTAGCGGAGCTTTTCCAGGAGGTTGCCCTGAAAATTCTTTTTGAACGGCGGGAGCTCATTCCTGAATTTGTTTCCTTAGGGCTGCAAGACTCTTTTAGAACAAGAAAATCTACGTTTTACCTTCTCCTTCCAATTACTCTGCATGATGCAGAAAGTGTTATATCTGTAGATTGGGTGACTATCAGAAGCTGCTTGTCATCACCAATCTTTAAGGCTCCATCTGGTTTACTGGAAGATATAGTTCCTCCTGTGGGACCTCTTTTAAAGCTTGCAAATGGCTGCTGGAAAGCTGATGATGTGGTGAACAGCGTGGTTTATGCGACCCACAAAAAACAATTCTACTTTGTCACTGATATTTGTCATGGAAGAAATGGTTTCAGTCCTGTTAAAGAATCAAGCACCGAAAGCCATTTGGAGAGCATATCTAATTCGTAAGCTATTAAACTACTACTATTTAGTGATTGTTCGATTGCAACTTTCTCAGGGAGGTCATGTGTTCCGCTTTTTCTTTCTTGTCTCTCTCTCTAGATTGTTTTTGTTATAATGGTTCTTTTCCCATTTTTTACGGAGCAGTATACCAGTCTTTATAAAATTGGTTGGGACTCGAGATAGGATCACATTTTTTTTTCTGACTTTAAGAACTTTCTCATTTATGTTCGCAATACCAGGTATGGCGTGGAACTCAAGCATCCTGTACAGCCACTCTTGCGTTTGAAACCACTTTGTTATGTTCGGAACTTGCTTCACAACCGCAAGCGGGAGAATTTGGGTATACTTTCTTAACTGATTTTTGCATATTACAATTTTCTTGTGCATGTACATGTACATACGCACACCGTTGTATACTCTAATTGTTTACCATTCTCACATTGCCAACAAACAGAACCGCATGAACTTGAGGAATATTTCATAGAGATTCCTCCTGAGCTTTCTCAGTTAAAAATAAAAGGATTATCTAAAGATATTGGAAGTTCGTTATCCTTGCTACCATCAATCATGCACCGGATGGAGAATTTACTCGTGGCTATCGAACTGAAACACATGCTGTCTGCTTCTATCCCTGAGATAGCTGAAGTTTCTGGTCACAGAGTAATCTCATTTTACTTGATAACCCATTTGTTTGATTTTCATAAAATCTGTTAATGTTTCATCCTTTACTGATCGAGTGAATTGGTATAGATACTTGAGGCGCTCACAACAGAGAAATGTCAGGAGCGCTTTTCTCTTGAAAGGCTTGAGGTGCTTGGTGATGCATTCCTCAAGTTTGCTGTTAGCCGACACCTTTTTCTACACCATGATAGGCTTGATGAAGGAGAGTTGACTCGGAGACGCTCAAATGTTGTTAACAATTCCAACCTATTTAGGCTTGCAATCAGGAGAAATTTGCAGGTTCTCAGATTTTTTTTATAAACGTTTTGGTGGCCGGTACATTTTAAAGCTGTTTTGACCTGTTATTTCTGCACAAAATGCAAGTACTGGTCGAGTATAAAGCGCCATCAGAACCCTTGCCTCCATATGTTCAGTTACATATGTTTAAAAACAAATCTCTTAGATAGAAGTCGACTGAGATGTAGTAATTTGATTACTTCTAGCTTTGGATGATATTTAACCTCGGCCTTTTTCCCAGGTTTATATCCGTGATCAAGCATTCGACCCTACACAATTCTTTGCATTTGGCCATCCATGCAGAGTAACTTGTGACGAGGTAGTGATGAAAGAGGTTCATTCCTTGGATAAGGGTCCTGGGCTTCTG